>NC_084473.1:45821666-46435000 GCF_027409185.1 Cynocephalus volans
GAGACTAAATGGAAGGGCCCCGGCTTGATGGATTTGAATCTGTGAAGCCTCAAAAGCCTTCTGTAGATTGTGTAGTGAGACCCCAGGCCCAAGACGACTCACGGCTGAAGAAACAACTGCTTCTAATTCATGCTACTATGCATATGACCTACAATGGAGCCTCTTCTGAGGACGGGCTGTGATAAAGTCCTAGAGGAGAGGTTTGGGGTACTGGGGAGGGGAGGATCATGGAATAGACAGGCAGCTTCTTTAGGAATTTTTCTAGGAGTAAAATCCTTGAGGAAAGCTAACTTGAAGTTCGTTCAGGTTAAGAATGTAGCTTTGGCAAAGTCTTTACTATGCAGAAGTAGGAGTCTAGGGCCAGCCCCAGCCCCGTGGCTCACTCGGGAGAGTGCGGCGCTGGGAGTGCCAAGGCCATGGGTTCGGATCCTATATACGGATGGCTGGTGTGCTCACTGGCTGAGTGTGGTGCAGACAACACCGTGCCGAGGGTTGCGATCCCCTTACCGTCAAAAAAAAAAAAGAAGTAGGAGTCTAGGTAATGATTTTTTTTTTCTTGGCAGCTGGCTAGCATGGGGATCTGAACCCTCGACCTTGTAGGAGTGATTCTTAACCCTGGCTACGCCTGGGAATCATCTAGGGAGCTATAAAAAATCCTGATTCCTGGGTTCCACCCCAATTGCTAGAGGGCAGTGACTCCTCATATTATTAAATAAAATCCTCCCCTCCCCCACCACTGGTAGGGCCTTTTATATACAAATATCTGCAATTCAGGTTTGTTCCCTCCACAGGAGGAAGTAAGTCTTGCTTTGAGGGCTTATTAACTCCAGCCAAGATAGAATATTAGGCAAATACTAAGAACAACTCATGTCTTTGCTGGTTCTTGCATGTAACCTGTTAGGCGCCTCTGATGGCTTTGGGACAAGTAAGTAAGGAGGTGAGGATGTGGAGAAGGAAGCCCTTTGTGACTTGCTGACCAGTTGTTACTCCATCACCCTCCCCTTCTTGCTGGGGATTTCCAAACACAGAGGCCATCTGAGCTGTTGCATCTGTGTTGGCACTCCTGTCCCCTGGACACTCCTTGATTTTGAATTGGTTTCAGGTTTAGTAGCCTCCCCTCCCTCTGCCTCCCTTTCTTCCCTTCCATCTCCCTTCTTGGATTTACTGGCCCCCAACACAGTCCCTGTTACTCAGCAGTGAATGAATGGATGTGTGCTGTCCCCCTTGTTGTGGGACTAACTGTTGGGGACTATCCCCAGTGAATTTAAATAAGGGGACTGTGCTCCAGTGAGTCACTGCCCTCTTGTGCAGGACTCTTTGTCACCAGTGTATAGATTCTCAACAGAAGCTCAGCCCCCAGCAGGAGCTTTTAGTTGGAGCCCTTGCTACTTTTCTCTCTGCTCTAGTTAATATCCTCTGCCACCTGCTACCACACCAGTCACTGTGGCAGCTTGTCAAGCCCTGCCAGGTGGAGGCCCTTGGTCTCACTGAGAGATGTCAAAATGACCATCCAGTGGGCCTTTACTAGAGCAGGGAGAATGCTTTCATATTAAGTGACAATTTGGGACCAAATTAGGGAGTGAAACTGAGCATGGCAATTAAGCTGGGATTTTGAGCTAGGTGGGTGGGAAATCCTGGCTGTAGGCAAAATTCTGCCTCTGGCTCTAATTAGCTCATGTGACTTTGGACAAATTGCTGACCATCTCTGGGCCTTAGTTTTCCATTCTGCACATTTAGCGGAATGAAATGCATGATTTCTAAGTTCTCTTCCAAGATTTTTTCTCTGCACTGCTCTGCTGTGCCTCTCAGACAGATGTTGCCATGCTGGTAGCTAAGACTAGCTGCTCTATTTTGGGGGCCTAGGAGCCTGAGGAGGGAAAAATGTCTGCCGTGTCCTGGTGAGAAGCCATTCCCAGCCTAAGTACAATCTCTGCCCCCTGATGGAGGCTGTGGGTGCCTGTAGTCCCTGTGCTCTTCTCACCTCTCTACATTAGCCTCTTGCTTCTGGGCTAAATGTTCTTGAAAGGAGATCATTTCAGGGGCAAGGGCTTAGCTGAGCTGGAGAAAGCGGCTGGGCTTATAGAACATAAATGGCTTGGAGGAGGGGTAGGGCTTCTCTCACCCGTGTAGGGCCTCAGTGCCTTTCTAGAACGCAGTTGCAGAAATTTCATTCATTTTTAAAAAAAATTAACACATTTTCTAGAATGTAGCACAAGAATAAAATAGAAGAAAAAGTCAAATTTATGCAGGTGGCAAACATCTGATAAGACATGAAGACAGTCTATCCATGTCTTTCCTACAGCATAGGCGGGCCGGTGTCCAAGTAAGACCAAAATCCAGGTCTCACTTGTTTATTTTCTCCCTAGACACTCCGGCAAAGACCAGGCTACAATCTGAGGATATGTTTGAATTGAGATAGCATTTGGCAACAAATCTTTTATAATGATGGCACTGACATTACATCTCTGTTAGAGTCATTTACTCCTCACAGTAATTTTGACTTAGTTTATTCTACACGGAGAATTATTTTCATCATCCTTTCGGTTGTTATTGATGAAGGCTCTTGAAAAGAGATCAGACAGTCAGTTTAAGATTATCCGCAATGAATTTAAATAAAATAGGTACATGAATACAGATTAAACCAGTCAAGGGCTGCCATAGATGTTTTAAAAGACTATGTTTTATGAGTAAGGGACATAATGTTAGCACTAATGCAGGGTGTGGACACAGCTTTTCTTCTTCAGCCAGTCCTGAGGTTGCCCCTTCCTCTCTCCTGGCTCCTGTCCCTTTGTGGTGCTCATCTCTGCCTTTGTGTCTCTGCTCATGTGCTTTCCTTTTCCTGCCTTGGCCTGTACAGATCTCTTCCCTTTTTATCTCCACCTTTCACCAGAAGCTTTCTTTAAAATCAATGTCTCCATCTACAAGTGCCAGGCCAATATTACCTGTAAAAGTGCCCATCACTTTAAGAGGAATTTCTATTAGCTTCCCAAGATACTACTAGTTATTCTGAGAAAGACAGGGGAGGTTTATGAACAAATATCTTTGGGGAATGTTGAGTTAAAGGTAAAAAATGTGTCTTTATTTTTCTTTTCTTTTTAATTTGCGGGACTTATAGAACCTTTAATATACTATTGGGCTTTGTAAATTTCCCAATAGGAAGACATACTATACAGTTTTTTCCAAAGTCCTTTGGTTTACCTCCAGTAATAGGGGTTTTTAATGCAAGAAGCATTTGTGGGAGAATATGGAAAACATGAATCTCTCTAAAAACTGGACAGTCACACTGCTGGAGCTTATGGAGATTGAGATGTTGTTCAAGAACTGGAGGCTCAATGAAATTGCAAATTGCTCACATCCAGAGTTCATGGACTTTGGTTATTAATAGGATTCATATACTCGCTGGAATATAGTCCTGTACAACTACCATGCTCAATTCTCTATCTCCAATTCAAATTCATGAGAAAGTTAATCTATCCAAAAAAGCTAGTTACTGCTGTCTCTGGTTGGAAGCAGCACAAAGTCATGGCAAATAGCACAGCAGAGTCTCGGATGTTTTGGAGCATCATACTATCAACAAGTCCATAGTCTCCTGGCAGTTTGCTTAGAGCAAGGATCTCAGCCTGGGAAGAGTCTGTGCATCTTGGCTTGAGTGTAGAATTTCCTCTCTTGTCTCTCAGATAGTGACATTGATTGCTTAGCACCTGGATTAGTGGGCATCTAGACAGTTCTTGCAAGTGTGCAGCAAAGGTGATCAAACACACCTTTTCAGTCAAATCAAGAAATCGCTCTTTAGGTTTGAAGGAAGGAATTATTCTGTAGATTGTCCTGTAGAAGAGGGCTTCACTGTGGAGCATGCTGATGGGAGTTCAGATGGGTCAAATACATCTTTTGCTTCTTTACTTGTGTATGGCCTTGGCTGACGATTTAGGAAAACATGCTGCCAGAGAAAACCCAGAGAGAGGCATACCATTGGCTCTCTTTTTCAGAATAATGTTGACCAGACTATCATTCAGGCTTTGAAAAAGCAAATTTTTGATTAGTCTTAGTTTTAGAAGAGTTGGAGAATGTGATCATATATGTGGGCTTGAATTCATGGAGGAGCTTCAAGTTCTATTATGGGTGAGACCATCTTACGTGTCATAAACTGCCCATCCCTGGCTTTTTAGTGTGATGGAATGACGGGATGATCAGTGAGAGTGGTGGGTGTGTTAGTATCAGGTGCTGGTAAACACAGGGAAAGCTGACCAGGGCAGCAGGAGTCAGCACTTCAGGCCATAGGATCTAAGACTTTTTTGTTTTGTTTTTTTTGGGTAGCCAGTATGGGGGTCTGAATCCTTGACCTTGGTGTTATAGCACCACACTCTAACCAACTGAGTTAACCGGCCAGCCCCAAGGCATTTTGACCGTTGCTTATCCTGGCTGGTATCAGTGTTGAAAAGATCTGATTTATGGGTGCAGGAGTGGCAACATTCAACTTTGGAGTTTTACTTATACATGATGTAAGCAGTGGTGATTCTGGTTGATTCTCTGGGTTAAGTATGTATCTGGTAAAAGCCATATAGCATAGTTGATGGTGAAAACATTTGGGAATCAGATAGACCTGAAATTGAATTTCGATTTTGCCACTTACTAGATGTTTGCCCTTAGAAATATTTTTGCATAAATCTCTGTGAGGCTCAATATTCTTATCTGTGAAATGCATATAATAATACCAACTTCCAAGGTTGTCCTGTGTATATTACATGTGATGTATGCAAAGGTTTGGAAAAATACCTGACACCTCATTAGTTCTCAATAAACTTTTCTCTCTCTCTTTTCTAATAAGGATATAAAGGGATTTAGTAGCAAAACCAGTGGACTTACATCTCTTCTCACCCTTGCTCCCTGCCTCATTCCTTGTCCCCTTTTATTAAGCAGTGAAAAAAATAATTTTCTGACGGTGATGGAGAGGTAATTGTAGTAAGAAACTCAAATCCTGCTGGATGTGTTTCACCTTTTCTTTTGGGTTCTTATAGTTCAGTTATTGCTAGCACCATCCTGTTTGCCTTGGGAGTATAACCTCCTCCCCACCATCTCCTGACTTTAAATTGCCCCATCCCAGACATGGATAAACTCAAAACTCAGCTTTGAAGTTGTACTCACACATGACCTAAGTGGACATTCTATGGGAAGGCATCTTTCCTAAGAGAGTAAAAATCCTTTCTCTTGATTCTCTTAGCACAGCTGAAACAGCTGGAATTTTCAAGCACTGCTAAATATTAGAGAACAAATAGGACATAAAAACAGAGGGATAAAAAGATTTGGTTTACATACTTTAGATTTCTGATTCTGCCCCAAGTAGTTTGCACTAAAGGCTTTCACATCCTGTCCTTTGATCCTTCCCGATAATTAACACTCTTGTTTTCTCTCTCTCTCTCTCTCTCTCTCTCTCTCTCTCTCTCTCTCTCTCTCTGTGTGTGTGTGTGTGTTGGGATGGGGTAGGATTGGCACAGCTTTACAGGCTGTGAGCTCCTCATTCTCAGATCCTTGTTTCTCTTCACTTGGAGGTGACAACTAACACCTGCCTCCAATATATATCACAGCCACTTGACCACTTTGTTTGCAGTCCACTGAGGGTTCAGGATTCCAGTTTAAGAGCCAGTTGGTAACATCTCCAAATAGTTAAAGCCAACAGTGACTTAGCTTGTAGGTGAGTGGTAAGCTCTGCTATGATGATGGTCATAGCATCCACAGAATAATACCCATACACAGCAACTGATGTCTTTCCCATGATCTATGAAGTGGCTGGCAAAGGATGATACAGGGGACTCCAAACAGGGAGTCCGGTCAGAGGGGAGGCTAGCAGGAAGTCAGTACAGAAGGTCAGAGCTTCCCTGTGGGAAAGCTGAGGTTGAAGAGGAACTTGGACTTGTGGGCTCCATACACAGCCACTCCCAGGAGTGTGGGTTGTCAGGCAGGTGTGCAGGAGCTAAAAATCATCACCTCCAAGTGAGAGACCAGGTGCTTGGGAGCCAGACCATGCCTGGGCCTCACTTGATGGTGGGGCAGGGGCTTCTGTATGCTCAGCAAGTCTGGACCTTGTGGGGCTGATCTTGGGCTCACGGGGGCAGAGGTTGTTAGAGGCAGCTGGAGAAGGGGTACAGGGGTAAAGCCTGGACCTCTCTCTCTTGGTCTTGATCTTAGCTTTCTGTGATTCTCTGTGTCTCTCACCCTTGTTCTGGCCTTTTCTCTCTTTTCTCAGCTCTTCCTTAGGCCTGGATGCATAAGAATCCCTTGGGTGCCTGTTAAAATTGCAAATTCCTAGGACCCATGATTCTCATTCATTAGGTCTGGGCTGGGGCCCAATAACCCGAAATTTTAACAGCCATACCAGTTGATTATGAAACAAGGGTCTGTATGCCCCACTTGACAAGGGTTATCTTACAGTAGTACATAAAATCTAGAACTGGATTTTATTTGCCTTTATCTGAAGGGGTGTTAAAACAATCTATTCTGAAGAATGTCTACATGCCATTGATAACTGCTGGTTAAACATGAACTTGCTGTTAACTTTCTCACTACATCATGAACATTAGCCAAAGAGCTAAAACCGATGTAAGGAAAAGCTATCCTTTTAATTCACTGGATGCATACACGTATAGACATAAAGTTCACAGCACTGTGCTTATCTGTGTGCACACACAGAGTTCATTTGTCTTGGCTCTAAGTAGTTGGATTGTCACTTAGGAATTTAAACCCATTTCTATAAATTGGTACTGGCTGTTGCTTTTCCTGACTGTGGATTGAGATGAACAATCAGAAATGCTCCTGTTCCTCAGTTGTGTCATCATTACTACAATGTGATGTCCCCCTCTAAACCCTAAAAGCCTTTGCAGTGTTTTATCTAATGAGAATATCAATAGCAATTGTTTATAGGGTATTAGGATAATGTCTCCACAGGGCCTCAAAGTTTAATCATTTCCTCTTTCAGGCATGGAGCAGAAGAAATGTTTGAGGCTAAACTGACTCTGTCCAAGCACATGATGGACAGCATCTGGCTTCCTTCCTTGGGACACTGCTGAGGACAATTCTGGAAATCAGAGCTCATCTGGAATAGTATGTTGCTGCTACAGCCATAGACTGTGGTGCTGCTGGCTGGTTGTTCTGATCCTAGGTTAGCCTTGGATTTTAATTCTTATTATTTTTTTAAGGTCTCTCTGTCATTATGGTTAGAAGTAATTTGTTATGTGGTTGGAAAAAGCCAATACCACCTATGCGTTCAATGGGAGTCCTGATGTCTGGGATCTTGTTCTTGTCTGTTACTAGCCGGCTGTGTGACTCTGGACAAGATACTGAATCTCTTAGTCCTTGGTTTTCTCATCTATAAACTGAGGATGGTACTTGTGTTACTTTCAAAGTCTTTGGGAGAGTTGAATGAGAAACTGGGTGGGGAAATTCTTGGGGGAACATAAACCAGATCTAAATCCAAACAGTACTATTACTTTAGGCCTGGTTTTAACAGAAAGCCATGGTGGGAAAATGCATCACAGTCTTTATATTGATGCCCTGTGTTCAGAAACCCATTCAAAATAAACACAAATTTATAAAGTTCTAGAAATAAAAACTAGCAGCATTTGAAATCTCCTCTCTTCTTCTTGACAATGATTTATTTCTTGTTTTTCATAGTCATGAGATAGCCAGGAATCTCTCATCTGAGGAGCTCAATGTATGCATGAGCCCATTTATCTGCACCATAATCTATAAAAGCTAAAGAACACTGAAGAATAGTAGCTCTAGGGAGAATAATGGTTCCAATGGTGACAGCAGGAGTTAGGAATTTGCTGTGGAGTGCTGAGGTTGTCATTGGTCATCTGTGTCCAGGACACAGAATATTTACAGCAGGAACCATAAAGCCATGTGTCAGCTGGGTGAGAGGTGGTTTCACACACACTCCTTAGACAAAAAAGTCTGTGATTCAGCATGTACTAAGCATAAATCAGTAGACTGAATGTCATGACATCTATCCAATCACTAGGAAAGGAAATGCATCTCAAGAGTAGTTGGTTTAATGTATTTGTCAATATCTGCAATATTTGCATTAATAGTAGGATGGTCCAGGGCAGGATAATTAAAATGCTGCTACTATATTAGGAACTGGTGGAAATGGAGGTTTTGGTGCACAATCCACCATTAACATATCCAGCACTTTGCCATTACTTTGTTCTAAAAAAAAAGGATTACCTCGGCAACTCAACCAATCTCAAATGGTTAGTTCGCTGAATGTGAAATGCCTAGAAAAGTTTAAAATGTGGGACAAATATAAGGTATTATTTTGATATTTCTAAGAGTTGTAGGCATCTCTGAGTTCATTATTTTTTTTTGATTTTTGTTTTTTTGCTTGAGATATAACGTGAATTTCATAAACAGCATAATTGCAAGTGCACACGAGCTCACTAATTTTTAAAATTTTATTTAAAAATTTAAATTCCTTAAAAAAATCTACTCTGCTGTGCCTTATGTGCTTGACCCAGAAGATGTTATTGCAGTAGGTTATGTGTTAAGATTGGATTCATGCTGGTACTAAAGCTGATGTAATAATATTACCAGAACAGGAACTGGCTCCATGTACACATGTCTCCAATCAGGAGTGAATATATGTATTTAAAAGTATTTACATTTGTGAGCATATGGATGTAAAAAGACCAAAATGTTGAAGTTATGGTAGGAGTGTGTGTGTGTGTGAGTGTGAGAGTGTGTGTGTGTGTGTGTGTGTGTGTGTGTGTGTGTGTGTGTGTGTGTGTGTATGTGTGATAGGGCTCTTGACTACAGGGAGCAGAGGCCTAATGCAGAAGAAAACAGATAAGACTACAGGTATCTGGACCTCAGTTGGAATGGGAAACACCCCAGGATCTGGGGATCAGGTTCCTCACCATCATGGGCTGCATGGATTCTCCTGTAAGGCCTCTTTGCCTCCCTCTACATGACCGTTCTATCTCAACCTTGTCACTAACTCCTCTGTTCCTTACTCATAGTTTCTCCTCTCTCATAACTATGTGGATTGCACACAGATTCGGTGTGCCTTGACTCCACCTCTACAGTAAGGCATCTTTTCAGTTTTGCCTCCTACTAATAATGGAACAATCTTTTTCATGTTCCTTAGTTCAAATTTTGGAGAGAGAAAATGTTTTGTATAGGTTGCTGATCAGCCTTCTGATTGGTTCTTTGGGTTGGGAATTCAACCTCTAACCCCATAAACTATAGCCAGGGGTTGGGTGGGGAAGGCACTTGTGGGACAAAACATGGCTACTTGAACAGGGACCATAGGCTGGGCAGTGTCATCAGAACTCCTAGGAACTGACAACCTTAATATAGACGGAAGACTGGGGCAGTGGGTACCTTGATGGTCCTAGTGGGTATTGGGACTCTCTGACAAGAGTAGATGAAAACAACAAAAAGAGAGAGTGCTACCATAAAGGAGATTAAATTCCTCCCATCCTTAATATCCAGAATATTAAGGAACTCAAACAACAGTAAAAAAATAAATAAATAAATAAAAATACATAATCTGATTAAAAAATGGGCAAAGGAGCTGAATAGACATTTCTCAAAGGAAAATATATAAAGGCCAACAGATACATGAAAAAATGCTCAACATCACTAAGCATTAGGGAAATGCAAATCAAAACCACATTGAGATATCACCTGACCACAGTTAGACTGGCTATTATTAAAAAGTCAGGGAATAACCAATGTTGGTGAGGATGTGGAGAAAGGGGACCCTCCCACACTGCTGGTGGGACTGTAAATTAGTGCAGCCTTTATGGAAAATGATATGGAGATTTCCCAAACAACTACAAATAGAACCGCCATATAATCCAGCAATCCCATTACTGGATATATACCCAAAGGAATGGAAATCGGCATGTTGAAGGGACAGCTGTACTCCTATGTTCACTGTAGCTCTATTTACAATAGCCGAGAGTTGGAATTAACCTAAATGTCCATTGTTGGATGATAGATAAGGAAAATGTGTTATATATACACAATGGAACACTACTCGGCCATAAAAAAGAATGAAATCCTGCCATTTGCAGAAACACAGGTGAGCTTAGAGAATTATGTTAAGTGAAATAAGCCAGGCATGAAAGGAGAAATACCCCATGTCTTCACTCATAAGTGGGAGCTAAAAAATGAATAAATAAAAAAGAAAGAAAAAGAAAAAAAGAAACAACAATCGCAAGAATACATTGAACTTTCAAAAGGAGAGAACAGAGCTGTGGTTATTAGAGGTGGGAAGTGGAGGGGTGTTAGCAAGAAATTGGTTAAGGGTCACAAAGAATGATTACATTTTGTAAAGATGAGTGTACTAACTATCCTGATTTGTACTGACTATCCTGATTTGATCATCATGTATTATACAGAGGTACTGATATTCAACTCTGTATCCCACAAACGTGTATAATCAAGTATGCTTCAATAAAAAAAGAAAATGAAAAAATAAATTCCTCTCACCCGTTCTGCAGAAACAGGACTTGTCCAAGGATGAAAAATCATGAACCGAGATAAGTCACCTAAATAGGTCACCATGCGGGCATGGCTCATAGATTTACGAGAAGGTGCTACTCACAGCAGAGAGGAGCCCATGCTGTGAGAGCTGAGTTCACCCTGGCAGATGTCACTTCATGAAGAAAGCCCTGACTTATAAAGCTGTGCGCTGTTTCAGATGTGGGTGAGGCAAGTGGCATCTCCAGGCCTGAATGTTCCAGGAATTCCCATGTCTTTTTGCAGCATAATCCTTAGTGTTGAAAATGTGTGTGTATAATGTTGTATTTTCTAATCATCTTGGTCTAATTTTGTGGAATGAAGGCTTCTCCAGTAGTTTAGATATACCCAGGAGAAAAAGAAAAAGAGAGTTAGATGGACAGAGGGTATTCTCCCTGGCATCATTTCAAGAAATGGAATGCCTGGAAGAATTCACAAAGTTAACATGCAGGGTGGTGCTGCCGGGTTATCTTTCAAAGCAAGTAATCCAGGATTGACATTGAGTATGTGCATAAGACTAGAGGAAGTTAACCAGAGGCTGTAGCAAGCAATAGTTTGAGTGCCTGCTCAACCTCAGACAGAGAGCTCCCTTATGAGCCTTTTGTCACTGAAATCCTATTTTGTGTGTCGGGAAGAGGGAGGCCCCTTCTGTCCTGTTACAGAGCTTTAGGGGAGAGGGGACTGTGTTGAGCAGTCCCAGTGCCAGCTCTTGTTTCCAGTCACAGTGCTCAGCCTGTCCTTTTCTTCCATCTTAGCTTACCTTGAATATGCTCTCATTCCTGGTCAGAAGAAACAGTCAAGTTAATGCCTTGATTTCCAAGTCTGTCTGTGCCAGAAGCAGCTCTGGATGCCACATGGCTGCATCAGGTCTTTCTGGCAGCATTTGTCTGGAGGATTACCCATCTGGAAGTCCTTTAGTCACCTAAAACCCTGGAAGATTCTCATACCAGGAGCATCAAGGAGGTTAAGAGACAAGGAAGATAGAAGTGGTAAATAACATTTTACCTATTGTCAGAGGCATCTACTGCCTGTAGATGTGAGTGATTTTAAATACATAAAGACATGTAGGGGTGCTGTGGCTACAAGAGATGAATGTTCCTTTGATGAGCCTGTCTGCTGAAAATCCACGGTGGGGCTGGGGGCTCACAAGCAATCAGACAACTGTATGAGTGATAGCTCCTGTAAGCCAGTAGATGTGGATGGAGAGTCAGTCTGTCATTTTGAAGGCACTGGCCAAGCCTGTGTTTTTCTCTGCAAACTCCAGGGAACTTGGTGGGAAAGTCTTCTCATGCTATCTCTTCAGCTGGATCTTAGCTAAGGGAGAGTAAATATGGGCTATTTGGCAAACATTTTCCATAGCAATTGCAAGGATGGTTTTTAGACTTCATTAAATACAAGGTGAGCAGGCTGACTTAGATTTACCCTGTGATTTTAAGTTATGGGGTAAGGAGAATTTGGAGGAAGGACAAAGAGAATGAAATCTGGACTCTGAAGGGAGCCAGGGCTCTTTCAGCCTGAGAACGGCAGTGAGCAATAACCTGTGATTAGTGGTTCCCAAGTTGAAAAAATTATACATACCAACGTCTTGTCTGCACCGCCCTTTTGCCTGCCTTGTGCTGCCCTGGCTCCCTCTTTCTCAGACCATGCATGCCCACACAACCTCTGCCCATGTCTGATAGCTGCATTGACTCATAACCAAATTCAACATAAAGTATCTTGCAACTGATCACTTAGCCATCATGTGTAGCTGTCTACCTGTTCACAATCACCTTTTAAGGAATTGAGTAGTTGGCTCATTCAGGCCATTGCAGAGTCACCTGACTAAGGTTTCTAAGATGCTGCTGTTCTCATGTCCCTTCTTGCTCCAGAACCTACTATGGTCGACCCATGACTGTATCATAAAGTCCATACTCCTCCACCAGTCTCTCAGGGTCTTCTACAATCTACCCATTCCCAAGCCTTCCCAATCCCTTTTCTGCTTCTCCCAAGAAGGCACTGTCCATTCGGTCACATTATCCCCACATCTGTTCTTGTGTACGGGATGGCCCTTCTGCCTGCACCAGCCTACCTAGTAAAGTCTAATTCAGTCTGCAAAGTCTGCCCCAAATCTCGCCTTTTTGTGAAGCTCCCTCTCCAGTTTCTTTCTTCTATACTGTTTCTTCTTGCTTTGAGTTTTCAAAGAGCCAGATGCTTGAGGAAAAAGTTATTTTTTTGTTTCTAAATTTCAAAAGCTTTGAATTTAAAGAAAAATATGTGAATGACTCAAAGCAAAGAGTTATTCGTTGTTTTGTTTTTTAAAAATTATTAATTGTATAGGAGAGAAAGCATAGTGATTACTGAGGAATTTTTGGTGTTCCTTTCCGGCTGTTGGTGAGGAGTGTGGGGAGAGAATTAGGAGAGGAGAAGAAGAGTTTAAAGTTAACTGTTGGGCCCCGCTAAAATCCTGGGTTTGGAGGGTGGAAAGTAAACACTTTGGGATAGGGATCTGAACACACCCTTAAAATCAAGCTTTTGGGGCCGACCCCGTGGCGCACTCGGGAGAGTGCAGTGCAGGAGCGCAGCGGCTCTCCCGCCGCGGGTTCGGATCCTATATAGGGATGGCCGGTGCGCTCACTGGCTGAGCGCGGTGCGGACAGTCACAAAAAAGACAAAAAAAAAAAAAAAAAATCAAGCTTTTGTTTCAATGTTTGTACTTATGCATCCAATAATTTAAGGTTTTCTTCATGCTTCACTTGCAATTTTTTAAAAAATCCAAATAGAGAAATACAAATGCCTCAGCATTTTCCTGGTCTGCACATAACTAAGTACAAGAGGGCTCAAAGATATTGAACCATGTCACAGCTACCACTGGTCAACAAACACATGACGAGTGCACGGATTGGAAGTCAAGGTTTAAATTTGTTTTTATCCACATCTGCAAAGTGTGTGCCAGAGAGGTCACACATCTCATTTCCTGAGGGGGATTTTGGGAGGAAGAAGATCAGCAGGTGCCCTGCCCCAACATGGTGGCTTCTGAAGCATAGAAACAGCAGCAGGTAATTGGAGGCAGAAAGACGGCCTATATTAAATATCCTCCTTCCTTTTCCACCCTAGTCTCATTGGCTTCTGTGAAGCTTGGAGAAGATCTCAGAATTCTCTTAGGTAACTGATAGTTTAAAACCTGATGGGTCTGACAGGGATTCTCTTTGGGATAGGTTAGAGGGCCAAAGTGTGTGCTGTAGGGTAGACAGTTCGAGTCTGAGAATGAATCGAAGGGAAGTGGCCAGGGCTGAATGGGTCAGCAGGCCCAGTGAGAGCCAAGTCATAGGCCAAGGTGGGAGGGGGGTCCAAGTCTCTCCTGGAGCGATCCTGGGCTTTGCGTGGGCTAAGAGACCTGATGGCAAGATATTCCTGAGGAAAGTGAGCCTGGGCTGCTCAGTTGTTAATTGTGATGAGTATCATGATGGAAATGAGTCAAGCATGGTGATAGGGGGTTCTGGTGTAATGGGAGGCATAGGTGGCAAGAAGTTGGAGACAGGATGGAGAGGAGACAGTCAGGCAGGAGTGGGGTTCGAGGCAGAGGGAATAGTATGCGAAGGCTCTGGGAGCAGAGAGAGCAGACTGGGCTTGGGAAACTGAAAGGAGGTCTGGGCAGCTGGGCTGTAGCTGTAAGAGGCAGATCAGGCAGGCCTTATGAGTTTGGCTTTTTGTCCTTAGAGCAATGGCAAGTTATCAGAGGGGGGTGAGCAAAGGAGTGACATAGTTTGATGGGCTTTTGAAAGACTACTGTGGCTGTTCTGTGGAGCCAAGATCAGAGGGAGGTTGAAAACGGAAGCCTGGAGACAAGATCCTTGCACCCACATGGGTAAGCCTAGCATGTTTGATTTATTTCCCCCTTTGGTTCCTTTGCCCTGAACATCCTTTCTGTCCTGGGGTCTGAAATGGGGCTGAGGTGCCTTAAAAGTCTTCCAGGAGTTTAGTTCAATTCAGTATGTATTTATTAAACATATACATGTACTCATCCCTGAGCAAAGCACTGCAGGGGATATGAGAGACAAAGACCTGGTTTCCGCTCCCAAGAAGCTTTGAAACTGCCTAAAGAAAAAAGACACTTGTTTATTAACCAAATATACAGCCATCCTCTACCATCTAGGTGCTAGAGATAGGAGAAGACTAAGATATAGTCTTTGCCCTGGAAGTGATCATGTTCTGGGAAGGCAGAAGTTTAAAGAAAAGTTTACATAGTGTTATATAGTAATGGCATATGCTGAGTGTTAAGGGATGGGTCTGTTTTGTGAGTCAAGGAAGCATCACAGAGAAAGTAAAATTTGTGTTGGATCTTAACCATGAGCAGGGATGGGTTAGGGGTAAAAGTGAGAAAGGGCATTTTAGGTTTAGTCTACTGCATGCTATGCTCGGTATGAATCAACAGTATGAGCTGGCTGCTAGGAAAGCAAGTGTCATTTTGGTTGCATTAGTGAAAACATAGTTTCTGGAAAAAAGGAGGAGATTATTGGGTGATGCTGTCCTGACCACATGGAGTTGTTGTATGCAGATCAAGGTAACTACATGTAGGTGTAGAATTGGATAGATGTGCTAGCTTGGGACCTCTGAGAAGCAGTTTCCAAGATGGGATGAAACATGTCATGAGTTTTTAAGGAAAATGCTTTGAGAGAATACTGGGGAGGGAGCCAGGGAAGGCTGGGAGGGTCATCAGACCACAATAAAAATCTGACCCTAATTGCAGGAGAGAGGAAAGAAAGGTTGGGTGAATGCATTCTAGAATGGCATGCTGGCTAAGAAAGGGTTGGCAAGACCTTTAGGGAGTCTTCAAGCCAAAGCTATCTCGCAGAGGCATCTGTATTTCCCAGGATTTCATATCCCTAATGCTCTCAGTCATTGGCTGGAAGCGCCCGGGGATAGCAGGGGCCAGGCCTTGGTGCAAATGTGGTTGTGGATTTCTGAGAAAGCAGCTGGAGCCCTTGGCTGATTAAACTCTCTGCAGCTGGGGACTGGGAAGCTCACTCTCAGGGCTGTCCCAGAGGGTGACTGTGGCAGTGAGAAAATTCACCACCACATGTGACATATTTAGCCTGATGAAGTCTCAGAAGTAACCTGTATTATTCATTATTTTTTTCTTAAATTAGTCATTTATTTGACATTTATTTATTGATATGCTATATGCCACAGATACCAATAGGAAAGAAACAGACCCTGCACTCAAGGAGCTTTTGGTTAGTGTGGAACAACTGTTTTCAATGTGGCTAGATATGCACCGTGACAGCTGTGTGATCACAGAATGCCAGGAGCACAGCTTGGTGATGATGCTCGTGGTGATGAGGTCACTGGATTCCTGGGGGCTGGAGGGGCTAGAGCTGCTTTTAAGAACAAATTATGTCTTTAGGTGGATGTAGGGGAAAGGATTCCACTAATATTTAAAGAGGCATTGTATATGGGGTGACATTTAATTTTCATGTGACTAGCAATTGGATTGTTCTGGGCCCAATTTGTGGAAACTATGGGAAGATAGATTTGGGAGCAGTGTAAATAAGAACTTGCTGATGGACAGAGCTTTGCAAGGGTGGGATAGAGCTGCCTTGGTTGAGGGGGTCTCTGCAGCTGAAGTAGTCCCGGAAGGGCTGACAGCTGAAGGCTGTTTGCTGCTCTCAGTCCCAGCGGCTACAGCAACAAGTCATTCCTTAAAGTGGGGTCTGGGTAGTCCATGGTATTGTCCACCACAGCCTTCCTTCCTCCTTCCCCACCCAGCTTCATCAAGAGAGAAGCTGCTCTGCTTTGCTTTGATCTGTTTTATAGGTTGGGTTTCTATACAAGAGTCCCTTTGAAAAATGAGTTCTCCTGCAAAAAACTTTGGACATCATTTCTTTTGTCCAATCCTTCTATTTTTTAGGTTAGGAAATTGATGGCCAGCTTCTCTGGCCCCTAACATAGTATCTTTTTAGTTATTCTGTGACTAGCACCTCTTTATTTCCTTTCTTTATATCTGACAACTCCAGGGACAGACTGACTGAATGTGGCAGACACTTGTTTTCCTGGCAATATTTGCAATCTTTCTTTCTCACTAGTAGAACCTCTGTTTGTGCTGAGTGGCATGTGCCCAGCTAAAGTATCTAATTTCCCAGCTTAGTTGCAGCTAGTGGTATCCTGTAACAAAGTTCTGGCTCAAAAGAAGTAAGCTGAGTGTTTGGGGAAAACTCTACTTCCTTAATATAAGCACCATTCCTCCACTCTTACTTCCTCCTGCTGCCTGGAACACAACATCATGGATGGAGAGAATGAGCACAAAATTCATACCCTGAGAATGGCATAGCGGAAAGCTGGAAGTGCCTGCATCCCAGATAACTGTTCCAGAGCTCTCATCTCTCTCTTCTGATCTTATGTTATATGAGGAAAATAAAAATCCTGTCTAGTTCAGGCACTGCTACTTGCAGTTTGGGTTGTCAAACCTAGTTCCATGGATAATGCCTAGTTAAACAGAGAAAGCAGGATCTTGGACCTGACACATTCAAATTAATATCTTCAATTGCTGTGGTCTCTGAGGCATCCTTGGCTTCCTGCCTGAAGACTTAGAGGAGGGAAAGGATGTTGGATTGGGAATCTAGAAAACTGGGTTCCTACTCCAGTTCTGCCATTCACTAGTGGTATAATTTTGGACAAGTCCAATAGCTTCTTTAGGGCTCAATTTCCTCTATTATACACAGAGAGAGTTGGGGTAGATCTAAAAGTTTCCTTCCATTGTTATATGTCACTGTTTCTCTCATCCTATGACTCAGTTTACACTAGGAATAGACCTGTGTAAAGTCACACTTTGGGGCAGTAGGTGGGACAAATAGGATAAATATCTTTGCTTTTAAAGATTATTTCTTGCTAAGTATAACCCAATTAACTAAGGATTTTCTTCAGAAGAATTCTTTGTATTTTTTTGTGGGTTGATTATTGGCTTAATTAGTGTAATTAAGCACAATTACAAAATTAGTGTAGATTTGTGTAATCAGGTACTAACAATGTGTAATTAGGTAACTAAACCTGTAATTGAAAACTTGAAAATGCAGTGCCATTTTAGAGTCCTTGTTCTACTTTGTCAAAAAATTGTCCCAAAGCTACACACATTTAAGAAGTTCACTTTACTCCACAGTTAATGGGTGTTTTTTTTCCTTGTAAATTATTGAGAGCACTCCCTTCCCCGCCCCCACCCAACCCTGTTAGGTAGTAATAGCTTTGTATTGTTTTTCAAATCAAACTTCTTTTGCTCACAGAATTTAAATACATTTTCTTTACACTTTTTTAAAAAAAAGTAGAATATGACTCAAAAATCAATTGGGGGGTTTGAAAAATGAAAGAAAAGAAATCTCTATTTCATTTCAGAGCATGTAAAATAGAAGGTAGCAGGCTAGGAAACAGTGATTTGAATTCTGAAAAAGGAAATCCAGATACAGCATTTTATGAGTAACATTGAAACCACATCATCAGTCTTTGGAATTCATTTGACTAATTTTTTTTTAGGTATTTTGGATGCAAATAATTCTTCTTCTTTGACAAATTCATTATTGAGTTTCCAAGATGATGGAAATGCTCCATATTTGTGAAGTCCTCAGTTTTACGAATGAATTTGCAAGAATGATCCTCAAGGGAGCATCCAGAAAACCTCAAAGGGAATATTCTGCTTCTTTTTCACTATAAAGAACAGCATGTCTTGGCTATAATCAAAAAGACAGTGACTCACAAATGCTGGCGAGGGTGTGGAGAGAAGGGAACACTCCTGCAGTGTTGGTGGGACTTTAAGTTAGTACAACCACTATCGAAAACAGTACAGAGGTTTCTCAAACAACTACAGATAGATCTTCCATATGACCCAGCAATCCTTCTTCTGGGTATATACCCAGAGGAATGGAAATCATCATATTGAAGGGATACCTGCACTCCCATGTTCATTGCAGCTCTGTTTACAATAGCCAAGATATGGAACCAACCTAAATGTCTGTCGATGGATGACTGGATAAGGAAACTGTGGTATGTATACACCATGGAATACTACTCTGCCATAAAAAAGAATGAAATACTTCCATTTGCAACAACATGGATGAACCTGGAGAAACTTATGTTGCGTGAAATAAGCAAAGCACAGAGGGATAAATGCCGCATGTGCTCACTCATATGTGGGAGCTAAGAGAGAAAGGAAGGAAGGAAAGAAAGACCACCGTAGTGCTGTGGTCTTACAGAGGGAGAGAACATTCCTAGGGCTACAAAGCACAATAGGGGGGAGAGGGTGAGGGAGAGGGAGGTTAGGGGATAATTGGGTGGGGACACAGGATTAAAAAAAAGAACAGCATGTCTTAATGTTCTGTTAATGGGCTAGGAGCTGCAAGCATTTCTATTGGTGGAGCAGAAAACCATAAAGAATGACTCATATTTGAGACCTATCGAGGCAAAATGATATGGCCTAATGTTCCCCTCCCTTAGAACTTGAAAGCAGCCTCTATGAGGTAGGTGAGATGTCCTAGGCTAGGAGATAGCATACTTAATTTTGGTGGCAATTCTCCCATTAACCAGCATTTCATTTTCCTGTTTCCTCACCTGGAATATGTACCTAAAGAGTGGTTCTCTTAGTTTATTTAGTTGTGAGGATCAAATGGACAAAGAGTATGGGAAAGGGAAAGGAAAATTATACAGCACTATATTTGTGTTAGGTTTAATTTTCTATCTTTATTTGGAGGCAGTGGGTATCTTTTTGATGCCCTTGCATTTTCTTTAAAGAGCTCACTACCTCTAATACTCAAGCAAATGTAGCTTTTTAAAGCTGGTGGGAGTCTTTGACAAATCACTCCCATTTTGCAGATGAAACTGAGGTCCAGAGAGGTCAAGTGATTGCCCAGGGTTCAAAGTTAGCTAGCAACAGAGCCATTTTAGAATGCAATTCTTTTGACCTCCTATCAAATGTACTTTCTAATCTCTCTTAATACATATGGCAAGTGCTATCCTTGGGGACAAGGTGAAGTTGGGAACACCATCTGTTCTCATTGGACTATCTCTAAGAGGATAGCAGTATCTTTCTCACATTGACATTTTCCCTAAAGAAGATCTGAATGTTGATGTTGCTCAGTAGCTCCCTTTCCTAAAAGATAGGAGTTGGCAGCATTGCATTTAGGAAACTAAGACAAAGCTTTTTGGGGGGAACTGTGAAACTGGGATGAAGATGAAAAACACTGGTGTATTGGCTCTGCTTTATGCAGTGTGTGGGTATTTGAGATGAGAACAGAGGGGGAGAGATTGTTAGGGCTGTGTAGGAGACATTGGGTGTCAGGTAGTTTTTTACCCTGTGGCTTTGACAAGGTGGTTTTGTGGCTCTGAAGAGAGCAGGCTGAGTCATAGATCCTAAATTATGGTCCATAAGTATCTGGTGTCATGTTCTTATAACACTATGCCTTCTTCATGTCCCCAGCTTTTAGTGGTTGCCACTTGCTAACTCTTAAGTGAGATGGTTGGGTTTGTCAATCTGTTTCAGGAACTTTTTCTTACAATTGTTAGAAAGAGTACTTTTCCCTCAGAATTTGATAAAGATAATAAAGATTCATTTTGGATGACTAAACCCACTCTATGGAATGAATATATAATTTACAGAGAAGTTAAATATAACTTATAGGCAGATCTACAATCATTATACAGCATTTTTTATTACCTTATCTTTCCTTATTTGTAGTTGACCAGTACCTGAAGGGAGATGGTGGGAAATGAAGACACACGTTTTATGGGATCAGGAGGGCCTTACAGGCTGATGACCTGTAAGGCATCCTAGTTTATTTTAGGTTCCTTTCTATAAGGTAGTGAAAATAACAAATTGTACTGATTAAATCAGTTATGTCTGGCACAAAGCTATTTATAGAACATCTTCGGCTGTCAGGGTGCTTGAAGGTTCATGGTTAACTACTTATCAACAAAATAAGAGCATAAGTTTCTCATTTACAAAGCTCTCAGGGTCCTGGGTTCAATCAAAGGTCATACCTCAAGGGGAGGGAGAAGGGGGAAGCAGGCAAATGGGAATCCAGCCTTGCTGGCCAATTCCCTAGAATAGCCAGGACTTTGTCAGCTTGCTATTCAGTACCTCACACTTACTAAGAAATGAGAAAAATGTTAGCCATTCCCATTTTCTATTCAGCTTCTCTTCTTCCAACACTTTGGTCTTTAATTTCTTGTCTATGTTCATTACAGTTCTCACTGAAGTGTCTTCAGATAGTTTCTTTATTGAATGATAGACTTCAACATCAATTAAGGAGACTTTTCATTGTTTTCACATGTGATTATTCACGTTAAGACTGCATTTCTAAATGCACTGCATCTCTGAGGCTCTAGCTGTTTTAATTCTCATTCCTACCATTCCATATCATGCTAAAACTTCTAATTCACACTTAATAAAAACTCCTCCTACTTTTCTGGTTCTGGCAAAGCCTTTTGGGTTCTGTATTTCTGTACAGGGCTGGACTGCTCAGACTTATGCTGTGGCAAAAAGAGATTTCTGGCCAGGAAATTGAGTCACTGCCTGTTGAAGACCATCTAACTTTATAAAATTCTTTCAACATTTGGTTTTGCTGAACACTGACATAATATATTTTGTCTATTCTGGGTCAACAGCATTGTGTTTTCCATTTAATTATTTTAAGCTCACTATATTAAGTCAGAAACTGTGAGGGGCCTGAGATTTTACTCTACAGGCAAGCTAACCAGTTAGGCAGCCACTGTGTGTTATACACACACACATACACACAGAAAATGGAAGCTCTCTGGGTCAGAGACAAAGACAGTTTATTATGCATAGCAAAAGTTGCAGCCAGAGTAACTTCTTATCCCAGTTCTCTAAGCCCCATCTCCACAGGGTGATATGATGAGGACCAGATGGTGGCTGCACATGCCATGGGGTGCCCTATAGGAGAGGAACCTCCAAGTCAGGAAGCTCTGATCTTATATAGGGCTGCTAGCAACCTGCACATCCTTTACATCCAAGACAGAGACCTTATTTTTACTGAGAAATAAGCTACTCTTCTCTAGGTTGGGGTAGATGAAGTCTTTTACTAATCTGGAATATCTCTGGGGAGGGGTCTTTAAACTTTACTATGCAGTATTGGTCAGGAAACAAATCCTTTCTCTGACCTGGAGGGATAGACTATCCCCAGTTTCCAAGGCTGTTTGCTATTCACACATACTGGAAGAGATAGTGAAATGTGCAGAAATATCAG
The DNA here is from genome assembly GCF_027409185.1 of Cynocephalus volans. Taxonomy (NCBI): domain Eukaryota; kingdom Metazoa; phylum Chordata; class Mammalia; order Dermoptera; family Cynocephalidae; genus Cynocephalus; species Cynocephalus volans. The sequence goes on from NC_084473.1 coordinate 45,843,413, forward strand.
ACTCATGGAGACATATCTTTTAACATATTCATAGGCAACATCTTTCCTGTAAACAAATAAATGATCAAAAACCAAAATCATATAAACATCTGAGGCTCCTCATGACCTAAAGGATAAAATCTAAACTCCTTAGTTTGGCATTCAAGGCCCTTCACTATCTGTCCCTTTCTACAATTCTCCATCTCTAATCTTCTGCTTGGACATAATTGGTCTACTCATTGCTGTTTCTTTCTTTTTTTTTTTTATACATAGTCTCCCTTCATGGCCTCTGTTCACTCTTTCTCCTACTTATGGACTGCCCTCCCTCATCTTCTTTCTGCCTTCTGGGTCCTGCCCGCATTACAGGAATTAGTTCATTAAGGGTACATCATCTATCAGGCATCTATTCTTTCCAGTTTTAGTATATATCTTCCTATCTGAGCTAAAGTAAAACCCAAAATCCATCCTATGCAGAGGAAAGGGCATGACCTGACTTATGTGCAAGGAGACTAGCACCTCTGAGGCTCAGGGATCACCTATCTAAAGGTTTTACTGCAGTTGGGGATAGAGCGGATCACACTGGTGTGTGGGCTGGTTAGTCTAATGCCTCATCCTCTCAAAGACTTCTTAGATTAGAACAGGATGCTGAGAAGGCCAAGGCTGTGGATTTTATTCTGATTCTCTAAATCCAGGATTAAAACATGCCCTCAGCTTCCTCAACTATATCCTACCTCCAGCTCCAATTAGCCTTTTACAGAAGAGCTTCTGAGGTTTAACATGCATGAACAATACCCGGGGACCCTGATGCAGCAGGTTTGAGGAGGGACCTGAGAATTTGTATTACTAACAACCTCCCAAGTAAATCCAATGCTGCTGGCTCACAGATCACATTTTAAGTGGCACCTGTCTAGATATTTTTAATGATCTGGGTGTGTGTATGCATTCACGTTCTAGAATAAGAGTCCAGGAAAGGAACTGATATTTTCTGAGCATATTTCCTTATTTAATCTTCATGAGAGGTAGGATTTTTTTCTTTTTCCATTTTGCAGCTGAAAAAAACTGATTTCAGAGAGGATAAATAACTTTCCAAAATAAGCAAAAGAGCCTCATTTCTCTTCATTCCAAATCCTGAATCTGCTCACCACACTAAGGTCAAGCCTGTTATTTCAGGTCTGCTGACGAAGAGGTGCAAATCACACACTCTGCAGGCTGCAGACTCTAAATAACCACATGGCGCTTTCAGCTGAGGTGTGCTGTGGAGTAAGTGGTCAGGGGAATGTGGTCAGCTTGCTTCTAGTTGCTTTTGGAAGGCAGGACACTGAATACACAGAAGCATGCTTGAAAGTTCACAGAGTTTCCACCCACTCTCTGATTTTCTCTGAATTATCCAGACCACTTAATCCCCTGTAATTTTCAGAACCTGATAGCTTCTAAAGCCTTTTCTTAATATTTATTCATTTTTCTCCCAATTGGGTTGTTTAGCTTTTAACTAGATGGCATACACAGGTGGGCAGTGAATACCAGGATATAGGAGCCTTTTGGGGCTGGACAGAGGTGTCACCCCTCCCTTGGGCTCCCTCACCCTACAGTCTGTCCCCCAGCCCTCCCTTCTCCAGGCTCGGCCATGGAGTCTGGACAGTGAGCCATGGGGAGGGGGTTGTTTCACACACTTATTTTCTGATACTCCCTTCACAGGCCAGGGGCTCCCTAAAAGGGCAGAACTCCCTGGACTATCACTCTACGAAGGTCCTGGCAGGAACACAGAGTGGTAACAAGGGGCTCTCGACCTAGCAATGCATCGGTGTCACTCAGGGAGCTTTATAAAAATACAGTTTCCCAGCCTCACCCAGATCAAGTGATTCAAAAATCTCTGTAAATGGGGACCCCACACTCTGTATTTTTAGAAAAGATTTCTAGGTGGTATAATTGATACAGGTAGTTCTTTGACTAGGGCTCAGGAACCTTGTGTGCAGAAGGAAAAACACCCTCACCCCAGGCTGCAACCAAGGCTGAACCTTGTCACCACTTATTCCCGGGCAGATCATTTTCCCCATTCTAGGCTTCTGATTTTCACATCTGTGAAATGTAGGGTTGGGATAGGTAATTTATTTGTCCACTTATAGTTTTAACTTCCTAAGACTTGGTTGGGATTGTCTGGCCCTAGAGAATGCTCGTAGTGGTCTCAGAATCAGATTCAGCAAAGATCCTCCAAGGTGTGGCTCCTTGTTCAGCCCTTGCCTATCCTCTTTCAGGTGCAAGAGAGAGTTCTTCCCTCCTGGGTGCTCAGGACAGCCACTGCTGGTGTCTGTGGCCACTTCTAGGACTCGCCTCCTTCCCAATCAGTCATGTGGAGACACTAGATATTACTGTTTTCAGGGTAGTAATATTTTAACTGGTTTAATTCAATTTGGCTTTAATTCACTCAGTGTTATGATGTGCCTAGCACTCTGCAAGAGTTTATGAGCTATGGTTCCTGCAGATGAGTGGCTTACCATCTGGCTGTGGAAACATGATGTCAGTACACTGAACTCGACAGTGATTCCACATGAGATTGCAGGTGCTCAGGGATGGTAAGATGGAAGTGGGCTGGAGGAAATGGCTGGTGTGGTTTTAGTCAAGTCACTAGCATAGATAGAGGTCAGATGAGCAGAGAGAAAAGGGGAGGTTGATACAGGAAGAAGGATCATTCTGGACATATATGCTGGACTCTTTGTAGAGCAGTCAGGACACTACTGGAAGGAACATACTGGTGAATATGAGATGAGGGTAGGGTGGTAGATTGGCACATTAAAGAACTCAGGCACTATCCTATGTCAACAGGGATCTGTAGTAGATCCTTGAATGAGGCAGAGATGTGATAAAGCATTGTTTTGGGAATACGGTTTCAGGTGGAGGCCTGCACAATGGCCTGGAGAAGGGAGATAGCAATTGTAATATTAGTCAGGGAGTTAATCTGGGGCTGTGGCTGCTGCCTGGTGAAGAGCCCAGTTCTGAATGTGTTCTTGCTTCTCCTGCTCGGTGAAAACCCCTTGCCTTGGGTTGAGTTCCCTTGGCGCAATGTTACCTCAGTCAATTTAATACACATTTACTTAAATACTTTTTTGTTTGTAGCACTCAGGCCCCATGGGGGATGTGAAGACAATCAGGAAAGGGACCCTCATTTCAAGAAGATTGTAATCTAGTAAATAACTGTGTTGCAGACTGTTGGGTTCTGGCTCTGTGCCAGTGAGGTTCAAGAATTGTGTTTATTCTTCAAGCATTCATCCACCAGTTCTTTGAGCACCAGGAACTATCAAAGGTGCTAAGGGGAATTCAAGTCACTATAAAGTACTCTCCCTGCTCTCATGTCTACATGAGAAACCTGTGGCCTTGGGATGACAAAATTAATGATCACCTGCTAAATTGTGTGATCTCTAAGTGAAATAGAAGCCAAAGGAGGAAGGGAACATTGTGATGAGAGAGGCCAGAGAAGCCTTCTTTGGGTGGGGGGTTGGGGGGGTCATGAGTCTTCATTTAACTAGGTGATAGGATGTGCCCAGAGCAGCACAATTCAATAGTATGTAATGCAAGCCACAAATGTCACTTTAAGTTTTCTAGTAGCCACATTCAGAAAAGTAATGAAACAGGTGCAATTAATTTTAGCATGTGTTATTTAACCTCACACTTTCAAAATATTATCATTTCTACATGTAATCAATATAAAAATTTTAATGAGATATTTTTACTAAATCTTTGAAATCTAGGGTGTATTTCACACATACAGCACATCACAATTCAGACTAGTCACATTTGGAGTGCTCAATAGCCACATGTAGCACAGGAGTGTGGGTGGATGAGCAGTTCCATGTGGCTGTGTCACCTGTAAACATCTGATCTGGAGGGGGATGGGCATTGTGGGTGGAAGGAGGGCTTGGTGCAGCTGTTGTAGTAGGGAATAGCCTGGGCCTGAGGAAGCAGATGGCTGTAGAAAATGAGGAATAAAAATAACTGTAAGTTCTAAGGAGTTAAAAGACTCGGCGCAGGGAGGTACTCACATTTTCTTACACAACAAACAAATCTGAAATTGCTCTGGGAGAAAAGAGGCCCTGAATAGGAGCTGCATTTCCAGAGAAATGAGAGTCCTTAAAGCTGTCTGCATAGAAAATAAGGTTATCATTATGCCTTATCATTAGAAGAGAGAAGAATATTAAAAGGACTCAGTTCGGCTTAAATAAAAAAGATAAATTTCATGTAAACTGGCATGCAGTTTATCCATGACTGGATTTGCTGTAATAAAGTCAGTGAGGGAATAAGCTGGGTGATTTAAAGGGAGCCTACTTCTGTAAAATTTACAAACTGCTGTGATAAAATGTCACCTTTTATGATGCATTCCATCCGGGCTGCATATATAAAGGGCACTGAATGGAAAGAGTTGCAAAAACAAAGCAGTGGCTTGGCTCCCCAGCTGCCTTTGTCTGCTTTTCCAGCAGAATTGGGGATTTATGGAAAGATGACCTCGCCACTCACCTTCTACAGTTGTGGATTGCAAACTGCCTGTGAAACGCACCATATTCTTTAGTTTTTATTTTGCAAGCTCAGGGACTGCATTGAATAATTTAGACTGAAAACTTGGGGTGGGGTCGGAAAGGGTAGGATGAGGGAGAAGACCCCTGATTCCAGGGATTCCCAGTCCAGTGGGGAAGACAAGCGTGATTTCACACAGATGTAGCAGGTATGAATTTTTAATGCAATCCAAGTCATAATCCTTTACTTTTTTAGACCAAAGTTTATCAGCTATGAGTCTCCATCTGCCTGTTTGGTGGAAAATTAAATCTCAGTCATTGTTGGGCTTTCCTCCCTGACTCTATGAGATCATAGAGGAATCCTGGGCTTACCCAGTGTCCTGAACGGGGAGGGGCCAGGTCCTCAGTCCATGGTGTTTCCATTTTCACATTTGCCCTTTTGCATACACAGCAGCCATGTAGAGGGTGATCCTGTCCCTCCGTGTCCCTGTCCTGATGCTCTGGGGGAAGTCACAGTTTTGCCCCTCCTGTCCCTCTCCCAGTGACTGCACACTGCTGTCCAACAGCCCCCCCCCCGTCTTCTATCCTCACCCATCCAGGGTGCTGCCTCTGAGTGAGGGCACTGGCATCTCCCCTTCATCTCTGTCTCTAAAGAAACTTCAACTCCCCTCAAATCCGGTGGCTTCTCCCTCTCCCCTCAGCATGCAAATCCATGCCTCCCCTTCAGCAACCCCAGCTCAGTCTTCCTCAATGGGCCTGAAACATACATTTCTTCCCCTCTAAATCTCTGTGTGTGAGTGTATGTCTGTGTATATGTGTGTGCATATGTGTGTGTAAACATCAACTTGGATCTTGGAGAATAAGCAATGTTGGCTCCTTTATCCTAAGGTAGGTGTGGGGAAAAGAATGTTCACACCAGTTACATTCTTTCCCAATAGTTCTCCCATTTATACTAGGTAGACAAGGACAAAGGCTATAATGGGACTGGAAGCACAGTGCCTTGGAATACCAGGCGTGAGAGAAATGACTTCAGACATGTGGGAATCAAGGAAAGTTGCACAGAAGAGGTGAGATTTGACCAGGGCTGTGCAGGATGGGAGAAGTTGCTTTGTGGGCAAGGTCATTTCAGGTAGCAGGAAAAGCCAGGCCTGCAGTGGGGGAGATGGGGCCAGGGAGAGGACGTTTGGTTTGTGTGTGTGGGTGAAGTGAGGACTGGGGTTTGGATAAGTGGAAGAAGTTGGTGGCTGTTGTATGGGGTGCTATGGATGTAAAAAATACCATGGCTATATCAAGGTCATCCTTGGCAGTTCTCAAGTAGTGGAAATAATTTCACTTATAAAATTGGATATGTAGGTGGCACTGAAAACAAGAAAGCTTTCTGGAGACAGTGCCACAAAAATGATTCTCTGCCAGATACCAAAGGCTGTCATAGCAGAAAAGATACTTGGATAACTTTATCCAAAGTACACTCCTTTATATTAACTTATGCCGTACCTTATTCTTCATTGCACTAAGGGCCTGGGGCAGCATGCGTCACTGAGATCCCTCCCAATACCCTAATCCCTGGTCACTCCCCTTTCACTTCTTCCTCTGTTGTCCAGGTACTAATGTCCCATCCCTGTGCATTAGACCTGCACAATCCTGGGAAGGGGAGGACTGGTCTCTCAGGGCATAGAGCCCAGCAGAAGCTCCTGGAGTTGCATTGGCCAGGGAGGCAGCAGGAGGTGGGCTTGCTGGAAGGAGAACCTCAGGATATGGTAGTGGGAGACCCATGATGTGGTTCACTAGACAACAAAGCAAGCAAGAAGTCCCTATAGAGGGAAAGAGAATTGAGAGCAAGTCAGTCCAGGGATGGAATAAGGTAAGTGGTTCAGAATCAAGGCTTAACCAGCAAGAGCGTACTGAAATTCCTCAGTGACATGCTGCTCTGTACATACAGTGCTGGGTGGGTGTGGGAACTTGCAAGGACTGAGACCTAGCTTGCTAATGAGGGAATAGAACTGTCTGGTTTGAACTTCAACTTCCCCTGAGATATGAATCTTCTTAGTTAAAGGAGAGAAACATCAATGTCCTTCACTTTTCCTTTGCCAGAAAGTGCCCGGGGGCTTGGTAAGAGAGTGGCCTGGGCAGTCCCCTCTGTTTAGTCACAGTCAGTCACATCTGGAGAGGGTCCCAAACCCAAATAGTTGGTCTCTGTGCTTCTGTGTCTTGAATCTCTGCTTTCCCAAGTCAAGTCAGTCTTTGGAACTGTCCATTAAGGACCTGTCTTTTGCAAAAGACGCATCTCCCCAATTAAGAGTTTAACTAGATTTCATTCTGGGAATTGAGCAAGAGCTAGCAATTATTTAGCTTATAAAACTGTAGTTTAATGAAAGTATAAGACAATAGGCCTGATAGTGGCTTTTTACTATCATTAGATGAGAGTTTCTATGGGCTGTTCTGACAGATTTACTGTTGTTTTAACTTAATAAGCTATTTCTGTTTTAGCGTTGTTATTGTTTCTGTGGTTATAGGACACTCTGTTTTGTTTTATTATGTTAGCTCTTCTCCTCAGTTTTATAGTGGCATTTTTCTCTTTGCTTAGCTTGTAAATACACGAGTTTCTTCTGATGCTCCCAACTCTTTCAGGCACATGTAGAAATAGAGCAGTTTGTCAGCACGTGGGTGAAATTCACCCAGCCCTTTCTTTCTTCCTTCCTTCCTGTTCATAAGAGCAGGTTCTTCTTGAAATCAGTGCCATCCTCCCAAATTGCTTCCATTTCTCCCTTCAAGCCATCCAAATAAAAATAGCATTAGTAAGCTCTTATGCTTGTAAAGTACTTTTAGTTTTTAAATCTTTTGTGATCTTTATGACCACTTTCTGCAATGGGTCAAGCATGTTACTATGCCTTTTTTTACACACTGGGAAATAGAGTTCTAGAGGATAGATAAGCTGCCCATGATAACCTAGCAAGTAAGTGGCAGAGTGCAGACTAGGATTCAGTGCAGACTAGGATTCAGTGCAGACTAGTTCCCTGGCTGGTGATCCAGGCACTTCCAAGGGTAGAAATGCTGGGTTGAGGCAAGAGGCATCTTCAGCAGCAAGGACTGATCATCACAGGGAATGCTAAGCAGGATGGATCATGGAGGTCATCCTAGCAGGCATTATGAAAATTTCAGGGTCTGTGCCCAGTGTGGTTCAGAAGTGCCAGAACAGCTAACTTGGGGTTGTATCTTGATTTCTTATATTCTAGGAGAGTATTTTTACTACTAGTATTCTTTTTTATGCTCTCTCAGCATCAGCATTCCCAGCTCCACGTGACTACCTGATTTATCACCAGTATCTTATTTTAGCTAATGCTGCTATTCCTTTGAGCTTCAAGACAGTGTCCCAAGTCTCAGCATCATAACGCCGAGAGGAGAAGCTATAGGGTCTAGGCCCAGGCTGGTTACCACTCACAGTAATTACTCTGTAAGCACTGAATTGAGTTTGCACCAAAATCCAGCCTCCAAGGCCAAGGACAGAACAGGTTTTTGGCAATGATTATGGACCCCAGACAATAGGAGCTGCCAAAAAGTTTGAGGAGGAAACAGATATAGTAAATGTATTACTTTATGAAGTATTTATTGGGATTCTGAGATATGTTGGGTCAGCAATTGTGTTTTATTCATCTTTAGATTCCTAGTGCAGAACTCAGAACCAACCATAGTGAGGCATGAATACTCTGAGTAATATTAATGAATAAGTGAATGAATAAATATGTGCATGACACTGATTGTAAAGAGAAAAAATCAGAGGCTGAAGCATTTTCAAAAGGCTTTTACAATAGTGAGATAAACTGATGTGGTGATTGATCACATATAGAGGGGAAGAAGTAATAAAAACTGATTTTAGATCAGAGAAGAGAAGGAAATAAAGGGCATCCAGATTGGAAAAGATGATGTCAAACTGTCCCTGTTTGGAGATGACATGATCCTATATATCAAACAGCCTAAAACCTCTACAAAAAAACTCTTGGAATTAATAAACGATTTCAGCACAGCAGCAGGATACAAAATCAACACACAAAAATCAGTAGCATTTCTTTTCTCCAATAGTGAACATGCAGAAAGAGAAATCAAGAAAGCCTGCCCATTTACAATAGCCACCAAAAAAATAAAATACTTAGGAATTGAGTTAACCAAGGAGGTGAAAAATCTCTATAATGAGAACTACAAACCACTGCTGAGAGAAATTAGAGAGGATACAAGAAGATGGAAAGATATCCCATGCTCTTGGATTGGAAGAATCAACATAGTGAAAATGTCCATACTACCCAAAGTGATATACAAATTCAATGCAATCCCCATCAAAATTCCAATGACATTTTTCTCAGAAATGGAAAGAACTATCCAGACATTTATATGGAATAATAAAAGACCACGCATAGACAAAGCAATGCTGAGCAAAAAAAATAAAGCTGGAGGCATAACACTACCTGACTTTAAGCTATACTACAAAGCTATAATAACCAAAACAGTATGGTACTGGCATAAAAACAGACACACTGATCAATGGAATAGAATAGAGAATCTAGAAATCAACCCACACACTTACTGCCATCTGATCCTTGACAAAGGTGCCAAGCCTATTCACTGGGGAAGGGACTGCCTCTTCAGCAAATGGTGCTGGGATAACTGGATATCCATATGCAGGAGAATGAAACTAGACCCATACCTCTCACTGTATACTAAAATCAACCCAAAATGGATTAAGGATTTAAATATACACCCTGAAACAATAAAACTTCTTAAAGAAAACATAGGAGAAACACTTCAGGAAATAGGACTGGACACAGACTTCATGAACACGACCCCAAAAGCACGGGCAACCAAAGGAAAAATAAACAAATGGGATTATATCAAACTAAAAAGCTTCTGCACAGCAAAAGAAACAATGAACAGAGTTAAAAGACAACCAACAGAGTGGGAGAAAATATTTGCAAAATATACATCTGACAAAGGATTAATATCCAGAATATATAAGGAACTCAAACAACTTTACAAGAAAAAAACAAGCAACCCAATTAAAAAATGGGCAAAAGAGCTAAGTAGGCATTTCTCTAAGGAAGATATACAAATGGCCAACAGCCATATGAAAAAATGCTCAACATCACTCAGCATCCGGGAAATGCAAATCAAAACCACACTGAGATACCATCTAACCCCAGTTAGGATGGCTAAAATCCAAAAGACTCTGAATGATAAATGCTGGCGAGGTTGCAGAGAAAAAGGAACTCTCATACACTGTTGGTGGGACTGCAAAATGGTGCAGCCTCTATGGAAAATGGTATGGAGGTTCCTCAAACAATTGCAGATCTACCATATGACCCAGCTATCCCACTGCTGGGAATATACCCAGAGGAATGGAAATCATCAAGTCGAAGGTATACCTGTTCCCTAATGTTCATCGCAGCACTCTTTACAATAGCCAAGAGTTGGAACCAGCCCAAATGTCCATCATCGGATGAGTGGATATGGAAAATGTGGTACATCTACACAATGGAATACTATTCAGGTATAAAAATGAATGAAATACTGCCATTTGCAACAACATGGATGGACCTTGAGAGAATTATATTAAGTGAAACGAGTCAGGCACAGAAAGAGAAATACCACATGTTCTCACTTATTGGTGGGAGCTAAAAATTAATATACAAATTCACACACACACACACACACACACACAAAATTAAAAATGGGGGGGGGGAAGAAGATATAACAACCACAAATACTTGAAGTTGATATGAAAAGCAAACAGAAAGGACATTGTTGGGGGGGAGGGAGGAGAGGGAGGAGGGAGGGAGGTTTTGGTAAGGGGCAACAATAATCAACCACAATGTATATCGACAAAATAAAATTAAAAAACGAAACAAAACTGATTTTAGGTTTATGAGAGTATTATTAAAACTGGAGAATGGAAATATTAGTCTCTAGAAATAGAGGAGTTAGATAAGGAATCAGGATTAAGGTGGGGAGGAGAGATGTCAACATTTGTGTAGGTTTGTTGAGATTGAAGTGATACTAGGACATCCAGATGAACACACAGGACAGGCAGCTAGAGAGAGAATGGGAGATCAGGATAGAGGTCAGAGATGGGGGTCGGGATGCTGGAGTTCTCTTCTAGTGGATGATATTTGCTGTGGGAAAAAATTAGATATTTGAGGGTAGGAGTCCATAGAGCATAAAAGAATGAAAAATTTGACTTGAGAAACTATTTAGTCTTTATATGGGGTGGTGGGTTTGACTAAATAAACTTCAGTCACATAGGAAACTAAATTAGTTATGGTACTATTTCCAATGCCATATTCCAACTCCAAATGACCACTGTTTAAAAGACTACTGTCTGAAAGCAAAGCATGAATTTTTTTTTGTGGTCCAGAACTCCACCCATTTATTTACCCACCTATCCATCCATTTATCTATCCATCTGTATCCATCTACCTCTTTATCCATCCTTCCTTCCATCCATCCATCCATCCATCCATCCATCCATCCATCCATCCATCCATCCATCCATCCATCCATCCATCCATCCGTACACACATCTATCTATCTACCTACCTACCCACTCACTCACCCATAATCTCTCCAACACTTAAGGAATGGCTGTTCCAGGGCAGGCTAGGAACAGAGACTTTTAAGCACTACTGAAAAATCTTAACACCCAATTGATATTAAAGTGAAATTTCTCTTGGAACAAAATTGGCAAACAGCCTTAAACCCTGAAACTGATGTTTGGACTTTCCCCCCTTACTTCTCCATCCCTTGGGGAAATAAAGCTGAAAGGGGATTTCGGAGCTTTCAGAGATCAGATGTCAGTTTACAAAATGTTTTATAAACATTTTTAACAGTGAGCTTTAGGCACTTCCCCCTTTCTTCTTTTTCTCAGCAGTTCCATCCTTCCTTCTTTGTCCCCAGGTCTAGAACTTCTTCATCTCCCTGCCTGTGAAAAATATAGGGACTGATATTTTTAATATGGGTGGGTGATCTATGAGCAGATAGTCTTATTGGTGGTGGGGATGGTGATGGGAGATGAACTGTATTATGGGTACAGTTCCTGTTCTAAATCTGGGAGAATAATATGGATAATGTATAGGGTTGCGGGTGGGGGTCATCCAAAGGAACAGGAGGAGAAAACTCAGCCTGGCATATTACTTAAGTCTGGGATGGTGGAAGGTCCCTCTCTCTCTCTTCTTTCCTTCTCTCCTTCTCTATTGCCCATTCTCTTTTCTTTTTTTTTTTTTTTTTTTTTTTAAGTTGAAAATGCATTTAATGCACCTTGTCTTGCATTGGAAATCTATAAAGGTAGGTCAACAGACTAGAAACTTAGCAGGAATTTGTTCTGTCATCTTGAGGCAGAATTTCCTCTTCCCCAAGAAACCTCAGTTCTTGCTCTTAGGGCTTTCAGCTGTGTGACTGAGACCCACCCACATTTTCGAGGGTTATATCCTCCAAAGTCAACTGATTGTAGATGTATTTGATTTAATAACTGGGTACTAAAGCCTTGCCAAATTGACACAAGACAAACCATCACAAGTTGTAAGAGTTCTTTATATATTCTGAACATTAGACCGTTATTGTCTTTTCACTCTCTTGATTATGTCCTTTGATGAACGAAAGTTTTTTAATGATTATGAAATCCAATTTGCCTATTGTTTCTTTTGTTGCTTGTGCTTTGGATGTTTATATCTAAGAATCAATTACTGAATCAAAGATCATGAGATTTTCCTCTTTGTTTTCTTCTAGAAGTTTTAGACTTTCAGCTCTTAGATTTAAGTCTTCGCTCCATTTTGAGTAAATTTTTGTATATGGTGTGAGGAAAAGATCCAACTTTATTCTTTTGCATGTGGATAACCAGTTTTCTTAGCACAATTTGTTGAAGACACTGTTTTTACCCCCATTGAATAGTCTTGGCACCCTTGTCAAGAATCATTTGATGATAGATGTATGGTTTATTTCTGGACTCTCAATCTATTCCACTGGTCTATGACTGTCTTTATGCCAGTACAGCTGATTGCTATAGCTTTGTAGTGACTTTTGAAATCAAGAAGTGTGTGAACTCTAACTTTGTTCTCCTTTCTCAAGATTTGTTTGACTATTTGGGATCTCTTGCAATTATATATAAATTTTAGGATCAGCTTTTCCATTTCTGTAACACAGGCCATTGGGATTTTACAAGGATTGCATTGAGTCAGTAGATTTAGGGATTTTTATCATCTTATCAATATCAAGTCTTCCAATCCATGAACATGGGGGTTTTATTTATTTATTTATTTATTTATTTATTTATTTTTTATTTATTTTTTTTTTTAAATTTTATTTTGTCGATATACATTGTAGCTGATTAATGCTCCCCATCACCAAAACCTCCCTCCCTTCTCCCTCCCCCCATCCCCCCCAACCATGTCCTTTCTGTTTGTTTGTTGTATCAACTTCAAATAATTGTGGTTGTTATATCTTCTTCCCCCCCCCCCCGGTTTGTGTGTGTATGTGTGTATGTGTGTGTGTGAATTTATATATTAATTTTTAGCTCCCACCAATAAGTGAGAACATGTGGTATTTCTCTTTCTGTGCCTGACTTGTTTCACTTAATATAATTCTCTCAAGGTCCATCCATGTTGTTGCAAATGGCAGTATTTCATTCGTTTTTATAGCTGAGTAGTATTCCATTGTGTAGATGTACCACATTTTCCGTATCCACTCATCTGATGATGGGCATTTGGGCTGGTTCCAACTCTTGGCTATTGTAAAGAGTGCTGCGATGAACATTGGGGAACAGGTATACCTTCGACTTGATGATTTCCATTCCTCTGGGTATATTCCCAACAGTGGGATGGCTGGGTCGTATGGTAGATCTATTTGCAATTGTTTAAGGAACCTCCATACCATTTTCCATAGAGGCTGCACCATTTTGCAGTCCCACCAACAATGTATGAGAGTTCCTTTTTCTCCGCAGCCTCGCCAGCATTTATCGTTCATAGTCTTTTGGATTTTAGCCATCCTAACTGGGGTTAGATGGTATCTCAATGTGGTTTTGATTTGCATTTCCCGGATGCTGAGTGATGTTGAGCATTTTTTCATATGTCTGTTGGCCATTTGGATATCTTCCTTAGAGAAATGCCTACTTAGCTCTTTTGCCCATTTTTTAATTGGGTTGCTTGTTTTCTTCTTGTAAAGTTGTTTGAGTTCCTTATATATTCTGGATATTAATCCTTTGTCAGATGTATATTTTGCAAATATTTTCTCCCACTCTGTTGGTTGTCTTTTAACTCTTTTAATTGTTTCTTTTGCTGTGCAGAAGCTTTTTAGTTTGATATAATCCCATTTGTTTATTTTTCCTTTGGTTGCCCGTGCTTTTGGGGTCGTATTCATGAAGTCTGTGCCCAGTCCTATTTCCTGAAGTGTTTCCCCTATGTTTTCTTTAAGAAGTTTTATTGTCTCAGGGTGTATATTTAAATCCTTAATCCATTTTGAGTTGATTTTAGTATACGGTGAGAGGTATGGATCTAGTTTCATTCTCCTGCATATCGATATCCAGTTATCCCAGCACCACTTGCTGAAGAGGCAGTCCCTTCCCCAGTGAATAGGCTTGGTGCCTTTGTCAAAGATCAGATGGCAGTAAGTGTGAGGGTTGATTTCTGGATTCTCTATTCTATTCCATTGGTCAGTGTGTCTGTTTTTATGCCAGTACCATACTGTTTTGGTTATTATAGCTTTGTAGTATAGCTTAAAGTCAGGTAGTGTTATGCCTCCAGCTTTATTTTTTTTGCTGAGCATTGCTTTGGCTATTCGTGGTCTTTTATTGTTCCATATAAATGTCTGAATAGTTTTTTCCATTTCTGAGAAAAATGTCTTTGGAATTTTGATGGGGATTGCATTGAATTTGTATATCACTTTGGGTAGTATGGACATTTTCACTATGTTGATTCTTCCAATCCAAGAGCATGGAATATCTTTCCATCTTCTTGTATCCTCTCTAATTTCTCTCAGCAGTGGTTTGTAGTTCTCATTATAGAGATTTTTCACCTCCTTGGTTAACTCAATTCCTAAGTATTTTATTTTTTTGGTGGCTATTGTAAATGGGCAGGCTTTCTTGATTTCTCCTTCTGCATGTTCACTATTGGAGAAAAGAAATGCTACTGATTTTTGTGTGTTGATTTTGTATCCTGCTACTGTGCTGAAATCATTTATCAATTCCAACAGTTTTTTTGTAGAGGTTTTAGGCTGTTCGATATATAGGATCATGTCATCTGCAAACAGGGACAGTTTGACTTCCTCTTTTCCAATCTGGATGCCCTTTATTTCCTTCTCTTCTCTGATTGCTCTGGCTAGTACTTCCAATACTATGTTGAATAGGAGTGGTGAGAGTGGGCATCCTTGTCTAGTGCCTGTTCTTAAAGGAAAAGCTTTCAGCTTTTCTCCATTCAGGATGATATTGGCAGTGGGTTTGGCATATATGGCTTTAATTATGTTGAGATACTTTCCCTCTATACCTAACTTATAGAGGGTCTTTGTCATGAATGAGTGCTGAACTTTATCAAATGCTTTTTCAGCATCTATAGAGATGATCATATGGTCCTTGTGTTTGAGTTTATTAATATGGTGTATCACATTTATTGATTTGCGTATGTTGAACCAACCTTGCATCCCTGGGATGAATCCCACTTGATCGTGATGAATAATTTTTCGTATGTGTTGCTGTATTCTGTTTGCTAGTATTTTAGTGAGGATTTTTGCATCTATATTCATCAAGGATATCGGCCTGTAGTTTTCTTTTTTGGTTATATCTTTACCTGGTTTTGGTATCAGGATGATGTTTGCTTCATAGAATGAGTTTGGGAGATTTGCGTCCGTTTCAATCTTTTGGAATAGTTTGTAAAGAATCGGTGTCAATTCCTCTTTGAATGTTTGGTAAAATTCTGCTGTGAATCCATCTGGTCCTGGGCTTTTCTTTGTTGGGAGCCTTCTGATAACAGCTTCAATCTCCTTTATTGTTATTGGTCTGTTCAAATTTTCTACGTCTTCACGGTTCAGTTTTGGGAGCTTGTGTGTGTCCAGAAATTTATCCATTTCCTCCAGATTTTCAAATTTGTTGGCGTATAGTTGTTTATAGTAGTCTCGAATGATTCCTTGTATTTCAGATGAATCAGTTGTAATATCGCCTTTTTCATTTCTAATTTTTGTTATTTGAGTCTTCTCTCTTCTTTTTTTTGTTAGCCATGCTAATGGTTTGTCAATTTTATTTATCTTTTCAAAAAACCAACTTTTTGATTCGTTGATCTTTTGAATTGTTTTTTGGTTTTCAATTTCATTCAGTTCTGCTCTGATCTTAATGATTTCTTTCCGTCTGCTAACTTTAGGATTGGATTGTTCTTGTTTTTCTAGTTCTTTAAGGTGAAGTGTTAGGTTGTTCACTTGCCATCTTTCCATTCTTCTGAAGTGAGCATTTAATGCAATAAATTTTCCCCTCAATACTGCTTTTGCAGTATCCCACAGGTTTTGGTATGATGTATCATTGTTTTCATTAGTTTCAATAAACTTTTTGATTTCCTGCTTGATTTCTTCTTGGACCCATATGTCATTAAGTAGAATGCTGTTTAATTTCCATGTGTTTGTATAGTTTCCAGAGTTTTGTTTGTTATTAATTTCTAGTTTTAATCCATTGTGGTCTGAGAAGATACATGGGATAATTCCAATTTTTTTGAATTTATTGAGACTTGATTTGTGACCTAATATGTGATCTATCTTGGAGAATGATCCATGTGCTGATGAGAAGAATGAATATTCTGAGGTTGTTGGGTGGAATGTTCTGTAGATATCTGCCAATCCAATTGGTCTAGAGTCTTGTTTAGATCTTGTGTTTCTCTACTGATTCTTTGCCTAGATGATCTGTCTAATATTGACAGTGGAGTGTTCAGGTCCCCTGCTATTATGGTATTAGTGTCTATTTCCTTCTTTAGGTCTAATAGAGTTTGTTTTATAAATCTGGCTGCTCCAACATTGGGTGCGTACATATTTATGATTGTTATGTCTTCTTGATGGATCAGTCCTTTTATCATTAAGTAGTGTCCCTCATTGTCTCTTTTTATGGTTTTTAGTTTAAAGTCTATTTTGTCAGATATAAGAATAGCCACTCCAGCTCGTTTTTCTTTTCTGTTTGCATGGTAAATCTTTTTCCATCCTTTCACTCTTAGTCTGTGTGAATCTTTATGGGTGAGGTGGGTCTCTTGTAGGCAGCATATAGTTGGGTCCTGCTTTTTGATCCAGTCAGCCAGTCTGTGTCTTTTAATTGGGGAATTTAAGCCTTTAACATTAAGAGTTGTTATTGAAAGGTGTTGATTTATTCTTAGCATTTTATTGGTTGTTTGGTTGTCTTAGGTGTCTTTTGTTCCTTGCTTTCTGATTTACTGTTTGGTTTCTTTGTTTGTTGGTTCCTTAGGTTGTAGATAGTGTTTTTGTTAGCTTGTTTTCTCTTCATGAATGCCATTTTTATTGTACTAGCGGGTTTAGATTTTTCTTAGGTTTTTATGGCAGTGGTAGTTATTTTTCAGGAACCAAACCCAGTACTCCCTTGAGGATTTCTTGTAAGGGTGGTCTTGTGGTAGTGAACTCCCGCAGTTTTTGTTTGTCTGAGAAATATACTATTTGCCCCTCATTTCGGAAGGATAGCCTTGCAGGGTAGAGTATTCTTGGCTGGCAATCTTTGTCTTTTAGTATTTTGAAAATATCATCCCATTCCTTTCTAGCTTTTAGGGTTTGTGATGAAAAGTCTGATGTTAACCTGATTGGGGCTCCCTTATAGGTGATTTGACGCTTCTCTCTTGCAGCTTTTAAGATTCTCTCTTTGTCTCTGAGTTTTGCCAATTTGACTATGACATGTCTTGGAGAAGGCCTTTTTGGGTTGAATACGTTTGGAGATCGTTGAGCTTCCTGGATCTGAAGATCTGTGATTTTTCCTATACCTGGGAAGTTTTCTGCCACTATTTTGTTGAATATGTTTTCAATGGAATCTCCATTTTCCTCCCCTTCTGGAATACCCATGACTCGGATATTTGAGCGCTTGAGGTTGTCTGATATCTCTCTCAGATTTTCTTCCATGTCCTTGATTCTTTTTTCTTTCTTTTTGTCTGCTTGTGTTATTTCAAACAGCCCATCTTCAAGTTCAGAGGTTCTCTCTTCAACTTCGACAAGCCTGCTGGTTAAACTCTCCGTTGTGTTTTTTATTTCGCTGACTAACTTCTTCAGTTCAGCAAGTTCTGCTACATTTTTTTTCAGGACATTGATTTCCTTGTATATTTCCTCTTTCAGATCCTGTATACTTTTCCTCATTTCATCATGATGTCTAGCTGAGTTTTCTTGTATCTCATTCAGTTTCCTTAGAATTATCACTCGAAATTCCTTGTCAGTTATTTCAAGGGCTTCTTGTTCTATAGGATCTAGAGTATGAGATTTATTAAGTTTTGGTGGTGTACTTTCTTGATTTTTTGTATTTCTGGTGTCTTTTTTTTGGTGTTTATTCATTGTGGCAGGGGGTTTCACAGTCCACCGGTTTAAGACTAATGACTAACTAGGATGTTGCTGTGGTTGCCAATTTGGTATGGCTCCCACCGTGACTGCTCAGTTGGCCTCTAGTGTCGTGTGTGTGTGGTTGCCTCGGGTCTTGGGCTTCTCCGGGGATCCACCTTTCTGGTCAGCTTGTACTTTGCTGGGCTGGTGGATCACGTACCACAGGGTGTGTGATCTCTGTTGAGCTTTCACTTTCTGTACAGGACTTCTCCCCGTTCCGTGTGCTCTGGCCCAGGCTGTTAGATCGTGCAGTGGCGACCCCACCGGGTGTGTGGTTTCTGTCGAGTCTCCGCCTCCCTGGCCGCACGTCTCCCCCCTCTGTGCACACTGTGCTGGGTTGGGGCGTGTCTTCTGCACCCCTCGCCTATCAGCTGGGCCTTCAAGACCCTGCTCAGCACCGCCTCACCCAGGAAGTCTACCAGGTTTCTGCTAGGCACAGACGACCGGTCTCTCTGGGTGCCTTTGTAGCACTGTGTAGATCTTTCTCGGGTCTTGTTCACCTTTGTATCCCCCCGGTATAAACCGAGTCTAGTGCCCGCCTGCAGCCTGCTCTCCGGCAGGTTCAAGCGGACCTGGGAACTCTCCTACCACACTATTCCCAACCAGAAATTCGTTAGGCTTTTTTCCAAACTGGTGGTTGCAGAGATGGTATCTGCCTCCCAGTAACAGGAAGTTTACCGGGGCGGAGTCCAGGGTGTGGTGGAGTGACAGTCGGCCCGCCCGTACTTCCTAGCCCTCCCAAAACTGGTCGGGACGCCCCACACCCCCAGCCCTGCCAGAGAACCGTGGAGGGAGTGGGAGAGGAGGTCGGCCCGCAGGGTCCGGAAAGCCCCGCGCCAGGCCAAGCAAATGGGCTCAGTGATGGCCGAGCAGGGCGGAGCTGCCCGCACCTGGGAAAATGGAGGCAGCACCGGGGTAGTGAGTGGCCTGGTGGTGCAGGCGGGGAGCCGCGTGTGCATCCACCCCCCGAACAGAGCTGTGCCAGGGATCACTCACAGTGCTGTGCCAGGTCGGGCGCTCGCTCTGTCTCTGGTTTGTTGCCTTCCGTGTTCTCGGCGCTGCCGCCTCGGGCTGTTCAGTCGCGGCGCCGCTCGGGCGCTCCCAGGAGTCTTCTTTAATGCCGGCCTGAAACCTCGAATCCTGGATAGGGCAGCTGGCCGCCTTCAGTGCGGCCCCAGCCTCCGGGATCCTGGCTGCATCCACAGCAGCCCTGGCGCCGTGTTCCCTGTTTCAAGACTCACTTTTGCAGCTAAGAATCAGTTCTTTTCCTGCTCCACACTTCAAAGCTGTTGCCTGCAAATGAGGCAGCCTCTCCTGCCGGGGACAAAGTGGCGTTGAGCCCCCACGACCGGCCAGCAGCAGCAGTCCTCCCTTAAGAGATGGCCAGAGGAAGGTCCACAAGTTTCCCGGCTGCCTGAGGCCCAGTGGCCACCTTTTCCACCTCAGCTACTCCGCGCCAGCCGCCGCAGCCGCCGCCATCTTGAAAACCGCCCATTCTCTTTTCTGTCTCCTCCTCCTTTCCTCTTGTCCTTCTCCTGGAGTTAAACCACTGGCCCACTCCACTTCAGGCTTCTTAGAGGTTCAGGGTCAGCTGTGTTGTCTTTTTGTGGGGATGAAGGTTGTGTCAGCTCATCCCATCTCACCTGGCCCTGCTTTGCTGCACCAGATGAGGAACATTAGAGTGGTCTGTAGTTATAGCATGATAGAAAGCTCACCTTTTCAAGCCAATTTAAGGAACCACCTGTGAGGGACAATTCTGTGAGGGTCACATTTGCACTGAGTCTGCCCATAGCACCAACTTCTCACCATGTCCACCTCTTTTTCCTTCTGCTCCAGATGTTACAAACATGTGATATCCCACACCCTGCAGTACCCTCATGGTGATTTTCCCTTCTGTAGCCACTTCTCCCTTGGAGGCCTCCTACTAGCACCCACTGTAGCTCTGCCTAAGCCCGATCTTCCCAGATTATAGCTCAATCTCCAGTCCAACCCCTCAAGTAAAACAAAAGTTAGAGTAAAATCAAAAGCCCCAGAATTCCATTCTCTGGTGATCTTTTTGTAGCTGGTTATCTGATTAGTGAGGGGGACTTCTTGCTTCATAAAAGGAGCTTGGAGTGAGATGCTTTATCTTGAGGGGCTAATACACATTGTGGTTGGCTAATGGGGAGATATTTTGGATAGAAGCTCTTCCCAGAGACCCTGTAGTCTCTCTGTGTTGCTTACTGCAGCCAGGCTAGTCTCTGCACAGGTCACAGTGGTTAAAAGCATGGACGTTGGAATGGAATAGGCTTGGTTTGAATCTGTCTTTGTCAGTTCCTGCCTACGTAACCCTAGATAACTTCTTTTACTTCTCCAAGCCTCTGTTTATGTATTACCAAAATGCTGATGAACCTGTCTCATAAGGCTGATGTGAAGGCTCAAAGGGATAGTACGAATAGCTATTTACCTTTGTATGCTTAGTGCACACCAGGAGCCAGTCTGAGCAGTCTCTACAGGAATTACATCATTTAGTCTTTATGACAACTGTAGTATGCCCATTTGGTAGCTGAGGCTAAAAGGGGTAAATAACTTGCCCAAGCTCACAGTTAGCAAGTGGCAGAGTTGGGTGTGACTCTGACAAGATGAGTCTGCAGCCATGCTCTGAACCAGGTCACCATATTGCCTCCTAGATCATGAGTGTACAGAATCAGCATGTGGTTAGCAATCTGTAATTGTTGACTATTATCTATAAACACCCCACATTAAAGTTTAAATTTACTCAGCACTTTTACTCATTTATTTACTCATTAATTTCTAAAACATAAGCTCCATGAGGGCAGGGATAGGATTTCTGCCTGTTTTGTATACTGTTGCATCCCCAGTGCCTAGTATCATGCTTGGTATAGAATAGGCACTCAATAAATTTGTAAGTGAATGCATCTGCTCACTCATCCATCCATCAACAAAGGCATTGAGCATCTACTATGTGCCAGACTCTGTGCGTGATAAGAGTATCCCTGACCTGGGGAACTCATGATCCCGTGAAGGAAACAGATTTATGAACCAGTAACTCAATTTCAACATGATGTACCTAATGGTGTTGCCAAGTGGTAGGGCAAATGGAGGGGACAGCTCTCTTTTCTTTTGAACTGCTGCCTAATTTTCATATAGTGCTGCCACCTGATGTCCTTTCAGTCAGCAAATTCCTATCTGTAAGGGTTTGCATTCAGCTGAATGAGGGATAATTTCCTGCAAAGAGGAGGAGGAGGGAGGGTGTGACTGAAAGTGTTTGGTTGTGCTGGCTGTGCACTGAACAACTCCAGGGGGTGTGGTTATTGTAACTATGATGGGAATGGTGCCATCATAGTTGTGTAATGTGGTGGTGGTCTTTTGACAGCTGCCTTTAAGGCATCTCTGAAGCATTTAATTCAGGGCTTGGGAGGCCAACCAATGATTTAGATATTGCTTTTGAGGGTAACTCCCAATGCATTTTCTGGGTCTTAGTGACCTGTGTGGAGAACCAGGCATTGTGAACAGGGTGCATTGCTAAAGGGAATGAGCTCTATTGGGGTCTCATTGCTGTTTAAGCCTAGTTGGGTATGGGCCACACTGACATCACCAGTGACATTATTATCACCTCCAGGTTTTTCCTTATGCAAACTTGGGCCTATTTTATTTGCAACATATCCTCCACTCAGCACCATATTGGGTTCTGACAGGGTGGGCTGCAAGTCTTGCCCTTGGCAACCTGTGGAATTGAAATTAGCAGGGTTTCCTTTCTTTTTTAAAACAATTCTTCTCATGCTTTTCCAGGACTTTCCTACTGGATGGGGAGGTAGAGGGTGTGGGAAGCTTCTGAAACTCATAATCCTGAGATGTCAGGGATTCAGTGCCAGGGGGACCCTGTGGTTTTAGCAGAAAACTTTGGAAAACAGTAATGCTTGCCCCCAAAGGTAGGGAGGATGCTTCAATAATAGGATTTAAGTCTTGTTGATTAGGCTATGTCCCTTACATTAGAGCTTATAGACTTGCTCTGTTTCTTGGAATGGGACCTCCTCAGAGGATTCATATATGACCCCTCTTCTCCAGGACCTAATGCTACTGTGAGGAAAATGGAGTCAGTATAGTCAAGCCCCTGCACCTCATATCTTGCTGGGCATGATTCAGCACATCCATTTAAGCAAGTTATATAAGAGTAGTGTAACTGCACATGTATGCCTATACACTCCTTGGCTTGTTGCCACTATTGTGTACTTTTGGTATAAAAGACAACAGCTCTGAACCACCGGCCAGCAGAGCTCATGCTGGAATAAAGCATGTCTACCCTGCCAGCGGCTGCCAGAATCTTTTTTCAACTACCTGATTCGTGACCTGCACAGGATGGGGCAGAGGGGTCTGTGATCCAGCCTGACAGCTACCACACTGGGTTTTGAGGCACATGCAAAGCCCAGCCAATAGTTCTCACTCAGATCACTCTCCTTTCCTCATGTCTGGGTCCTCTCCCATGGCAAATGGGTCTCCAACAAATGGCTCAGAATTTTAGGGTATGATAGAAAGAACACTGCCCTGGAAAATTAGAAAAATTAGAACACTGCCCTAGAAAATTAGTTCTAGACTTTGGCTCTGCCACTTATTGCTCATGCAAGTTTTGGGCAAGTCAGTTTCCTTTGCTGGGCCACAATTTCTCCATCTGTAAATAATATTATCACACCGCACAGGAGGAGGTCCTGCTGCTAGAACTCTTTCTTATGAGGATGCTGTGGTCCTGCGCATCCCCCTCCCCCAAATTTATATGTTGAAACTTAATTCTCCAAAGGGGGGCCTTTAGGAGGTGATTAGGTCATGAGGACTACATCCTCATGAATGGGATTGGTGCCCTTATAAAAGAGTCCCATGTGAGCTTGCTTGCCCCTTTGGTCATGTGAAGATACTGCAAGAAGATGGCTATCTGTGAACCAGAAAGGAAGCCCTTACCAGACACTGATGTTGTTGATGCCTTGCTCTTGGACTTCTCAGCCTCTTGAATTGCAAGAAATAAATTTCCATTGTTTATAAGCCACCCAGTTTATGTTATTTTGTTATAGCAGCCTGAATGGACTAAGAATAAACTAAGATAATGAATGAGAAGGTGTTTGAAGCAGTATTTGTGCTACAGGAATGTGAAGTATGGTTGCTTGTTTGCTGTTTCAGCAAAGTTTGGCTTGATCACATGGACCTCTGGACACAGATGGGTGCCTGTTAGTCTCCAGACATCAAAGGTTGAGTCCCATCTCATGGCAAAGTAGATAGTACCAGCAAAGAGCATCTTGAGTCTTTTTTGGAGTAACAATGAAAACATTTTATTAAGTCTGGATTACTAATGGGAGTTAGAGTTTACTGGCTGATGTAAGAAATAAATTCCCAAAGTATCAGTAGCTTAAAATATTAGAAGTTTATTTCTCATTCATTAACAGTCAAATGCATATGTCCATTGTCAGCAGGTGGATTTTCTCCTTGCATCATTTGGAGGCCCAGTTTTCTTCCATCTTGTGGCTCCGCCATCTGCCTAAGGTAGTGGTTCTCAGTTTTGGACGAAACACCTGTAAAGCTTTAAAAACTGATACCTGGATCCCACCTCAGAGATTCTGATTTAATTGATTTCTGGTGTAGCACTTGTACTGGAATTTTAAAAAGCCTCAGGTGAGTGTAATGTGCAGCCAATGCTGAGAACCATTAGCAGGTCTTGGAGTCCTCTACTTTTGGCTATCAGAAGAGAAAGGCAACAGCGAAGATGGTGCATCTGCTTACAGACACATCAGCCCATGGTTGATGGACATACTATGGCTATGCTAATAGTTGGAATACAATTGCCAATGTAGCCAATTGTATTGCTAGGGCCAGGGCCCACAGATGCTTCAAACCCATTTTACAGACTGGGTCACAGACCCCTCATGTGGCCAGCTGGGTCACCAGCCCCCTCACATACAGGTCCACACTAGGTAATTGGGAAAGATCTCAGGAACCATTGGCAGGTGACAGCTCAGTCCTCAGCAGCAGCAGTAGCTTATAGCAATAGTCTCCAGCAGCAGTAGCAGCAGCAGTGGTGGCTGTGGCCTCTCAGGGCATCCTGGGGGCCCTGGCAGCAACAGCCTCCAGCAGCAGTTGCGGCCTCCGTGGGGCATACTGGGGGGGAGGAGGGGACACCGTGGATCAGAGCCACTGGTCCTTTATACTTAAGTCTGATATCCTAGGACACCTGGTTGCAGATGTGCAATTACATTAGACACTAACCAAGGAACACCTTGGTGCACATGTATATTTACATAAATTGCTCGGCAAGATTCTGAACATCTGAGGGGCCCTGACCATTTTCCTGTATTTTCTGTACAGACATCATTTCTGCTCATATTTGATTGGCAAGGGTCACCAAATAGCTATTCTGGGTGCAAGGTCCCAGGTTGGGTGGTTTCCCAGCAATGGTTCTATACTATGGAAGGGAAACATGCATTTCGGTTAGTTATTCATCTGTGTCTCAGGAGCCAAAAGGTTGACTTCTCAAGCCCTATGAGACCTGACCTCTGTGATAGAATCTTGGAACTCTTGTTAATTCAAGTAGCCTTTCCTGGGGGTTGGGAACTTTTGTTAATTCAAATAGCCTTTCCTGGGGGTTGGTATCACCTGATTGCCTTGGATTTGGGAGCCATGGCCACCCCACATTCTTGCCTGCATACTGGCATTCAAGGGCAGTTTGTCGTTTGTTGTAAAAAGAGTGCTGACTTTGATGACAGGTGAACTTGGTTAAAATCCTCACTTACTGCTTACTAAACTTGTGATACTGGGCATGTTAATTAACATCCTTAACCTTCACTTTTCCCAAATGTGAAATATGTATAATTATACTATGTTGAAAGGCTTTAGAATAATAATACAACAATGCTTACCTTGCCTTAAATAAGATAATGTCTGTTATGGTGCTGGAATGACAGGCACAGGGCAGGGGGGATCACTGCAGGATCTTCTCTCCTCACTGAAGGAGGGAGGGGGGAGGGGAGAGCTCTCCGTAGAGGCTGAAAACAGCCTTAGGGGCGCACTTACTCTATCAGATTGGAATGATGGGACCTCCCTGGTAGATGAGGATCAGGCTCCTCTTAGTCTAGGGCTATCAGGTGGTGGGCTGCCACCTCTTTTCTCTGCATCGTCCCAGTCTCAACTCCCCCTAGTAAGGAGGAGTCCCCACTCTTAGGGCCCTCTGCAGCTTGGGTGAGAGACCCCTCTTCAGGAATAGGAATGTTTGAACAGAACAGGGGCTCATTTCGGCCTGGCTAGGGTTGCTGAGGCTGCTGCCTGAGGATGTTGATAAGGGGAGATGGCAGAGATCAGAAGAAGCCTTCCTGTTGGTGCCAGCAAAAGAATAGCTAGGCACAGATAATGCACCCAGTCAGTTCCTAGCCAGGGATGTGACAAGACTGGCTTAAATTAATTCTGTATGTGTCTGGTATGGGGGGGGGGCAGTGGTAACAGGAGGAGGGAGAGGCTGGGACAGGACTGGGAAACTGAGAAAGATGATCTTTGGGGGCTTTCCCAGTTCCTCTCTCCATCACTCTTTCCTCTTGAGCCACCGAGCACCTTTGGATTCCTCACGACCCCTCCCCTTGGTTGACCTGCATGGAGGTGGGGCTGGGGTTACTCCAGGCTCTTCTGAGCAATTATCTCCTAGGATCCCAAGACAGCACAGGTGAAGCAGCATCTGCTCAGGGGCCGCTGCCTGGGACTGATGCTAAGGGTCTCTCCAACACTCTGGGAAGTGGCATCAGGACTACAACGTCATTAATACCCTTTGAGAAAAAGCCTGCTCACATTAGGGTTTATCTTTTGGGGTCCTTAAGCCCTCATCTTTTTGTTTCTCCTGGTATGCAAGAGTTTGCAAAGGAAGCTTCTGTCATACAAATTGCTGACAATGATATCCAGCACCAGGTATATGCAATGCACTGGGCTTGACACATTTCCTAATGATGGTTCAAGCTTCACAGCAGGTGTTCAGGGCAACTATTTTGATTCCATTTAATGGTTGAGGAAAATGGGCTGAGAGAAGATAAGGAACGTGCACAAGGTCATGCAGCTTGTTCAGAAGTGCGAAACTGTCTGGTTTCAGAGTTGCCTCCTGACTGATCTGATTCCCAGCTCGTTTTCTAAAACATCTTTGTAGATGAACAATGAATTGTTGTAGATAGGAAATGGAATGCTACTTTATGAGGCAGAATTTTGAAGTCCTGAATCTAAAGACATCATCCTCTATCCTTTTGGAAAAAAAATTATGGTTCTGTATTAGTAGTTAGAAAATTAAACCCTAAGATCCCAACATGCCTGCTGTGTCTCCTTGGCCTAAGATGACAGTCTGTTATTTTGGTACAGTCTTCAGTAAGCCCGTTCCTTTCCCCTTCTTCTGCCTCTGATCATTCAATACTAGGCAGTTTTACTTTTTTGGTTTTCTAAACTACGCTCTTTGCCAGGTCTAAGATGGTATTTAACCAGGAGGATGGGGTGGTGGGTGTGGGCTCTTGGAGTTGAAAGTGTCAGAATTTCTGGAGACCATGTGTACTTTTAAAAAAGCATATTCAATATTATATTTAAAAAATTTCTTTTTTGTTGTGATAATGTTAAATAACCCTAAAGGAATACACAAAAATCTGTTTATCAGAAAGGAGCATGGGTTAACACTTTTAGAAATATATTTACAATAAGGTGTGAAAGATGACCATAAAATGTCTCATCTTTCTTGCAATGTTTTAGTTTTATCATGTGGCTATGACAAAAGAATGATGGGATTTCTACAGTGGGGCAGGCCGGTGAGCGAGATGCAGGAGAGAAATTTTAGGAGCAGGAGAGTTACTTGTCAGCACCCCCAAATCATACTTCATGGAGCCTGATGAAAGGTTTGAAATCATACTGGGGAGACTTAAGTCCTTTGTGTCCTTTCTAACCCTCCAAGTGGTAACTTTGAACCCATGGATGTTCTTTGCTCCTCAGAAGGCTGCTCTCAGGCTGGTGTTTGTTGTAGGTGTGAAGGACAGAAGACTTTGTTTGGAGTAGAGAGAGAACCACTGGACTACTTTGTTCTAATGTCCAGGAGGGCTGGATCGCAGGTGCAGTCTTTCTAATTATAACCAGTATGTGGAAGAAGCAGGACTTGTGTAGGAAGGACAGCATCACTACATTTAGATGAACTCAGTGGGGGAGGTCTCTCTCTGCCCAGGAGGAAATTGCAGGCAAGCGCCATGGCCTTTATGTTCATTCTTAGGGTCCACCTGACTGTCTGTTTCCTATCATTTACACAGACCCAATTCAGGAATTAGAATAGCCAGTCCAAAATAGATATCACTATTCTGAACATGACCAATGTGAAATAGTCCCCGGTCCCGCCCCCAAGACTGGAGCCGTCTCACTCTGGGAGTCTGAGAGTAAGAATGGCGACCTTGCCTTGCCCTATGCTTCTCCTTCTCTCTGCCCCACAACCTTTGTATGCTGCCATTTGGATCCCCCACTGTTGGTGTGAGAAGAGGGGAGAGGATAGGACAGTTTTGATTGGTTGGGTGTCTGTGCACTTTCTGGGCATGGAGAGTGATTAAAGAAAGGTCTTTCCCTGTTCAGTGCTTGTGTGAGCTCTTTAAAGTTTCCCTGTTGGGTTCCTCTCCCTGTCCTGCTATTTCAGGTGTTCACATAGGATCCCTTCCTCAGCCCATGGACATTAGGTATACCATCAGCTCCTTATAGGTGCCCCTTTCACAGTCCGCAATGACCTCTCATCTGTTTTCTTTCCTGGGTGGCTCACATGAGGTTCATGGAGAGAGCTCCCATGTTCCCTAGGAGCTCAGGCTCACCACTATTCAGCAGCCTCTCTCAGCTGCCACCAACAAGTTGCTCTTTTCTGGCCTTTCGCTCTTCCTGGGTAGTAGTTAGACCTCAGTGTGCAGACCTCGTGATCTTCTGCAGGCATGAGCCAGGCACCAGTCCTCGGCATGTCCCTGTTGAAAAAGTCACGCTGAAGAGTGTCCTGAGTGGCCACCTTGGAGCCCTTCTCTAGGTGAGTTGGTAGAGGGAGCTCATCCCTATCCTCAAAGAGAGAGTTGGGTGGGAAATCACAGCCTGCAACCATTCTCTCCAAGGAAACCTCTCAACTAACTTCTCTTAAAATCCTTCTCTGACCCAGTTTTGTACTCTTAATCTGGTCGGGGGTCCACACATCATGCAACAGGTTTTCCTTCCTTCCCTTTGTGAATTCTTATATGAGCTCGTCTGCTTGGGAAGTCTGCCTCCCACTTCCTCTGATACCCAGATATCTATCATTTTGGTGCCTGTATCAAAACTGAGGCAGAAAGCATTCTGTTCCAGTACGCTGTGCATGCTTCGGCTGGGGCTGGCTGTCATTCTTCAAGTAGCCTATCTCATGGAGTGAAGACGTGGGAGACTTGACAGCAATGTGAGAATACCCACCACACCAACCACAAAGCAGTGGGATTTGGGAGTGGCACAGCTGAAAAGGTCAAAGGGCAGCAGGGGGTGGAGATAAATGGATGGAGGAAAGGGCACCTGACATCTTCCGTGATGGTAGAATCCTTTGGATGAGGTTGTAACCCCATGTGAACTGTTAGCAGTCTCCTAGGGATAGAGTGTGATCCTTGGATCTGTGTCAGCTCAAATTTCCAACCCATGGGCACTTGGCAAGGACAAACTGTCCACCTAGAAGAAGCAGGAGGGGGTTTTCTGTGATGGTAACAGTTTGGCACACACTGAGAAACCTCCACAGCCTGTCCTCCTCCCTGACTCTAATTTGGCTTTTTTTCAGCTCCTTGCTGAGTTATAGCACTGTGTCCTGTTGAAGCTGAATATAAAGATGGACTGAGCTGCCCAGGCTTATGCAGGGCCGAGGGAAGAGTACAGGTGGCTTGACTCCTGATCCTGGAAATCCCAGGGGATGGTCCCATTGCCAAGAAATGCCTCTTGCATCACAGGAATTCTGCCTAGCAGAGAGCTCCACTCTCTGGTTGGAGGGAGGACCTCAGTTAGTGCAGAGCTCCGAGGAGGCTCACAACTCCTTCAGAACCTCAGAGCTTTGGTCTGTTGGCTCCTCGTGGTGGGAAGCAGCACCGTGCAGGGGATAGGAGTGAGGGGACTTGGGTTTGAATCTACTGTTTAGATTGCAAGTTGTATAGCCTTCAGCAGGTGACTTTTTTCCTGGGCTTTAGTTCTCCCGTCTGTAATGTGAGAGAAACAGCAACATGATTTAAGTGAGATAATCCATGTAAACTGTGAGGCACATAATTATCTCTATAAGCATTACTCTTGTTAAATAACTTTGTGGCAGTTCACAGAAGGAAAGTACGTGGCACTCAGTAAACACTCAACTCCTGCTTCTGAACTTGTGTGTAATTGGCCTCCTGTCCTACCTTCTTTCGCCTCCCTTCATCTCTTTTCCCTTGGCATGCAAACCTATTGCCAAAGGAGTTAGTTGAAATGGAACATTGTTATTTAGATACTTAAATTAAAGAAAAAGAATATCTGGTGTTTCTTCCCCCAAACAAACCAAAAAGCACACAAAAACCCCACAAACAGCAACAACAACACACACGCACGTGCGTGCACACGCACACGATACTCCACAAGCAACTCAGGTATTGTAGGAGAATCTGTCTTGGGAATAGACCCTTAATTTGACAACCACAGAATTAAAAATATCACTGCTCAAATGGTTTTAGCACAATGAAATGCTGTCCTGTTCTATCAAAGTACAGATTGTTCTGTCTTTCTTGGAATTGCATTTCCCTAAAAGTAGCCTAGATTTAGCAAGCAAGGGTCAGTGATAAGCAACCCCACTGAACTGGGCAATCCTGTTTGGGAATTCATGTCTGATTCCCAGTTTCACTACCCTCCTGCCCCCTAACCCCATCCACTATCTTGTTAACATTTACAGTCACAGTTTGCTGTTCCAGTAGAAAAAGCCAGAAGCGCTCACGAATTGCCTCATAAAAGAAACTCAATTTAGAAAGTCTTATTCACTAAGGATTTATTAGCTCTTCACACCCTGGAAGCTGGGAATTTTGTTTTGAGTCAGTTAGTTGTGCACCCAAATGGGCTGAATAATTCTACCCTTGAGATGCAGGCCAGTTGGAAGCAAGAGCTTTTCACCTGCCAGCTACTTCCCCTTTGACTTAACACTGGCAGGTGTGTGTGTGCGTGTGCGTGTGCGTGTGCGTGTGTGTATGTGTGTGTGTGTGTGTGTGTGTGTGTGTGTGTGTGTAGGCAAGGTGTAGCCCATCCATACAGGCTGAGCTATAAAGACCTAAGTTTCAACCACTTGAAATAGATGTTGGGGATGGGGTAGGAAGACATTACTACAAATTCATTGCCCAAGATTTACAGTAGATTTGCAGGTAGTGTAAGGTCTGTATGTGGTCAGATGGAAGGTGGAGTAATGAGGAAAGGTCACACTTGAATAATTAAATACCACTAGGAGGCAACCTTGTCAGGGGTGTCTCAAGAGGCTGGATGAGTATCTGTGAGCTGAGTGTGAGAAGGACAGGTCAGGGAAGGGACAGGATTTTAATTGGACCTGCAAGCATGGGTTTTATTTGAGCAAGCAAAGAGGAGGGGGAAACACTTCAGGTGAGGACTGATGGAAAGGCCTCCCTTTACTTTGGATTTCATCCATGACTTGTCTGCCATTGAAAAGGGGAATTGTTAGATGCCAGAGCTGTGCTCAGTTGTGGCTGCATGTGCCCACACCAAGTATTTGGGAACATAAAGGAAAAGGTGAATTATCAGAAAGCTGTCTCTGTCTCCTCCTACTTTTTACCCTCCCATCTAAGTTTTGAGAACTAAGTAGCTAATGCAGGCTCAAGGGAAAATAGAAGTTGCAAGTTATCTATGTATTTAGTAACAACCACTTCAGGTGTCCCCTGAATTTTTTGCAGGGGAGAGGGCATTTCAGCAATCTGGAAAACATCCACGAATATGGCAGCCAGATCCAAAGACCTCTGAGGACAAAGGGCAGGAGCTGCCACAAAGCTGCGAATACCACTCTGTGGGAAACAGCAGCAGAAACAGCTTCTGGCCAGAATCTATTTTGAGTTACAGTTTGGTGAAAATTGAGGTTGCTGATGTGGCAAAGCTCAGGGAGGGAGGGATGGGGATGCAGGGAGGAAGTGCTGCTTGAAGCTGACACTCTGACAAGTTCTGAAAAGAGAGAAGAGATAGCAGAATCATCTGGAGCCACTCAGTGTAGAAGCAAACAGCCTTGCATCTCAACTATGACCATGGGACATCAAGAGAAGGCTAGAAGATGCACATTTTCTTTTGTTCAATAAGTTAGGGAAGAATTTTAAAAAGATTTCTCTAGAAGTTGGTCAACAATGATGGCATGTCAAAGGGTGAGTTTCAGAAGTCCACCTGGGGAAGGTAGCGGTTCTCTCCCGAGGGCACACTCTTAGGTGCTCTCAGTTATTGTATCACATGATCATCGCAGCTCTGGTGAGGTGTTCTTATTCCATTTTTCCTTTGGGGAAACTGAGGCTCAGAGCAATTAGGTAACTTGCTTGTAGTCACCCAGTAGCTGAGGAAGACTTCAAATCCACTTCCACTACTACAGATCACGTCACTATTTATGTAGAAACCTTGTTTTTTTAATAATGTGCACAAGGGAAGTTTTGTTATTCCCTTTAGTGGGTCTTCTGCCGAACTGCCCGAAATAAAACTATCTGAGGATAGGCACTGGTTTAGTTTAATGTGAAGAATCAGTGCCTTGTGCCATCTGGTATTTAATTTCATAAGTGTTTTCTAAGACTAGGAGGATGAGACGTGGTAGTTCATATACAGTGCCTTCACATAGTAAGAATTCAATAAATGTTATCTGTCAGGATGATAATGATGATGATAATGAAGGTGATTAAACAGTCTCTGCCCAGAAGGATTTCCTCTGGTGGATTATTGATTTCTGCAAAAGAATCAGCCTAATAGGATAGAGATTGTCATGTCTGCATCATTGATTATGAAGCACTTATAATGTGAAGATGAGGAAACAGGCTCTGGGGTCCAGAGCTTATCTCCCACTGCCTCCTAACGAAGGGCTCTAGTCCTATGTCATAGAGGACAAGGAGTATTTGGTTTTTGTTTTTTCAGTGCATGAGAAACATCAGAGGTTCCTCTCCTTCTAAAGCTAAGATAACTTGTTGAATGATTTTGCAGAGGTTTTCTCTTTAGGAATAAGCCCAGCCTTCTCTTCTGCTAAATGACAGGTGTTCTCTTAGCCAGTTACTAGCTCTCCTTTTTCATATCCCAGGCCTATCTTCCCTTGACCAACCCCTCCATTCTGTTTGTGAAGACAAGATACTATGCACAGTGAAGACCCCATTTGGGGCTGAGGGAAGATAAGGGGTCGGCATCTTTTAGCCCTGACTTCCATACAAGAGCATGTTAATTACTAAATGAATTGTGCTAAACATAATTGCTAGAGGACCTCAGAGGAGGGACAGAATTTATACTTGGGCTGGGGTGGTCAGGAAGACCTTTTGGAGGACATGACCCTGAACTGGTGGGACCAGAACTGGTCCTCAAGGCAGATAAAAGCCAGACTGTTCAGCTTTGACTCTCAGTCCACTGCGTATTAGCTTTATGACCTCGGTAGGTTTCTTCATCCTTCTGTGTCTCAGTTTTCTCATCTATACTAATAGTATCTACCTCATAGGACTGTTGTGAGGATGAAAGGAGTTGGTACATCTCAAGTGCTGTAAACAGTGCTTGGCATCAAGTAAGAGCTCACTAAGTATCAGCTTTTTTTAGTTGAAGACTGAGAAGATTTGGGTAGTCAGAGAGGAGAAATCAGAGCTCAGAGGCGGTGAAAAGAATTCAGGTCAAATTTATGCTCCCTCCCATCCAAGGCAGGAGGCCTGACTCATCCCATTTCAGGAGTGACACAACCACGGACAAAATGTTTTCCCATTGGCATCCCTGAAGACATAGGTGCATGACCCCTAGGTGGCCACAATCTGGAAAACAGTTTTCTGAAGAGCTTAATTTGCTCTTTGAGGATATATTTGGGCCTGGGTAAATTCTGGTCCTGAAGGGGACATTTTTGGTTTTTTTTAGAATACATGGCTTGTTGCAAATTCAGACTTCCCTGCTTGGCTTCACTAGAAGCCATGCCCAAGACCAGCCATTGGTTTAGGTGTGAGACTTACAGGGAAGACCTGGATCTCACCTGAGCTTGCAGCTGATCTTAAGGCAACATCTGGGTTCTCTTCAACACTCAGACGTTTATTGATCACCTTCAGTGGCCATGTTCCTGCCTTTGCAGAGCTCACAATTTATTTTTTATTTATTTATTTTTTCTCTGACCAGTAAGGGGATCGCAACCCTCGGCACAGTGTCGTCCGCACCACGCTCAGCCAGTGAGCGCACCGGCCATCCCTATATAGGATCCGAACCCGCGGCCTCGGCACTACCAGCGCAGCACTCTCCCGAGTGAGCCACAGGGCCGGCCCAGAGCTCACAATTTATAAGTGACTTTGACAAAGAGGCAATTACATTGTTGTGTGTAAAATGCTATCATGTGGGACGTGTAGGGCATCTTGGAGCAAGTAGGATGGCAACTAATTCAGTCCAGAACAGTGGAAGAAGGGGCATGTTAACTAAGTCCCAGAGGAGGAGGAAGAATTAGCTTAGGGCTGTGGGGTTCAGGTGGGAAATTGAAGGGATGGCTGAGAGGCTGTGTCACTGACCTGCTGACATGGGCCAGGTTAATGCTATGTGTGCACATATGCATGTGTAAGGGAGGGGAAAGATGGGGTAGTCAAGAAAGACCTTATCTGGATTAAGGAGAGGAATCCAGTTCTTGTAATATCTTACTGGTCACTGTTGGACAAATCACTTCACCTGTGAGGAACTTGATTTCTTCATCTGTAAAATGGAGATTATAATAATATAAATTTGGCCTACTTCCCAAGATTATTTTGTGATAGTCGATCTGAAAGGGATTAAAACACACAGTATTACACATATAAGGAACTATCATTGTCATGTTGTAATTTCATTTAGGAAGGCAAACAGTAACTTCTCTCATAAATCCATTGTACGAGGAGTATGTGAAAGTGAGTGATTAGGAATCATCATCATGAACAATATCTTTGATATTTCCAAGGCTACTGTTAGAGACAGAGAAGTGGAGCCTTGGTTTATGGTGGTGGGTAGTGTCAGACTATTAGCAGATGGAACAAATGGTTACCTATGCCGTTCATTCCCCCTTCCTCACAGCTACCCCCTACCTACTTACACACAAAAGGTGGTCATGACAGAACATAGAAAAAGATGGAGTCTGTCCCTCTAAATCCCAGTTACAGAACACCAATTCTTGCAATTTTCCATTACTGGTTTTCAGTAATTACTTGGTCAGATGAGTCAGACAAGGGTGGGAGTGTTGCGGACAATGTGACAATATGATACAGCAGGAGGACTTCTAACTCTAACCAGTGAGATGACTTAACTGGCTTAGAGGAGAATTCAAAGAACCACATGTAATATAGGCAATAGGGAATGCCTAACTGAATTTACAAACAGGTACAAACTGGATCTATTCAAAAGGCAATAATCAGCTGCATTCCACTGAGCACATTTTATTTTCGTTTCAGTGGATAAAAGTTATTTGCATTGTTATCAATTTTCTACATCTTATAGCATTATAAAATAGCTGAAAGAATCATAACCTATATCATGCCTTGTTTTCCATTCAAAACGTCCAGTCATTTTTTGGGTCCATTTCAAAGTCTTTCTTTCAGCTTTCTCTCACTAATTAAATAGAGATAATGCATACAGAGTGTTTGGCAAAGAGTAAGTGTTCAATAAATGCTAGTGTAAGACTTATGCACTGTGCACAAATCCCACATGTCGGGATGGCTCACTTCACAAAGACCACGAGACAGAGACCGATGCAATCAAGCAAGAGGAATTTATTCCAGCATGCTGGGGTCATTCAGTCTCCTAGACAGGAGCGACCCCGAGCTCTTCACACAGGTGCTTTTTATACAGTTTTTTAGACAGACTTTGGCAACAGGATGAGTTGTATATTGCTTACAGGTTATCAGAGGTGACCTTTAGATTTATTGGTGGGCTTTAGCGGGCTGGCACACCGATAAGGAACAGTGTATTTCCCAATTGTTTATCTTCCTTATGGTCTGGCCAGGTGGCCTCTAGATAAGGAACTGGTCAGTTCTGGAACTGGGTGGTGGTCACTCCCTTCCTGGAATTTAGTGTGCCTGGGCCCGCCTGGCCCCTTAGAAGCTGCCTTACTTAAAATGGCATTAGTTATGTTTTCTCGTTTTTAGCAAGCATTAGTACAGAAGCAAACTGCACATGTTAAAGTTATATTTTTCTCTACACTAGCTATTATAAAAACCATTGAAATAATAGTAATAACAAAAATCTTAGCTAAAGTAAAGCTTTGGTCATGATACCTCCTCAAAAACTTTCCGTAGATGTGTCACTGTCTCTTAAATTAATTCCACTACTTAGCTAGATATTTGAGGTTCCCTGATCTGTCCCTGTAGAGGATTCATAAAGAAAATATACCTCACAGGGCCTGGTTTTCCAAAGCCTTTCAGTTTCAAATATTGACCTTGCAAAGGACAGGAAATTTCCCCCAGGGCATTGAGTCTCTGTTGCAAGATAAGAATTGTAACACAGCAAGGCTGCTGGTTCTAAGACAGACAAGTTACTAATTGGTATGTAAAGTTACTAAAAAGCTGCTAGAGGGAAAAGGAATATCGGCTAAATCAAGCCTTTGTTAGTGGATCACTTAATTGCCTAACAGAATGTCATCTGACTTGTTTTTACTGAATGTTACCAGCTTCTATTGTAAAACTTGTTAAACTGTACTTAGCAAAAACCCACCTATGTCTCTTCCTGTAACTTCTTGTTCTGGAGAATAAATGCAGGAAGAGAACCCCAATTCGTGGTTAATTTCCCAAATGGAAGAAATGACTCCTCGTGCTTGAGGGAGTTCTGGGAGATTAACCCCTTTCTGGGGCTTCTCACTGCTCAAAACAGATGGGCTTTGAGTACTCTTTGGCGGCTTCGTCACCCAGGGGAAAAGGGGTGAGAAATCCGTGGGAGGCAAAGCAACATGTCCCCCCTAAACTTGCCAGTCTATTTCCAATATATAACTTCCTGCAAGGTCTGTCATGATGACTGGAAGTTCACCATTAGGGATCAATCATTTTTGGTAGTGAAGAGTTTTGGGTCCCTAAGGGCTCCCTCTGAGAATGCAAATTCCACCAAAGGAGGATTTTGTCCAGAAATGATCTGGCAGCAATATAGTTGTACAGGTTAGCAACTGTATTAGTCTGCTTGGGCTGCCATAACAAAATACCACAGGCTGGGTGGCTTTAGCAACAGACATATATTTTCTCACAGTTCTGGAGGCTGGGAAGTTCATGATCAAGGTGCTGGCTGATTCAGTTTCTGCTACTGGCTTTCTTCCTAGCTTGAAGACATCCATCTTCTTACTATGTCCCTACATGGCCTTTTCTCAGCATTTGGAAGGAGAGAGAGAGATGTCTGATGTTTCTTCTGATTCTTATTGGGACATCAGTCCTATCAGATTTAGGGCCCCACCAACATGACCTCGTTTAACACTCATTACCTCGCTAAAGGCCCTGTCTCCAACTAGAGTTACACTGGGGGTTAGGGTTTCAACATGTAAATTTGGGGGATACAATTCAGTTCATACAGCAAGGTACAAGAAGATACAGGGTAATCAAAAATGGAGACTGGAAGACCGGCTTCACCATGACATTACAAACCTATTCTTCTGAGTTTTCTTTGCAGTGAGATCAGGGCAACTCTCACCTGGAGGACTCTGCACCTGACTCCCGTATCCCAGAACATCAGTCCTTCTGGGGGAAGATAAAGGGTGGGACTGGGTTCTCATCTGTCACTCTCTCAGCCTCCAGTGGGTGTCTCAGTTAAGCTAAAAACCCAGGACGACTACCAGGACTGGCAGTGATTTTCATTGGAAAAGAAACACCCAGAAATGCAACAAGGTTCTCTTAAAAGAGTCTTAGGATCCTTTGGTTTGCTCTTCTGAGTGGCTAAAACATGAAATTTTATTTGTTAATACATTTGATTTTTGTCTAGAAATGTTTATTTTAAAGAATCTTTCCATTCATACCACTTTTTAGGGATATTTCAGAGCATGATTTAGCTTAATCACGATAATCCAGTTCATCTCAGTGCTACTAAGATAAAAGAATTGCAAAATATGTATGTGAGTTTAGGGTAGTCAAGCACGTGGAATTAACTAATAATGTTTTCACCTTGGGAAAAGTATTATTTCTTTTTCAAAGTGTGTTGTGTGCCAAACTCTGTTACCAAGGTTTGCAGAAAGACATTTGGGTAATTTCAGGAGCAATTTTGGGGTAGGTATTATCATGAAATTGTCTGCTGAGTGGGTAGATATCACTTCCTATTATTATGGTTTGTTTATTGGGAGGTAAGTGGGATGAGAGTGTTAAGTAGTGCATATATAAGTTGAGGCAGTGAGACAGGGAGAAAAAGGAAAAAAAGTGACCTGTTGGATTTGGAGCCTAACAGACCAGAGATTGTCACTTACTAGCTCTGTGACATTAGATGAGTACCTTAATTTTCTAGGCCACAGTTCCCCTATCTGTAAAATGAATGTTGATGACCTCTAAAGTTCTGTAATAATATAGTTTCAGCTGTTGTATTAATCACCACAATTTCAGTGGCTTAACACAATAGAAATAAACTTAAAATAAAAATAGCTTGGGCTGGTGAAGTTTTTTCTTTTTCAAATGAACTTTTGAAATTGAATTATAGTATGTATGATGAAAAACGCACAAATCAAAAGCTTGTAATTCAATTAAGTTATAAGTGAATACCCATGTAACCAGCACCCTAGGAAAAACTTTCATAGCTCTCCAATCACTCACTCCCCACCTTCAAAAAAGCAACCACCATTTTGACATCTAAAAACATAACTTAGTTTTGCATGTTTTCATACTTCTGTATTAGAACCACATAGTGTGTATACTTTTGTGTTTGGCTTCCCTAGGAGAGATACAATTGTGAGATTCATACATATTGTTTGTTGCACATAGATAGCAACAATTCACTAGTTTTGATTGCTTTATAGTATTTTATCAGGTTGAGGCAGGAAGCTAGATAGAGACAAGAGTAGGAGAAATAAAAACTGGTTATCTGCAAATGGGACAAACCGGTTCCCTGAGCAGGTATGCGCATACTCAGAAGCGACCACAGGAGACAAAGACGATTCCAGACAGGGAGGCCCCCCCACCACCTTAGGTGCCATTTGGTTAGACCAATAAGTCCCCACCAGCTAGGGTGCCAGTCTCTTTAACCAATACAACAGAAATTACATTCAGGGCTCAGCCACTGACCAAATGGCATGAATCCAGCTAAGAGGACTTAAAACCCCAGGAGTGTAACTACCCGCACTCTTGTGCAGTCTCCTCTCTCGCTTGAGCCTGCTCCATTTTCTCCGGAGTGTACTCTTCCC
This sequence comes from Cynocephalus volans, assembly GCF_027409185.1. NCBI lineage: Eukaryota > Metazoa > Chordata > Mammalia > Dermoptera > Cynocephalidae > Cynocephalus > Cynocephalus volans. The sequence continues at coordinate 45,882,020 of NC_084473.1, forward strand.
TCTTCCTTTGCTAAATCAAACTGCCTTTACTTTTCACTTCTGGTGTGTCTTGTCCAATTCTTTGTTCGAGACACTAAGAACCTGGATCTAGCCAGTAGGACGTGGAATTTTCCTATAACAATATGAATATACTGAAATTTGTCAGTCCTTTGTTGATGGATATCTAGGTCATTATGAATAATGCTGCTATGAATATCCTTTTTTCCCCACCATGTGTGTGTGTGTGTATATATATATATATATAAAACATATTTATATATAATGTATGTATATATGTATCTGTTTTAGCCTGTTTTGTGTTGCTATAACAGAATACCTGAAACTGGGCAATTTATAAATGAGAGAGGTTTATTTGGCTTATGATTCTGGGACAGCTGCATCTGGCATGGGCCTCAGGCTGCTTCTACTCATGGCGGAAAAGTGGCAGAAGCCACTGGGCACAAGCAGATCACATGGTGAGAGGAAGCAAAAGAGAGAGAGAGAGAGAAGGTGCCAGGGTCTTTTTAAGCAACGAGCTCTCACAGGAACTAATAGAGCGAGAACTCACTCATTAATCCCCCCTCCCCCAGGGAGAGCATTAATCCATTCATGAGGGATCCTCCCCCATGACTCAATCAGTTTCCAACACTGCCACATTGGGGATCAAATTTCCACATGAGTTTTGGAGGGGACAGCACATCCAAACTCCATCAGTGTCTATCCATTTATATTGATATATATTTAGGAATTGCATTGTTGATGTGGGAAAGCAAAACGTTTTACCCCTCCAAATAACACTTTTTTTTGACGTATTTCAAGATGGCTAATTCAGAGCGACTGGAAAAACATGATTGACAAGAAGGTTTTTTTCTTTGTGGAAAAAGTTTACATTTGTGAATGCAAACAGCCAGGCATTCTCTGTGGTACCCCTCCTTTGGCTACAATCTATTCTTTAAGGGCAGCTGTGAGATTATGTGAAGTATTTTTATTTGCATACTAGATATCTCTACTTAATTTTAAATCTGACTTCCTTCTTTCACCTGTGACAACACCTCTTCCCAGAACTTCAGAGAAACCTGGTTTCAGGCCACCGTTCTGGGGCTTGTGCCTTTCCCAACCTTCTCTATCATCAAACATTGGTATATAAGCTTTGTACTCCCACTGGAAATTGGGACATTTGGGACATTACTCTTTTAAGATTTCCCTATCTTTGGCCTTCTCCCAGCATGTTAAATGATAAAATTTGTTCTGCCTTTTCTTCATATTGATCTAAATTTGTCAGTGATTTTTATTAATGAAACTTCAGGGGTGAAGTTTTCCTTTGGCCCCTACATTGAAAAATATTAACACTTTTTCAAAGTAGTTGTACGATTGTATGCTTCCACCAGCAGGATGTGAATGTTCCTATTCCTCTTCACTCTTACTTTTACTTGTGCTGTGGATTGGATGTCCTCCCACCCCCCAAACTCACTGAAACATGACCCCCCCCCGTAACAGTTCTAAGAAGGTGGAAAATATATGGCACTTGAAAGGTGGGGTCTTTCAGAGGTGATTAGATTCTGAGGACTGTTCTCTCATGAATGGTTGATCCATTCATGGAATAATGGGCGTGGTTCTGATGGCTTTATAAGGAGGTCAAATGAGAAGGTTAGCTCTCTCTTGCTCATGCCATTTCTCATCATGTGATAACTTCTGTCACTGTAGACAGTCATCACCCAGAATAAGGCCCTCACCAGATGTGTTTCCTGGAACTTGAATTTTCCAGCCTCCAAACTGTAAGAAATAAATTTCATTTCTTTATAAATTACCCAGTTTCAGGTATTCTTTTATAAGCAACTGAAATTGATTACTACAGGAAATTGGTACCAGAAGTGGGGTGTTGCTTATAATGAATACCTGAAAATGGGGAAGTGGCTTTGTGTAACTCAGGAGCCCCAAATCTGAGAGGGCACTCATGTAGTGTTTGCCAATTCTGAAGAAATTACCTGGAGGTCCAGCAGATAGAGACACTGGTTTATTAGACTTAAAAGAGGCATTGATGGTGGCTGGTCAGTAAGAAATCCACACTGCCATGGAGTACATACAGCAGTTATATAATTAACAGATCAAAATAGGGATGTAAACCACTTTCAGGCTCATGTACAGACCCTCACCAAGCTCACATAGTGCACCAAGCTCACCAAGTGCACCTGAGACATGGCTTGATAGATAAGATAATCTACTGGCTAATCTCCTGGCATCAGAGTGCTTGCTCACTTATGTAATATTCTGTTTCTTCCAGCATTATGTTTGTCTAAAGGGGATGTACTTTGGCCAGGGGCAGCCTCCCAGGGACAAGGGAGAAGGGAGGGGGAACTCTGGTATGCAAGGGAGGAGGAAATAGGGTTAGTCCAGCATCTACCCTACACTTTAGAACTGGGTGATGGGCAGAGGCTGGAATAATTTGGAGGAGCAGACCTAGATTCTGGTGAGGGCTTAGAAGACAAGAAGTCTAGGGAGAGTTGGGCTCTTCTTAGAGACTAAGTGATGGTGACCAGAATGTTGATAGAAATATGGACAGTAAAGGCCATTCTGAGGCAGTCGCAGATAGAAGTGAGGAAGAGTTTATTGGAAACTGGAGCAGAAGTCACCCTTGTTATACAATTGCAAAGAACTAGAGGGCATTCTGTTCATGCCCAAGAGCTTTATGGAACTTAAAAGTGATGAACCCCAGAGTATTTGCTTTTTTTTTTTTTTTTGCTTAAGGAATATTATTTATTTATTTATTCATATTATTATTATTATTTACATTCTATGATGTTGTTGCAGAGCAGTTGGGGGTGAAGGGGAGAGGAAAAAGTGGAAAGAAATAGGGTAGGAGAAGGAAGAAGGAAGAGGGACAAGGTTGAAGGCTGTGGCAGCACCCCCCATTCCTGTAGGGAAGACCAGGGGACTTTCAGCAGTGGCTTGATTATTGCTGGGCTGGGTACAGATGTCACGGGGGTGTGGCTGAAGCCCTCGACCCCCATGACTCTGGCTTAGGAGAGCCCAGGGAGCTCCTGCAATGGCTGGTGATCATTGCTGGGCTGGTTGCAGGTGTCAGGGTGGGGGTGAAGCTCTCAGGCTCCCACCCTCAGGACTGATTAAGGTGTCAGGGGTCAGACTGAGAGCCCCAGACCTCCCCACTCCCTGGCTTGGTAGCCCAGGGGACTTCCAGTTCTTCTAGGTTTTATAGGTTTTCTTTGGTGTTATGAGACCTTTACTAGTTAATATCGAATTTTGTCTCTGGTCTTTGGGTATTTTTTTTTCTTCTTTCAGCTCTGTGTTGGATTATTTGCTCTTCCCACCACTTAAACTCTGCACTGGAACTAATTTTTTGTCCTTTTCTTACATATAAAATGGGGGAACTTCCTGTGAGGACCAGTACTTGAACTCTGTGGTTGAGCTAAATTGTTGTTTTGCTGCTGATTCCCTGGTGAAGGCTTTTTGTGCAGCTCAGGATTTGATGGTTGACTTTGTAAGTACTTCTGGGTCTCATGAGATCTGGTACACATGAGTTGTGAAGAAACTCTGGTCTGGACCTGAGTCTTTTCAGCAAATTGCACCTCCTGCAGTTCTGTACTCATGACCAGTCTCCACTGAGTGGTCCTGGGCTGATTGGGGGGCAGATCAGCTGTCCATTCTGTGCCCCAGTATTCTCCTGGTGGGCCTGTCTCCCCAACTGCTTGTGCTCCAAATACTTCCCATGGGACAGGCCATGCACTGGTCCATTGCAATGACTCACTGGCCTCTGAGTGGCTCCTTTTATTCAGTTGTTGTGGCTCCTTGCTCCTTTGTGGAACCCTGAGAACCCTATTAGTAGTCTTTCTGGCCTGGGGGCGACCAAGGCCCTCATCTCCCCTGAAGACTCCAAGCAACTTCATCTGAATGGCACAGCTGCGACTTTTGCCAACTCTTAGTCCATATGCCCACCAGGGCCAGCCTGGATGCAGCCAGGGCTCAAAATGGTCCAAGCAGTTCTTTCTCTCATCGTGGCATCTCCTCCCTTCGTGTACTCCATAGGTCTCTCCTCCTCTTCACCTGAGCTCTAGTGGCCCCAGCTTGGCTGTTGTTGCTTTTTAATAGTTGTAAATTGGTTGATTTGTGGGGGAAAATGATGCTAGGGACCATCTATTCCACCATCTTGACTGGAAGCCCAACCCGGAGTATTTGGTGGAAGAAATTTCTAAGCAGCAAAGCATTCAGGCAGCTGCATGGCTACTTTTAATGGCCCATGCTGAGTTATGGCAGCAAAGGCATGATGTAAAGCTAAAATCTATAATTTAAAAAGGAAGCAGAGGGTAAAAAATTTGAATACTCTCAGCTTGGCCATGTAAAGAGTGAAAAGGTATCTTTGGGAGAGGAAACCAAGGGCATAGCCTGAAGACCATTTGCTAAGGAGATCAGGACAGAAAGAAGGGATCATCAAGAGAATGGAAAAAAGACCTTGAAGGCATTTCAGAGATCTTTGAAGTTGTCTCTCCCATCACAGACCTAGAGGCCTAGGAAGACAAGAATGGTTTCAGGGAGCAGGCTTGGTGTGCTCTTTATGGGCTTGCTGCCCAAGGCCAACTTGGGATTCAGTTCCCTGTATCCTAACCACTCCAGCTGCTCCAGCCATGGCTAAATAGGCCCCAGGTGCTACTGGACCTGTAGCTTTGGAAGATACAAGCCAGAAGCCTTGGCAGGGTCCATGTGGTGTCAAATCTGTAGGCTCACAGAATGTCAGAGCTACAGTGCCTCCACCCCTATTTCAAAGGATATATGGAAAAGCCTGGGGACCCAGGAAGAGATCTGTTGCAGGTCTGGAGTCACCATGGAGAGCCTTCACTAGAGCAATGCTGAACAGATATGTAGGGTTGAAGTTGCAGCAGAGAAGTCCCACCAGGGCCAGGCCTAGTGGAGCCATGGGAGTGGGACCATCACTGAGACCCCAGAATTGTAGAGCTATCAGCATGCAGTGCCAGCCTGGGAGAGCTGAAGCATGGCCTGAGACCAGGAAAGCCATAGAAGTGCCCAAGGACTTGGAGGCCCAATCCCCATACAAGTGTGCAGATTATGCCAGGCATGTAGTCATGGGAGATTATTCTCCAGCTTTAAGATTTAACGCCTTCCCTGCTGAGTTTTGGACATGTGTAGGACTTGTTATCCTTTTTGTTTGGCCTATTTCTCCCTTTTTGAACAGGAATATGTACCCTATGCTTGTCCTACCATTGTATATTGGAAGTAGATAACTTGTTTTAATTTTACAGGTGAGATTTTGGACTTTTTGAGTTGGTACTGAGACAAGTTAAGACTTTGGGGACCATGGGGATAGAATGTATGTATATAAAAAGGGCATGAGTTTTGGGAGACTAGGGGCAGAATGCTGTGGATTAAATGCCCCTCCCCCAAAACTCACTGAAGCTTGGAACTCCCCAATACTAGAAGAGTGAGAAATATGATTATGCTGTTATAGGTGAATAGATTGTGAGGTCTGTGTTCTTGTAGATGGATTGGTCCATTCATGGAGTAATAGGCATGGTTCTGATGGCTTTACATGGAGGGCAGCTAAGAAGATTAGCTTTCTCCTGCTCATGCATACACATACATATGTACATATATATGTCAAATTTACTTTATTATGTTATTTAAGTCTTTTATAACCTTATTTTTCATTGCCTTTTTTGAGATTAAGAGTCTCCTAAGACTGATGTGCTTTTCTCTACTTCACTTTGTATCTCGTAAACATTTTGTTTTGTAAGAATTACTCTAGAGCTCATAGATGTTACCACTGTTTTATCTTCATTGAAATTTGCTTTCTTTCGTATTAAAAAAATATCCTTCCTTGACTTGTTAAATACTTTTTAGCCTGAATTCAACTTTGCATAGTATTCAGATTGTGATTTTTTTCTTTTTGTACGTATTTGCCTAATATGTTTTTTACCATTCTATTGTTTTCAACTTTTTTGCAATCAGTATTCAGCATAGACTTGAATTTTATGTTGTGACCCAATCTGAATATGTTTTTCTTTAAAGAGGTGGGATGAGCCCTTTCACATTTATTGATATGTGAATTGTATCTTATAATATGGTAGGAACAAACTAGGACTGCCCAAATGAGAATAAGCAAAGCCTATTTATTCAGAGCTTGCTGTAAAAGGGAGTCAGTAACCATTATTTGTGTTTGTCAGAGACCTAACAGCAGGCAGAGGAGTGGGAAAGCTTCATAGTGGGCAAAAAAAGGGAAGGCTTCAGGTATGCCTTGAATAGAGGAAGCTTTTGGCATGGGGAAGCTGTAGGTGAGTGCTCTGGCCTGAATGTTTATGTCCCCCCCAAAATCCATATGTTGAAACCTGGTCCTCAGTGTGATAGTATTAAGAGATGAGGCTTTTGGGACACAATTACATCATGAGGGCAGAGCCTTACAAGAAAGATGAAGAGATGAACAGAAAGATAAAAGTAATCTCTGGGATGTGATTTTTGGGAGGCTCTGGAAAGTCCCCCTGTCCAAAAATGTGTCCTCCATGGGCTTTTCTTCCTACTTGACTTTAAACTCCTTTGAGCCTGCCTCTGAAGTTCTCTTCCAAAATGCAGATTTCCACAGCTGAGGCAATGCACCAAGTTTTAACCAATACTGAGCTGATTATGAGCCATTCTTCTCATCAGATTCTCACAGCAGTCCTTTGAGCAAGACCTCCCTGAGAATTATCCGGCTCTTCCCCCAAGGGTAACAGACAGATTCATGATGGATATTAGACTAGGCCATCAATCCAATGGGTTAAGCTATAACTCAAAGTATGGCAATGAAGGTGGAGCTGGATATTTCTGCCTCTCTCTCCTTCTCAGGCCTGGGATTCTAAGCACAGCCCCTTCTGCTAAAAGTGATTGGTCAGAGCCTAAGTCTTTGATTAGGCCTCAAAGGAGGCATGGGGTTAATTATGCTTAAAAAGATCAAAACCCAGTTTTTACTTTCTCTTTTGTGTGCTCAGCTATTTCTCTCATTCCCAGTTGACATTTGTAGTGGATTGAATTATGTCCCCCCAAACTTCACTGAAGCTTGAATTATGTCCCCCAAGTTTTATGTATTAGAAGTTTGGCCCCTAGTGTGACTGTTAAGAGGGTGGGAAATCCTATTACGGTAATTGAAAGGTGGAGCCTTGAAGCGGTGATCAGATTGTAGGACCATGCCATAGTGAATGTATTAAAAATGGTGTTTGGGGCGTGGTTTTGAGGGCTTTAAAAGAAGAGAGAAGAGAGTTCATCTCTTTCTCTCTGCTTTGCCATTTCACCGTGTGATATCTGGCATCACTGTCGCCACCACCAAGAACCTCACCAGATGTATTCCCTGGACTTTGGACTTCCTAGCCTCTGAAACTGTAAGGAATAAATTTCATTTTCTTTATAAGTCACTCAGTTTTAGGCATTTTGTTATAAGCAACAGAAATGGAGTAACACAGTAGTCATGAGTATCTTTGCTGCAACTTTTGGAATTGGGAGGGAGGGAGTAAATAGGGAACCCCACTCTGACCTTGAAACTTGATCCAACTCAGCCTTTTATCAGCGCTACGCACAGGAGTAAAGCATGCTTGTGCAGCTGGGAATAGAATAGTACTCTGATGTGTTCTCTGTGAATATCTCCCTAGCATTTTGCTGGGAAGGGAGAAGGTAATTAACTGGGCAAGATTAGGTCGTTCTGATTCCTGACCATAATGCCATTGTAATGCTACATGGCACTCTCATCTTCACTTTTAAAAGAACCTCATTGGGATGTTGTGAAGACCAGGGTCAGAGAGGAAAAGCCTCCCAGCTAAGAGAAAGGAAGAAGTCCTGGAACATGGGATATTGGACTAGAGCCTCTGAAGGAGATGAATATGTGTGAGGATGTAGGTTGGGGGGTTGGTGGCAGCAGAGAATAAACTTTTTAAAATCAGTGAATGACCCTGTGAAAGCATAAATCTGATGGTAAAATTAGCTTTTTATTTATTTATTTATTTATTTAATTTATTTTTTTTAAAATAATTTCCTAAGTGGTTTATTTGTTTGACTCTAAAGTTCCATTACTTTTTACATCCATTTTTTTTTTTTTTTTTAAATTTTATTTTGTCCATATACTTTGTGGCTGATTATTGCTCCCCATCACCAAAACCTCCCTCCCTTCTCCCTCCCCCCCTCCCCCCAACAATGTCCTTTCTGTTTGCTTGTCGTATCAACTTCAAATAATTGTGGTTGGTTCCTCAAACAATTGCAGATAGATCTACCATACGACCCAGCTATCCCACTGTTGGGAATATACCCAGAGGAATGGAAATCATCAAGTCGAAGGTATACCTGTTTCCCAATGTTTATCGCAGCACTCTTTACAATAGCCAAGAGTTGGAACCAGCCCAAATGCCCATCATCGGATGAGTGGATACGGAAAATGTGGTACATCTACACAATGGAATACTACTCAGCTATAAAAACGAATGAAATACTGCCATTTGCAACAACATGGATGGACCTTGAGAGAATTATATTAAGTGAAACAAGTCAGGCACAGAAAGAGAAATACCACATGTTCTCACTTATTGGTGGGAGCTAAAAATTAATATATAAATTCACACACACACACACACACACAAACCGGGGGGGGGGGAGAAGATATAAAATTAGCTTTTTAAAAAACCCTTTAGTGCCTCCCCACTGCTTGCTCTAAGGATAAAGTTCAAACTCTTTAGCTAGAGCCTCTGCTTGACATGGACCTTGTCTCATGTCATGTCACACCTTACTCTGTTCCAGGCACACTGACCTTTAATTCCTTAAGCTAAGAAATGCTGTATTGATGCAAGGCCTCTGTATCATATGTGCTGTTCCCTCTCAGAACGTTTGACTCATCTGGCAAATCACCTTGGTATCCAATAAGTCCCCACTTAAAACTGTCACTTCAAGCCTATGTGCAACAGAATATGGAATATATTCTATATTTCAACTGTCTTACTATGAAGCCCTGTATTGTCTAATGGCAGGAAAAAACCTGCAATCTTGTTAATCCATTAAACCCAGTTACTTCCAAGATTTTCTCTGGAATTCCAGAATTAAACTTAGTCAGTTCAGGTATTTACCCCACGTTTGTGTTACCATGGGAATTTATCTAATTTATAGTGTTGCTTAAAAGTTGTCAAGGCATTTGGGAGGGTGTCAAGTTCTTGGTCTCTAGCCACACAATGCAATGTCTGTTTCTGTTACTGCTTTTTGTCTCATTTCTGGTCATGGGGTCTGTCCTTATGGCTTTTATCAAGGTGTGCATCTTGTCTGGCCATGGTGGGTGGTCATTATCAATAGAGAACTAAGTACGTCCTGGTCAATCCTGGAAGAGCAATTTACCACCCAATCTTTGCTAATGTGGGATTTTCCCACTCATAAGTATTCTGACTTTCTCCCTTATAGCTAACACCTGTGGGCTATGTAAATACATAAATTGACTTTTCAATTATCCTTATTTTGAAGAATTGTCATGGCATAATCTGATATTCTTATTCCTTCAATATTTTGTGATTGATACTCAAGTCTAGGCTTTTAGAACTCAAAAAGCTCTTATTTCTTAAGAAGCCCAGCACTTGCCAATGAAGGCTTTGGCTTTCACCACTTTGCTCTGATAACAGATTTAAAACCCTATTTTGAAACTCAAGAGGTGTGAATGCACTGTTTCTTTGTCTTTGTATTCTTGCCATAAAAATTCTGTTCCTTTTTTTAGAGCATCAAATGCCTCTGACTGTATAGGGGAGAGTGACAACAAGAAATTGTGGGAGATCGAGGGATGAACTTGGATTATCCAAGAAATTAATCCACCACAGAAGCCTTCTTTAATGTCAGGACCAGACCAGGTCCCACTGTTTCAGTCTGAAATTATGTGCTGAAGTGACTTGCATCTCTATTGACGTAAAGTCTGTGTGTCCCACCAAACTCAGAACTTCATGAGAGATCTGGGACTGTGTCTGTCTTGCTTACCACCAAAGCCTGAACTCTAAGCACAGGACAGAGAGTAGGCATTCCACAAATTCTCACCAAATGGTTGCATAATCTGGGGAGAGGGAGGGGATCAATCTGGCAGCAGGAAGCTTCTGGTACCCAGGGGCAGAGGTGGGGAGCTGAAGAGACAAAGGTGGAAATTGCTGCAAACTAGTTCCTCTTAATTCGTGCGGTGATGCTTGTAGGTACAGTAAGGGATTGCAAATTGCTATGGAACTCATCTGTCCAGAATCTTTGTGTCCTACATAGATTTCAAGTAGACATTGAGTTTGGTTAGGAATGAATTCTAGAATAGTAGCAATGAGCATGTAATAAAGGACAGTGGGGGAAAAACACCTCATCTGCATGTAGGTAGCACTATTTGCATCTAAACATGGAAGGCTCCTTTCAGGATTCTCTCCCTGGTTCACCCCTCCTCCTAAACATGGACCGAGTGTAGTTCTGACTCACTAAAGACAGGCTCTATGTTGCCATGGTGAGGACAGGGCTTTGTAAAGTTTTGTGCTCTTCTGCACGGTGCTGGGGTCAGAGCCTGCAGAACAAAGAGGCTCGCTCAAAGAAAACGAGTAAGTTAAAAATAGCAAGCTGGTCATTCGCTTTCTCATTTATCAGGTCATCAGGAAATTTGTGTGCATTGTGTGTTTTTATAATTTGAAAAGCATGTCTGAATCTTTCTTGTCAGAATTGATTATTTGGGGACTTTAAAGGCAATAAACTCAATCAGGGAGCAAAACTGTGGAAATTCCTGACTTGTAAGCAGATGGTGAGATTTCTTACTCATTTGGTACTCAGGGAATCATGGCACATTGTTGGTGCTCCAGAAAGAGGGATAATGTCATTAGGGTCACTTTATCAATTTATTTTCCCAAGAGAAGGACACAGGAGGAAAACGTAAAGAAAGCTTAGCTAAATCTCTGCATGACCCATGCTCCAGAAGTTGGCAACATGACACTGTCTTTGGACATCAGAGAGAGAATCCTTGAAAAATGGATTCAGAAACCAGAAGGGGATCTCCAAGACCAGTGACCAGCTTCTTCTTTTACAAATGAGGAAACTGGGGCTCAGAGAGATGAATTGACTTGCTCAGGGTGATATGGTTAGTTGGCTAGTGGCAGTGCTGTGATATGATTATTTAAACCAGTGCTTCTCAGATATTTATTTTCATGCAAATCATGTGGGGATCATGTTAAAAACAAAGATTCTAATTCAGGAGGTCAGGGATATGGCCTGAGAGTCTGCATTTCTAACGTGCTCCCATGTTGTACTGATGTTGCTGCTCCCTAGGCAACACTGTGATTTTTTTTTTTTAATTAGTTAGCAGGTACTTAGTCCTAAACCATTTCTGAGTATCTGCTTCAGAGAGGATTCCGTGTTAAGGCATGGGAAAGATGCTCAGGAGTACTTGCCCAGTGTGATTCTCGTTGGGGTGTGCCGAGGTAAGCTTGCTAAACAGAGGATGCCCAGGTCAGGGACACTAGGTCAGGGACACTAGGTCTGGCTTATGGGGCCTTGACTTTTCCCTCTTTCATCATCGACTCTGTCAATTTTTTCTTGCTTTTCCCGTGGGATACTATCTTAGAAAGATGGAGTACCTGTTAATCATGTAAGGAAAAATTGTGAAAGACTTTGCAATGGCCAAAACAAACGAACAAACCAACCAAAAAAACACATTACTGATTATCCTATGGAATTCTATGTGTTGTCTAACATGTTTATCTGGATTACTGATGCCATAGTGGTCTACTCCTCTCATTGTCTTTGAGCTGTTTTTTGTTTTTATTTTTATTTTTTGAGCATTTAAAAAAAAATCTCTGTAAGTTGTAGAACTCTTGTGTTACAAGTGTAACACAAATGATACTTGTCTATAGAAATGCAAATAAAATAATTCCCTCAAAATGCAATTGATTATTACCTTGTGGATATTGGCCACATCTATTTGTAAATTCATTTGAGCATTTCTGCTTGTCCATATGTGTATGTGTTCTTTGAGTTCTCCTTTGAACTCATTTTAACGTCTTACTGGTTTCCTCATTAATGGGTTATATAGAATACAGCATCCCTCAGTATCCACAGGGGATTGTTTCCAGGACTGCCTTCATGTACCAAAATCCATGAATACTTAAGTCCCATAGTTGGCCCCAGGAACCTGTATAAATGAAAAGTCAGGCCTCCATATATATGGGTTCCACAACCCTCAAATATTGTATTTTTGATTAGTGGTGGGTTGAAAAAAATCCATGTGTAAGTGGACCCATGCGGTTCCAACCCATAGTGTGAAAATGTCATCTGTATTTGACAAAGGTTCATTTTAGATTTGTGCAAGAGTTAGGATTTTCTTCTTTTTTTAAAAAATTGTTCTTTAAAACTTAATTTGGCTGAGTAGCTTCTCTGAAAGAGGTAAAATTAAATTTATTTGTTAATGTGAAAATTAGGATCTTAATTTTCAATGGTTATATAACATTTAGCGTCACACTGTTTTGTGGAACGTTAAAGGAGGATGAGGCAACTAAAGCTCAGGGAAGTGAAGAGACTTACCCAGGGACATATGGCTAGGATAGGATGGAGAAAGGACTCTTCCATTTCCTCATACAACCTTTTGGTTATTGTGTATTTGAATGACCCAGGTCTTTCTTCACCATTGCCCCAGTCAGTGAGTTGGTGAAAGGTAGGAGAAGAGTTCACATGTAGGAGGGAGCCTGGTGAAACCGGTGCTCTTGCCTGATTGATGGACTCTTCTGAAGAGGGATCAAGGAAAATATGAAGGCTTCTGCCTTGCCATGGACAGATTTGTGTCTCCTGTTGTCTACCTCAGGCCTGTAACAGCATGAAAAGATAAAGAGAGTGACCATGAAAAGGCTCCCAGCAGCTAAATGGCTTAAAGCTACTGCAGGTGAGCATGGTATGGTGCCAGTGATGATGAAAATTCTCAGAGTGAGCACATGCTTTGCAGTCAGATTGACCTGAGTTTGAATTTTGCTCTGTCATTAACTAATTGTGTGCCCTTGGTAGAGTTGCTTAACATCCTTTGAACTTTGTTTTTTAGTCAGTAAAATGGGATAGAACAATCTCATAGATTTATTGCAAAGAATTCATAACATGAAAAGCCCAGTGTGGTTTCTAGTCAGTATTCATCAAACATTAGAGCTTTTCCCATTTTCCTTGACTTTTGCGAGGAAATATATTCATTTGCATTCAACTCTGTTTACCCAGAAGAGAATTAACTGCTCAATGATATTTATTGAACGCTTATTATGAATCTAGTCTTGTGGTAGGAACTATGGTGTATACAGGAATATAAATGTTCCCATCCCTTCTTTCAATGAATGCACAGTCTAATTAAGGAGAGGGTGTTAATAGCCATGGAACAAGTAATGACATCAGTGCAATAATAGTTTGGAGCAGTGAGGTATCAGTGAGGTTTGAAAAGGTGGTTGTGGGCACAGCATGGACAAAGGAGAGGCAGTGGGAAGGAGCATGTTGTGGGGAAGGAATTGGCTTAGCCCTCAGGGAGCGTGGTGCTGGGAGCAGTGGAGCACAGATGTAGACAGCAGGCTGGTGCTGTCCTGGAGAGAACCTTAGATACCGAGGTGAGTACTTAGGTCTTGATACCATAGGTGGCAGCAACCCCTGGTGGGTTTTGAGCAGAGGTAAGTGACATGTTGTGCAAGCCTGGATGTTGTCCTCTGGAGTTTCTTTCACAGGGCTCTATTTGTTGCTCTATTCATCTCTCCTGGAGCTCAGAGATGACACATGCTGCTCAGAGGTTGACTCTGAGGAGTGGTGAGGAGGAGGCTGAAGCTGTGGGAAGAGATGACAATTTAAATGCTCCAAGGAAGCAGCCCCTCCAGATTCCTGCATGCCATGCTTTCTTCTCTGAGTGTCTGCACTTCTGGTTACTTTGAACAGGAAGATAGTACCTGTAATTTTTCATCACAAGTCTGTTTCATTATCTTTCCCCCCCCCATTCTCTGGGGTCTCAATTTAATGAAAAGGTATAATTTTGACTTCAAAAATATTGAGCTTTGATACTCTAGTCAATATTTTTCATTACCATTGTAATTTCTAGACAAGCCTCTTGACAATGGGATTGCATATGAGCCCTTTATGAGGATTTTGATAAACCTCCATTCAAAACCAAGGCAATTTCAGTGGTTTAGGAACCAGATGCTGTGAGTTTTGGGCAAAAGGGATGGGGGCAACCTCTTTTTAGCATCAGTGCAGGTATAGGGAATAGATCATCATGACCATGTACACATATTCATCAGTGATTGAAGCAGGATGAGCCCCGGAGCAAGGGGAGATAAGAAACATATACATGAGCCACGTGGGAGAGGAGATGAGAGGCAGTTGATGGAGATGAGATGCAGCACACATATGATAAATGATATTGATTGGAGCAAAGCCAGGATGGCTACCCAGCCCCAAGAGTGACCAAGATTATAATGAAAAATAAAAATAACAGATACCCCTGCTGAGTATTTTACATAGTCTATTTCATTTTTATCCTCACAACAACCCTGAAAGGTCGATATTATTGATCTGATTTTATAGATAATGACAGATCTTGGATTAAAATCCTGGTCTTTCTGAGGCTGAAGGCTGAGCTCTGCATAGCACTGCACTGCCTCTGGGGGACGTCTTATAAGTAGAAGGGATCTTGGCTGTTCTTACCCTAGGATTCAGATGAGTCCCATGGAATGGTGGGACTTACCAATAATCTATATGCCCCGGGGGAAAGAACTTCTTCTCAGTGAGTGAGGGAGAGAGAACGAACATTTAGTCCTGTTAGCCAGGGTCAGAGTCTTCCAGCTGAAATGAAGGGCTGAGCTAGTGGCAGTCACTCAGGCCATCCCATGGTCCAGTCTCTGTGGAATGATACCTGGATGTTAGGAATACTGGGTGAAAATTAAGCCTGGGTGAGATGTGGTGTTAGAGGTAAAAGGCGTCCTTTCTTGGGGACTTATTGAGCAAAATATACATACATTTCAGGGAGTGGGATTCTTTCTGCTTTTTTTTTTTTTTTTTTTTTTTGATAGCGCGGTAGGACTGCACAGTATTCAGGGTGTCACTGAATTCTGCCAAGATGAGAGACAGCTTTTTCCAGATTGTGACTGGCCATTTTGGCACAGAAATCAGGCAAAGACCAGCAGGGACAGCAGGGCCCTTGTCAATGCAGAAATGCTAGATCTTGTCAGTAAAATATGAGAACAACTTTGAAATAGGCAAAAACAGATGGCAGGGCCCCTTCAATGGATTACTAGGTGTTGGAGAATGCCCCCTTCTGGGTTATCTGATCTTATAGGGGTGTGAGTCTTTCATTGTCTTTAAATTTGCATCATTTCAGCATTTCTGATTGCCTATATATGAGTCTGTTCTTTGGATTCTCCTTTGAACTTGTAACTTCCTACTGGTTTCGTTAATTAATAAATTTGATAAAAATTTTTACATATGTTCACTTTATATTTGTACAAAGCCATGATTCCCCATTAAAAAATTGTCCCATAACAGCTTATTTTAAATGTTTAGCAAACGTAGCCATATCTCACCCATGCTGGGTCAAACTTATTCATAAATGAGATTCCCAGGCTTTTCTTCATCTGTCTAAAGGCAGGGTGGGGTCTGGATTTGCTTATTCAATTTCTTCTCCTCTGCCTTTTTCCAAACTGGGTTCTGCCACTGCTGGGTAAGTTCTGTAGTCTTTTGTGATGTGGTTGGGTGGAGGGTAAAGTGCTGACAGAAATAAGAGACTTGGATGAAGCTGGGGAGAGTGTTGTGAACGGATGGGATTAGAGAGGCACTCCATGAACTGCTGGTGTGGGAAAAGTGGATGGACAAGGACAGGGGACTTCATGAGCTGTGTCCCCATTCATAGTGTTAAAAAACACAAGCAAAGTCATATTGGAAATACATTTTGGTTTACTAGACTATGGCTCTTTAACTGTGGCCTCTGGAGTTGGCTGGGAGAGTCCTGGTCTTACAGTTTTTACACCAATAGTCTTGCTACAGGCCATGGTCACTCTTTGGATGATATGTCCACAGGGCATATTAGTATAAAGAAGCATTTTTAATCAGAAAAATGGGCCTGGTTCTTGGTTCAAAGAGTTATAGGTGTGAAGTCTCAGCAAAATCCAGAAATAGAACCCTGTTGTTTTCCCTCTTAGTTTTCTATTACTAGTTTCCCATTTTCCTTTCATTTCTGGTGGTGATGCTGATGATGTTGCAATGCAGCAGCACATTGCAAATATTCCCTGTTGGTTGAAGTCAATCTAATTGCTGATTTTACTGGCTAGATCTTACCTGCTATGCATAAGAGGAATAATTTTTCCCTTTTCTTGGACTAACCAAGAATAAGTGACCATGGCCAATTTTTTTCCCCTGGAAGTCTTCCAGCAGAAAGTGTAACCTTGACACAAATAGAAAAATTTCTGAGAGATACTGGAATGAGTGACCAGTACCCATAGGTCATGTCTCCATCTGAGTACCAGTGTGTGGACTTCCCTTCTTGACTGCATACTGGGGACCTTTGACAAATAACTGTGCATCGAAGGCAAGAAGGGACCCTAACAGTTGTCAGAAGCAGTTCAGGCTGGGACCCATCTCTTCCAGTGTGGCATTCCGATTGTAACAAATATCTTTTCGTTGTAAGAAATTATGTGATTTGGGTAACAATTTCCCTAGACCTCAGTTTCTTTCCCTGTAAAATGAATGGGCCAGGGTAGTTGACTTGCAAACTATTTTTGAGCTTGACTGTTCTAACAGGCCATGGATTCCAGGCACACACAATAGGCAATGAAAGTCTCCCTCACATATTCCCTTTATGCTATAGCTCACTGCGATTCTGGCCCTGGTCTTGAATCTTCTGTTGAATGGAGAATCACATTAACTGGACTGAACAGTTCTCCCTTCTTGAGTATTGTGGTTAATTAAAATTCCTCTGTAAGGACACCCAACTGCCCAAATCTCTCCTGGGCCCTTAATGGAAATGTGGGTGACCATGAAGGCAGACAGGTCAAGGTCAGTAGAATTTAGCAGAGTGATGGCAATGGGTGGGACCAGCTGTCAGTCAGCACTGGTCACTTTCCTGGTGATTCTGGAGGTAGCTCCACAGAACCAAAATAGTAGAATACACTAGGAACCGGGGAAGGGAGAGGACGGGCCACACAGGGTTCAGCAAGAAAGCAAACGGAAGAGCTAAAGGCGAGCGTTCTGGCCCCTTGTCTTGCTGAGGGACAGAGTTGGCAGGAACTGATTATCCAGGGCAATCCTGGGCACCTCCAGGGTCCTATCTCAGTCTCTTCAGGTCAGCTCTGCCCACATGTACCTGGGGATAAGACCAGCTCTCGGTCACCTTGAACAAGCTGGCACATTTATCCTAGGCCGTATGATGGCCAATGAAAAATATCACCCAGGCACTGAGACACATAAATGTTGTTTGAAAACTAACACTTATTTTCTGGTGATAAAAGAATTGTCTTTCTTTCATTACTGTTCCATCAACTCCAACTCACAAAAGGGCTTAGGTTTTGAAGAACACTCACATAATTTCCTGCCCCAGTAATAAGGAGGTTATATTCTCTCCTGTTGTGATGGCAACAGAACACTTTAGGAATTTCAGCTCCCTTCTGGCCTCTCCACCAGCAATGTGTTTGTTGGGAGATGGATTCTGGATTTGACTCTCTGCCCATTTTTTAAAGAAATTAAATTCCCCTGTAAGTTTGCTCCAACTTACCAGTACTAACTGGTTGATAGTTGTAAAGTTTCTCTCTGGTTTTGTCTGGAGACACATTTAAACTACCTTCTGGGAGAATCAGAGGTTTAACTGTTCCACTCAGTTCAGGCTTTCAGAAACACTTACCTCTCCCCTCAGTCCTACTTTTCCTGTTTGTTTTCCTGTACTGGCAAGAACCACCCTTAATTTGGCTTGCGACTCTCTATTTTGGCTGTTCTATCCTTCCAGAACACACTGCACCATTGCCAAGTCCTGGGGATTCAGCATAGTTTCCTTTTGTTGCAGAAAGCAGGTGGTTAGCAGGATGTAGTCACTGTCTTGATCTCTTTAGGTTCCTTTTTCTTCCACATTCTGCTGGAGAATAGAGAGACTACATAGCTTATCCAAAATGGGAACATTTTTTGAGGGTGTCTATTAATAGTTAGGTGTTGGTAATTACACCTGGACAACAAGAACAACCAGGACCATCCCAGGTGAACAGGGATGTGTGGCTCCCACACCAATGGATGGATATTGTTTGGCCCTAGGCCTTTGTATATTTCCTTCTGGCTGTCTGGAATGTTCTTCCCCTGTTACCCTGGTTAGCTCCTGTTCACTTACTCTTCAGGTTTTGGTCTAGATATTTCCTCTAAGAAGACTTCCCTGACCCACCAGGGCTGGGTTAGATGCCCTTTTTCAAAACCTCCCCTTCCCCATCAGGGCTGTAACACCAGATGGTAATTTCCTGTTTATAGCGTGCTCTCTCTCTCATGAGTATATACATGGGTATATGGGGCTCAGGTGCTGAGTACTAAACCCCATCTGCAGCACAGCACCAAGCTTGGTGATTGCAGCTCCGATTTGCCTCTGTCCTTGCTCTGGTCTTTAATTTCTCTCCCTCCCTGCTCTTGGGTCTTTAATGTCTTCTGTAATATTTTCCTGTGTTTAGTTTAGTTTTGGCTTCTCACTTCTGGTACTCCCTGCCCCTTGGTTTTCCTCTTCGCTCTTTTCTCCTCCATCAAGCTCACCCTTCTCTTTCCCCCTCCCTGCTTCCCAGCTGTCACTGTGTTCTGTGCTGGACAACTCAAATTCTATTCTCACTCTTACCCCATCTGAAAATAGTGCCTACAGTGAGTGGGCACTCCCCCTATGAAAATGTACCCCAAGAATAAAAGTCTCTGTGCTACATAAGTTTGGAATATGAGAAATGGGAGTCCAGGCCTTGCCAGCCTGCGAGATCTCTGCTTCTACTCTGAGCTGGTGACAGATTACTTCTAGCAGGTAGACATGCTTGTAAGTCTTTACCTCTTCTAGTCTTTCTTTGCAGTTTGGCACTTTTAATGGCAGTAGGCTCGAAGCAGGATGACTACTGGAATAACTTCTCTTACTAATCCTAAATTTCTTTTGAATCTTTAAGCCTTCCATATTTGAGGACTGGGTGACATTGTTGGTGCCCAAGAAGACCAAGAATAAACAATCCTGGACTAGGAAAGATACCTTGCTGGACACAGATATTCCTCAGAAAAGATGAAGCTAAGTTTGAAGGAGATTATTCCGTAAAAATGGAGCATTCTTCCTTGTGCTGCCCTTCGAGGTTTCACTTTCTTCCTTAATTCTCACCATGTTTGGGGAAATTTTGTTCTTGGTACTTGTTCTCACAAATGAATCCTGTATCTCTGTTCACCTCTGGCTTGTCTGAGCTTCTTTGCCACTTCATATATTTTACCATTTTATTTCTGGAACTTCTCGTCCAGAAACGGAAGGCTTATCATTGGTTTGCTGGAACCAGACGGCATTAGCTAGCCCGTGAGAGCCAACCCTGCGCATCTCTTCTTGGCTCTGCATTTAGTAGTTTGAAATCTACCATAGTGGGAATATGTACACCATGGAAATTGACAAGGGCAGCAAATGCTACACATCAAGGGTTTGGGTGTGTGTGTGTGTGCGTGTGCATATGCCCACCTTGTAATTAAACATTTACCAGCACTCCACTGGCTAAGGCATCAAACTTCTAGCTCTATGCTGTCTGATATGGTAGTCACTAGCCATATGTGCTACTTACATTTACATCAATTAAACTTAAATGAAATTAAAAACTTAGTTCTTCAGCCACCCTAGCCATATTTTAAATGCTCAGTAGTCACATGTGGTTAGTGGATACAATATAGGCCAGAGCAGACATAGAACATTTCTGTCATCATAGAAAGTTCTATTGAATAGCCCTAACCAGCTGTTTTGTTCCTGTTGGAATTTGATCATGGTCTGGTTTAAGACATTAGGGATAGAATGGGGTATTTCTAGTCTCCACGATACACACATGCCAAAGGTATATTAAACTATAATCTGTAGATCAGGGATCAGCACACATTTTCTGTAACGGCTTTGTAGTACATTTTTGGCTGTTACAACTACTCTGCTATCATAGCACAAAACCACCCATAGGCAATACATATACATATAAAAAAAATGAGCATATCTGTGTTTCAATAAAATTTTGTTTACAAAAACAGGTAGTATGCCAACTTTGACCCATGGGCCATATTTTGCCAATCGCTGACTTGTGCAGTCAACTAGTTTTTTTGTGGAACTTAGAAATATATTTGAAAAATCCAATTTGGGTATATTTCAGAATGACCAAATTAATCTATTTTTGAAACTTCAATATGCAAAATTTCAAACAGGATGAAAGTAAAGAGAATAGTATAGTGAATCCCCATGTACCCCTCACCCAGTTTCAACAGTTATCAATACAAAGCAAATCTCATTTTGACCACCCCCCTCTTTATACTTTTTTAAATGTATGAGAACATTATGTGTCAAAATGCAATTCCATTTCAAAAATCATTTAATAAAATAGATCCTTTAATCTATATAAGTCAGACGTTGGATATTTTCAAAAGCAAGCTTATATTATCCTACTGGAGTATCATTCTAAACTCACCCTCTAAAAGCATCTCTGCCTCCCAAGGCATGTGGCTCTCCCCACCTTGGTAGCATGAGGTGGAATTGCATGTTATGGATTTGCTTGGAGGATTAAAAATGAAACAGACTGTGCGGAGCATGCGGCAGAATGCTTCTGCTTCTTGGTGTTCTCACAGCCCCTGGGCTGTTCTTATCAAGCCCAGCCCTTGTCTCCAGGGAGTGACACAGGCAGGTTGCAAGGCTGGTGTGAACTCAGTGTTCAAATGTAGAACCCCTCACTTTCACTCTCCCTTGCCCCCCACCCCCACTTCTGCTGTGAGAGGTCTCAAGACGGGCTTTCTTTTAGTAAAGAGAATCGTAGAATCAAAGAAAGTTAGGATGGAAAAGGGACTTCATGAGCATAGAGTTCAGCTGGTACAGTTTACATGTGATGAAGAAAAGGGCTCAGAGAAGTGATTGATCCAAGGCCGCACAGCTAGATTGCGACAGAGCCGGGTCAAGGACTGAATCTTCTTATTCCTAGCTCAGCAATGGCAAGAGAAAGATGTGGAGGGGAGGGTCCCAAATTACCAGCTGTGACTTTCTTCTGTCCAAGTTCCACTCACTTAGGTCTTGCTGGCCTCTCATGCTTTCAGCTATTAACTAACCCCTGTCTAAAGCATGTCACCAACTTGAACAGCCGCGTATGGTCTTACTTCTCTCAGAGGAAACTGTTAAGGTCGTGGAGTCTTGGGCATGGAAACTACACACTGATGCTGAGGAGGGAGTGGGGCCTTTGTCCTTCCTTTTCACAGCATCTTTCTTTCCTGCTGGCTCAAAGCAAGCTCTGTGAGTGGAAAATCTACACCCTTTCCCCCTACCACATGCACTCACAGATGCTGCCCCACTCATAGAAGGTTAGGAAGCTTCTCGTAACTGTAGGATAGGCTCTGTCCCCTAATGAATGCCTATTTCCCTTTCTCTCCCCCTCATAGCTGGAGCTTTTGGCTGATGTCACATTTAAACTTCAACCCAAGCGGCTTCCTCCTTCTGAGGACCTCCATTTCACTAGAGAGCGGATCAGCGACTGAATCACCAAATGTGGTAACCGAGCGATTCCCAGCTTCCTGTACAGTTAAAGCATGAAGCAGATTATGGCACTTCTCTGCTTAAAACCCTTCAGAGGCTTCCCATTTCCACTGGAATAAAAGGCCACCTCCTTCACCTGTCCTCCAGGCCCTGCATGCTGGCCCTGCCCACCTCTCTACTCTCCTCTCAGCACCCTCCTCCTTGCTATGTGGCTTTTCAGGAACCGGAAGCTGTTTCCCACCTCAGGGACTTTGCACATACTGTTCCTTTGCCTAGAACACTGTTCCCCTGATTTTCAATGCATTAACGTCACTTCCTCAGAAAAGCCTTCTGTACCAGATCCAAAATTAAGCTACTTTAGTTAGGGACATAACACATGTTCCCTTTTGTGGCACTTACCACACACAAATATATGCTTGTTTGTGTGTTTTGCTGATTTAATGTTTTTCTCCCCACCCTGACTGTCAGTTCCATGAGGAGAAGAACCACAATTGATTACTAAACTCCTAAGCCTAACATTGTGCCTGGCACATAGGGTGTAACCCAATAAATATTAGCTAAATACATTTTTTAATTGTGTCATGCATATCTATCTACCTATCTAGATTTTTTTTCTCTTATGCTTTGATTCCTGCTCAGACAGTGAGTCTGTTACATTATCTTTAATTCTTCTGGTGGAGATAGTACCAGAAAGTACCCTGTAAAGCAATATTTTAGCATACCACATGTTCTATGCCAAATTTATCTGTCCAAATGTTGCTGTGGTAACAACATGAACAGTCAAACACTAGATAACACAAACTGGCAGGCAGAATGAAAGTTTCTTTTAATAAATTTATGGCTGCATTGGAAAAACTGAGCACATTCTTGGTATGTTAATTTAATGTCTTGGAGGAATCGTGAAATAGTTAAAAGCAGGGTCAGTAGCATGAAAGTTTACCAGAGATTTATGCTTTTGGAGTAGATTCATGTGTATGTCTATCCCTATGGTGTGGTTGTTGGTCATTTGAGTACATGTCAAACAAGCTTACCTTGGAAACTGGCCAGAATCTGCTCATTTTGTGCAAGTATGACACTGTATTGATATTTCTGTTCAAGTCTGATAACTGGTTCGTTCCCCCTCTGTTATCCAAAGCAGGGATTCTTATGTCATGTATTGGCAGTTGTCCCAATAGATAATGTCCTGCTGTGTCACGGTCTGAGCACACCTTTTTCCTTCTGTCTGCAATATTCTTTATTTTGACTGAAAAACACTTATCTTTCAAGACCCAATCTACACGTCTCTTTCTGGTGAAGCTTTGCCTGACTCCTACCCACCCTCTTCCACAGAACCTTCCACATGGAGCCTGGTCTGAGTTTCTATTCATAGCTGCCATCTCTCTCACTGTTTCACAATTCCTTGCTATGCTAAAATGCAAATTTCTTAAGGATATTTTGACATCATATTTCTCTACCCCAGAAAGCAAGCCCCATGCCTGGCACACAGTAGACATTCTATAAATGTTTGTTCAATGAATGAGTGAAAGAAAGAATGGATAAATTAATCACTCAGGTATATAAGGCCTTAAAAATCAACAATTTATATTGGAAATGTGAACAAACACAAGTTTTGTTGATTGCTGTCCAGGCTCAGTAAGCATCAATTTGATGAGCTAATTCTTCCTGGTATAATAAGCATAATTTAGATTTTTAGGTTTCTGAAGAAATCAAAACAGGCACACACTACTAATTTGCTTCCTTGTACAAAAAGCTGGTTGTCTCACAGTTTTAGCCATGGCAAGGCACATGTTCAATGTTTTGCCTAATTAACTCCATCTACCCTCAAAAGTTTAAAGTTGTTTCTTAATTTATAAAAATGACTTTATAAAGTTAAGCAAGAGTTGAGGTTTAGGAAAACAATCAAGGCATTTGCTTTTCCTCCTTTTGCTATCATCTATGTAAAACTTCTCAGTTTCTGAGTTGCTTTGCAATTCACTCAATGAGTAGCACAGAATAAGGTATGAGATGGTGATAGAGCATCTTCTTCTGTTGAATAAAGACAAGGGTGAGAAGGTTGAGAATATTTTTCTTATGCCTTCCTTTCTCATATTTGTGTGTTCTCTTTCCCTACAATAACATTTAAGCCCCATCAGAGCAAGGCTGCTGTCTTGTTTGGTCTCTGCTATATTCCCAGTGCCCAGTAAGCACCTGGCACATGATAGGTTCTCAGTAAATGTATTTCGAACAAATATTAGCTGAAAGGTGTTGTCAGAGTGGCAGAGAATAAGGGCCTAATTTAGGATAGTGACCTGGAGAAAGATGGAAAATTGGGATGATGAGAGATCACTGCAGATGCAGAGCTGACTGCCCTCGGAGCTGATGAGATCAAGGGCTTTGGGAAAGGAAGGAGTTAAAGCGGCAGCAAAGTGTGGAGCCTGATGGATTGAAATGATGAACAGAGAAGTGCAGTTTGGAGGCGAAGTTGCTGATCTCTGATTAAGGAATGCTGAGTCGGAAGTTTCAGTGGGAGAAATTCCAGTAGGCAGTTAAAAATTGGAAACTAGAACTTAGAAGAGAAGTCAGGGATGGAGATATAGATATAAGAGCTGAAACCACAAATGTCATAGATTGTCAAAATAAAGCAAGAAGAATGAAAAGAGACAGGCCCGACGCTAGATCTTCGAGAGAGAAATACCTTGGGTGGTATGCAGAGACTAAAACTAGAGGTATGATCAGAGAGGCAGACATACAACCATGAGTGTACAGGTCAAAGAATTAAAAATAGAAGATTTAGGAATAGTGCTTGGTCAACAGTGTTAAAGGCTGCAGGCAAGCTCATAATGTTTAGGGCTGAAAATGATTAAAGAATTTTGTGTTTAAAATATATTTGTTTAACATCATGATAGTTTCCATAGGAGAGTGACTACTGTGCAAAAACAGATTGCTAGAGGACTGTCGAATGCTTATCTAAGATACCTCATTTTATTATTATTTTTAACGTATACTAGGTGTTCAATAAGTACATGTTGTTTGAGAGTGGAATTAGAATTCACGTCTTTAGAAGCAGCTCCTTTTGCTTGAGGAGTACTTGCTTGAGACCCAGGAAGTTGCTGAAATTGACTCTAGAGCAACTTTAATGAAAGAAGAATCTAGCACTTAGCTCGAGTTGTGATTGTCGGCAATTATCTGCAATGTGGTTTATATCTAGTGTTCACTTGGAGCTGCTTTGGATATCAAGCTCTAGGCTGCTAAGAGCAGTCTGCTGGCAGGGTAGAAAATTACATATGAGTCTAAGTATATTGATTTGGTAGATGCTTAATCTCAAAATAATTTTAAAATTACTTTATGTTTTATATAATGGGCAATTCTTGATTTCCTTTGTAAATTATTTCTGGAAGTATGCTGAAAATAACTTGGTGTGGGTAGGAGGCTTGGAGATGGAACTGGGGGGTGGGTGCGGAAGAGAATCTGACGTGCTATGTAGCTTGAAGTTACTTGTTTTCAACACTAGATGGCGATCTTGCATTGGCCTGGTGAGCTGCCCATTAACAAAGGGGGGCATAAAGTCAGCTGAAGGTGGTTGAAATCCACTACAATGGAATAGAAAAGCTTTTTTAATGTTGTGAAATAAAATGTTGATGAGATTTGAAGTAATAAAATCTGAGGAATGTTAGTGTCCTTCTGGGTCTGTTTGCACAGACTATGATGATTTCAGAATACTTGACCATCTGGTTAAAACCTACAGCGTGGGGAAAAGGGAGAGTGCTGCTGTAGGAAGCACTCAACCCACATTCTGGCTCACCTGTTGCCACTTGCTTGTGGTCTATTTGGCAAGTCAGTCATCTGACTTTAAGAGCTGTAGTTGCTTCATCTGTAAAATGGGAGATGATAATGTCTAACTTGTCAGGAGCTGGGCTATTTTTCCCCAAGACCTTCTCCTGTTCTATCAGTGGTAGGAAAAAGAGGTGGAGGTTTAATGTTTCTTTAGAAGGAGAAGAAAGAAGATGCTAAAGATTCTTGGTTGGTCATTTTCTACTCTTTTATATTTTAAACTATCTTGGTCCGATGGATAGAGTTTTAGTAGAAGATGTTTGTCTCCTTGGGAGAACCGTATGAGTCTTTGCTACAGACTGAGAATAGAGAAGGGGACAGAAGTGAAAGCTAAGAGGGGAGAATTTCTATAATGGTATCATGCGTGTGTTTACTTAGGTCTAGAACCATAGAAAGTTGGAGAAATGGGAAATGGTCATTGTGGCTGGGAATGTTGTCATTTATTATTATTGTTATTTTTATCGGTCAGGACACCCTTTGTTGTCACTGAATCCTCACAACAACCCATGATGATGGTCTTGTGTCCCAATTTTACAGTTGAGGGACTTAAGAAGGTCTTGCGATACACCTTTATTCAATGTTAAGGGCTTATTTTCAATCTTGTCATCAGTATAATTAATAATAGCAGTGTTTTTATTTCATGCTTAACCAAAGGGCCCTGTACGAAGAACACCTTAGCCATTTACTCAGAAATAA
This sequence comes from Cynocephalus volans, assembly GCF_027409185.1. NCBI lineage: Eukaryota > Metazoa > Chordata > Mammalia > Dermoptera > Cynocephalidae > Cynocephalus > Cynocephalus volans. Next base: position 45,908,211 of record NC_084473.1, read on the forward strand.
TTTGGATTATAAATTGATACTATTTCACTAGGAGAAAATAATGTCTCTAGTGGGGTACATTTCCAGGAGGTGCATGTCATGACTGTTTTTCTTAGTTTTTCACAAGGTACAATGCAAATGCTAAGTTGCCTTTGGCAGAGAAAAGGATGTTGAGTCTGTCCTTTGTAATCCAGAATTTTCCCAATGGAATCACAGGAAGGTCAGCTCAATTTTGGAGTAATTAGTGATTACCCAGAATTTATTGAAGGAATTGGACCTTTCTGATGTGGAAACCCACGAAAGACTCTTTATCCTCAGCATTGTCTGTATCTTCTTACTGGAACAGAATAAATCCAATTAGAGTGGATGGAGATTTATATTTCAGGGAAGGAAGGGAACCCATAGAGAGCGATGGAAGTTTGTAAAGATTTGCTGAGAGAAAAAATGAATTAGAAGCGGGCAGGGACCGTGTCTTACGTATTTCTGTGACTGTCCGTTCAGTCCCCTCAGGAGTTACTGCCTTTGAGCAACTGTTAAAAGTAGTCAGATATTCTGTCTCTAGTGCCCCTGGTGAGCGTTGATCAAATTAAATTGATTCTGAAATTGTCTTTTTGGTTTGAGGATGGTCAGGAAAGCTGTGTAGCCTGAGTTCAGAGCTAGCACATAAGCTAGCTGTCTGTTTCCATGATAACATGCCTGGAGGTGAGGTGGTGGGAGGCCGGGGGGATGCTTTGGGTGGTGGTGGTGAGGGTTGGGGAAAGGCTGAGTTCAGATTGCACCCTTTGAGCCTTTCTGCCTTGGAGACCATCCTCCTTCACTCACCTGGAGAACAAGCAAGGCCTAAGTTTTTACCCCTTTCCCAGGTAGACATTATTCCCTTAGGACTATCACTTGCTTTTGCAAATAAAAGATGAACTTACCAGGAAAAATGGTAAGATATGAAAAGAACAACTCGTATGAAAGAAATTTAACAAAAGAAATAAGGTAAACCAGAGAAAACAGAATGAACAATAATTTAAAAAATAAGTATAGTAATTATTCTTAGGGAGATAAAGTAGAATATTGAAACAATAAGGCAAGGAGAAGCAAATATGAAGAGGAACCAATGGGAGATACTGGGGGTCTAAATATACTTGCTGAAATAAAGAAATCAGTGGATGGCCACATATCCGAATGGAAAGAGCCAAGGAACATATTAGTAGTCTGAAATATTGGAACAAGAAACATTCTCCAGAGGCATGGGAAAAGGTTAAAGAGATGTGAAGAATGCAAGTTATCAGATATGGAGGATTGAAGTGGAATTGTAAATATCCCTCTAACAGGAAGGATCATGGAAGGAAAAAAATGACCCTCAATTGAAAGGGACACAGAGTGTTGAATGGGAGAGGTGACCTCACACAGAGACATTCTACAGTAACATTAATGAGTATCAAAGAAAGAGAAAATTCTAAAAGCTTTCAAAGATAAAAAAGTACATTACCCAAAAGCAGCAAGAAAATCAGATTACAATCATACTTTTCAACAGCTACACTAGATACGGGAAAGCCGTGAATTAATATCCTCAAAGTGTTAAAGAAGAAGACAGTAAAACTAGAATTTCCTAACAGGCAAAATTATTACATAAATGTGAGGCTGAAATACAGACATTTTGGGGCATACAATGTCTCATAGTAATTACTACCAAGAGTTCATTTGGAAGGAACTGTCGAAGGATATATTCCAGCTAAAAAGCAAAACGATTCTAGGGGGAAGCAATTAAATTCAAGAGGATGCAGTGACTAGGAGGAAGGGTGAATAAATAACGATTATTTTGAATGCACAAAGATTACTTTTTAAAAATTGACCATGAAATTAGCCCACAAAAGATTTATCATTAAATTCCAAAGAATCAACCTCATCCAGGCCAGTTCTCCAATTATAAAGGAACAGTTCAGCAATCAGAAATAATTAAAAGTAATGTATTTATTGGTGTTTCTTGAAGAATGGTGCAATGGTCATTCTTGTGCATAAGAGTAAGACTTTTCCTTGAGGGATATTTCTAGAATAGGGAATTCTAAATCTTATGATATGTGCATCTTTACTTGATATAAACAAATTGATCTCTAAAGTTCCATGACTCCCTACCATGAATTAAATTTGGGAATTTCGTTGGAATTGCATTGAATTTATACATCTCATTGGTGGTGAACTGATATCTTTACAGTATTGAAAATTCACATTGATTAACATTTTATCTCTTCACTTACTTAGGTCTTCTTGATAAGTTTTATAATTTTTTTTTGTGAAAGTCTCGTACTTCCTTTGTTGTATTTACTCCTGTGTATCATGTTGTTTTCATTACTGTTGTGAGGGTCTTTTGCCTCTTCCACTATATTTTCTCATTGTTACTAACGGAACACAATTAAATCTCTTTTGTGTTTTTTTTAAAAAATTGAGGTATAATTTACATACAACAAAATGCATATAACTTAAGTGTTCAGTTTGATAGTTTGATAGTTGTTTATATCTGTGTTACCACCACACAAAACATAGTCTACTTCTATTACCATAGAAAGTTCCCCTTTCCAGTCAAGCCCCCACCCTGAAACAACCAGTTTTGGACTTATATCACTATATATTAGTTTTTTCTGTCCTTGAGCTTTACATAAATGGAATCACAGTGTTTACTGTTTTCTGGCTTCATTTACTTTAATGTAATATTTTTGAGATTCATTCATCATTGTTGTGGTGTGTATCAGTAATTAATACATTTTTTTTATGTATGAGTAGTATTCCATTATATAAATATACCACCATGTATTTATCCATTCACCTTTTTATGGACATTTGGATTGTTTTCAGTGTTTTGTTTTTTATGAATATACATATCTTTTTGTGATATATTTTAAAAATTTCTTTTGTGTCACTAGAAGTGGAGTTGCTAGGTCATATGGTAGATATGTTTTCCCTCCCTTATTTGTGTGTTGAATTGTTTATCTTCTTATTCATTTGCAGGAGTTCTTTATGTATTCTGGATATGAGTCCTTTGTCAGGCATATGGCTTGAAAATAAATTTTTCCAGGCTTTGGCTTGCTTTTTCCTTTTCTTAATGGGATTTTTGATGAGCAGAAATGTTTAATTTTGATGAAGTCGAATTAGCCAATTTTTTTTTTTTTTTTTTTTTATGATTAGTGCTTTTGGATCCATACTTGGAAATCTTAACCTACCATAAGGCCATGAAGACAATTTTCTATGTTTCACCTAAAAGTTCTATAGTGTTCCCTCTTAGAAGCTAAAAGTGACATTCACATTTTTATTCTGTTGTTTCCATTCAGTGATTGCTGTTTCATTTTTAGCATATATTCGTAACTAAAATTTTTTTTCTACATCTAAAGTTATTTTATCTCATGGGGTCCTGAGGCATGGATCTGGGGACCGACCCCCACCTCCCGCAATTAGGCATGGAGCGTGCCCAAAACACCACTTCCATGTGGGTGGCCCACCACAGCCACGGCTTCTGAGAAAGTGGCTACACGGCACAACCATCACACAGATGGTCTGCCAGCCACTGGAGTACATTGACACAAGGACAGTCACCAGCGGAGACCAAAGAGGATGTCTCTCTCCACAAAGCCCATTCCAGAGTGATGGAACAAGCACCTGCTCTGTGATAATAGTGGGGGAACTGAACGCACCTCTCAGCATTGGACAGATCATCCAGGCAACAAATCAACAGAGTAGCCATTACTCTTTCAGAAGAAGAGAAGAAATCTAGGGTATTAGAGGGGGGAGGGGGGAGAAGAGGGGGATGGAGAGAGATTGGACAAGGGGATAAAGAATAAGTATGATTTGTAATAATATATATTCTAGTAATATTGATTTGATCAACATATGTCAACATCGAACCCCAAAACTATGTATAATCACTTATGATTCAATAAAAATTAAAAAAAATTATGTTATCTCTATTTCCTTATTCAAAACACCACAAGGACTTAATTTTCTGTACACTTTGACCATCTTGGTATTGCTTTTTAAGCAATTAAAAATAGTTATTTTTAAAAGAGTCAATGGTTGATTACATTTACTTACATATGTTGTTGTTTCTGTGCTTGATGTTGTTTCTGATATCCCCTGTTTTCTCATAGGACTTACTTCTCTTTGAAGGTCTGGGGTAGACAGCCCTCACAGTCACTGTATTCTGGAAAGTCTGCTCTGTCTTCACATTTGAACACTGTTGGCAAATGGGATTCACGGTTGTTCATTCTGGGGTTACAGCTGAGTTTTCTAAGTTGACTTTTGTTGATAATCATGCCTTGCTGGTGGATCTTCCGTTACTGACTATTAGACAAGGGTCACACTGGGCTCTGGCTTTCTTCTGGGCTGTGCCCTAGCCCTGGAGGAGCCTGAGTTTTGTGACATGGCTGGGTGGCTCTTCATTGCTCTGTCTTTTCCTTCTGGCTGTTTCTCCTCAAGCACCCATGTCCCCAGAGCTCTAATGCTGCCCATCTGGCTGCCCAGTAAGCTCTAACTCCACATGGGTCCACCCTGGCTCCCCAGTACCCTGACTTTCCTTCCTCATTACATAATCCCTTGTGTGCCCCATTCCCTAAGGGAAAAGGCATAGGGGGTGGCAGGAGCTCAGCTAATTAAATCATGTTAGTTAGGAATCTTTTCTAAGCAACCTTTGCATTTTAACCAGCCCAATGTTCAGGATGTTTAGGAAGTTTTTCACACTTTCATATGATCCAACTCACATATCCTTTCTCAAAAAGGGTATTTTCCCTAATTTTCATTTGTAGAACTCGCACATCCTAGACATTAAGTGATCTCTTCAAGGTCACAAGACTAATGAAGGGTGAAGTTTAAACTTCAAACTAGACTTTTGGACATGTTTTGTGCTCTTCCAACAATAATACATTTGATTAATAGGGTGGGTATTTCAGTCATAAGTCATTGATAGAGAGGAGATTCTGAATTTTGTGTGAGGGAGGCATGAGGGAGAGAGAGGAAAGCAGGAGAGAGAATGAGCTTTAACCTCCTTCAAATCACATCATGTGGGGGTCACTCCTGAACACACATGCAGCCTGCAGATCACAGCGACCTAACTAATTTATCCACAGTTGGCAAAGCATACACTAATTATGAATTTCCTTACCATCCCTCCTCTTTGGTCATGCATCAGTACAAGCACAAATCTCCTTTGTATTCTGTCGAGGGCGAAAAGCATTGTGTGAATTCTGCAGCATCATAGGCAAAGAATCTGAGTCGTTGGCAGTGGCAAGCTTTGTAAACGTTTGCTAAACTTGCAGTAAGTGGTAGAAAACATGGAAGCAGAATTGGTCGCCACACAAACTGAAGAGGCACATTGGAGGGACAGAAGGGATTGTAAGAAGAGCTGTGCTTTGCAACGAGATAGACCCTTACCTATCCTGTCTCAGCATCCACTGCCTTCCAGATCCTCCTGATTGTATCCCTCTATTCACTTATTTATAGAACTGTCCCAATCTGTTACGTTCCTTCTTTCTGGACTTAGTTATTTCTTATCTGTCTTCCCCACCAGAATGCAAGCTCCATCTGGGCAGTGGCCACCTTGTCTATTGCGTACATGTCTGTATCCATGGAGTCTGGCATAACACTTAACACATATTATGAGCTCAGTAATTGTTGAATGAATGAATGAATGAGGGAATCCTGTTTTGGCCACTTGCCAGCCACGTAAAGCTGGCCAATTTTTTTAACTTCAGGTTGTGCATCTGTAAAATTGGGAAACACATGTATACTGCCTTGTAGCATTGTTGGAATAATGACTTGAAATCATGATGTAAAGTCGTAGCATGGCATTAGGTATGCTGGGACTCAGAACATGATACCGCAAAGTATGGTGCCTGGGCATGCTGTGTACTTTGAACTGAAGGAAATCGAAAGGGCCTCAGAGGTGAGATCTTCCTGCTCTTCTCTGCTCTCCTTTCTCCTGCGTCTTTTTCTCCCCTAAGGCAGGCCATAGAAACTAGAACTTCTCTTCCCCAAAGCAAGCCATAAAACCTAGAAATATTACTTTAACCTTCACGTGCCTTTCTGTATAACAGACAGTCATAAAAAAAATTCTCTAACTTACCTTGTCTGGCTGTAGACCCTCATTCCAGAGGGGACCTGCCCCATTCCCTGGAGGAAGAAATGCTACACAGAGAGGCCAGGAAGAATCTGGAGAGACAGGCTTTGCTGGGTTTCCCCCTCAGTCTGTTACCATTAGATCGTACCCTTTTGTACAAACACATTTCTACACAGCTGTCCATTCTTCATTGAATCTAAGCATACAAATGCACAGTTTTTTCCGGGGTCTTTGAGTCTTCATTTCTGAAGTTTCCTGTGTCACGTAAAACTTTAAATAAATTTGTCTGAGGGCATTTCAAAACTTTAGTAGAAAATAGAATTAAAAGATAATAAGGATCATTTCATGAACTTTGTGAGGTAGCCGTGTGTGATTTCTTCTGCTAATCTGTCTTTTGTCAGTTTTATTTCAGACCTGGTCAGGAACTCTAGGAGGGTTGAGGAAACTTTTGCCTCCCCACCAGGCACATGGCAGGGCTGAACTAATCATATAGCTCCTTTGTTTCCTGAGATGAACCTCTGTTCAAGTGGATGATAACCCAGTAGAAGAAATCAGGTGGAGATGGTCCTGTTTTGCCTACAATGTGTATGTTTTATGAGGAAGGTAAATGAATGTGTAAAACTCCAGGCAGGGCATCTTTCTTTCTTACTGGGTACAGAGCCTGGTAAAATTGAATCTGGTAAAAACCTATGTGCTCCCACAGTGACTTTTCTAAATGACCACACGGATGGAACTACATGCTTGCTTGTCTATTTCCTGAGCTAGTCTCTATGGAAGAAGGAAGACATTCTACTAATTTTTGTAATCTTGCCATTTAGCACAGTGTCTGCTTCCTAGCAGGTGCTTAATCAATGCACTTTGATTGAAATGTGATGTTTGAGCTGAGTTTTTATATTTGAGGGAGGCATACCCAGCAGATAAATGCAGGGAGGGCCTTCCAGGCAGGGGTGAGGCATGTGCAAGGGCATAGCAGCCCGAGAGACAAGGTGTGCTCCAGGAGGAAAGGCTCGAGAAAGGTGGTGGAATAGAGAGGGAATCAGGGTGGGCTTCTGAAGGTGAAGACTTCAGAGGGGAGGGGGCTGTTTCTGGGAGTTACACAATCAAGATCGTGGCTACAAGTTATCAAAGTCCATGAAAGGGTAAGGCCCTGGGAATGGGTAAGTCAAAACATTATGAGGCTGAGGTCCAGGCTGGGTGACCCATGAGGATGCTGAAGTCACCAGGAAGGTGCAGGACAGGGCAAAGAGGTGGAGATTGAATTAGGTGCTAAGGGTTCTGATAAATATGGAGCAGGGTAGGGTCTTAAGAGCAATGTAGGGTCAACGCAGATGTGTCCCAAGTAGAAGTGACAACACAGGCCTGCCAGCTGTGCATTGAATGGTTTTTTAGTAGTGGGGATGAGTGGGCACTGATTCATCTCCACCCTTCATGAGGACAACCACTAACATCTTCAGGACTCAGGCAAGGGTACAAACAGAAGTGCTGACCTGCAGCATGCTCTTTCTTTTCCCACCTGTAGGGAAAGTGAAGGAAAATGGTCAGGATCCCTCAGGTGTTCAGAATCTTGTTGAGCATTTGATGTAATTGCGCACGTGTGCCCGGGTGTTCTTTGGTGGTCTGACTCCACCCAGGTGTTCCTGGGTTATGGGACTTAAGTATAAAGGACAAATGGCTCTGATCCACAGTGCAGCCCTGCTCCCAGGATGCCACTACTGCTGCTGGAGGCTGTTGCTGCCAGGGCCCCTGGGATGCTCTGGGAGGCCACCGCTGCTACAGCTGCTGCTGAGGAAGCTGAGGACTGAGATCGTATCATCTGCCAATGGCTCCCAGGACCTTTCCTAGTTACCTAGCTTGTGACCTGCATGTGAGGGGTCTGTGACCCAGCCTGGCATGTGAGGGGTCTGTGACCCAATCCGTTCAACGGGTTTGAAGGGTCTGAGCCCAAGCCTGACACCACCCTAATTCCACTCAGCATTCATGGGGCCACCCCAGCCTGCACCTCTGAGGTCCATCAACACCCTGCAAACAGCCATCCTCAGCACTGTGTTATGTACACTGGGGGTGCAGTCTACCCTGGGTATTTAGGCAGGGGATTTTGGGGCTTCAAATATTAAAGCATGTTCAGTGCAGGGCTGGGTGGTCATGTCCCCTTGACCTCGTGGGCTTCCAGTCTCCCTGCCAGTGGGTGGAGCATGGCCAGAGCAGGGCCCTGTAAAGCATGGTGTCTGGGGCAGGGGCCTGGCTGCCCTCATATTGCTTCTCTACTAACCAGCACCCATGTGTGAAATGACTGACTACAGCAGAGAAAATAGCACCATGCAAAGGGCTTATTCTCTTCCAATGAACAAGATCTTTTAGGAATGAAGAAAGATACACTAAAATTAAAGGTTATTGTCCTCTTGAGGAAACATTTTAGAGTTTTCAAACTCCTCCTTAACCACGTAGCCCACTCCATGGGCTTTATTTTTCTCTCTCCCTGGCTTTTGCTGCATTCACCTGCATGCTGGTAAGGAGGGCCCTGTGCTTAGTATCCAGAGGACAAATAGTGTCATAGTCAATTAGTAAAAATCCTGCTCACCTGAACACTGGGCTTTGCTTTGTGACTATTTTCCTTGCTCCATTCGATTAGATTGACACCATGACTAATGAACATCAGCTGTGTGAGAATGTAGTAGCTGGTCAACTGCTGGCCCAGTGTTGCTGCCAGAGGTGCCCAGTTTAGGTCACTGCCCTTAATCCATGCTAAACCTGGCGTTTCCGCTAGCTCTACTTTTTTGTAACTTTAGGAAGTGTACACACTTGGTTGTGGCCTTCATTAAAGGGACATTCCAGACTGGAACTAGGGGACTTGAGTTCTACTCTTATTCTGCCATTGGTTAGCTGTGTGACCCTAGAAAGGTCACTTAACCTCTGAATGGTGATTTCTTCTCTTATAACAAGAGAACCCTATCCTTCCTATCTCACAGGAATGTTTTGAGGATCTAATGAACCAACATGAGCCAAAGTCTTCTGAAATGTGGAAAGCCCACTGAAATGCAAGAGACTGTTATTACTGTGGTGTGAACTGTTGTCATATCCTTTCCAAGGTGGCAGCTCCACAGGAGGGCAGCTTTGCTTTTTAGTGGTGGGGGGTGAGGGGAGGTGGGGGGTAGGGGGTGTGGAGAGATAATGGTGGAGAAGGATTAGAGTGGGGACTGGGAAACCAGGAGGATGGAGGAAGGGGAAGAATGAGGTCGAGCAAGTTGTTGAAGGGAATGAAAAGTGAGTGGAATTCACAATCTCCTAGTGTTAAATACTAAGCTAGGCAATCACACACACAAGCTCAATTAATACCACTGTCTTCCAGGTAATTTTTTAAAACCATCTTGCTTCCATCTTTTTAGAAGTAAGGAAACTGAAATGATCTGGCTTCCTCTCTTACTGTGTTGTCCCCCACCCCCTTTTCTCAGCTCCAGCCGCACTGATCTTGTTTTTCTGAACTATACCAGACTCACATGAGCCCGAGGGCTTTTTTACTTGCTCTTCCCTTGCCTGGGACCCCTTCCCTCAATATCTACACATCTCACTTTCCCCTTCCTTCTGGTCTTTAGACAAAAGTCACCTCAGGGAGGCCTTTAATTACCCCCTGATGTTTCATATCATATCTCTTTTCCCTAATTTTTTTTTGTCATCTGTGCTCGTCACTTTGTAGCATCAGTGCATTTTACTTATTTAGCCTGTGTGTCATTTGCCACCTCTGCTAGAATGTCAAGTCTGCCAGGGCAGAAGTTTTCATCTATTTACTACTATATTTCTAGTGACAGGAATAGTGTGTGATTTATAGCAGGCATTTGATAAATATTTGTTGAATGAGTGAATAAATGAATGGAAAACAGCTGTGTGGGCTTCTCAGCATTTTGATTTCTGGAGGTGGCCACCCATGATATAATTTATTCCAACGCTAAATATATGCTCAATTTCAAATGCTAACCTTTATGTCTTTTGATTAGACTCCTTCCCACATATGAGTTGGTTCTTGAATTTTGATCTAAAGTTGTTCACTAAAATACATAGAAAACAAAGCTAACTTATGCATTCCAGACATCCTAAGGTGGAGGGCTTGGCACACCAGCCTGATTGATCCACAGGCAGTACTTCAATAGCTCATGTTGGATGGAAGTCTTCCTGGGTCATTTCCTGCAGAAGCATTGAGTGGGCTTGTGGTATTGGGGAGTAGGCTGGAAGCAGCTCATGTTGCATGGGGAATCGGTGGGGAGGGGAACCTTGCTGAGGTCTCTTTAGCGATGTGGCCTATGAAGAATTCTCATCACTTTATGGACAGGAGCAGTCTATTTATCATGGTATTTTTTTTTCACCTGTAGAATCATTTATTTATCGAAACATAATTGATTATACATATTTGTGGGGTGCAGAGTTGAATATCAATACCTGTGGACAATGTGTGATGATCAAATCAGGATAATTTACTCATTCATCATTACAAAATGTAATAATTTCTTTGTGTTGAGGGCATTTGTAATATTTTGTATGTGTTCTTTCATTCTCACCTCCCTTCCCTCCTTTCCTCCTTCCTTCCTTCTCTTTTTCTCTCCCTCCCGTCATTCTTTCTTTCTTCCCTTCCTTTCCCTTTCTGTGCAGAGGGAATGACCTAAATCTGTTTTGGAGGCAGAAGGTTTGCAGTTGTCTCAGGGATGTTTAGAAGAGCATGTGAGGGTGGAGAGGAAAGCCTGAGTTCTGCACTTTCTATGCAGGTCCCCCAAAGTCAGTGCACCCAACTTTCCCCTCCCAGTGGAGCATTTTGAAAGAACAGAGGCTGGAAATCAGTATGAACTGAAGGGGAAGAACGTGAATTCTTACAGCTCTCTTAAAGTCTTAAAAAAAAAAACACCCCTGTTATTTAATTACCCAGAATGGATGGTCTTTGAGGCTGACTTCTCAATTCAAGGAGGCTGGCTCTGTTTAAGTGTGGGGTGTACGTGTGTTTGTGCATGTGCAGATGAGAGCACTTCAAAAAGCTCGTGGAAAAATAGAATTAAAAGATAGGACAAACCTTTCCATGAACTTTTTGAAGTACCTTGTATATGTGCTACCAAGCCACTTGATTTAAGGAGGGAATTATAAGGAAGAGATCTGGCTGGAAGTCACAGTTGAATTCTAGTTCCAACTTGGTCACTATTAGCCATATAACCTTGAGCCCTTTTTTTCTCATCCTTGAAGGAGGGCCTTGGATAAATAAATCTCTGATTTCTTTCAGACTTGAGAGTCCATGGCACACAGAGCTAAGTCCGACTGTCCTGGGTAGTGGCTGTTGCAGGACACAGTTGTCACATGTCCCATGCTCATCCTCCACCCTGACTTGTAGGGACAGTTGAGAATAATTCTTCCAACTCCACAATGACTTCTAACTTGTCCAATTTCAGGAAGCAGGGGGTTATTTGGGTGGCCAAGACTCACCAGGTGACCTTCATCTTCACCGTCCACTGACACCTGATTTCCACATTGGGAACACAAAATTGTTTGGTGGATTTGTTCTTTGGAGACAGGAACCCTGTGGTACAGCTTCTGCTGTTTGCAAAACAACTTAAAACCTTTCCTGGCCAACCTACCTCTTTATGCAACTCATTAATACCTGGCAGTTTAAATGACCCTAACTAATGATACATGGGGGGAAAATTGCCTGAAAGTTCTCTAAATACAGAGCTAAAAATGTAGTTTGCATCTTGTCATGTGGAGAATATCATTAACAATGATTTTTTATGATACTCTTCTCCTTTTTGTGTGTGTAAGGAATGTGTCAGGATTTAAGGAATCCTGTGTTGTAAAGAAACCAGAAGAAAAGGAAGCAAGAGCACAATAAATAGAGTGCTCTTACAAACTTTGGGATTTAGTGCATTTCTGAGGCTCATCTGTCTCAGAACAGAATACTCAGAGCCTGTGGCTAATGCTATTATAGGGCACAGATGATGATGAAGACCTTGGGTCATGAAAAGAATCAAGCTGCCCTTACATTGTCTGATGTCTGAGGTGAGGAGGCTTTGAAGATCTTCAGAAATATTTTTCCATTACTCATCCTTTAAATTAGATCTGGGGACCCAGACCATGATATATGGAGCCCTGGGAAACCTAGAACATCATGGTATGACCAGTGGACCTCTCTACTGAGATCTAAGACTGAGCTCATTCAGTTTTGAGTTGAAATCTTTGCAATGAGTTGAAAGGGTCTTCTTAAAGCAGAAATGGGCAAGGACCAGCATGGAGGGACACAGTCAGGGCCTGGCTTTCTTCCACATTGCCATTTTCTTTTATTTGTCTTGCCCTTGTCTGTTTTCTCCTCATGTTTTCCCTCCTCTTATTTTAGCCCATTTCTTTTACTCGCTACTTCTTTTTTGTCTCTTTTCTTTCTCCTTTTCCTTTTTCGCACCTTGCCTCAAACAGGTAATTTCTTGGGCAATGCTGACTCTAGTGGTTGCCTTCAGATCTAAGTAGCTTCTAGGGTTTGCTTCAGGGAGAGGTGGAACAGACCAGCATGAAGAGGAGGAGCAGGACTGCAGGTTATAGGTAGAGGGAGAGGTGAAAGAGGGACAAGGACATGAAATGTGACATGTGAAGGTGCCATATGCATCCTGACCTTGAACCCCACTCGCTTCATCCCCTGGGAGAGGATTTGGGTAGACTCAGGTTGGAGGATGAAGTTGCCTACCCAACCATTCCCCCTATTCCAGCTCTTCTTTCCACCTTTCTGGCTGGCAGAGCTGCCTCTCACTATAGAGGCTGAACGTGGCGGAGGCTCGTTTTGCCACCTCCCTTGCAGCCGGGCCAGCAATATTGGATAATGTGTAGGAAGGAATGTTTTCTTAGGGTCTTTGTGGAAAACTTTTCTTCCTTTTGAAAAGAGAGATGCATGTAAAGAAAGACCTCTCTTCTTTGTTCCTGGATTTGGTCGTGTGTGCATGTGGTATCTGGAGTTGCTGCAGCAACCTTGCTACCACAAGGGAACACAGGTCTGAAACACTCTAAGGATGGCAGAGCAAAAAGGTGGAAAGGTCTTGGGTCCTTGCGATCATTAAGCTTCCAATCCAAGCCCGGGCTGTCTTATATAAACAGCTTTCTTGTTTAAGCTATTTGTAGTTGGAGTTTCTGCTTCTTGTAGCTGACAGCATTTTGATGGGAACCAGTGAGCACAACCTTAATGTTGGAATTTATTTTGTGCTGACTTTTATTTAGTTTCTTTAATGTCCTAGGTTATATTTTAAACAAACAAAACATCCTATATATTTGTCTTCTCTCTCTAATGTCCCTTACTATGCAGAAGCCGGAAGTTCATTCCTTGCTTGTGCTTTTATAAACTTTCCTAATAAAATAAAATGTTTTATCAACCCAAAGCTTGCAGCCATTGATTTCAATGATCTTTTAAAAAATTTCCAAATGCATGCTATATGATGCTGGTTTCACCTATCTTTTTCTGGTTTTCTAATGAATGCTCTATGATGCTGGCCTTATTAAGGCATAGTACCACTTGGGGTAAGAGCTGCAGCATCTTGGTAAAGCAAGTGCAGAGGGGTCTTTCCTCTGGTTTTCTCTCTCCCTCCCAGAAACAAGGTCTGATGGGTTTCCCATGTTTAATTCATGGGGCCCCAGAGTGAAAAAGCACTCTCCAGGGCCATCTCCCAAACCCCATTACTGCATCTGTATGTGGCAAGATAGAATTGGCTTATCAATGTATGTACTCAGTTCATCTCTTCACCCTGCCCCCTAAAAGCTTCTGGATTTACACCTTCAGTCTCTTTTCTCTGGCTCCTCCAAGGAGCATCCACTTCTTAGGATTCAGTAAAGGGGAACGGAGGAAGGCAAGATGAGAGGCTGGCCAGGAGGGGGCGGGAGGAATCTATGGTGAGTGAAAGTTTGAGGAAAGAGACATGGGAGCAGGCCCAGGGTGAGATGCAGGGCTGGCATTCACCCAGTTTGTACCAGGATGGCCAAATGGAATATTCACAGCCAGTATTCATCCTGAGAAATCAAGGCCTGGGCTGTGCCAGTTATTAATATTTTGAATATCACCCCTGGAGATATGGGGACTTTAAGAAATCTCTGGGAGCTATTACTCTTCTGCATGGTATTTGAGATTTTAAATAAGAGCTTAAAAAAAAAAATCCAGAAAAAACAAACTTGAATTTTTTGAAACTTCTTTTAATTTACTGTGTGTATGTGTTTGTCCATGTCCATCTAGGTCACCATCCTGGGATTAACCCACCACTGGAGGAGGCACAGCTTTAGAGATGTTACCTGTAAAGTTACTCTTTAGGAGGAAGAGTGATTGATATATTGAATTCCAATAGTTTTTATTACAATACAGGAATAACGTGTAGGAAGTGTTTCTTTCCCTTGAGACTTGTCTAAGGAGTTTAGAAGCACTGAATTTAGTTACCCATGAATCTGTTAGCTTATTTGAGAAAAGTCTCATCTTTCCCCAGGAAGAATTGTAGTGATGGAGAGACAGGAGGAAGGTCTTTGAGCTTCTCTTGGTGTATATTTGTTTCTGAACTTACTCTTGCCTCTCAGAGCCTCAATCTCTTAAACCAATGTGCCATCAGCAGCTATGCTGTGAAATAATTAATACTCTATTGTATTTTTAATTTAGCTGCTACTTGTGTTTGAGTCCAAATTCAGAAATACATTGCCTCTGGCCACAAATAAGGAAGAAGAATGACTGCAGATGGAGCTGGGACAGCCCAACAATGCAGCACACTGGTGTGTCAGGACTGGGGAGGAAAATTAAATGGTAAATGGAAACCCTTTATTTTTGTATAGCTCTACACTGGTGCTCTCCAACAATGTAAGCCACAAACACAAGTCACATATGTAATTTTAAATTTTCTGTAGCCACATTAAAAAAATGTAACAAGAAATAGATGAAACTAATTTTTAAATGTATTATATTTTTTCTATTATATCTAAAATAGTATTCTAGTATGTAATCAATATAAGAATTATTGAACTGTAACCTTCCTTTCTTTGTACTAAGTATTTGAAATCCAGTGTGTATTTTATATTTAAAGCACATCTCATTTCAGGCTAGCCACATCTCAAGTACTCAATAGCCACATGTGGCTAGTGGCTACTGCACTAGACGAAGCTCTAGATTATTTAAAAGGATAATTTATTTTTTTACGTGATGATCACAATATATTGAGATGGTGCCAGATGAGGTGGGCAGAGATAATTGCTTTTTCTTCTGTCTCTAAAAGGACTTGTTAATTCCTTGTTAATGAAGTTGGGATTACCTTTTGAAATGTTTGCCAAAGGGTAAGAGAAGGAAGGATTGGCTTTGACATTGAAAGAGAAAACTCAGAGGAGATGCAGAGATTTGTGGGCTGGCCAAGGTACACTGCACTGCTTGCTGAAATTTATCTTTAATATTTTTGATCCAGATTATCCAGATGGGGACTTTATGAAAATAGTTGTGAGTGGTATGGTTATTTGTCAGGAGCAATGTGCTATAATGAAATGAGTTCTAGACTGAGGGTCAGGACAGCTGGGCACTGGTCTAGGCACTGGTCTAGGAGGAGAAAAGTAAATTAATGTTTACCAATTCTGTTACAGCACTAGGCACTTTACACCATTTGCTTATCCACTCCTTTCAATAAGCCCCAAATTTAGGTATATAACCAACTCTAGTTTACAGAGGAAAAAGCTGAGTCTAGTTTGATTCCTGGCTTATCCTGGAGTCTGAATAAAATCTTAGCACTCATTCCAAAGCTTCTGTGTTCTTAACGGTATAATCTGTATGCATGTCATATAATAGGTGTGTCTTCAATTATTTAGGGTTCAACAAGAGAAGCAGAACCAGGCAAGCATATGTGTGTATGTACATGTAGGTGGTAAATACTCGTTCAGGAAATTGGCTTACACAATTGTGGGGGCTGGTTAAGCAGTCTCTGAAGGGATGTTGTCACCACATCCAGTGCTGGAACTTGGATTCCTCAGGGCAGGTGGTCATAAAGGGAAGATCATGAGCATGCTAGAAGCAATAAGCCCAAGGCGGAACCCCACGAGGGCAAATTGAGCCCTGTTTCCATTCTTGTTCCCTCTGACTTTGGTGAGGAAAGTATCCTGAAGAAGCGGGGCCCTTCATCATGGCGCTAGGCACATATGCCTGGCCCAGGAGTCAGAGAACCTGAAGGAGAACCCAGGGGAAGGTGAAACAATTGCAGACCCAGTTGACGCTTCACATCAATGAGCTGAATCAGCATCAGCGACGAAGTGCGTTGAGCTACAAAGTGGCTGCTCCTTCCCTCTGCCCTTCTATTTTCCCAAGAATCTTCCCTGTGGCCCCCTATGCCCCCCTTACTTGGATACAAGAGACAGGGAATTCTGGGAAATGTAGTTCAGCCTATCCAAGCTGACACATTACAAAGCTGTCACATGGGTGCTCAACGCATATTTATTGAATGAATGAATGAACAAATACTGTGGTGCTTCTCTTGGAAGTTCTCTGGGAGTCAGAACACCTAATCCCGGCTCTGTCTCTTACAAGCCAAGCAATTTGGAACAAGTCACTTAACTCTTTGCATCTTGGTTTTCTCGTTTGTAAAACTCCAAGAATAATCCTTGTCCTGCCTATTTAGTAGGACTTTTACAGGGATCAATTGAGATAATCTGAATAAAAGCACGTTGAACATTATAAAGCATAAAACAAATGTGATGTAGTATTGTATTTTAATTATTCTTTTTATTAATAAGTCAGCTTCCTAATCTATCACATGGGATTAATAGTTTGTGGCCCATTTACATTACAGGTATGCCAGGAAGGATAAAGTAGATGGAATACGTAGATGCATTCTAGCAGCTGTCCCGTGACATATTCTTCAAAGTCAAGGAAATTGTCATTCAGCACTCAGATACATTTTCACATTGTGTTTTAGTTCTTGGCTAAATGGCTTAGAGGGACAAGTGTGTAACTGGAACCGTTGGTGGCTCTGGGAGATGAAGAGCAGTGGCCATTCCTTGGATGGGAGTTGTGGACAGTGGATAAGGTTTCTGTCCTATAAATCTGGGCTTGCATTTCATAGCAGCCAAACTTGCTCAGCAGAGTGAAGAAATCCCTGCGAAAGTTCTTGGTGAAGATGGCATAAAGGAAGGGGTTGGCACAGGAGTTGATGGGGTAGAACAGAACCAGGAGGATCTTTGCCTTGGATACAGTGATGAGAGGCACCTTGAGGGAGGCAGAAATGGCAAAGAAAGAAATGGGCGCCATGCAGAGGAAATCAGTGAAGATAAGCATAGCCATGCGCTTGGCAATCTTGGTGTCACTAGAGGAGGACATGATGTTAGGATTCCTCACTGTGAGGTAGATGTGAGTGTAGCAGCCACAGATGACCACAAAGGCCAAGACATTGAGCACAAGGAGGGACATGACATACAGCTGTGACAAAGGGCTATCAATATCCATGGGCAGGCAGATGCTCACCTTCATGTAGCTGCTGACGCCAAAGATGGGAAAGAGGGCGGCTATAAAAGCAAAGATCCAGCCCATCACCATGACACTGGCAGCATGGCGGAGTTGCACCTTGCAGTCCAGCTGCATGGCGTGGGTGATGGTATGCCATCTTTCTAAGGTGATGGCTGTCAGAGTGTAGACTGAGAGCTCACTGGCAAAGACAGTGAAAAAGCCAGCAGCATCACAACCTGCTCCAGTTTGCCAGTCAATGGCATAGTTGTGGTATTGGCTCTTGGTGTGGATATCAACTGATGCTATGAGCAGTAGGTAGATTCCAATGCAGAGATCGGCAAAGGCTAGGTTGCACATAAGGAACCGGGGGACTGTGAGTTTGTACTGGCTGGAAATCAGGATCACCAGCACTATGATGTTCCCAGTGATGGCCAGGATGCTAATAAACCATATCAAAACCCTGAGGATGTTGTACCCCATGATATCTTCACATGGGTTGAATGCATCTGGCTTAGGAGAGCAGGTTACATCAGCCACTTCATTGCATATGTCATAGTCAAATTCACTGTACATCATATCAAATCCTCTGCTGTAGCTGGACTCCTTGTCATCTGCCAAAGAGACTCTCTGATCCCTAACTCGAGTTATATCATCAGCTTCTTGCCTTAAAATAGATTCGTTGCAAATTGGATGAAGCCCAGAGCTGAAAACAATACAAAAAGAAAAAGAATAAACATCCTGGATCCAGAATGGCAAATACGTCACTGTCTTTGCCCATGGTAGAAACAGTGGGGTTTCTTCCTGAGATTTTTTTTCCTTCTAACATCTCATCTGCCCTTGAGGTTAAGCTCAAGGGTTAATGCTGCTTACTGTAAATGAACAGAACAATGTGTGTATGTATCCTAGAGTTGGATGGCGCACTGGAGAAACCATCTGGCCACAACCTGAATGTGGGGAGGAAGGCGCCTGGGACTAGCTGAGCCTTGTTGGTAAGTGTGAATAATTTACAGACCTGGTATCAGCTCTACCCTTTCCCTTCCCCCATGTCCATACAGCCATCTCTTAATATGCCTAGTTAGGACATACCCTTATTCCTCTACTCTATACTCCAATCACTGCAAGATCCAGACTGTTTTCTGACTCAAATGAGAATGTATTTGCTCCTTTTATGTACATAAATTAGCAGTTCAAGGTCTGTAGTTAGTTACCAGCCACCCCTGTTCCTTGGCTCTTTGGTACTCAGGCTATTGGGGAGCCAGCTAATTTTCCTGAAATGTTACCAGGGTCCTCCCGTTCTTTATTATCTCACTCCCCAGTGACAACAGTACGAGTAGGCCTCAGGCATGTATTTGTCTGCAAGGTAAGCCCAGTTCTCTCATAGTAAATAGTTCCCTAGTGGGTGCCGCAAAGAGCAAATGCAGGTTGTAAAGAGGACTAATTCATACTAAGGTGGTAACTCATCCCCTGGGAAGACTGGCTCTTCTTGGGCTCACTTTACTGTCTCGGTTTTCCCTTTAAAACCAAATGTACAAGAAGCCTTTCCAACAGGATAGAAGTACTTAGAGGGATTTGAATAAAATCCAAAAGATAAATATTTAACCCAGGAGTATGTCCATAAATATTCTACCCAGAGTATCCCAGCAATATGCTGTATGTAGAGAGACTGAAGGTCTTCTGTTTTCTTGCAAAGGCTTAAGAAATGGGAATGTTTTACATTGGGACTCTTTCTGGGTGGAAGAAAATTACATATACACACCCCTTCCTCTCCCTCCTTTTCCAAAGGAGCAAGTTTACAGCAATGTTAAGTCACTGTATTTTTCTCAAACTTTAACATAATCTCTGATGTATGTAGGGAAGTATTAAAACCCTTTGAAAACCCTCATTAGGAGAGAGGTGGCTGGGGGAGTGGAGGAGAGGTAGAGATGCCACTTGATACTGAGTGTGAGTGCTTGATAAATGTCCCAACATACGTGGCCTGAACTTTTCCCCATCAACTGCAATGAGAAGGGGCTCTGATGGAGGGCCCTCCCCTCCCTTCTCTTATCTCTGGGAAGTGGACTGAATTGCCAGGATGTCATTTTTCCTTGGCCCAAGGTTTTTTTTTTTTTTCCTGGAGAATGTACCATCTTTCGTTTTAGAGACTGATAGGCTTTTCAAATCATTCACAGGTTGCACTAAAGACGCTAAATGATTAACATACGCATTAATTGAAAGTGAATGCAACCAGAGCCCAGAAAATCTTATGGTTTAGTCAGTGATCTCATAAGAAAGGTGAGGCCAGCTCATAAAATGGAGGAGACAAGAGGGCCACTCTCTGATCCTTACTCTAACTCCCGACTCCTAAGTCCTGTCCCTGGATTAGCAGCATCCCAATTCTAGGAACTGAAAGTTAAGTAACCTGGTATGTGCTGACTGCAGTTTGGTTCATTAGAATAAGATCTGACAACCATCTGGAGACTTTACTTCCTGGGGCTTAATAGTTGGCTTCTGTGAAGACCCTTTTTGTTGGTACTGCTACCAACATATTTTAAATATTGATGCTTCCCTTTCCTGAAACAGAAGTGACCCAACGATATGAGGTTGAGGGAAAGGTAAACAATGTATGTCTCTGAGATAAGAACAAAAACGAAAGTGGAAACTGAGGGAAATTAAGTCTTGCTTCTGCCATACCCTGGAAAATCCTAAGTATCACAAACAGTTGTGAATTCAGTTTAGGGTCAGTTTAAAAAGTAGTACTCTTGGACCCCAAGCAGTCAATGAACAGATACTTAGATGGTGGCATGGAAGAGTGTCCCAGAGCCTGAGCTTTGGAGACAGAAAGGCCTGAGGGTTTGGATCTGAGTTTGGTCAGTATTGTTCAAGTTATTTAGTACCTTTGAGCCTCAGTTTCTGCCTCTGTGAGAAGGAAATAATAATTATATTCCCTTTGTGAGAATTAAATGAGATGAAGGTCTAAAGTATTACAGTGCCTGGCAGTGAGTACTCAGCAAGTACAAGCATATGAAGACAGATGGTGGTGGTCACTGAGTCCTTGGTGGGTCTAGACCCTCAGCAGGTACTCAGAAGCATACCCCACAGTGCATCAATTTAAAATCTAGCTGTGAAGAAATAGCCTAAAGACAAGAAAAATTAAAGAATAAAATGAGAGCAAAATAACATGAGCTGAGTACAGAACAATGACAAGGAAATATCTGGTTCAATGACAAATGACAAATGACACAGCTTTTCAGCTCTAGGAGGGCCATTGGCCAAAACCACACAGTCACAAGGGCCTCACATAATAATTTGGGCCTTATTTCCAAATGAGACTTAGAAGAACAATTTCACCATACAACTTTAAACTCGGATCCCATTACCAAACCACACCTACTATGGTGTACAATGAAATGACACTATTTTAGGAAAAAAATCCTGAGATTATCTTCTGAACAGCATAATTATTTGGATTGTGTTTGTGTGTGCAAATTTATTAAATGTAAAAACCAAACACCCACTGCAATTGTTGTTATTCTGTTTGGCATGTTGTGCAAGTGGCATGGGCTTCTCTGTCCCTTGCTGTACCCCGATAGGCCCTGATGGTAAGTTACAACAGGCACACACATGAGAGCTGGGTGGTCTGGAGGGATCAGAGAAGGTGTCATGTCATGTAACAGTGTAAGGCAGACCTGGAGATTTCTGTTTGGGTGAGCCCAGAGGCTCTGTCTATACTACCAGGAGCTGGCAAGACCAGAGGAGTCTGAGCTGCACAGAAAGAAAATAAATTCCCGTGGCATGTTGGCATTGGGTCAGACCACGTACTGCTAGCTGCTTTTACAGTGATCTTAACATATTTTGGGATTTCTCCTGAGGGGTATTCAGTTCCAGGAACTTGGTAGTGAATTGGTGTCTTTCTCACCCCAGCTAGAAATTCCTGTCTAGAATATAAAAGAGGTGAGCCTTCTGTCTTAGCCCAGGCCCTTAAGAACTCTGCTGTTCTGGGAGAAATTCCCTGGCCCTCGAGCTAATGTGTGAGGCATGCCTGATTCTGGATAGTTTCACAATGATGTGTGCTAATTCTGAAAAGCAGCCCTTTTTTTCTGCAAATCCTTCAAATGGGTCTGGGTGTAGATACCCAGTTACTTTGAACACACTTTAGAGTGTACTGTTTTGTTGTTTTTGTTGTTTGCTCTTAAGCAAGGGATATGTCCACATGGCAGGTCAATGCAAAAGGTTGAATAACAGAGGAGACTGTTAAGGAGTGAAGTACTATCACAGGGAAGCTTGTTAGTGCTAGGCTGCTAGGTGTGAGTAGTCAAAAGGCATCACTTGATTGAGTGCAACTATGTGGGGTGTGTTCTTTCAGTTCAGGGGAAGCTGAGAGTTTTGAGAACTGCTGCCATTCAGTAAGTTCTTACCTCCAGAGAATCCTTTAAACATCTGGAACATGTGCAATCTCCAAAGCTCTCCCTTTCTACTCTCTCCAGATCCTGTCTATGATTACCTCAACTTTTTATTCGGTTAGCTACTGGGACTTGGCTCTGTGTAGATTATTCTCTTTAAATCTGAGCTTCCTTGAACCTGGCCTTCCTTAAAAGCTGAAGCAAAGAGATGTCTCAATCTCTGTCTTTTCTGTGAGGTGCTGAGATTTGAAGGTGGATTAGATAGGCTCAGAGTGGTTGGGGTTGTGTTGTAAATATGTACATCAGCCTCTGATTTGGTGTTAATGTTTCTTCCCTCCTAGGTTGACTTTGATAGTAGTAGGCTGGGATGTTTATAGGGTGCAGAGTTTGGAACTTGAAGAATAAATCCATATTGGTACAAAGGAAAGAGGGAACAAATATTAAGCACCAACTATGAGTCAGGCACCATGCTTGGTGTTTTTTATGCCTCTCATTTAATATTTGGTAGATACTCCACCATGTGGGGAGCCCATTTTCCTGTGAGCCCATTTTCAGAGAAATTAGAAGAGCCCAACCATCCCACATGCTCCACAAAATTGCATCTTTGATTCAGAATGTGCCTGAGGGCTTCAGTTATGGAGATCTCTCTGCAAGTGGATTCTCATGTCACAGATATGTAGAAATTGTAGACTAAGCTCTACATGGGGGGAATGTCCAAGCCAAGCTTCAAGGGGTGAACACAGGAAGACTCACATTTGCCGTCTCCAGTTTGCAAAGGCACAGCAGTGACTGGGGTAGGTGAGGCTGGCCTCCATGAGGGTGACAAACTTTTCCAGACTAGGAAGCTTTTTTAGGTTGTAAGTCGACCTGGCCCTCAACTTCTTAAGATTTTCTAAGCCATAGCTAGGCAGGGAGTGGATCCTTGTTCTTGAAATATCTCTACAAGAAAAAAAAAAAAAAAAAAAAAAAGTAAATATAATAAGATTACCAAGGGTCTAAAATTTTCTTCTCCTGGTTTGCAGGCAAAATAGCAGACACTCTAGTGACATTCTTACATGGATGAAAAGGGAGACTTCAGTTCATCCAACACAACTTGGTCAGATCAATATTCGTCTAATGGGCTGTTTGGTTTGGGTAGGGGCCCTGGCCCTTGTGTTCCAGTAGGAGGAGCTTGATAACAGACCACCCTGATTCCTGGATGTACTTGCATCTTGGCTGATTTGGGGCTTAACTGCCTCTGGTGAGTAGAATTAACCACCTCCCTTCTACAGTCTATCTATTTGTACCCACTAACTTACATAGGGCCGAGAGATTGAGACCATTTGCCTCCACCATAAAACTAGTTATACAAATATTTCTGATGAGCTGAGGTGGCATCTGTGGCCCAATTTCAGAAAAGGGTGAGAAGAGAACTCATCCTATGTTCTCCAGTCTCCTAAGAGGAGCCAGGCAGCCTCAGCACAAAGTCCGAGTGGCAGCAGAGTGGTGGTATGAACTTGGTGTTGACAGTGAACTTGTCTGCATGTATACCCCACCTCTCTACCTGTTAGATTTGTGACCTTGGTCGTTATGTCACTTCTCCGTGTTTCAGTTTCCTCAGATGTAAAATGGGAAGATAAAAATCATATCTACCTCCAATGGTTATTGTGAGCATGAAATGAGTTAAAAGTACATAAAGAACTTCCTGGCCAACAGATAGCACTTAATGACTGGTAGCTGTTGTGAGTAAACATTTATATATAGAGAAAGGCAGTTGTTCTTGCTTTGTAGCAGGGTCTCTGCCTGGGTAAACCAGCAGAAGTCTAACAGGAGCTAGCACAAATGGATGGTCTCACCAGGTCCCTGTCCCTGAGGGCTCCGAGTCCCTTGCTTTCTGGCAGCAATACCAGGGATGTGAGTACTTTTGTGGAAGCACCACTGGCAGCTATAACCCTGGAAACCAAGACCAGCTGGTGGGGGGGGGGGCTGTTGTGTGGAATTTAAATGGCACCTGCATAGACCTGTTGGGGCCAGCAGCTTGGCTGTGAGTGGGTGCTTCTGATGGGGGTGGTAGCAAGTGATGACCAGGATGAGTTCATTTCAGCACCGTGGGGACTCTTGGATATGCTTGAGGAGGAAGAATCTTTTAATGTTGGCATTCCTTGTAAGTCAAAGCAGTAGGCACTCAGAGCAATGAAACTTGAGGGTGTGAATATATATTTGCTACCCCATATGTTGTTGCAGTCTGGTGAAAATTACACTGTCAAAGGCTTGTTTCCATTACATCATTCTCTTGCTCAGAAACTTATAATGGCTTCTTATTGTTCAATGAAGTTTGCCTGTAATTGCTGCCCTACTGTCACTTTTCTTTCCCATCCAAACTTATACCAGGTGTCCGCATCTCATAATCCAATTGAATTTTTCCCCAGCCCTTAGAGAAACAATACTCATGAAGGCCACGTCTTAGTTCTTACCTTATGATTTCTCAATTATAATCGCACATGTAAAACACTCCTTCCTGGGATACTCTCTTTCTTGGATTCACATTCTCTTTGATTTCTGCTGACATTTCCTTTGACTTCTTTCTGATTGTATTTTGTTTTCTCTTCTATCTGTCCCTTAAATATTGTTTCTCCAAACTTAGGCCCCTTCTGACTGTATAAGATCTTTCCAGGTGATCTTACCCACTCCTTCAGTCTCAGATACCACGCTTATGCTGACGGCTTCTGAATGTACATTCCCGTTCAGATCCTCCTCCTGAACTCCAGGCCCAGATAATCTGTTGTCCACTGGACCTCACCATTTTGATGACTTGCAGGCATCACAATTGAACTTACAATCTTTCTTGTAAATATATTTCTCTTTTTGTATTTTCTCATCTCAGCAAATGACTCCTCCTGTGTTGACCAAAACAGAAATCTGGGAGCCATCCTTGATTCCCTCCTCTTCCTCACTTGGTGTCAGTCTCTTGTCCTCTCAAGCCTACCTTTTAAATCTGTTTCAAACTGGTCTACTTCCCTCCTCTCCGTCATTTTAGTCTAGGACACCATAACCTCCGCCCAGACAAATGCGATTGTCTCATAACTGTTCTCCTTCTGACCATCTATTTCTCTCTCCAGGGCAATCTTTACACTGTGGATTGGGTGATATTTTTAAAATGCCAATCACATTGTGACTTCCTCCTTAAAACCCTTCAGTGATTTTGTATTGCTCTTAGCGTGGAGGAGAAATCACTGGATACAACATGGCCTGTCATCTGCCTGGTTTCTCTGGTGTCCATTCCATGCCCTTCTCTGTGCTCTGCTTTATATTGCAGGAGTGATGACCCTTCCAGGGTCCATTTCCTGTGTACCTCCTTGCCAATCAGATTCCGGTTGGGGAATTGCCATTCAGCAAATGGCACTGGTGGGGGATTGGATGGGGTTAAAACTTAGGACATTTCTCATCTCTCCTCTGTCTCAGGCAGCAGCTTAATCTCCTCCATGACTCCATATCTCATTGGACAGATCTACCAAGGTTCCAGCTTCTACCAGTTGCCCCAGTTCCTGAATTCCAATAAGACCACTTCCTCACTTGCTCCTCAGGTTAGCAGTGGTTACTTGCCATCGCTGATCTCCGGACTGTTGATTGCCTGTTTTATATTCAGGCAGACTTACATTTTCAGAACTAATGATTACCTGTATGTAGAGAGTGTGTGTGTGTGTGTGTGTGTGTGTGTGTGTGTGTGTGCGTGTGTGTGTGTGTGCGTGTGTGTGTGTGTGTGAGAGAGAGAGAGAGAGAGAGAGAGAGAGATTTTGGATTTGTATACTTCTAATTTTGTTAATTTTTGCTTTATATATTTTTGATGACTTTTTTTAGGTCCACACAAATTTAGAATTTTTATACTTGCCTGGTGACTTATTTTTATGTCTAGTAATTTTGTCTCCTTTTTGGAAATTCCTTCTTATTTGCTGGTTCCTCCCTAACCACCTACTGTTGGAGTACCCATGGGCCCAGTGCCTAGAATTCTTTTCTCTACCTTCATTTATTCTGTAGGTGAGTGCAACCAGTCTTATAACTTAAAACACCGTTTATATGCTGATGGCTCTGAAATGTTTATTTCTGGGTTGCTTCTTTCTCCTGAACTCCAAACTCTTACATTCAACCACCTCCTTATAATCTCCACTTAGATGTCTAATAGGCAGCTCAAGCTTTGGATATTAAAAATTGAGCTCCTGATCCTCCCCGAAAACCTGCACCACCTATAGTCTTTCCAGTTTTTCATGCAAAAACTTTGAAGTCATCCTTTACTTCTCTCTTCCTCTCACATCCCATATCCAAACTCTCAGTGAAACTTCTTGGCTTCACATACCACATGTATCCAGAATCTAACTACTTTTCACAGTGTTCACTGCTATCACCACAGCGTAAAATTTCTGGTATTTCAAAGTATCTTTGCTAGTTCCCTTTTCTGTAATATAATCCTTCAGATCTGGGGTCCCTGAGATTAAGAGTTTGGTCCATAAACCCTTGTCCCTATGATGAATCTTCACTCTCTGCTGACAAATGAATCAGCTGTCCTGGCCTGCTATCTATTTATATTTCCCATTGTTCCAGAGTTTTCCAACTTTCCTCTCTGCTAGAGGAGATCTTTCTGGTTTCTGTCTTCCAGGAAATCCCCATTCTGACCAGCTCTGCCATTGACACTTGCTCTGTTCTCTGTGACAAACTTCTCATCTAATCTGGCATTTGATCTCTTTTTTCTCAGATGTGGAAGAAAGCAAAGGCTGAGACCCAATTCCCTGTTTTGTCTACAGTAGTTTAAGGATCCCTCCAAGGGATGTGATAAAAGCATTAAAAAAGTCCTTCAGGAACAATTTTAACCGAGGCAATCATTACCTGTCATGAGCATTTTTCATATTTTTCAAGGCAAGCAATACAAAACAGAAGACTGTTTTTTCTTAATTATGCCTTCCCTCTTGAGTTTAGAATATTAAAAAAATCACATTAATTGAAGATTTCCAAAGAGAAACAAATTTGTATATTCCATGGAATGCAATCCTATTATCTCATACACTCTAGTGGATTAAAGATGACTACAAATTATTTGACACTCTTCCCATCAAAAATCTATTTGCCCTCCCCTTGAATCTGGGCTGAACAGTGATGTCTTTGGACTACAAAGTATGATGGAAGTGTCGCTATTTGAGTTCCTTAGACCTTACGGACATCAATACTTCTATATTGGTCTCATAGAGTCCTGAGCTGCCATGAAAGAACTCTGAATACCTTGAGGTCAACATATTAGTAAAAACCTACTCCACGCAGAATGGCCATGGAAGATGAGATGGCATGTGGTCAGAGAGAGAGAGAGAGGACACACACACCCAAGAGCACAGATGCACCAGGCATGTGAGTGAGGGGGACAACTTGGAATGAGATCCCCCATACCAAATCACCTGAGCTGACATCACATGGATCAGAGACAAGCCATCCAGACATCTGACACAGAAAATGTGAGCAAAATGGAGTGGTAGTTTAAGCCACTAAATTTTTGTGTAGCAATAGAGAACCAAAACATACTCCATTATGGTCTCTGTGACTTTACCATCTCCATCCTTTTTGACAGTTATAGAGGTGTTTTTTTCCCCTGAAAGCTAGGAAGCACCAGAAAATTGTGGCTTTGTTTGAAGGTAAACTGGGGAGTGATACTGGAGCAAGATTGGGAAAGAGGATAAATAGATCACCTCAGTCAACTGTGATGTCCTTTGACCTCCAGCAATTGTGAAGGATCTTGTACCTTGTGTTATCTTTTCTGTTGCTTCATATTGTTTGACTTTTCATGTTTGTTTGTGTGTCTTATTGGCCAGATTTTAGATACCCCAAGAACAGATTATTAAGAAACTTTTGTGTTCTGCATCATGTCTAGTACAGAGCTGGGCTCATGAAATCTAATGAGTAGGTAATTTGGTTAATAGAGGTGCCTCAGCAGTGTAATAGAAATGATAGGCTGGAGTAAGTCTTACAGGAGAGCTGATTCTAAAGGGAGAGGGATGCAAGGCAGACAAAAAGAGGAAATCTGGGTTTAAAGTGAGCTCAGCAAAATGGTGCTTCTACAGCAGGAAATTATATGTGACTGAGAGTATATATTTTACCAAGGAAGGGAGCGACCCTGTGCTAAGTTTATAAGGAGATAGAAATGCATTAGGGAATACACAGAATGTATTGTATGTGTTGGGTGGATTGACTTGAATGCAATCAAATGTCTAGATTTTAGGTTGGGAAGCCTCCTTGAGAAACTATAGTGCCTTTCTGTTGCTCAGCATTCTGAAGCTAGCTTGTTATTTTGAATTGCTCCTTATCATAACTACAAAATATATGTGCTGCTGCCATTTGCACAAGGTGGCTTTGCTGCAGTGAGACCAAGGCATCTTATCAGTGTCCTGGGATTCAGATCTTCTGCTGGTGGATGTTGAAGGTGGGAGCAGTTGGTAGAAGAGTGACGTGAAGTCACTTAAAGTTCAGTAAAGCAAATTCTTTAGCAAAAATGAACCACTGGATGATAGAGAAATAAAGTCTTTGTAGAGGCGCTTACTTGATACTGGCTGGAGGGACCAAACATAGAACCTGTCAAGACTTCCAAATTTTGGACTGGCAGAAAAATAACATTTTTCTGGTATCTCCATGGATTAAGAAAAAATCCAGAGAAATATGTCAATAAACAGGGACAAAGATGAGATAGATCTTTTCCAGTTTGGTTTGAGACTTAACCACACTAATATTGAGGTGAGGAAGATCTTTTTCAGTGTGGTTTAAGACTTAACTACACATGGCCCAGAAATCTGAAGTTTAATTTTAATTCCCTTAAAAAAATACTCTCCCCTCTTAGGATGCAAATATCCTGAGGGTGGGGGAGTAGCAAAAACACATTATCAGTTATTCACATCATTATGGAAGTAAGTTATTGTGACTGTGATGGTTAATTTTATGTGTTAACTTGATTGAATTAAGGGATACCCAGATAGCTGGTAAAGTGTTATTTATGGGTGCCTGTGAGGGAGCTTCCAGAAAAGATTGGTATTTGAGTCAGTGAACTGAAGAAGAACTGTGCTCATGCATTGTGAGCACTATGCTGAGCTGAGGCCCAGATATAACACAAGGCAGTGGAAAGGCAAATTTGTGCTCCCTCTCTCTGGAGCTGAGACACCCTTTCTCTTCTGCCTTTGGACATCAGAACTCCAGGTTCTCTGGCCTTTGGAATTAGGGACTTCCACCAGCCACCTCCCAGTTTCTCTGGCCTTCAGCCTCAGACTGAGAGTTACACCAGCAGGTTCCCTGGTTCTGAGGCCTTTGGACTAGACTGAGCCACACTACTGGCTTCCCTGGTTCTCCAGCTTGCGGGTGGCCTGTCATGGGACTTCTCAGTCTCCATAATTTTGTGAGCCAATCTCCTAATCCCCTCTCATCTCTCTCTCTCTCTCTCTCTCTCTCTCCATCCATTCATCTCTTATTCATTCTGTCTCTCTGGAGAACCCTGATTAATGCAGTGAGTATTGGCTAAAGATGGGCTTGAAGAGAGAGCCCAGAACACAAAGCATGGTCCAGTGAGGGGTGTTCAGAAGAGTTATTCTGGGCAACCATATTTTGTGAAATAAAAAGAACCACAAAGTGGGATTAGATCTCTTAGCCTTGAAAGCCAGAGAGAAGAGTTTGGAATTTACATGAGCAGAAAAATGACTAATTGAAGGCTGTATTTTTATGAGATTAGTCTTGAGAACTTTGAGACTGGCATATAGTAGGTAGTCAAAAAATACTTGTTAAATGAATTAAAAGGAAAGGATTGAAGGGAGGGAGGGGGATGAAGTGACTATTGCAGAAATTAAGGCCTAGGATGATAGAGACTCTCTCCCTTCCACACTGTCACTTTGTCTCTTAAAAGCTGTCATGTCCCATGATGACATGGATTTATTGGGCATCTGCTCTGTGTTAGTATAGCCTCTTGTGAGGATTTTTGCAGTGCTTATACTGGAAAGAAACATTTATCCCTCTAATAGAGGTACTATGGGGCAAGGACTGTTTTGTTTTTACATCTCTTCATCTCTTACACCTTGCAGAGTGCCAGACACATGGCAGGTGCTCAATCAACATTTACTAAATGCATGCCATGTAACACCTGATATCCTTAGTGAGTAGTTGAGAATGTTTACTTTATTTCTGCCCTTGTTCTCGGAGCTGGTAGGCTGGACATGGGGGATTGGATAGTTGTAGTCTGGTGTTTTTAATCTTTGTATTTCAGGCTGGTCTAACGACTGTGGTCTTTTTAAAAAAAATATCGCTTAGGTTAACATTTCAACACATGCTATATTATGGCAGTTCTGAGAATTTAGATCCTGAAAAGTACCAACAGAGACACCATTGGATGATGGCTGGCACTGAATAGATTTAGTAATCCTAAATTGCTTCAATATTGTTAGGATTTTTGGTATTGAGATAGAGTGGCAAGAGATATAGCAGTTGGTAATATGTCGCTGAGTCAGGAGAGGCAGGAGTTAAATAGTAATCCGTGCCCCATTTAATAAAGTGTGTTATAGCCAGTGCCACAAATTTGATTTGAACAATTTCTATTTTTCCCAGCATAGATGTTATTACAGGTCAATCATTTCCATAAGTGAGAGCACATTTCTGGTGTATACTACACTGACAGATGGCTAGAAGACCTCTCTTTCATGATCCCAGGCGGGATAAAAAGGCAATTTACTATCTATAGGACTGTGGGTACACTGGTAATGGAAGAGAATCATTCTTATACAAATAACTCAGTGTTTGAATCTGAACTATCAAATGAATCTGAGGTATAGCCAAATCAATTTGATAAACCATCAGAATATGATTGTACTGGCTCCAGCCTGCAAAGGCAATGCATTAAATTTTCCCCACAGGAAACTGTTTCCCAAGGAAACAGCAATTGCTCGATTACTTAAAAAAAAAAAAAAAGAAGAACTTGAATGAGTTCAGAATATCAGGTGAAAACTCAGATGGCTGCTGATGTTCAAGATCAAGACTCATGAGGGGGAAATAAGGATGCTAGGCTTCTCTTCTGGAACTTGATGATCTATGTGCCCCTGCATCTGTTTCTCTTGCAATGGAACAGCTCACCCTTGAACCTCTGGTGTTCAGAGATTCCCTGTTATTCAATCAATGAGAAATTTTGCCTTCAGGAAAGGAGCTATCATCTCTTTGGGTGCACTCCTTTTAACTCCCTTAGAATCCCTTGCATATACCTACTGGGGACCAGGACAGCCTGTGGGGGAGGAAGACTTACCACAGCGAGCTTGTGGAGTAGATAGAAGGAGGAGACTGGGCAAGGCTTCCCAATTCTCGACATTGGTTCTCAGGAGTATCAGCTTCACTGCGAGTTGTTAGAGATGCAAGTTCTCAGGCCCCAGCCCTGACTTGCTGAGTCAAAAATTCTGGGGGTGGGGATCAGCAGTCTAAGGTTTTACAAGCCCTCCCCAGGTGACTTTGAAGTACAAGTAAACTTGGAACCATTGCTCTAGGGTAGTTGAGAATCACTGAGGTGGTTCATACCTGAGTTCTGCTCTGGGAATTCCCTCTGCTGACTTACCCAAGATTTGGCTCCTCCCCAGGGACAGCCTGTACTCAATGACTGTTGATGTAGAGGCCTGACCCCTTGCCTTAATTCAGTACAATTTTGGAGGCCCGCTTTAACTACAGAGCTCTCCATGGGATCAGCTGAGCCTTCTGTTGCAAAAGCATCACAGTTCAATTTCCCTCTTGGCCTGATTTTGCTTCCATCAAGCATTCCCCATATACTCCAAGAGCACCCTTAAACCTCCCACATGCAAGTATCTGTATCACAGTCTTATTTTTTTTGGAGGAGGGAGTGGGAGGGCAATCTGACCTAAGGCACAGTCACAGCCTTAGCATGAGCAGCATCTACTGTGGGCTGAGCAGTCTGCACATGCTCCTACTTCTGCCCATCAACTTGTAGCACCTCAGTTGGCTGCTCCTCTGCACATCTGCACAAGCCGCTCTCAGGCCAGGGTTTAGCTGGGTTGGTGCATCAGGTTGCACAAGTGGGAAATGGGATAAGTCATTCATCTGCTTGCATCACAGGTCAGCAGGCAGAGAGGCTTGAAGACATCTTTGGACTAACCTGAAAGCTTCAGAAAGGGAGGCTCAATGTTAAGGTGATCAATCCTTTTGCCCCTGGAGGAGAAGGAAACTAGCAATTTCAGGCTGAGCTTTCAGCCAGGATATTGCACATAGATCCTCATGCATTCAGATGAAAAGATGTGGGAATGTGTTATCACTCTCTACTCCTTTTAAGTTATGGCAAGTGCTTCATAATTCCATTGGATTTTCTGTAAATTTTATTTACTTAATTCTGGCCAGATATGTTCCTGTGGTAAAAGAGATGAAACAATGGGGCTGTACCTTGAAGGCCCTGTAGAACAGCTTCTGATGGGGACATTCCTCTTCTTGCCTGCATTCTCAGCAGGGGTGTCTGGGGGATTCGAGGTTTGTGCTCTCTGTTAAACATTCTTATGAGGTTCATTGTACAGTGCCTCAGCCTGGAACCTTCTTATGCAACCTCAGGAGATGTTATTCTGTGCTGTGTTTACATATCACTGACTGGTGTTCTTAGGCTGAAGAGCTTATGTTAAGAATTATTTTCCCCTTTATTTCACTTCACAACCAGTTGCAGGGGGCCTCATGAATAACTTTTAGATGCTTGATTAAATGTATTTATGGCAACAAGACTTGGTGGGAGCACATGGAATGTGAGGCAGAAGACCTAGTTTGTGGTCCAAGCTCTGATGCTTACAGAGGTAGTGTGATCTTTAACGGGTTGCTTCCCTTTTCTGACTTTCGTTTCCTCAGCTGAATGATGAATTAGTTGGAGATCCTGTCCAGCTTAAATATTCTCAGGAATGAGTAGTGGATTGAGGTGCTGTAGATTCAATAGGTCACACTTGAAAACATACCTCATCACTGGCATATTCTACCATGAATGATAGAAGTGCCTGTTTAGGGACATTCAAAACTTAGGATTTTTTTAGTGAAATAGATAAACTGCTGTCCTGGGGGTCAAAGACTTCAAAAGTGCTTTGTCTAAGTCCACTTATCTCTCAAGTATTCTAAGAACATTCATTAAGTACTACAAATTCTAAGTACTTTTCTGTGCTTGAGCACTTGGACTATATGCCTGGCACTCTCCATTTGTTAGGCCTGTGTCCTACCTTGTACTTCACAGTTCATATCATGACCTGTTATATTAAGCTGTATATTTAATGATGGTCTGACCTCCACTCCTCCCCCCCGCCCCCAGAATATGTGCTTTCCATGAGGAGGAACTTTCTTTTGTTCCCTGCACTATACATAGGGCATGGCACAGGGCTGCTGTTTAAAATCTATTTCAAGAGTGAAAACATGTACATATATTTATATGTATATATTTTAAGCTTTGAACAATACTAGGACGTAGGTATTATTGTTTTTGCCATTTCTAGGTGAGGAAACCAAGGCTTAGAGAGGTAAGGGGACTGGTTTTAAGCCAAGGCAGACTGCTCTGGCACCTCTGCTTGAATTATGCCCGTACTAACTCCTTTTGCTTATGTTTCCTGTCTCAAGCCAGGCATTCTGGCATAATCTTTGGATTTGGTCAGGATGACCAATGTACTTTAAAGCATACATTTCTTTCTTTAAAGGGGCAGAGTCCCATGTATGGGACAGCACACCCTTTATTATCAATGATAAACATTTATGGAGCTCCTGCTGTACTATACAGGGTCTAACCCTAGAGACACATAGGTTCCAGCTTGAGGGAGAATATAAGCTATTTGGTGAAAACAAAAGGGACGTTGATAGTTGGTAGGTAGGTAGACAGATAACCACAGGTAGTAACCTATGCTGACTGCCAATAAGTGGTGCCGGTGAGTGGCTCCCAAATGCCTGAATTGACCTGCAGGCTGCATGAGGATCATCTAGTAAAGCTTTAGATTTATTCACATGCTTATCTATTTCTTTGCTCACAATTCCTTCTTTCATCTCATTTCTTTCTTCTGGGTTCCTTTCTTCTTCCTAAAGTACATTCTTCAGTAGGTCTTGCTTAGTGCTCACGAACACACATTTAAAAAAAGCCCTTTGGGAATCATGATGCAGATTGCCCCCCTCCCCCACCAAGCCATAAAGGCTATTGCAGTCCCAGGAAGGAGTCACTGATGGCTGAGGCTGTCAGAGAGACTTGAAGAGGAGGTGGGACTTGGGATGATCCTTGATAAGAGGGGCAGCAAAGATGAGAAGAGGGGAAAGTCACTTTGGAGGGAAAGACGAGGTGAAGAAGTGACACAGGAGGAGAAGTGCTGATGCAGGGCTACGAGGCACTGAACGCATCCCAAGGAATCTGCAAAGAGGATCCAAAAATAATGTGTGTGTGGGTTTCACTGGGTTGAAGGAAACCCCTGGGTGTTGAGGGTGAGGAAAGAGAATTGTGCTTTTCCTTCTGGGGAAGAGACATAGAGCAGAGTGGTCATGAGTCTGTACCATGAGGCAGACCAGCCTGGCTTTAAATCCCTGCTGTGAAACTTGCACGACCTTTGGTGAGTTAATTAATCCCTCCAGGGAAGTCAGTTTTTCCTTCTCTAAAATGGGAATAACAATAGCTCCTATCACCATTACATGCCATTATTATTGTTGGAATTTTATTGAAAGTTAGAATGTGGATCGGCCTTAAATTATCCCTATAAATCTTTGCAGATGACATGAATAAAAGTCAATCTTGATTGCTGGCCCTGTCTTGGAAGCTTCTCATAGCTGGAGAGAGTTGACTTCTAACTTACACAAAGTGAGCTCTTATATGCAGAAATGGGGAAACTACTCACAGGATGACTGGTCCAGAGGCTCCCTGGAAAACATCATTAGGCAATTCTTCCAAATTATTGTTATCACTTAGATTCCTGGGGATGGAGTTGAGGAAAGAAGAAGGGAAACACAAAGCCACATGAATATTGCCGCTGTAAGAGCTATTTCCCTCTAAATGGCCTGGAAGAATAGTCAGGGCTACTTACAGCTCATCTAGTTGGGTTCCATTGAATGCACAGTTGTGCACTTCTTGAATCCCATTCTTATTCAACCATCTGAAATAAAAGGCCCATTAAAAAACCAATAATGTCAGATGCAAACAATACAGGAGTTTCATAATTGGAAACACCAAGGCAAGGTCAGACAGTGTGGGTTAGTGGCATAAAGAAAATGACACTCTTAAAGCTCAGGGACAGGGGTGGGAGGGAGACTGATTTATCACCGAGTAACCTTTCGTAACTTCTGAAGTTTGCATTATGTGCATGTATTACTTAATCAAAAGAATAAATGAAATTTAATTTTGAAAAGGCACACAGGCACAGCAGCCTGGATCCTGTAACTATAAGGTCTTTGCACATATCATCGGTGTGCAGAGAAGATGCCACTGGGAGAGAAGACGAAGATCTTTCCCATCCTGAAGGACAGAAATTGTGCAGTTATCAAACAAGTGTTTATAAGGCAGAGAAAGAACATTTTGTGTCACCTTTCTCTAAGGCCTTAAGCCTTTCGCCCTTGCTCACCCACAGCAGCAGGTCTGGCTGTCATCAGAAAGTGATCTAATTAAGTTGTCAGACAACCTGAACATCTCCTGTGACCCATAGGGACCTGGTTATTGGAGGTTTGTGGAGGTGGCTCTGGGTTAAACCAGAGAGGAAGAGAAATCAATTACAGAGACTGTGGGCTGTGGTAGGGTGAGGTGGTGTGAGTGGGCACTGGAGGAGGCTCTGGGGGAGCTGGGGGGTGGATGTGGAACAGTTGTCTTGATTGGGCTGAAAAGGTCAGTGAGCAAGTTTGCCTGGACAGGGGAGCTCAAGGACACCTTGGGCCGACAGCCCTGCCTTGCTTTGCTCCTGAATGGATCTGAAAAGGAAAGCAGATACGCGAGGTCGGGAGAGCTTAGCCTGAAGAGCCTCTGACCACCTGCTCTCGTTTTGTTGTCAGGTTCTTTTCCCTGTCAAGCTCAGTGTGTTTACAAGTAATGCTGTTCCCAAAGCTGGCCCAAAGAAGCTCCTGTGTGTTCAGGACTCCGATATTCATGAGCTTCAGTGGATAGTTAGAAAATGCTTAAAATCACAGAACGACTGTATATCTTTTTTCTCTTGAGAGCTAGTCAGCTAAAAAATCCAGGAGGAGTAAGGAAAGTCTTCCCAAATGTTAGCAACCAGTTTGTGGATTCTATGGCAAAAAAGTGGCTATGCAGCCCCATCCTGCCCACCCCCACCCCTCATCCATGAGAAAGTCTCTCCCAGGGACGTCCAGATGCCTGACATTCGTCAGCCTGTCTCAGAGTGATGAGAGCTGCCTGGGCAGCTGCCTCTAACCTGTGAGATGAGGATCCCTGGGGGTTTTGGACCAAACACAGGGGTCAGCGAACTTTTTCTGTGAAGGGCCAGATAATAAAATTTAGGGTTTAGGGGCTAACAAGCAAAATTGAAGATATTCTAGATACTTCCTGTAGGTACTTATAAAATAATTTCCACAAATTTTTATTGACTGAATTTAAAGTATAAGAATAGAGTACAATTTTTTTGTAGTATTGGTCTACTACTGAAAAAAAACAACAACAATTCTTCTTTGGAGAAGGGCATAACATTTTGCTTAATTTAGGTTCAAAGTTAGCGTTTCCTATCACCACAATGTTCAAATGTAAAAACCAGTCTTAGCTCATGGGCTGGATGTGGCCTGTGGGCTGCAGTTGGCTGACCCTTATTTAACTTAACACAAGCATGTGCAAATCCACATGGGCTTCACCTGTTTTTTTAAAGACTAGATAATTTCTGCACATATGTCCTGCAAATAGATGTTGCTGTGATTAAATGAAATATGGACTAATTTAAAAGAATTATTGTACTCAAAGTAGCCCTTTGTCTTCATGGATTTTCTCAATCAACAGATACCATATGTGGGGAGGGGGATGTTATTTTTTGATTCGACAATGGATCATCACACAAAACAGGAATTATGTTCAGAACTCCTGCCTTTGGGTTTGTGTTAGACTGCAGGACTCTCAAACTAGTAACACAGGGGAGCCAACATTTATGACGTGCACTTCTACTCTCTTGGGAGAGGTAGTGTCTCTTTTAAAACCAGGTGATGTGTTTCCCACTGTTTATCGCAGCACTCTTTACAATAGCCAAGAGTTGGAACCAGCCCAAATGCCCATCATCAGATGAGTGGATACGGAAAATGTGGTACATCTACACAATGGGATACTACTCAGCTATAAAAACGAATGAAATACTGCCATTTGCAACAACATGGATGGACCTTGAGAGAATTATATTAAGTGAAACAAGTCAGGCACAGAAAGAGAAATACCACATGTTCTCACTGATTGGTGGGAGCTAAAAATTAATATATAAATTCACACACACACACACACACACACACACAAACTGGGGGGGGGAAGAAGATATAACAACCACAATTATTTGAAGTTGATACGACAAGCAAACAGAAAGGACATTGTTGGGGGGGAGGGGGGGAGGGAGAAGGGAGGGAGGTTTTGGTGATGGGGAGCAATAATCAGCCACAATGTATATCGACAAAATAAAAAAAAACAAACAAACAAACAAAAAATAAAACCAGGTGATGATGATGATGCTGACAACCTGGGTAGAGTATCAGGTAAGGAATAAGAACATCATGGCTTACCTTAACCCTTTTGTGTCACTGGGGCAAGGCCACTGTGCTCACTCAACAGAGTCTGCCTTCATCCTAAAGAATGAAGGGCTGCAGGACATGGCCCATTAAAACTCAGTGAGAGGTGAGGGGCAGGTGTGGGAGGAGACTCACGCAGCAAGCCTCTCCAGAGGCCAGAGCATGCTGGGGGCTGTCCTGTGTGCAACCTGATTTTATTTCTTCTGAATTAGACTATTTTCCTGGCTGGCCATAGCTAGGTGCTTTCCCCATGCAGATCCTCTGCTTGCAGGGGCAGAGTGGGGGTGGGGAATTGCTCAGAAGCCCCCATGTGATGGGCTTTTATTGCTCATTTGCCTGAGTCACTAGCCAAGTGTCTGATAATCCTTCATTGTTGAGCTGTATTGTTTTTTTCTTTAATTTATGTTTATATTTAAAATAGAGCCTCAGAAGTTTGAAAAATGCTGCTGGAAGAAGGCTTTTCCAGTCATCAGTGCCATTTAACCATGCTTTCTTTCCCCCTGAGTACACTTGGATGTCCCTACTGAGAGAAAATGCATCAGATAAACCCCCCAAACTAAGAACAATTGGAGACTTAAGCTGTGTTGAGTATGAATCCTTCTGATTCTATTATCTATGGATTAAGGGACAACTGAGGTAAGAAAAATAGATGTTGTTCTCACAAACGTGAATTTACCCTTTAGAGACATGTCTGGGAAGCGTTGACTCAAAAGAAAGCTATTCTTTCTTGAAAAGTGTGTTCCTAAATTCTGGGGAATCACGCAGCGTTCATTTACAGTGGTTAGTGAAGAGCAGGCAGTGGCTATACATTTCTCGTGTAGCTTTGGGTCAGAAGTTCTTATTTCCTCGGTTCTTAGCCTCCGTTTTGGGAGGGTTGAGACTAGGTAGCTTAAGATGCCTTGTCTTCAGGGTTAGGGTCTGGACAAAAGGATGTGTGCCGTTGTGCAATACTGTGAAATGATATCAGCACATTCCCACTTAATTCTATATTTTCTATAAAATAAGTATTTTATTACTAATAAGCTGGCCACATTATAACATTAATTTTAAGTCACTATATTTTAAAATGATACAGGTTTTGAGCAAGATTTAAAGAAACATGAACATCCAGGGACAATGGATTACATTTATCATTAATCTCCTCCCTCCATGATATAGTCGGGGAATCCTTTTACTGTGTGTTTCAACCAGCAGGCCAGTATTACTCAGATACCCACCATTTTCCAAAAACTCCTTGTATTATTGCTGTTACTTTTTTAACCTTCATGGCCTTGATTGTTGTGCTTCCTCTGCTTGCCCTTTGCCTCTCTAGCTAAATACCTCTCATCTATTGTCTTTTAAAGCTCATCTTAAACACAACCTCTCTTTCTCAGCTTTCTTTCCTTTGTTTAACTCTTCC
The DNA here is from genome assembly GCF_027409185.1 of Cynocephalus volans. NCBI lineage: Eukaryota > Metazoa > Chordata > Mammalia > Dermoptera > Cynocephalidae > Cynocephalus > Cynocephalus volans. The sequence goes on from NC_084473.1 coordinate 45,947,231, forward strand.
TTTAGCCCTCACAACCCAGGCTAGTCAGAATAAATTGTCCTTTTTTATCCAGAGAATAGTTGCTTATCCTTTAATTCTGCATACATTTCATTCTGCTTGTATTTGAGTTTATTTATTTTTGCTTTCCTTTTCTTTCACCATTTCCACACTCCCATCGCCTGATCTCAACACACACACACACATAAACACACCTAAAGGATTAGGTATTAATCACCTATAATTTTTGTCCTAATACTATGTACTCTGAATACATGCTTTTGATTTAATTTTTTTTTCCTTCACACATTCAACTCCTGTGCTAATCTTTTCTCAAAGCTTTTCCATTGTTCTCAATGATTAATTTACACAAATATATGCTTAGCTTTACTTATCAACGTGTCAAATCATCTTTGTGTACTGTTTCTCTCTTCACTCATTTTAACAACTGGGTCTCTGAATCATAATTGCTTTAAAAAGGACTAAAATTCTCTCTGGACTGGGATTTAACTTTTGTACCTATTGGCATATTTAAAAAGTACATGGTGGTATAATTTTTAAAAACACAACAAGTTGTACAATAGATAAAATGCTTTTCTTACAGAGGTAACTGCAGTTACTTGTTCCCCAAATATTTTGTGCATCCAACTTTCATGGGTCCCATGAACACCAGGGTAACCCATCATACCCTGTTACTTGGCATCCTGGGAAGTGGGTAAATGGCCATGCTGCCTACTGACACAAAAGATTAGAGGGCATTCATTATTGATGCAGAGTGTATTTAAAAACTTTCCCAAAAGTCAGAGGGAGTAACTGAAGCTCACTAAAAAATGTGATTGTTCTAAGAAAATGAGAAGTCGTCTTATACTCAGCATGGGCCTAAACAGGAGCTGCTTGGCATGGTTATGAGAAAATGGCGTTATCTTCCCAATTCAGCCTTCTTCCTGGTCTTGTTCTTTGGGCAACAGAAGCCTTGCCAGGCAATAACTAGCTTTATTGATGCATGAGTTATTCTGTCCTTTGGAACAGATGTTGCATCACAGGAGATCATCATTCAAAGAGCAATTTTAAATACTTGAATCACACCACAGAATCATAAATTATTAACATGACTCCATGTTGTGATTTTGAAATGTAAAGATGAGAAAAAACACAGAACCAGAAAGTGATTTAAGTGGTGAAATGCCAGAGTTACCCAAACATAAAAGGAGCATCCTATTATGAGAAAGAGATCGTTAAGTGAAAAATCAAATGTTGCTCTGTTGGATATTTTTTTCTTACTTACAGAATAACACTTTCAAAACTTAGCCCCACGAAAGAATTTCTTTCAACTGTGTGGATATTTATATTATCTTGAATGTCTCTAGAAGAAAATACAGAAAAATTAGATATTTATGTCAGCGCAATCCATGTAACCTTTCCATATTTAGTTTACTCGGCATGATGTGTTCTTTAGCTGAGGCAGTGTTTTACTAGATATTGTTCAGAGGACCGTGAGCTCAAAGTTTGGGAAATAAATGGCTTCCAATTTATCTTTGGTATGTCAGTTCTTCTTAAAAATGAAATTGCAGACATGCAGTGTCTTCTCTCACTGAAGGTTTTTTTAAAGCTAATTTCACTGTGTAAGTTTCTCTCTAACAAACTTGTTTATGAGTCTGATCTCCACAGTAGGTCTCTACTCAATATGCCAAAGGTGCTTAAGCTGACCTTTCACCTCCATATGGGCCTCCTTCTTCCTCCCATTTCAATCCCCTTCGTACAGCCAGTTTCCTTCCTTTTATTCCCCTTGGGTCACAGAACAATTTTATTATTGATTTTTCTCTTTCTGAATGAAAGGATGAAGACTCATTTTTCATTGTGTATTCCCTCATCCTTCCACCAAACTTCCTTTTTAGTCCGATCTAATGTATAAATGTAGAATTAATGACTCTAGAAGTAATGTAGTACCTGGCTTAGAACAATTTGAGAAATTCTGGAAAATTCTCTATCTTTCTCTCTCTCTCTTCCCTCTCTCCCTTAGCTCCTACACCCCTACCCACCTCTTCCTTTTGGGTCTGGTCATATTCTCATAAATTTCACTATTGGAAACAAAGTTGCCATTATATATTGCCTTTTCTACTGTTTGAGAATACAAATACCTTGGGAAAAGACAAACACATCATGTCACTAACACTTTAGTACAAATTTGTTTGACAGTTATCTTTATGCTTAGGGCAGCATAGGTATTCTTGAAGGAGCAGAAGAGGATGTGGAATACAGGGGGAGTTGAAGGTGGTGGTAAAATACACACTAAATAGTGAAGAAAAGGAGTGACTTCCTGACTTTTCTACGAGCTGGCTCTGTGGATAATACTCTTATTGAGGAGCCTGTTGGTGTCCCCCAAAGTGAGATTGGCTGGTCTGCAGGCAAAACCAAGGACCTTACCGCCTGCCTTCCTATCTCTACTCACCCAGAGCAACACATTTGGAGAACGTAGACTACACAATGCATGTAAAGGCTCAGAAGGCTGTTGAGCAAGACAGCTACTGAGTAAAGAGTTGGTAACCATTCAGGGAAAAACTTACAGTAAAACCTTTTGGAGAGACTGAATCTTGTGAACAGCTGGCAAGTGCTTAATACCTGTGTTGGATATTAACCTAGAAAGAGACAAAATGAGAGTAAGGAAAAATGAAGCTGGCTATTTAAACAACTGTTAGAGTATGAACTTACCAAAGTAAAATATCAATTTTAAACCACTAGAAAAATCTATGAGAAAACCCCATAATATACCTGAATTATGCTTTTTTTTTTTTTTCTATTTTAAGGTTCTAACCATGGTCTAGTAAGCCATTGATTCTTTAGAGGAAAGAAACTTACAGTTTAGGCACAAGTGGGGGGGGGGGGAGAATGCCATGATGCATATTTTAAAAAAAGATTAAGTTCATATGATTCAAAAGCAACTTCCAACTGGATAACAAAAATTTCCTAAATTATCTGCTATTTCCATTATCTGCTTGTCATACTCATTGGAGAACTGCCCTTTCCCTGCTCCAAGTGATTCTCTTGGGATTAGAACATGAGATCCCATGTCCTTTGATCCCAGGATGACCTAAGCTGGGCCAATGGTACTCTCCTGGGAAGAGGTTGTTTAGAACCAAGTTGTCTGCTGCCATCACCTTCATGAGATGGTCATAAATTCGTACAGCTGAAAATTCCAGACCTACCCTGGATTCTTTCCAAGGCCTGGTTGTCTTGGCCTGGCTTCTGCAGGGAGCAGAGCCTGAGATGAAGGCTGGCTGTGGGTAATATATTTGATAACATGAGTTCACAGTATTCAGGACAGAGGAAGTAAAACAGGGAAGGAGGAAAGCTAATCAATACAAGGATGAATTATTGAGTTGGCAACCACTACTGGCGATTGGTCCTTAATCCCAACTACTTGATTTAGGAGATTTCAAAATGGGTGTCAGAGCTATTGATTTGAGTGGGGGAGAGTATCGAGGGGAAGGATTTATCCCTAGGCTGTTATTTCCTATTGGTCAAAAGTGACACCATGAGATTAACTTCCCACTTCTGGCTTGCGCATTTGTGAGTACACAGTGAGGTCCTGATGGGCACCTCTGACAGTGGTGAAGAAGAAGCAGGGATTGAAAGGTATATAAGGCCAGGCTGGGTGCTGTTCAGTTGCACTTGCACTAAATTGGATGAAACTTGTGTGGAACTGGCTGCCACAGCAGTGGTGAAGGTTTTCAAATGACACCTGAGAACTGTCTGACACATCCTTAGTATTTCTCTCGCTGTTGTTGAGTTATTTGAAATCCTCCAGTATCTTTCCACTCCCATTTCCCTTTACTGTGTGTGGTTTATCTAACTAGTTTGGTCGTGGTTGCTTGCAACCTAAAGGATCCTCATCGATAGAATCATCGTTTTGAAAGATCATGTCTTTCTGAGTTTATAATCCTGAAGATTTTGTGTATTGATCTCTGCTTTTATATTCAGAGAGTTGGTGAATCCTGCCTATCGGTTCTCTGCAATGGTTCTCAGGTGTTTTGTGCCCTCTTGGTTCCCTATGATCCACACAGAAACCATCTTGATCAACTCTTCTTCTGATTACTTCAACAGCTCTTTAGGTGGTCTCTTTTTGCTTTTTATTTGGAGAAAAGCATTACTAATATGCTTTTTTGGAGGAGTTGTGGTGTTAATTCACTTTTTAAAATTTACATACAGAAAAATCTACTTTTTGGTGTAGAGGTCTATGAGTTAAGACAAATGTGTAACTACTAGCACAACGCAGATACGGAATAGTGCCACCCCCCTCCAGATTTCCTGTGTTCCCCCTTCGTAGTTAACTTCTCCATCTACCTCCCATCTCTAGCAGCCACTGATCAGTCTCCTGTTCCTATAATTTTGCCTTTTAAAAAATATCATACCAGTGAAATCATCTAGAATGCAACTTTTGAATCTGACTTCTTTCACTTAGCATAATTCCCTATTTCTCTTCCTTCTTTCATAGCAGTTTCTAGAAAGAGTTGTCTGCAAATGCTATTTTCATTTTTTTCCCATCCCATTCATCTTTAATCTGCTCCAATCTGTTTTAATCCTACATCTCTTCACTGACTGTCATGCCCCAAATCCATCAAACTAACCACCAAATCTTATGAGTATTTAAAATTCTCATTTTATTAGACATTTCTGGATCATTCATTACTCTTTGCCAGTTTCTCTATTCTATTGGTTTCTGTCATCTACACTCTTCCATTTCTCCTCCTTCTCCTGCATTCTTTGTTGATACCCCTTCCTCTATTTGCCTTTTTTCTCGGTAGCCTCAGTAGGCAGATCTCATTTTTCATGCCTTTAAGTAGCAGCAATATGGTGACTCCTAGATTAATACTTGTTTTCTGAGCTCTCTTGTCTATTGCTAATTAAAGCTTACTGTACATATCCTTCTGAGTGTCTTATTGACATAGCCAACTAAACTTGTTCCCCCCATATCACCTCCACCAAACCACTCTTCCTCAATTCTCCATAAATAGCATTGCTGCCCATCAGTTGTTCATTGGAAATGTGATAGTCAAACTTGGCTTCCTCATCTTTACTCTCCAACATCCAGTCCATCTCAAAGTCCTCTTAGATTTCATTTCCAAAATATCTCTTGATTCTGTGCAGTTTTGTTCATCTCCCCCACCACCATTCTAAAACAAGCTGCTATCATCCTTCCTCTGAATTTCTGTAATAGTCTCCTGCTTTCCACATGTTTAATCTTGTCCTTTCCTGATCCATTCTCCATATAGCACACAGAGAATTCTTTTAAAAAATATAAATTGGATAGCTTTACTCCTCTGCTGTTAAGGCTTTAGTTCTTTCCCGTAATACTAAGAGTATATTTTATACTCCTGATTGCCTACTTTTTCACCCTCATCTCATGCCATTCCCCTGATGCACTGTAGCCCCAGTGGCTTTCTCCCTGTTCCTTACATACACTAAGTCCCTCCCTATCTCTGGGTATTTGCATGAGCTTTATCTGGAAGGCTTACCACCCATTCATGACCTGGTTTCACCCTTCAGAGTTCAGTTACAAATGTCATTTCTTCAGAGAGGAGCTTCCTGGCTGCTTTTCTAAATCAGGGCCGCTGATTTATTCCCAGTATAACCATATCCTTTACGTCACTTATCAAAATTCTGAACTATATGTTATTTTGTGTTTATTTGTCCAAACTGTCTCTGCATCCAAATTGTGAATGGTATGAGGGCAGGATTCATGATCATGTTTTTCTTGAAAACCCAATTTTGGCACAGTGGTTGGCATATATAATGCGCCAGATGTTTACTAAGCTCTTTATGCCAGGTAATGTGATATGTGTTATCAAGAGATGAGCACACAAGGAATTATTCACTACCTGTGTTCACCACACCTAGCTGACTTGACATTGTATGGGTAGCAACTTGCCCATTTCTCTTAGTGAATGATGAGGTTTATATAATTGAAGAATGAAGAATTCATAACTTCCCAGTGAGAATGGTACAAGTGCATCACTGACATCAACAGCAAGACCTTCCATAGCCATATACTTATGAAATAGCTATACGTATCTGTAGATGCACATTGAATCTTTAGTCTTTATAGAAAAGAAAACACACTGTAAAAATTGCTAAAATTATTACTGCAGTGCTGAGTTTAAGATACTTAAAAAGATCTAGTGACCATCTAGTGAGATGGATTATTGGTGATAATTCTGTAGCTGAGATTTTCTATAACCCCAAGATAACACAGGAAATGGAGTTTGGATGAACACTTAGTTTTCAATTCATTTTTCCCCTCTGTTCAATAAGTTCATGTCTGATGGAGGCTGGAAGTGGGTAATCAGCTAGAAGCTCTATGTCTCAATGGGTTTGCTTTGGTCAAATGACTGTTGCAAAATTATTTTGATTCACTCAACCATGGTTTATCTTTAAAATCAGTTAAAGGCCTAAGGGTAAAATGTCAGCAAATTTAAGTTCTGAAACTGGGTCTTTTAGAGAAAGGTAACTGGCTCAGAGTTCACCCTCTCAACATGCTAAGCTGGTGTTAGCACTTTTCATGCCTGAATGTTCCTAATCTTTAGGTAGCAATAATGAAAGGGAGCACATCTGCTGTCAAGATGAACTTAGTGGGGGTCCTTGCAATTGCTGGGAACCATTCCCACCTCTCCTGCTACAGGATAATGCACTTTGCCTTTCACAAACAGATGACCCTGCAGCTCTAAAGCTCATTGTCCTAAACATCATTAGTGCTTTTGTTAAGCTTCAACAGTGTTGGTGGGTTTTTGTTTTTTTCTTAAATTAACAGGGTCTGCTAGCTTGTGTTGCACTGGACTATGTGCCATCCTTCTAACAAAACCTCTATCCCATCCAAGAGAGGAAGCCAGAGACAGTGCCTGGCTTCAGGAAGCTTGTAAGTGAATTGAGTTAAGACTAGCACAGTTGAAACACTCAGAATAGTCTACTGCTAAATGGTATGCTCTTGATTGTGGGTGACTTAAGAATTCAGAGAAGGAGAGAGCAATGTGGGCTAGACTGACAGGAAGGACTGCTTGTAGGAAGAGGAACAAACCCAATATCTTACAGTGGTTAGAGCCTCCTGGACTGAACTAAGAGTAGTAAGTATGCATTGCCGGACCACAGGAGGAGTGTGGGAGGTGAGAAGCAGAGGAAGATAGAAATGAAAGGGAGGGAGGAGGCAGTATTTCAAGAAACTGTAAAGATAGGCAGAGAAGTGTGTGATTGATGAACAAGCATTGGAAGCCACTTTAGGGTGCTGAAAGGGGAAGCAAGAAGACCTGGGGGTTCCCTGAGCAGAGGTGGCCCATGTTCTTACTGGCTCATCACCTCAGGACTTCATAGTAGTGATCAGGTCAAACCAGTCTGGTGCTTATTGAAAACCTACTATGGTGGTAAATACTTAACCTACTGGACTGAGAAAAGTCAGGCAAAAGGACAAGATATCCCTTCGCATCATACATGCCAACTAAGAGTACAATTCTTCATTTCTATTCCACCCCAAATCCACCATGGCATGGAATGATCAATTCTGAGATGGTGTGAACTAGTTCTCTCCTAGTCTGGGACTTGAGGCAGACACAGAGTTCCTGACATGGCTTGAGCAGACCACTGAGATGCTTTGGGCAAATTTTCTTAAGTGAGGGGATGCTGCCAGTTGTGTGTCTAATTTATCATTTTGCCAAAGCACATTTCCTAGTAGCCAAGATTGAAGGTTTGAACTTGAACTCCTTTCTCTACCTTGTAATTGGTTTCCTATGATATATGATTTGTTTGCATTTAAGCCATTTGAATCTTTTATTTTTTTTTTTACATCTTTAATTACATTTTTTAAGTCTCCTATATTAAGTTGAAGTTGACTCCTTTCTCCTGATCATTCTGGGAGAAGTTAGGCCAGTGATGGATAAGAATAGGGAGACAGGCTGAGCTTAATTATATACTCATACAATTGAATCTCATTATTCACAGTAGTTACGTTCTATGATGTCACCTCAAACACCGAATTAGTGAATCATTGCCCATAGGGGAAATTCCTATAAGCCTTTGGTCAGAGCAGTTTTGTTATGGTTTGATTAATACATGACCTTGTTTTAGGTATTTATGTATTTCTGTTTAAAGACACCTTATTTAATATATATTGTTGATTCATTCACACTGAGCTCATGGCCCATAGCACTATAACTCAAGTCTGAAGGAAACTTATCTAACACAACTATTTTCTCCCCAAGGCACATCATGGCCTTCTTGAGCTTAGGAACACTAGACAGCAGCACTTCAGCACTACGCTTTGGGGCCATGTTAAACAGCAAAATCACCAACAAAAAGCACAAACCTGGGAAAACACAGACCATACAAAGGACACTTGTTTACAGTATGAGAGCTGAAACAAGAAGGCAGAGCGTTGCCTTGTTCACCTCAGTTGGGAACATATGTCAGGTGACAAATTTTTCACCTCTCTGCACATGCCCACTTCTGAGAATAATGCAAAAGAGCCTCAGTATTGATTTTGGTTTGCAAATACATTTTAGCAAGTAGGCAAATTAGTGAATACAGAATTTAGAAATAATGAGAATCAACTGTGTGTGAAAAGACTCCTTACTTTATGAGGCTTGCTGATGTTGAGATTTCTATTCACTACAGGTCCTCATTAACTGGGAATTTGCATATCTATATTCAACATGATAAAAGATGCTAACATATGCTTTCTGACTCATTAAATAAAGATTTGGCCCTGTGTAATATCACAGAACGTTGGAGTCAGATGGCAGAATATGCAAGTGTCTGTGTTGTAACGAAAAGAGCCTTAGACTGAAGGTTAGAGACCCTGGAATCTAGTTCCCTCCCTCTAGCTAGCTGAATAACACAGAGCAGTTCACTTGCCTTTTTTTTTTTTTTTTTTAATTTTATTTTGTCGATATACATTGTGGCTGATTATTGCTCCCCATCACCAAAACCTCCCTCCCTTCTCCCTCCCCCCCTCCCCCCCAACAATGTCCTTTCTGTTTGCTTGTCGTATCAACTTCAAATAATTGTGGTTGTTATATCTTCTTCCCCCCCCCCGCCGGTTTGTGTGTGTGTGTGTGTGTGTGTGTGTGTGTGTGTGTGTGTGTGAATTTATATATTAATTTTTAGCTCCCACCAATAAGTGAGAACATGTGGTATTTCTCTTTCTGTGCCTGGCTTGTTTCACTTAATATAATTCTCTCAAGGTCCATCCATGTTGTTGCAAATGGCAGTATTTCATTCGTTTTTATAGCTGAGTAGTATTCCATTGTGTAGATGTACCACATTTTCCGTATCCACTCATCTGATGATGGGCATTTGGGCTGGTTCCAACTCTTGGCTATTGTAAAGAGTGCTGCGATGAACATTGGGGAACAGGTATACCTTCGACTTGATGATTTCCATTCCTCTGGGTTTATTCCCAACAGTGGGATAGCTGGGTCGTATGGTAGATCTATCTGCAATTGTTTGAGGAACCTCCATACCATTTTCCATAGAGGCTGCACCATTTTGCAGTCCCACCAACAATGTATGAGAGTTCCTTTTTCTCCGCAGCCTCGCCAGCATTTATCGTTCATAGTCTTTTGGATTTTAGCCATCCTAACTGGGGTTAGATGGTATCTCAATGTGGTTTTGATTTGCATTTCCCGGATGCTGAGTGATGTTGAGCATTTTTTCATATGTCTGTTGGCCATTTGGATATCTTCCTTAGAGAAATGCCTATTTAGCTCTTTTGCCCATTTTTTAATTGGGTTGCTTGTTTTCTTCTTGTACAGTTGTTTGAGTTCCTTATATATTCTGGATATTAATCCTTTGTCAGATATATATTTTGCAAATATTTTCTCCCACTCTGTTGGTTGTCTTTTAACTCTTTTAATTGTTTCTTTTGCCATGCAGAAGCTTTTTAGTTTGATATAATCACTTGCCTTTTCAGTCTCAGTTTCTCTTCCTGTAAAATGGTTTTGTGTGAAGAATTAAATGAGATGGCAGGAGAGCCTGGTTTCCTGCCTTCTCAATTGCATGTCTTCCAAACTGGGACTATTTCACTCTCATGTTTAACTAGGACTTTTTGTCTTGGTCTCCATGGAAGCCAGATTCCTTAGCAATGGGGGGAATTTAATAAGCCCAAGGGCAGCTCCTAGAGGTCAGCCCTATAGACCTGGCTGCAGATTTTGTTTTGATCTAATATCCGAATTTAGCAGTCAGCCTCTGTTTTGGGGATAGGACATGTAGCATAGCTTCAAGTATAGTGGTTCTGGTGCCAGATAATCTGGGTTCAAGTCCTGACTGTATCACTTTTTTAGATGTGTGGATTTAGGGGTTAAAGTCTCTAGGACTCATATCCTTCATCTTTTACTCAGGGAAATGATAAGATTTACCTTTTAGAAAAACTTAGCACCATGTCCAGGCACTGCTGCTGCTGTGGTCATGCTCCAGCCTCATATTCCAGTTGCCATATCTGAGACCCTGTCTGAATTCCTAGTTCTACTAGGATATGGGTCATGTCTCAGGTTTCCCCAGTTCTCCTGGGTGCTAAAATGCTATCTCCATGTCTGAACCCCTGTTGTCCCTATGGGACCTCCATGATGCCTGAGTAAGCTGGTCTGTTATTTCCTACCTGAGGATCCTTGAGCCCTACTGCAACCACTGGAAGCCACAGCTGAATTTCCCAGATTCCTCCTGCCCACTTGCTCTAATTGTCCCCTGCTGCCTTCTGACAAACCTGCCTGGATCAACCTAAATACCCGTCTGACTCTGTTTATTCTCTGGGTCCTGGCTTTCTCTAGTCAGGATCATACTATCACTTAGAGGTTTGTTGGTCATTTCAAATAAATTACTACAAAGAGCTGACAAAATTAAAGATGACTTACACATTTATTACAAAAAGACAGGTGATCCAAATTTGTTGACTTGATGACAAATGACTGTCAGAAGTAATTCTACGAAGCAGATATTTTCAAATTAGACACATTTGATTTGTCTCTTGAAGGGAAAGAAGATGTATTAATAATGAGGAGAAATACAACAGCATTTGAAAGAAATCTATGCTGTAGAGAGAGCATTCAGAAAAGAAAACATGTATGGAATGGTTACTTTATTGCTGAAAATGATGTAAGTATGCCACCATGTATGAAAACTCTCATATTGCATATTTTAAAAATAAGGAAATACAATTTTCTAACCAGTTTAAGTTTGTTCACAATGTTTGAATGCTTTAATTAAAAATATAAAAATGCGACATCTTCCAAGTAGTTTGTAAGAACATCTGATTGACATTAGGGAAGAAAATTTACTAGCCGAATTTCCTAAAAATATTTGCATAAAAGGAGTACAGGTTTAAACACTAAGTATGATGACTCAGGGAGTGTATGGGGCTCTTCTTCCACGGAATCTGCCAATTATAATGAAATTTTGTTCTCAGCTTTGGCAGCCATTAGAATCCAGTATTGCTATGACCTAGGAATTATTTTTCTCAGTGTTAAACTAAGGATTAAAGAATAATAAAGCACATCCTAAGACATTGCCTTCTCCAAATATTATTATTATGATATATTTAGTGAGAGCAAAATGGGCTTTTTGTATCATGTAAAATGATTATAAGAGAACATGAAAACATAGAAGCATATTATTTATTCATCTTTATTTCATCCTTTAAAATATTATTTTTGTATATGTTTTGTAGTGCACACAGTATGGCCGTGATATGTGTATCTACTTTGTAAATAAACTTATTTTTGGACATATGCTCAATTTGTGTGTATGTGTATTTTTTTTGTTCACAGGGTGAGGAAACAAGACCGTAGTGTCTAATGCATAGGATATTTTGCTTGGGAAGAGAAGACTGTGACACTGAAGAGCTGCCAGGTAGAAACGGAAACAGATTTGTGCTGTTCTGGAAAGTAGATATAGGATTGTATAGGATTCATAATAATAATGGTCAACATTTATTGAACACTTCCTTTGTACCAGGTACCACACTGAACACTTACCATTGATCATTTTATTTATTTCTCTCCACTACCTTAGGAGACAGGTATCATTACCATCCTTACATGAAAGTTGAGGATGCTTGGCTGAGAGAGGTCCAGTCACTTTCTCAAAGCCACATAAGGAGAAGCAAAGCTGGATAATGAACCCAGATCTTCTGAATCTAAAGCTTGTGTTTTTACCATTATCTGGCTCACCATAATGACACATCCTAATCCATTATGAGAGTTGCCAACAGAAGAATGGATTGTACTGCTAAGCACTTGGCTCCCTACCTCTGGAAATGTGCCCAGGTAACTGTGTGGAAGTGTTTATCCATGACGAGGGACATGGACTCTGTGACCTCTAAGATGCTTTCCAACTTAGAAACTGAGCATTTCTCTAGAAACCCTATTTCCAGAGGATATAAATGCTTTGTTTACAAATGAAGGGCTACAATGGTCAAGTAAGTTTGAGAAATGCTGGATTAATAAGGGTAAGCAGTTTCTTTTCTGGAGGATTCTCAGTCTTTACCATGATATTATTCAATATAGATGTCCAAGAGAAGGAAGTAGTATGCTGGCTTTCCCCAAACATATTGATCTTGGACACCCCCTATATTTGTAGAATAACTTCTGGGTTTAATGTTTCCTAGTTCAACCATGGAAGCCCTGCTGGAAACTAGTTTCTTTTACTGTAGACTGATTCTCTAAAAACGTTATTGCTTTTAGGACATGGTTGGCAAACTCTCTCTTAGGCAGGGTGTTCCATGAGTCAGCACCCTCCATTCCTCTACCATGATGTAAATCACAAAGTTCATAGTACAGAAAACCAGAACTGCATTGGTGAAAGGGCAGACTGCATCAAGTGAGTTTTGATTCACTTTCTACTGGCAATTTTGGACATTTTAGGATGGACCCATCTAGATTGTGACCAGGAATGGTAAGGGAAGAGGCTGCATAACCCACCTGGAATTGTGTACAAGCTCAGTCACAGGATCAGATTCCTATTCCTGGCCCAACAATTAACCTCTACTTATGTGCTTGTTGGGGTAAAAAAGAAATCACAGCAAACTGAGTCAAAAGGGAAATTAACTGAGAAGTCTTTGATAAAACAGGCCTGACCTGAATGAAATAAGTGACTTAATTAAAGTAACTTTGTGACTGGCTAACATGCCTCTCTCACTATGGGTGTTATTTGTCCTTTAAATGTGGAGCATGCTATAGGGCTCCTTTGTGGCTGGGGCAGAGCTAGTGTAACAGAATGTCACAGCTGGAGTTTCCCCTGAGACACTAAGGTATGCGAGATGCTACATACCAGGTTTCTGGAAACCAGTTTTATAATTCTTAACCTCTCATGTTAGGCATGAAAATAGAATGAAGAATTAAATTTGGGGAGAGGCCTTGTGAGAAGGGATTCTGGAGATATCTGTGAATTTGCCCTTCCTGTCCCCTCACCATGGAAAGGGTGGGGGCTGCTTGCTGCTTTCCTTAGGTTGAAAGAAGGACTTTGAAAAGACCATATGGCAAGTTTCATAGCTGTCACCTCCAGCTTGGGGACACAGTGACCAATGTCTTACTTTGGCCTAAGTGAGAAGCTGGGTAAAGTGGCAATAGACCAGATGACTGCTATTTGGGAAGTAACTGAACTCCCAGGAACTGGTTACACAGGTCACAATTTTGACCCAGATTTCTTTCCTAAGAAGAAAAGATGTGAAAACAACCTTGCCTGATTATTTGTGTGGCTTGTAGGACTGACAGAGTTATTTCGTGTTATCTCATTCGACTTTACAGTGAGCTTCTCAGGTGAGTATAATCATGATTCCCACTTTACAGATAAGTGATGCAAGGCTCACAGAGGGAAAATGACTTGCCCAGATTTCTAGACTTGAATCAGAAAGAATAATAATTAATACTTGTCTATTATATTACCACATGCACCATCATAAATGCCTTATGTGTATTAAAGTCATTAATCCTTCCACCTATTAGGAAGGTACTATTATTAGCTCTATTTTGTAGACAAGGAGACTGAAGCTTAGAGAGTTTAAGTTAACTTGTCTGATAGGAAGTGGAAGAAATGGAATCTGAACGCAGGCACTCTGGCTGCTGTGGCTCTCAGTGATGTTCCTGCCATAACACCACACTGACTGCATTAAGAACTTTTAAAACCTAAAGATTTGTCCAGATTAGCCTCACAGCTAACAGTATTGCCAAGTGGCAACCTTTTGGGACCTTCCTGGATGCCTATGTAAGAATAACTTTAATCAAACTACCAATTTGTGGCAAGCAGTTACTTTTAAATTACATAAGGGAGTCACAAAAGAGTTAATATTTTAAACAGTTTGCACATCCTTCTGCATAACTCATTTCTAATATCAATTATTTAGAAAGCTGTTTCTCAGGTACACTTCAGCTTAGCTCAAGTAGATGATCACAAATTCCAAGTGGCAAACACATTAATAAGGTATCAATACTGTTCTGAGAACACTGGGCATATGTATGTTGGCTTCATGCACATCCTATGCCTCCCTAGCTGTGGCGTGCTGGAAGGCAGCGTGAACTGGGTTCAGGTCAGACATTCCTGGCTTCAGTTCTCAATTCTATCTATTAGATAATCTCTAAGTTTCAAAATTCTCCTAATCCTCCTCTGTAGATTGAGAAGAAGACCTACCTCTCTGTTTTGGATTATTGGAAGATGAGGTAAGTTGTATGAACAGAATGCCTATCTCAGACGGCCATGTGGTAGATGCTCAATAAGTATCAGTTTCCCTGGGTCTCCCACCCCAAAATGATTTCTTAATTCTGTTATGTGAACTTGGGCAATTCAGTCAGCAGGTCTGAACCTCAAGTTTCCCACCTGTAAATGAAGCCATCAGTAAATGTTTCCCATGGCTTTTGTAAGACTGATTGAATTAATACAAAATGAAAGTGCTTTCTAAGTTATAATTCCTGTTACCCACTCCCGAATCACCCAGCAAGGGCTCATACAACTAGCAGTGCTCATGCTTGTTCATGGCTTTTATCTTTCAAAGGGCTCCTGTGCCCTGTCTCATCTTGTCCTTCCCTTCCCTTCTTTACCACCACCTTTTGCAGTTATTTTTCTCCCCATTTTTCTTGAGGTCCAGGGAGGTCTTGCTACTTGCTGACAAGTTCTCACAAGCAGGACCAGGGCTGGAACCTGGGTCTTCGGCGCTTCTGTGAAGAGGAGAGCTTTTCTTGGTGTTTTACTGAGTGCACCTGAATCCATGTGCTCTCATAGTTGGTCCCTTGTCTAGAGAGACCATGAAGGTTAACTTCGTGAGGGACGTTGCCTAGTTGCTTCCCTCATGTGTCCTCTAAACATCTCACTCTCTCTTCCTAATACTGCTATTTCTGAATCCCAAAGAGATGAGGGAAGAACTCACCGCCTCTTGAACTAGTCATTATTTGTTGGTTGTTCTCTGTGGGTGAGCTCATGATTAATCTGCAACAGAACATTTTTTGTGATGTCTGCTGAAGATGAAAATATTCTTCTTTAGAGCATTTGTCACTTTGGTGTTCATACTCGGTAACACCCCAAGAATTTCTCTAAAAGCAACAGCTGCACTTCTCTCACTACCCAGACAGAAACGTTCCAACCCAGGCACACTTTCTTATTATGGGCCTACTGTGTGCAGACCCTGCACTCTGTGGGGGCTCAGAGAGGAAATGGACACAACCCTTGCTCTGGATTAGATGTCGATGGAATCTAGTGGTGACATCTCTATCACTTCAGTGCTCCCTGGTCCTGAGCCAGCTGATCTGGCTGATTGATGGGTCCCCTACATGCATTCCTCTTGCAGCTGTGCCCTTGGGAGGACAGCATCCTTCCCAGAAGGACAAGTCAGGACTTTGGGAGCAGCTGGGACATTTGGCTAAAACACACCTGTTCCAGGAGCTTACAGCCTAAGGATGCATGTTATGAAAGATGGAATAGGTGAGCTGACTGAAGGTGTGGAAGCAGGGACTAGATGGATCTCCCTCTGTAATAAGTGTTACAGACCGAGGAGAGAACTTGCTGCCAGAAGTCTGGATCACAGCCAGATTTCTCCAAAAGAAAAAACGAATAGTCTTTTCTCCTCTCCCCTCTTCTTTTCTCTTCTTCTCTTCAATGGGGCTATAGTGATGAAGAGAATCTGGCTCCCACCCTGGAGTCATACAGAATCTGGTTGAGTTTACCCCTGCTGCCCACTGCCCTGCCCAGCCTCTCTGCCCTATCCCTACGGAGATGGTAGCTCTTAACGTGTGGCCTCTCCCAGGGATAATTGCAAATCTGAAAGGATCTGTAAGGACAAAAATACCCTTTAAACTTTCCAACACCTCCCACCACCAGCAGATTTGGAATGAGAGGCAGCAGTTTATTTTCCATGGGATTGGGGCTTTGCTTGGTGCCCCTTCAGATTCCACTTTTCAAGCTGTCTGTCATTCTGTCTGTGTCTGAGGCAAGCTCCGCCAAGGATTTGTCCCTCCCAGGTCAGCATCGATGGCTGCTGGGTGCTATCTGCCTCTTAAACCCTATGCCCCCATCCAGTGCCTCTTAGGCTTTGCTGAGGTGGTTAGCAGGGATATGTTCTGTGACTGTCTTTTAGCTCCAGGAGTTAAGCTTTAGCTGTACTTAATTCACGAGTAATTTAAAGCTGGTCTGAATTTCTTAATGCACCTGAAGGATCTCAGTATTTAAAGGGTCTGCTTGAATCCTGGGGAAGAGGAGCCAGGTCTGGTAAGTGAAGTGATCTGCAAGATGTGGGATTTTCTCATCTTGCAGAGGGACTTCCCCTTTCTACACAAAGCCCTTCGCACTGGGCCTGAATATGCTGAACTCAGGACAGGCAGTGACAGTGGGAGCCCCAGATTCTTGAATGTCACAGCTCAGAAACCAAGCACTTGAGGGCTAGAAGAGACCTTAGAGGATGCAGAGTTCATTCTCCTCATTTGACTAGCCTCTTGATGCTTATTTTGTTATTTCCACTTTGCTGAAGGAGAAAGTGAGAGCTAGAGGGATAAATATATCACTGTCTGATGAGAAAGAAATCAGGGCTGAGCTTCACTCAGCTGATCTGAGACTTGTTTCTCATTGAATTCTCTCTAGACTTGTCCTTCTCTCTGGTTTCTGGTGATGAGAGACAGGTCTTATTTCATAATTAATGAGTTGAGGATACATAGGAAGATGTATCCTGCGAAAATAAAATTGCACAGAATCTGCAAGCAGGTGGAGGAGATGGTCACCTCTGTGCTGTTTGAGTGGATCTTATAGAACGTTTCTCTCCCTCTTGGGAGCCCCATGTCTGGGAGTCCATCGTTATCACCTCTGAAGTTTAGCTTTACCTTTTCCAGGTTCCTTTTTAAAAAAGGCAAATTCTCCTAAAAAGAAGATTATCAGGACCTGAACATACTTGTGTGAATTGATGGGTCAAATGATTTCCTTGCTGACAAAAAGGACTAGGGCTTCTTGCAGGAGAAAGTATACTGAATAGATTACAGGGGCAGAAAAGGAAGGAAAGGTCAGAGCCTGAAAATGTCACCATCTTTACAACCAAGAAGAGGTCCTTGCCCTTCTGGAACTGACATGCTCAGGCTGAAATCTCCTTTTGAACATCAATATTCCCGAAAGAAAACCTGGCCACATTTTCCTAGAATTGTAGGCAAAGTTGGCTCTGCCAGATAGATTTCTGATTAAAAAAAAAGCAACCGTGTAATCTCCATTGTGCCCCCAAATCCTCGTAGTCATGGCAACATCCTTACATACTCACAGCACTGACAGCCAGGGAGAGGAGGCTAATAATTTCTTCCAAATAATCACAGACCCTATGTAGGAAGACTGGATTCTTGATGAATGCTGTCTGCAGGATAAACCTGCCTGGCAGGAGCTTAGGGGAGGCATTGGGAACAAAGAGACTTTGGGGGTTACTGGAGGTGAGTGGGCAAAAATCACTACAGTCACTTGACTCCATTTCTGACCTAGAGGTAATCATGTGCCACTGATTCTCTTTTAGTATTGTGTCCCCTATTGAATCATGTCTTCCTATTCTTCCAGGTGCCACCATTACTGTGCACCTGGATTAGGGCAACTGCTTCTTAGCAGATCTCCCTTGAGTATGGTCTGCACCCTGCTGGTCAATCTATAGTCCAAATCATCATCGTTATGTCACTCTGCTGCTAAGAATCTCTTACAGCTTATTCTTTCCTAAACTTTCCTTATTAGGCCTAAACTCCCCTGCCTTAATTTCCCCCCGAATCTTACCCAACCCGATCCATCTAAATCTAGTCATACTCCTCCCAGTGTATGCCCTCTTTTTAGTTGGGACTCAGTTTCTCCCCATCCTCTGCCTACTCTATGGTCCCTTCACATTCTATGCATTTAACTCACTTCTCTTTTCCACAGGAAATTTCTTTCTGTCTTTCTGAATCATATTTATTCCTCAAATTCCAGCTATGTTTCCCCTCCCCCTAAGAAGCTTTCCCTGACTCGTCTGGTCGAGTGCTGGTCTGGGTTAGTGCTCTCATCCAGACCAGTGCCACAGAGCTGTACAGATGTTATTTTCAGTGTTAAAGATGAGAGTCTTTTCTCCCCAAAGGGCTAAGCTCTTTGAAGTAGGAATTGTTCATAGACGTCTCCCATATTTTGGACAACACAGTCCCCTCTATCTGTTCTCAACCAAACTTTCTAAAACATTACTCTCTACTTTCCCTGCTTTATTTTTCTTTGTAGCACTATCACCACCTGACATTGTCCAATGTCTTCTCAGCTGCAATGTAAGCTCAATGAGGGCAGAGGTTTCATCTGTCCTGTCATCTTTTGTACACCCAATTTCACAACAAAGTCTGGGATGTAGTGTGCTCTCAAAAAATCATTGTTGAATAATTGACTGACTGACTTCTTACTGACTGGCCAGTTGACATCCAAAATGATGGAAAAGAAATGGGGAGGCACCAATCCTCTCTGCCATGTACGTGGCTGCCATAACTTCTAAAAGTGAACCCTAGTATGGCTCTTTTTCCAGCCACCATGGAGAGGTGAGCATGGCTTGGCACCAAAGTATCAGAGTGATCCATTCTGTAGGGGCGTTTCATGTTCCTATCACAAGAGCCCTATAACCAGAGACTAAAGAAAAGTTAGCTTCCTTCTCCTGTGAAAGGTACTTACTTTTCATGCCCTGCCTACTGCATGAGTGACTGTGAGGTTCGAATGCAATAAAGTATGATAAAAAAGTGTTAAATTATAAATCAACATAAAAATGGGAAGCGTATCTCAACTGCTGTTTATGTGAAGACCCGGAACTAATTTGAATAGGAATGGAAGAGGAGCTTGTGAACCACTCATGCCGAACATAAACATTAAAAGATAGGGTTGAGAGCCTTCTATTAGAATTCTGCAGGATAATGTAGTTTCGCTTGTTGGAAGGATTCTGGATATGTCAGAGGTTCTGGAAGAAGGATGCCTTTGTGCTTTGAGAAACACAAATGATCTATTTCCATATCTGAATGCTGATCGGTGGGTTCTACTCAAAAGAAGCAGTTAAAGAAATCTTTCAAACCACCACCACCACTGTGATCATCATCAAATCAGAAACATTTATTGTGCCCTGGTGATAGACCAGAGTCTTTATAATCAGTCTCTCACTTAATCCTACACCAGTCTTAGAAGGTTGCTATTGTTACTATTTTTCTTTTTTAAGCAGAGGATAGAACTGGGGTACAAAGAGATGAAGTCCCTTGGGGTACAAAGACATGGGCACCTTTAGCTAGAAAATGACAGGGTCAAGAATCTAATAAGGATTGCTGACATTTATTGAGAATTTTCTAAATGTCATTCTTCTAAAGACTTTGTTTTAACTCATTTAATGCAATTCAATGATGCAGGCAATGTTAACACTTCTATTTCACACAAAGGAAAACAGACTTAGAAAAGTTAAGCCAATGACATGAGGTTACGTGATAACAAGGGAGGGAGCTGAGCCCTGAGCCCAGACAGGCAGCACAGGAGCCCATATGCTTCCTGGTACTGGGAGCTGCCTCTTGAGTCCCTGCTCCCTGTGCCTTTGCCATGCGACCTCCAACAAATGGTTTAGCTTTTATAATCAGAGAAGCTACTTTCATTACTCTCACCAAACCAAATGAAAGACAGGAACACAGAGAAAGAGAGCAACTAAGCGGAGGGCTGGGGAAGGAACATCCTGAATTGCTGAAGGGAGTTCCAGTGAAAAATGTCCTGGAATTGTCCCCAACCGGAGAAAGCAGATGGTATTGCAGCCATTAACAGACATCCTAAGGAGGTCCAACAGGCATGCATCTGAGGGGAAGACGGTTGTCAGTGAGGGTTGGGGCTGGGGCCTGCACAGCTGTGTGAAAGGTTTACTAAAACGGAATTATGATTTATTGAGAGCAAAGAGCAACATCCAGCTGCCTGAGCATTACATTGACAGGATGCAAAGGCAGGACAATATTGTGTAAACCTTATTTACAGATCAATAGATAATCTTTCAGACACAAAAGGTCAGCCTCAGGAAGGGAGAGCAGTAAAGAAAGAAATATTGCCTGTAAATACAATATTGACTTAAAAAGAAATCCACCGTGATGAATCCTTTGATGCATATTCTTCTAGTTAAAGAACATTTCTTTATTCATGAGTTTTTTTCCTAACCACTTCAAGTTCCCCAGTGAAGCACGAAGGCATTGATGAAGAAGGGCTGATTTCTAGTTGTCTTGGATTCTGTGCCATCAAATGAGCAGCATGAAATGGCACTAACAGGGAGAACTTCAGAACATTATTTCTAAGTATGTGCTGCAGCAATCAGAATGCTCACATCAAATAGCAACTCACCCCTACCCCTTGTAATCTCCTGCTTTGGTGGCTGTGATGATAAACATTTATTCTGGCTTAAGAAAATAAAAACTCAACCACTCAATCCTAATGGTCTCCACTGGGTACCTTCATCCATTTTGTTTTTTCTTTGCCTTGAAGTAAGTAGTTCATTGTCCCAAAGAATATCTGAAATCGTTGCTATCTACTTCTACCTGGTTGCTGGATCGTGAGACTGTTTTGATTGCTGTTCAGAGACAAATAAGCATGGAAGGAGATGTGCTGTGGACTGAACTGAACTGTGTCCTTCCCCCACACCCCAAATTCATATGTTGAAGCCCTAAACCCTATTGTAACAACTATATTTGAAGATAGGACTTTTAGGAGGTAATTAAATTTAAATGAGGTCTTAAGAGTGGGGCTCTAATCCAATAGGATTAGTGTCCTTGTAAGAAGAGACACCAGAGATGAGATCTTGCTGGCTCCTGTTCTCTCTCTCTTTCTCTTTCTTTCTCTCTCTCTCTTTCTCTTTCTTTCTCTCTCTCTCTCTCTCTTCAGACACAGGGAGAAGGCAGCCTATCTGCAAGCCAAGAAGAGAGATCTCACCAGGAACCAAATTGTCCAGTATCTTGATTTGGACTTCCCAGCCTCCAGAACTGTCAGAAATAAATTTCCATTGTTTAAACCATCTGGTCTATGGTATTTTGTTATGGCAACCCATGCTGACTAATACAAGATGGAAGCTTAACTGGGTTTTATTCTCCTGATATAATCTTTCAGATTAGAGGGCAAACTGTGAATTTAGGTGATTCCTCTTAGCCGTTTGAGAAATGTTTCCAAGGGCAACAGTCCAAGCACTGAATAGATGTATTGCTGGTAAAAGTACTTTTGAAGGGCAGAGTTGCTCCCATTCCCAGGGTCACCTTGCACCACATGCTAGGGAGGAGTGCACAGCTTGGAAAGCTCCTCTCTAAGCAAGAGGTCAAAAGACTTAAGACAAATAACTCTTAGTCTCAACTTCCTGATCAGGGATCTATCTACATGTCACTGGAGGTGATGAGATTTTGTACTGTGTAAAATTATATAACTGGCATAGACTGAATGTTTGTGTCCCCCATACCCCCAGATTCATATGTTAAAATTCTAATGTCCAGTGTGATGGTATTTAGAGGCAGGGCCTTCAGGAGGTAATTAGAGTTAGACGAGGTCTTGAAGGTAGAATCTCATGATGGGATGAATGCCCTTATAAAGAGAGGAGGAGATATGGGCTCTTTCTCTCTCTGTAAGTACATACACCAAGGCAAGGCCATGTGAGCATATAGGGAGGATACAATGACTGTCTGCAAACCAGGAACAGGGTCCTCTCCAAGAACCAACCATGCTGGTACCCTGATCTTAGACTTTCAGTCTCCAGAACCATGAGAAATACATCTTTGTTGTTCCCAAGTTATGGTATTCTTGTACAGAAGCCTGAACTAAGACGATAACTTTTATCTTTTTTCAGAGCAATTAAGGAGAATCCTTTGGCAGTGACACAATCCCTCCCAACCTTTACTAGTTCTTTTCTTTCCCTAGGTAGAGAGCAGGTTTAAAATGCTCTGAGAACAATAACCTTCTTTGAGAAAAGGACGTGGCTGGAATTGGCTACTTCCAGCTTTGTGCAAACTTGATACAGGAGCCAGGTGGAACTGAGGACTATTCAACACTTCAGTGAGACAGGACACAAAGCAGAGGCTGGACTTAATGACAGATGACACAGAGTTCAGCCTTTTCCACGGCCAAAAGCATAGCTTTGTTTCCTCTGTTCTGCCAAAGACTCTCTCTCCCCTTCCTCCTGGGTGTGTCTGGGGCTGTGCTTTCCATGCCCACATCCTTAAGAGCTCCTCCCCTGCCTCATCCTCGAGAGGGAGGGCTGAGGGTCCTCGTTAATAGTAATGAATGGTGCTGGCTACAAAGCGTGGGCCAGTAACAGGGTCAAATTCTGGATTCTTTGGTTTCAAACTTTGTAATGATTCCTCATTCCTCATTTACCCGCTCCCAGTCCACCATTCTCAAACACACTATTATTGTCATGGGCTATGAAACATGTATGTGAGGGGTTGGTTTTCTTCTTGGGCCTATCCTCTGCGATGGTTCTTTGCATGAGCCATATGTGATACTTTGTGAGTGAGGGTGCCCTTGGGGGTTCTTTTCCATGTCCTAGGGTGCTTTAGTCTGTTACTGAAGGCTCTGTGGCCCCTATATTCCACTCAGGCATTTTCTAAGAGGGGAAGGAGAGGAGGAAGGGAGGGATGGGAGTTGGAAAGAAGAGAGGAAGAGAAGAAGGAATGAAGAAAACCAACTGGGTAACAGCACTAATTTTATATTTGTATAGTTTTTTGTAATTTTTATACTAAAAAACAATTTGAAAAGTGTTTTTCACAGGCATAATCTTATTTGGTTTTTACAACCACCCAATTTACAGATAAGGAAACTGAGGTTTAGAGAAAGTAATTGTCTATCTAGCTAATAAATGTCAGTGTCCTATCTGGATTCCAGTACTTCTGACTTTACATATAGTTTTTTTCTTTTCTATATTGTTCTATTAAATGCAGAGGCATGTTCCAACCTCCTCTTTTTGAGCCCATGCCAAAATCTCTAGGGAAAAGCCAGAAGTCTTAGTGGTCACCATAACTCTCTATTCACCAGTTATTGGAATTTTCCTGAGGATAGACTGGTACACTTTGATTAGTTGACCAAAAACAATCATTCTACATTACGTATATTAATGTTTTTTAGAACTTGGTAGTTTATAAAATATTTTCATATATAAATCTTACTTGAGGCTCATATAAGCCATGTGCATCTCAGAAGTCTGGTGATTGGCCCAAGATTTCTCAACTAGTAAATGATGGAGTCAGGATGAAGCCCTAGATTTTCCTATTCTAAGCCTCATGCTGTTTCTTTTACCACATATTTCCTCCACTGTTATGAACCTAGACAGGTTAGCTTCTGCAGAGAGCATAGCAAAGACACTCGGACTCAGAAAGTTTAACTGCAGAGTCCAAATTCTTATCTGTTATCTTGTGGGGCCCCACCATAACACTCTGGGCTCTGTCAAATCTTCAGCTAATTCAAAAGCCATTTGAGTGAAAGAAGCAGTGTTTTTGCTGATAGGGACAGGCCCAAAGGAGGGAGCTCAAAGACTGTGAATCTCTTTGCTGATTAAAAATACTATATCTGTGATCATATACATAGTAAACCCTAAAGACTGTACCAAAAAATTACTAGAATAAATCAATTCAGTATAGTAGCAGAATACAAAATCAAGACACAAAAATCAATATCCTTCCCATAGTCTAATAATTAACTAGCTGAAGAAGAAATAAGAAAGTAATCCCATTCACAATAGCTACCAAAAAATGAAATACCTAGGAATAAATTAACTAAGGAGGTGAAAGACCTGTACAATGAAAACTATAAATCACTGGTGGAAAAAGAAATGAAGAGGACACAAATAAGTGGAAAGATATACCATGTTCACAGATTGGAAGAATTAACATCATCAAAATGTCCACATTATCTAAAGCAATCTACACATCCAATGCAATTCCTATAAAAATACCAATGACATTCTTCACAGAAATAAAGATTTTGAAATTTGTATGGAATCACAAAAGACCCCATATAACTAAAGGAATCTTGCAAAGTTGGAGGCATCACACTTCCTGACTTAAAAATATACTATGAAGCTATAGTAACCAAAACAACATGGCACTCACATAAAAAAAGACAAATAGACCAATGAAACAGAATAGAGAGCCCAGAGATAAACCCATACACTTACAGCCAACTGATTTTCAACAAAAGTGCCAAGAATATACAGTGGAGAAGGGACAACCTCTTCAATAAATGGTACTGGGAAAATTGGATATCCACATGCAAAAGGTTGAAACTAAACCCCCATGTCTCATCATACACAAAAATCAACTCAAAATGGATTAAAGATCTAAATTTAAGACCAGAAACCATGAAACTACCAGAAAAAAAATAGGAGAAACACTACATGAAATGGGAGTGGGCAGTGCTTTTTTGAGCAAGACTACAAAGGCACAGGCAACTAAAACAAAAAATACACAAACTGGATTACATAAAACTAAAAAGCTTCTGTACACCACCACCCTCCCACCAAAGTGAAGGAAAACTTACAGAATGGGAGAAAGTGTTTGCAAACTACACATTAGACAAGGAACCAGAATATATAAGGAACTCAAACAACTCAACAGCAAAAAAACAACCCAATTAAAAAATGGGCATATGACCTGTACAGACATTTCTCAAAAGAAGACATATAAATGGCCAACAGGCACATGAAAAAATGCTGAACATCACTAATCATCAGGGAAACAAAAATTAAAACCACAGTAAGATATCATCTCATCCAGGTTAGAATGGCCCTTATCAACAAGACAGAAAATAAATGCTGGTGAGGATGCAGAGAAACAGGAACACTCCTACATTGTTGGTGGGAATCTAAATCAGTACAGCCATTGTGGAAAGTAGGATGAAGCTTCCTTAAAGAACTAAAAATAGATCTAGTTTATGACCCAGCTATCCCAATATTGGGTATATATCCAGAGGAAATGAAATCAATATATCAAAAAAACACCTGCACTCCCATGTTCATTGCAACACTATTCACATATAGCCAGGAGATGGAGTCAACCTAAATGCCTGTGGGATGAATGGATAAAAAAACTGGTATATAAACACAATAGAATACTATTCAACTATGAAAAAAGATGGTATCCTATTATTTGCAACAATGTGGATGGAACTAGAAACCATTATGTTAAGTGAAATAAGTCAGGCACAGAGACAAATACCTCATGATATATCACTCATCTCTTCAGTCTAAAAACAAAGAAGAAAAAAGGGGTTCTCATAGAAGTATAGAGTAGAATAATGGTTACCAGAGGTGGGGAGGGGAGGCAGTGGGGAGGAAAAGTGGTGGACTAAGGGGTACAAAGCTATGCTATCTACCCTAAGTGAATCATTGTGCAGTATATGCACGTACTGAAACAAAACAGCATACAATACAAATATGTACAAGTAAATGTTAAAATTAAAGAAAAAAACAAACAAACCATGTCTGTTGTTACCCAACACTTACAAATAAAATCCTATAATCTATGAAAGGAAAAATGCCTATATGCAGAACAACAGAGACAATGTCTTTGAGGTCAAGGTCACAAGCTAAATGCTACCAGAGATTGGCTGCAGCTCATTAACACTCAATTATGACTGAATTCTGTAAGAGGTCCATGCGACAGTCCCATTAATGCAAATGGCATTCCTTATGTCTGTTTTTGCTAATGAAAACAAAAAGTAATTATAATAGTGGAATTTGTTCATTAAACTGAACTAAAATCCACTATCAAGTATCTTTCCACCTCCACTTCTGCCCTGCCACTCCTATCCTTGATGAAAAGCAATTGCTCCCCAGGATAGCACGTAGGCATTTCACTAAAATAGAAATGTACAATTTGATCATAGAGGGGGTGCCAGAAAACATGAGTTCTTACAGATATCGGAGGTTAGGAAGGTTCTGGAAGGCCTCTGGGTTGATGTACAGCAGGTTGTTGGCCTTTTCGATTCTACTGTAAAAGAGGAAAGAATATGCACGTGAACTGAACAGTGGGGAATGCTGTAGCAGTTTTCACATTGTGCAGAGTACACCAATAAGTCACAACCAGTCATCCATCACCCATTCACTCGCCCATTCATCCATCCATCTTTTCAACAAATATTGAGGAAGCACGCAGTGCCTTTGAGTATACCAAACTATGCAAACTAAATATTAACTGTGTCCCATTTAAGTCTTACCACCTGGGACCTGTACATCAGAGGCAAACAAAGCATTGGCTGGGTGAGTCATTTTCACCCTGAGCAGAGCTGGGTTTTTCACCAGTGAGGATCTCCCGGTGTCTGAGGAGGCTAAGAGGGTATGAATGAGGTTAATTTGGGAAAATGAGCTTTTGTCTGGTCTGGGGACAAGAGAGAAAGGGATGAAAAGCAAGAGAGAATAGAAAGAAGATGAGAGGGAAAGAAAAAGAGTGAGGGGGCAAAAGGAGATTAGAGAAAAAGAGAGTGAAATGGCAAAGAAGAACAAAGATTTGGAGAAAAACAATCTCTATCTTTGGTTTTAATCACAAAATCAGCAGACAGTAGCTGGGAACAGGCTGGGATTCACTTCTTGCTATAAAGAGGCTGCTCCCTCAGAGCTCATGGGAAGTGATGACTTCTGTCCCGTGTTGGCCCACTCTGTCTCCTGATCAAGAGACTGGAGGTGAGCATGTTCACATTTAGATTCCAACAGAGAGAGCCCACTCTTTCTTCATCTTGCTGGATCAATGTATATTTGCAGAGATGCTCTCTGTTAATTACTTCCTCCCTGTTTCATTAGCTTTTATGTTGCAGTAACCTGTAGCTACCCAGATCCAAGTACCAGGCAATTAATCGCTTTAAGTACAGCCAGTGCTGCATGGGGGTGAGCACCTCTCCATGCAAGAAAGAGATGAAAGAGCCACCCCATTAGTGCCACTGCCCACTGAACTGCTCTGAGGGATGCCTGCTTGACCCTGCCCATGGGGCTGGCTGCTCTTTGGTTCATTTCTCTGATAACCTCTGTGGGTTCTGAGACCCTGGCCAGGTCTTTTTAAAATTAGGGTAAAAAGAGGCCAAGCAGAGAGAGAAGAAAGGAAGGAGCATGAGGGTAATGGGGAGATGGAGAGAAAGCGTCAGTTGCAGAGGTTTAATGATAAGGAGAAAGAATGAGGATGGGAGGCAGAGTGAGTGAAAGAAGGAATGGGGCAGGGTAGGTCTGCCAAAATGGACAGACTGAGTGTCATTCCAAAACAAATTCCCATGCATACAAGGGGTCTTCAAAAAGCTCATGGAAAGATTCACATTACCTTTGAATTCTATTTTTCCATGATTTTTAAAAAATACTTTTATTACGTATCTACTTTTAAAATATTCACATATTTGTATTCATCCCCTACTGATACTTGGAAAATGCAAAAACCAAAATCCTTACTTTTTAAAAAGATACAAAAGAGTTAGGAGACTTATGTTCATGTCTTTTTCCTGATATGGATTTAGCTGGGTGACTTTAGATAAACCTCATAACTTCTTTCTGCCTTTCTTTTCTCATCTGTAAAATTAGGAAGTGATTCATTGGCTTTCCTAAATGTGTTCCATGCAAATTTTGTGAGATGTTGATAAATGTTCCACAAAAGAAACATTTCCAGTGACATGAGTTGAGAAACCCTTAATACAATATTCTTTTTGGAGATTCTAAATGGATGTTAGCATATTAAAGGTTCTGAGAAGTTTTCCTGTAATAAGTGAATCTGTCTAACTTTATTTGCCAAATCTTATTTGACCATAGAATCTTTTTCCTTTTTTAAAAAACTCTAAGTAATTTTCTGAGTTCTTGATGATATACAAAATACGCTTTGGAAAAATTTTGACAAGACAGTTTCTAAAGTATCTTTTGGCCTTAATAGTCTTTGATTCTATGAATTAATTTATGGTAATTATAGACTGGTAGGAAACAGAAATGGATCTGTGTGTACTGAAATGCATATGAAACTGGAACGTTAACAAGAGAATGTAAATTTGATTGTTGGAGTAGAGGAACCAAGGACTGTTGTAACATAGTTACTACATGCCCGTTGATAGCACTAGATCTAATTTACATTTATCGTTTCCTTTATTCATCACAGTAATCTTATGAGATGTGTAATTTTATTATTCCAGTTTTACAGATGAGAAAACTAAGTCTCAATGGTTCTGTGTACTGGCCAAGGTTTCATGGTGAGTATATGGCACAGGCTGGTACCCAGACTAGTATTACCCAAGTCCAACTGCACCATGTGGGACTTATCTGAGATTCTGACTGTGGAATGACTTTGAATGGGAGGATGAGACAGAGATACTTGCTCATAGTCACTGGGCAACATTCTTGGGTCTTTAATACAAAAAACTCTGGGAGTCAGAGAACAGGGTGAGACTAGGTTCCAGGCTGGTGTCTGGATTACCAGACAGAGATAAATGACAGTACCATTTAGGCTGACTTTGACATCTTACAATGACAGTCCAGGGATCTGGGGACAGAGCAGAGCCAGGACCTTGCAGGAATATAAGAGAACTTTAAGACTATTGTCAAGAACAGCCATGAGGAACCCCCCAGATTTCTTGCTTACATTTCATGTAACTTGGGAAGGTTGGAGAACACATCTGCTTCTATCACTTCCAAGACATCATTCTGAGAGATCTCTCTGTGGAGGAAGAAACATAAATCAGTTCAGTTATACTCCATAAACATTTTTAGGACTCAGTGTAGAACCTTGTGTCTAGGAGTGTTCAAGAGATATACAAAAACTCCTTTCCTGCCCTCAAAGAAGTCAGTTGTAGTAATGAGACAAAACTAACATATTAGATGTCAATACTTACAGAACAATGGGAGAATATGCCCAGGACTGGCCAGTTAGCTCAGTTGTGGTGCTGATAACAACCAAGGTCCAGAGTTTGATCCTGCACTGACCAGCCATTAAAAAAAAAAAAAAATTGCCCAGGGTAATGGTTCACTTTAGGGATTATCCTACAGGATGAGAACAGCCTTTAAGTTCTCTAGACCAGGGATCAGCAAACATTTTTCTACAGGGCTAGACAATAAACATTTTTTGGCTTTGCCGGTCATTTGATCTCTGTTGCAACTATTCAATTTTAGCCATAGATAACACATATAAATGAACCTGACTGTGTTCCAATAAAACTTTATTTATAAAAACTGGTGGCAGGCTGGATTTGGCTCATAGACTGTAGTTCGGTGACCCTGCCCCAGAACAGAGTCGAGTTCTCGCTAGTAATCTGGCTTTGATGAGGTTCTCACCTCCTAAAGCCAGATTAAAATAAACATGCATCCCCTCCTTCTCCATGACATTACCAAGTAGAGGTTGTTATCGTAAGGCCTTTGTCATTAATGGTGTATGGCCTAAAACACCTAGAAAAGATCCTCTAGGTTCCAGCTTTTTTTCTCCTGGAGGAATTTGAGGGCAGTGGAGAATGAAGTCCACTATGCAGAAACCCAGAGCTTGTGAGGAAAGAGGGTGGCTTAATCAGTTAATATTTATAAAGTGGCTCACAGATGAAACCTGCTATTATTAGGCCTCCTTAGGAAGACTCTCATACAGTTTTAATGCAGCAGCCAAGAGTGTCTCAGGAAATCTCACAGGCAGCAGGCATTCAAATTGACTGAGGTAGAAGCATGGTCTGCTAGCCTGAGATTTAGCTGAAGAGTTCTAGAAAGGCTCTTGATAAAGGGAAAGGCCTGGAGCACAGAGAAGGGAGGAGGCCTGGGTCGGGGGAGGGGAGGAGTGATTGTGAGCAGCAGCTGTCTCTGAGGGGGCTGATGACATCTGGGGCTTGTCAACTGGGGTGTCAGGGCCACTTCTCACACACCTCCATGCATGAGGAGACATTTTGTGAGAGAAAAGCTCCTCTTATTCTATGATAGCATCTTTCATGATTTATTTGATAAATTTGTCTTCACAGATGAACATGGGTAAAAGTGGTATGTCTTCCCTCCTTCCTTCCTTCCTGTTAGAACATGTTGGCTATTGGCCATTTATTTTGCTCTCTGTCTTGCAAGTGAAGGGAGTTCTGGGAGGTACAGGATCCAGGAGGAGGGGAAGGGGATGGTAGATGAGGAAGAAGAAGGCATTTATTATAACATTTAAAGGAGTCAAGTGAAAGAGTCACATGGGTGAAGAATGAGGCATGGAGGGAAGGACTAGGTTACAGGGAGGGTTTAAACATAAATGAGGTTATATTCTTCAAAAGCTATTTCAGGTTCACTAACAGTTAGCAGCAGGCTTGATCACCACTCATAGTAATAGCTTAATATTGCCAGAAAGTAGACATATCTCCCTGCCTGAATTCATGTATTGAGAATTGCCTTATCTGGATTTTTCTTTTTTTTTTTTGACAAAAAGAAATTAGAACAAACAAGCCAAGAAGCACTTCTGAGTTAATTATTTTTGAAGGTAGTTCATATTTTATGGCCTCAATTTCAAAAATGGAAGAGGGTGTTGGAGTTGGGTGGGGGGTGGGTGAGCCCTTGGCAAGATGAGGGTTGGGAGAAGGTGAACAGGGTACAGCAGCAGGAAAGTGCTTTACTAAGAAACTCAGAGACCTTGTTCCGGGCTAACCCAGTTCTGTCTCCAGTTATTTCTGTTATCATTTGTTGGGTGTCTACTATTTACCAGCCACTTTATATACATTCTCTGTGATTTTTTTGACATGCCTGTGAAGTTGGCGTTTTTGGTCTCCATGTTAGTAAATGTCCCTGCCAGTATGCAAAACCATCTCTAGCAGGATTTACTTTCTTCTACAAGCCCAGGCCACACTGGACACTCTGGACCCTGGATTCTTCACTGTTAAATGAGGGTGTTGATGAGATGGTTTGTTAAGTCCTTTCCAAGAGAACAGTGCAATGGGCCTTTGTCTTCAAGCACAGATGTTCTGTAGAAGGCTTATTTCTAGAGATGAGGCTGTCCTCACCTACTAGGACTGTGCTTCTTGAATGTTAACTCACATTAATCACCTGGGGGATCTGTGAACATGCAGATTCTCATTGAGAAGTTCTCAAATGGGGCCTGAGGTTCTGCATTTCTGATAGCTCAGGTGCTGGAGCTGGTCTCAAAACCTTACTTTTGATTGCAAAGTTCTCTAGGGAAATTGTACTAATACCCTACCAGACGTTTCTCCCCAACACACATCCATACACATGAGTGGGATGAGTAAACCACTTGATTTTAAAAAATCTATACTCCTTTCGAAAAGTCTTCCTTTACTCTATCATCACTGAATTTCTCCTGTCCTCCAGGTTCTCACCAGACTTTTCTCATTTCTCAGTGAAAGCAAATACCACAGCGTTCTGTAATTACTTTCTTTTTCTTTTTCTTTTGTCATTGTCTAATTCCCAATGTGACTTTGGATTCCTGGATGGTATCTTATTCATCTATCTTTGTATCTCCAGCATCTAGTGATGAGTTAGTATGTAGTTAGTGCTCAATAAATGATTAGTGGGATGGATGAATGGATGGATGGGTAGATGAAGGAAAAGAATCTTCAGGACTATGAATGGTGCCTGCTAAACTGCAAAGGAGAAGTTCATCTACTACTGTATTCATTCATCCTTTCTCTGTAGACAAAGTGCCCAAGTCCAGCAGATGACTGACAAGCCTAGCTTGTCTATGATCGAAGCTTTTTTCCTGGGGATTTTTACCAGCATACAGCATGTAAGAGACACATGCATGTATTTGGTATGCTATATTAATGCCTTTATCCTTGCTTTTCTGGGTCACAGTTTTTCCCAGCCCTTCTCTAGCTACCAGATGAGATCCTTAAATTGACAAAACACCCATAGAGGAGAAAATAAAGGAGAGAACTGGTGACTGTAGGGGTTCATAAGGCATCTGATTGGGGATTAGAGAAGATAACTTTTAAGGTCCCTTCTGTGCATGATTCCACATTTGTATGAAGGGAGGGGAAATGT
Organism: Cynocephalus volans; assembly: GCF_027409185.1. Classification (NCBI taxonomy): domain Eukaryota; kingdom Metazoa; phylum Chordata; class Mammalia; order Dermoptera; family Cynocephalidae; genus Cynocephalus; species Cynocephalus volans. The sequence goes on from NC_084473.1 coordinate 45,979,617, forward strand.
ACTTGCATGGGGTACTGAGGGTTATCAGGGCATTTTCTCTGGAGTGGGTTTCAGAGCCACTATCGAATTCTCCAGATTTGCATTCTTCTTGTCAATGGAGTGGTATTCATTTACAAGTATGTTTGATGGAGGGGTGGAACGTTTTCTTGTAGGTGGGACTTTAGGGAGTGAATGATCATCTAGAATTCAGTTAGGTTCAGCATAAAGTTTCAAACTATCACAGAGCAATACTAACATGCCCACTATTACAGCTGATCATCATTTGCGAAATGTGGGGACTGTTTCATTCCAGGCATAGTAGCTACAAGTTTATAGGATAAAGAAGAGCTGAAGAGCTGTGACCAGTGGTTAAAGGCCTCATAGCATTTCAATGACCTGAATTGTAGAACGGGATTTGATAAGAAATCAAATACTCACAGAAACTACTTCTTTGCTTTCTTCCTGATATTCTTGAACTGGTTCTTCCCCATTTTTTCCCTCCTCCCCTGCCTCTCTCTTCCCAGGGCATTTTCCTACAATATATCCAGTATATTCCTCCCTAACTGGGTACATTAGAGATTTAATTGCATGAAAATATTTGTAATACTCACTGAATCAAATTTCTTTCTTTTGTTTTTAATAACCTCAGACTAAACCAAGTTGAACGTTTTCCTCCCTGAGTCCCCTACACCTTCCGTCTTTGGTCCTCACACACTGCATTGGGTTTGCATTCTAGTTTGTCTCACTCACCAGGCAAAGAACTCCTGGAGGACAGCAACATTACCTTTTATCTTAGTATTCCTCCTTCCAGCCAAGTGTTTGATGAATGAATGAATTATCTTTGAAAGATTCTAAAAGATTTTTCACCTTTGCTTTTGCACAGTAAAGCTGTGTTCTTAAAAACTTGCAGTAAACAGAGTATTTGCAAAGCAAATTGTGTATACACACAGGAGGGAAACTTCTTGTTTAGCAGAAACTTGGAGTGTATCTTTAAAGAGTGGAAAAATAATTCAACAAATGTTCAACAAATTTTGATTAAGTAGCTTCTGTGTTGCAGGCACTGAGACTGGTGCTGGGAATTTAGAGATGAATAAAGTGGGTCCTGAGTTTTATCGATCATCTCTAACTCAGCGAGGCTTTCCTTAACAGCATGCTATTTTTATTTGATGGGCTACATTTGAGTTAAAAAAAATAAAATGAATTCTTGGTATATTGCATTCCACTATAATGAGATATGCGTGTATTTATGTATAGTATATATTATATGTATGATATATAAATTATATATTATAATTATATATGTAATACACATTTATATATCTCATTATATTGGAATGCAATATACACAATGCAACTATATGTGTAACACCTATATATATTTATATATAGTACATATGTATATATATACACATATATAGTATAATATGTGTAATACATATATGTAATACAATGTATGTATAATATATATGATATATATATAATTCATATATTAGACAAACATATTTTGTGTGTGTGTGTGTGTATCAAACATGTAGTTTTCTGTATTCCTACCACATCTACTCCCTCAATTCTTCTGGAAATATGCTCTATAGTTTAAATGAATACAGATGAGGGTGGGTGAAAATTTCCATGAAAATGTGTTCCAGAAAAGTTTATCAAGCTTTCAAAATATACACTCCCATCCTAATTTAGAATTCACTTAAAGTTAGATCCAGAGACTTTACAATGAAGTGGAGACCTGAGTTTGAATTTCTTCCTAGCCTCCATTTCTTACTAGCTCTATAATTGTGGGCAACTTACAGAGTCTCTCTGAGCTTCAGTTCCTTGTCTATAAAACGGGAAGAATAACTACTTCACAGCATTGTCAAAGGGATTGAATGAAATGGTATGTATGAAAGCACAATGCTTGTCACATGTAACTCAGATATTATTTGAGTTACATGTGAGTTATCCCTAATAGCCTGCCTTCCACTCTTTGTGGAGTTTAGGACTGAATTCATCTGCAGCTGGGAGATAGTGGGCTAGTCAACCTCTGTGCTGGGGGAAATCTCTGCTAGCAAATGTCCTAGGAATACTTCTTTATGCTTTGAATATAGAAATCCTGGTTTCCTCATTAAGCCCATCACTTAAGTTCTTAAACAAGGCTATGGCATTGTCACAAACTCCAGCCACATTCTGAGTCTTACAGTGAGACTGGCCATCTGGTCTATTGGTCACGTAAAGGAGATTAGGCAGAGGATGTAGGTTCTCCAAGATGGATTATCTCCTTCACTGAAATTATAACCTAAAAAACATGCTGTTCCCCTAGGGAGAGGGTCAGTATGTGGTGGGAAATGTTGGCAGATGTGCTAAGGACATTGCCAAAGGGCTCTTTTTACCTCCTCAGGTGCAGCAGGTAGATGCCTTCCTTCCGACTTATCTGCTACTGTCCTACCTTCCCAGATCAGCTTCCTTCTCATGGTCAAGGGAGTCTTTGCTAAAGACATTCTAAAGATATCCCCCAAATGAGATGGAGATAAAAGTGCCTTCAGTGGCTCAGCCTAATTCAGAAATTTCAATTCAACTCACTTTCAGATACATCAACGACAAACTATTGTGTCCACTCTTAGTTTTATCTTAAATACTAAGTAGTTGACATTTTGGTATATTTCTCTTGTTTCCCTCAGAAGATGAGGGAAGGGGTCTAAAATGCACAGTCATAATTTAAGATTCAACATTTATAATAATAATAATTCAACATTTATTAAGCACTTACATGTCAGGGAATTTTTCTGTGCTTCACATTTATTAAGTTGCTTAATCTTCATAACAACCCTGTGAATTAGGGCCACCTTTGCCCCTTTGACGGAAGAGGAAAAAGAGGCACACAGGGGTTTAGTAACTTCCCTGATATCACACATAAATCAAAGTTACAAGCAGCAACTCATATGATAAGTGCCTTTTTAGTATATGTCTATGCAAGTATAAAGCACATAAGACAGTGAAAAGTAGCGCCCTTGCCTTCCAAGAATCTGCAGTTTGGTTGGATAAAAGTCATGTGCATGAAAAGCCAAAAGCAAAATCAGTAGAACAGCAGTGAAGGGATGTGTGGGAAGGATGCCAGTTCCCAGCTCAGAGCCGGGTTAACAGCAGAGGTTCAATACATTTCATTATTTTTCCCATACACCATATTTTCCCAATCATACCCTCTCTAAGTGTCAAATTTCTCAAGCCCTGCCTTGGCATCCCTCAAGCTTTCCCTGTTGAAGCCCCCTTGGGCCACCTCAGCCCCCACACCCCCTTAGTTAGGATCTCTCTGTTGATGATCACATGTCATTGAAATAAGCTTCCCTCTTGGACCAATGTCCTATGTATGCAACTACCTGTGGCATAATTCACCACATTTTCTGTGAACCTGTCACAGACAACTAGACTAGATCAGGCTGATTGTTTTCATCTCCCAACTCTCTCCCCCTCCCCAAGTACAACTCCAAGCCAACAGCTCTGTCTGACATCCCTACCTGTCCATTGGACCCACCCAAGTTTTTAGTCCTGGGGTCATCTCTGACTTCTCTTCACCATTTAATGCCCAAACAGGCTCTGAACCCTCTCAATGCCTTTTTTCAGTATTTCTTGCAAACCTCCCTTCATTTTTCACCACATTGTTATAATTATGGCTCTTTGCAATTTCTGCTGGACCAGCAGTTCTTAACAGTCATGTGATGACTCAGGAATGGTTTGATGTGGGTCATGGGTCTTCTTTTTGCAAACAAATTAAGTATTCCAATGATTCACTTAAAATTTTGGAGTAAATTCAAGGTTATATATATAATATGTGTGACAGTGAGAATGGAGTGGCAAGTGGAGAGAAGAGTGGAGTGGATCCTGGGGGCCTATGAGTCCATCTCTCCCTGGATATGGAAGTCTGGCTGGTACTTGTGCTTGGGAGCTATGCATAGGGACTGTTTGGGAAAACAAATGGAATTAAAAGAGGATGATAAAAAGTGAAGGAGGGAAGAAAGAGATTTTCTGGAGGTAGAACCAGATTAGAGTTGGAAGCTACAAAAAGTAGTCGATTCCTTTATTACTCCGTGTATACCAGCCAGAAATTGTCTAAACAGGAATTTATTGAGTTTTTAGTGATGAAAGACAAAGGGTTTGGAATAGTAAGGGTGTGGACATTGTGTGTAGAGGAGAAAGGAAAGGAACGTTGATTGTGTCATTTGGCTTCAGTGTTACCTGCCAGCTTTGGTCAAACAAAAAGAGGTGGGAGGCTGTAGCAGCCTCTGACACACAAGGGGCAGCAAACTGTTTATAGGTTTGGGACACTTGTAAGTCTGAGCTGTGTAACTGAAGGCGGCAGGAATAATGATGATGGTGATAATAATTAACCTTTATTAGACATTTGCTGTGTAGCAGGCACAGCCGTAAATGCTCTACACGAGTAATCTCCCTAATGGCCTTGTCTTACCGGGGCCCTGCTGACTCATATTTGTCTTTGTTCACGTACGCATGTGAGTGGTAACATGAATCTGGAAGCCAGTCAGGCCTGGATTCAAACTCTAGCTTTATCGTTGCCTACTTGTGTGACCTTGGACAAGTCAATGAACACCCATGGCACTTATTTATTTCAAAGGGGACAATAATATCTACCTTTTAGGGTTTTTGTGAGATTTATGGAGATAATGTATGGCAATGGAATAGATTTCTAGCTATCTTCCAAAATCTATTTTCCCCCTTTTATTGCTGGGTGCGCAGCTAGACTATACTCCCCAGTCAATCTTTCTGTTAGTTGCAGTGTTGTGAGAAGAAAGGAATGAGCATGGAATGTGAGCAGAAGTGATGTGAGCTGCTCCAGGCCTGGCCCTTAACCCCCCTGTGTGCTCCTCTGCACTCTGTCTGCCTTCCAGCTGTTGGCTGGAGGTGCCCATGACAACCCTGAAAGCCACAGTCAAAGACAGCAAAGCTGCTGTTGCCCTGGGATCCTTCTGGACTACTAGATGAGAAAGAAATAGACTTGTTCTTAAACCCTCTGACATTTTGGAGTTTGTTGTTGTCATCTCTGCTACTTTAATATCTAAGGTAAAAGTCTAGCACCTTGCATGCTACTTAGTGCTATTTATTGCTCAATAAATGCTCTTCCCATCAGGGCAGGGTAAGAGTTTTACACCTACCATCTGAAGAAAAGTGGGTACATACAGTAGGTGTTCAGTAAATTTTTATTGGCTGATTAATTAGGAGTCATGAGGAGCATTGCTTGGTCAATGAGAAAAAAAAAAAAAAATCCTCCTCCTAAATCTATATTTGACCTCATTCAGCCAGTGACCATTTTTCCATAAGTGACACAGTATTTACTATGTCTTGCTGAGTTGTATTGCCTCTTGTGGTGAGCACACCAGTTGGCTGCTGTTTACTGAATTATGAGAGGTTATTCCATGCAGATCTAAGGTGTTACTATCTCTGAGCTCTTGAAGATATTTTGTTCATCTTGGCTTCTTTTCTCCCTTTTTCAATTATTTTGTGAAAAGAACTCACCATGCCTGAGAGAACAACTGTTTAACAATGGGTGCTACTAAATCCATTAGCAAACACAGCCTGGCAGGGTGTTCAGGTTAAGAAATTTGAACCCCCGTCTTTCTAAACTCCAGAAATGCAGAGCTGCATAAGGCAAGTCTCTTGACTGAACAAGAGGAAGCCCTTCATCGCTTTGGCAAATCACTGGAGCTCTCTGAGATCCATTTTCCTCTGTAAGATGCTGCTGAGGTCCTCTGTCCCTCAGTACATTTTATACTCAGTCTTTGTAGTTGGCCAGGCTGTTGAAGATCTCATGAATAATACATGCTATGGACTAAGAAAAAAGCACATGGTGTTATGCAAAGATCATGCTGCTTACTATTATTTTTATTATTTCACTGGAGTCAGGAGACCTAGGTTCTAGTCTGAACTCTGCCACTAATTAATCACTCTCGTTGAGCCAAGTCAGTTACCTTCTCTGGTCTTTGTTCCTCATCTATAAAACAACACTGTTAATCCAAATGATCTCCAGGGTCCCTTCTAGCCCTAGAATTTTGTGATTTTAATTATTTCTGGGATTCTGTTATTAAAAGGCAGCCGGCCACATCGTCAGCAGTCCTCCATGCCAGCCGCTTCCATTTCTAATGAGCTGGGGCGAGGTGGGGCTCCATGAAGTATCCTTCTAGAGGCACCACCTCTGTTCCCCTGGGAGCGGCTCTGCAGCAGACCCACGAGAGAGCAGCAGCAGGGCAGCCAGCAAGGGCTGTTCTTTCTAAGCCCTGGACAAAGTGAGAAAAAATCTCCTAACCTGAGCCATCATTTTCTTGAAGACAGCATATGTTCTACTGTTAGCTTAAAGGGGGCTCCATTGATACCCCTTGTAAGCCAGTGTTAATTTCCTTCTTGGCATATATCCTGATCCTCTTTACCAAAAAAACAGCAAGTGTGCATGTGCATGTGTGTGTCAGTGATTGCAGGCTGTTCTGTCCACCCACAGCTGTCACCCCACAGAACCTCAGGAGCTTCCTCAGTAATTCTCTCTGGGTTCTACTGTGATTTTTTCCTACCCTTTCCACACCTGAAACGTAATCCCCCCTTTCCCAACTGGCTTTCCTCCTCCTTCCAGCCTCTGTTTTCACTCTGTAATTCATAATTACTCTATTTTTTATGCCCCTCCATTTTCTACCTCATTAACTCTTATTCTTGGCACAGAAGTGCTTCCTTTATGAGCCGCAGTGAAGGAAGAACAAGGAGCTCACATCTGGCCCCTTCTGAATGTGAGTTACATCGATGGTCTTATTTTCCTCTTTGCAATGCTTGAGTGTGGCACCCTTATAAACACCCAGAGTGCAAAGCTGTTATCCATCCTACCTTTTGTGACCATTCAGAAATTCAGGGGACTATGTTCGCTGGTTCCATATATAATCGGTTTTATATCCATTTCTGTGCCGTGGATTTCCCCATTCCACTCCCAAATGGTAGTCAAAAGCCCTACTCCTGCACATCCTTTGCCTCATGTTGGTCCTGAGAGTGTTCATATTTTATAGTGCAGGGACCCTCATGGTCAGGAAAAAGGAATGAAGGTTTTTAAAAGCTATCTATTTTATGAGACTTTGCCAAAGCCTGGAGAAAAATGCCATCATTCTAGAGAAGGATGAGATGAATGGATTGGGCATTTTAACATGAGTTTTTGCATTCAGCCACTTAGGGCCACCTAAGAAACTGGGAACCATCAACCTAGTTCAGTACATGCTCAGGCTTTTTCTGTGCCTTAGAACCCTTTGTTTAAAGGGAACCTGGTAGCAAAACAAACAATGGAATGTTTCCTGTGGAGGATAGAGGGCCTTGGCTGTGTGGGACAGGAGAAGAGCACTCAGATCCCCTTTCTCATGTAGCAGCTTCTGAGGGGCTCTTCCTTACTCTATGGATGTGTGTAACTTAATTGTAAAATACTAGTACACGTTTGGTCTTTACTAAAATAATTTTAGGTAATGGAGATCCTGTTAGGAAGATATCTTTTAGAAATTTCGTTTTGTTTTGTTTTTCAATGTTCCTGAAATTAGAATTTCAGGGTCATCAGCAAAGGAAGGAAGGAACTTTATCTAGATTTATTTTCCTACACATGCCCCCCGTCCCCACACACTTTTCAAACAGCTAAAGTAGCAAAGGCACAAGAAGTGACAATTACATGGCTAATTAATAACCAAGCAGGTCTGGGTTAACATGTTCTTTACCTATGATGATAGGAATGCATTTTCATTAATCCGCTCAAGTTTCCTTATGTGGGTCTTCTTGCTGGAGCTGTTGGACCAATGGGTCAAGGCTGTCGCTTCCAGAGGAGGGGGTACTTAGGTCATGAGACAGGCAGCAGAGGTAGCACTGCAGACCTATGTAAGTACTCACTAGCTGTGTGAAGCTGACAAAGTTACTTGGCCTCTTTGAGCCTCAGTTTCCTCATCTTTAAAATAGAGATAATGGTATTTATCGTGTAAAACTTTGTAAGGATTAAACATGAGACAGTTACATGTTAAGTATCTGAAACTTAGTATGTGCTATAGAAATGGTATTTTGTTGTTGTTATTTTCTATTGGAGTCTAGTCCAGTGACTACAAATCCCTTAGGGTCAAGAACTTTGTTGTATTCATAGTTTGTAACTGTGAACCCAGCAGGCACTCTGTAAGTCCATAAGTTTGTGTTGAATGGACAGATGACATCTGCAGGGCTTGAAGTCCTTTGTCAGGACACCTGAGCTGTGGAGCAGGAAGGAAATCTCATTCCAATTAAAGCCCAACCTTTAAAGTTTTCTTCAAGGAAGCCTTCTCTATTTCCCCAGAATTAAGACATTTTTCCTTCCCTGAGCTTCTCCAGCACATTGCTTGTGCTCTTACCAGAGTATCTTATCAAAGTCAGACTAACAGTCACACCAGCTATACTTCTGTTTGTAGGCCCCTGAATGCTAGAGCTGCAGCCCCTCAAATAACACTTGGCTGGTGCTCAACTTTCATTGAATTGAAAAGAACAGGTGTTAACAATGCATCTTTGACACCAAATACCAAATTCTTTTGCGGACCTCTTCTGCAGACATATTCAAGAGTTTCTGCCTTCGAGGAGCTTCTCGTCTGTAGGAAACTGCACTCTCTTCCTCTGCAGTGCATGGTGACCAGAGACAGATTTTCAAGGCTTCCTGCAATCTGCCCAGAACATAGCAGGTGCTCAATAAGTGATTGTTGATAGACTAAATGAATGAAAAAGGCGAAAGCTGTTATCTCATTTACCACTGAAGAATGATAAAGCAAAGAAAGGTTAGATGATTTACTGGAGGCCACACAACAAGTTAAAGACAGAAAGAGGAGCAGAATCTGGGTCTGCTAGCTCCCATGCTGGTGTTCTTTCAAGCACACAGTGTAGCATCGAGGTGTTACGAATCCCACACCTAATTTTCAGCTATAAATAGCCACCCTCTTCCTGCTTGTCCATGATACATTTTCTTTTTTTCTTACTTCTTTTCTAAAAATATAAGTTTCTGGAGGAAAAGAAGTACATTCTGACCAAATGTGCCTTTGGTAGAAATTCCAGGACCAATTTATTACATCAAATCCTGATTTAGATTTCAGAATTCATTTGAATACATTAGTTTTACAATTTGCATATCTAATTATGTTTTCCTCTGTCACAAACCACAAGCAATTTTCCCCCTTTTAGGATCATTGTGTCTTTAAACGTAAGACATAGAGACAGGAATTACCATAGCAACTTGCTTTCCAATTAAATTGCAATTGCTGACAATCAATATGATTAGACAAGGTCAGTGACTGAGTAAGCCGCATAGTATTTAAAGAGAGCTAGGGATGTGCAGGGACAATGAGGAAATGAAAAAACTATTAGAAATCTCTCCCTGGAATTGAGTGTGATTTCTTTATTGCTCGCTTCTTGTGCAACCTAGAGATGTGTCTTATAGTAGCAACAGTTTATAACCTGCCAACAAGAACCTGGGAATGGAAGCTGAAAGATGTTGGCTGAGGTTGGTTTTTCCTTCTTCTAGTCCCCAAACACTTCACGAAACCACAGATGGAAAATCACCAATTTGAAAGTGAGAATAAATAGTAGCTTCTTCTTAATGAAGAAGCAAACACAGGAGGTGTGTCTTCAGCTTAGATGGGGAAGGAGGATATTGATTTGAGAGGCAATGGGATGGTCCACAACCAGGCTTGCCTGGACTGGGAGCTGTGTGCAAGCTGGAGCCTGGCTCAAGGCATCCGGGGAAGCACAGTGGTCTTACACCCTGCATCACCTGGGCCCCTTTTAGTGTCCTCCTTGCCCCTCTTTTCCTCTCCTAGTCTCTGCTCTAAAGAAGAAAAATTCATTCACATCAAAGTGTCGGTATCTAAGGACTGACTAAAGTCTGGTTGGAGGGGAGGAGGATTGCATTTTCATAGAGAGCAAGGCTTTAATAAAAGAGTTGTTGTGAATACTGGGCACTACGGAGCAGGTAGGGAAGGTATCTTTGGAGCCTTCCGGCCTTTCTGGAGCCCATTATATCACATCTGTGACCTACTGTGATTCCATAGCAGGCTAGATATAAGTAAACTTCAGGTCCTCACTCACTGAAGGAAAAGATGAAGTGAGGTAGTTATTCTGGTGGCTGAATTGTAGATGCCTCCCAGGCACTGTGCAGTACCGTGGAAAGGAAGCACAAAACCACACTGTCTGGAAAATTTGTATTGAGGAGAGAAGACCCAGAGTGGAAGGCTCAAGGGTTTAATGTCCAGTAGGAGAACTTAGGGTGATTGACTTTCTGCCCGTTGCTCACTATCTTGCTCCCTCCTTTTGCCCTTCTCCCCTTCCCCAGTTATTCTCAATCTGAGGGCTGAGTGGGAAGCCGGTTTTAACATGGGAGAGGATGGGGGCTGGAGCTCATGGAAGCTGGTGAGATAGAGCCTTGGGTTATCAGAGTAGCACCTGGTGCCCTCACAAGATGCAGAGTAGTCAAGCAAGTCTATTTGCCAAGCCTGTGGTTACCTTCCCCAAATCTCTCTCCTCTATCAGAGTCTCTGTGGCCCTCCGGACACCTTTATTTTTTATTTTTGTGATTAAAATTTCTCACTTTTGCACATTAAAAAAAATCAATTATTATTATTATTATTTTTATTCAAACATTGATTGTACATATCAGTGGGGTACAGCATGGAGTATCCATACCTGTGTGCAATATGTGATGCTCAAATCAGGATAACTAGTATATTCAATATTACACAACGTAATCATTTTTTGTGGCCTTTTACCAATTTCTCACTAACCCTCCCTCCCCCTCCCCCTTTCCCACCTCTGGTGGCCTCAGTTCCAGACACCTTTAGTATGTGCAGAGTCAACAGCTGGCATCTAGTTTTAGTTTCCCACTTGCTTATCTGTGGTGTGGCCTGGGACAAGACACTTTAGTTCTTCTCATCTCATGTACAAAGTGAATAAACAGCTCTCTCTTACCTACTTCATATGATCAAAATAAAAATTAAATGTCTGTGAAAACATTTGGAAAACTGTAAGCATTAGACCCATAAACAAATTTTTGGAAAGATTAGAATGATTACTATCACTGCAGTTATTACTGTTACTTTTCTTTGATGAGACACCCATTTCCTGCCCCATTCTGTACTCCTCTTCCTCCCTTCTATAAACTTTTTCTCCAGACACCCATTTTTGGAATGAAAGTCATGCAGAACTTGATAAATTCACCCCCAGTGTTAGTTCTGTTGACCTAGCATTTCTCCCCGCTGGAGACAGAGAGAGGTTAGATAAAGGGTGGCATTTAACACATAAAATGTTGCTGGGAGGTAGAATTTAGGCATTAGGGATAAACCAGAGAAAGCCTTTTAGTTTAAAATTCTGTTTTGTGACAATGACCCCTTCCAGTGCTCCTTGCATAATGCTGCAGATGGGGCTGCTTCCCCGACTTACACAGATGGCTACCCACTGTCACATTGGACATGTTTCAATGTCTTTAAGCATCAAGGTTGGTCTTTATAGGCTTTATACTTTATACAAAGCTTTGCTCTCTTAGAACTTGGGATAACTGTGTTAAAGATAAACTGTATTCTTCAATGCTGCTGAAAAGACAAATCATTGAGAATTATAGGAGAGGGAGGGGGGCAGAAAAACTAACAATACCCTAAGGAGGCGCTTGTATGCAACTTGCTCCTGTTGGCATGGTTTTCTCAAGTGCTTTACTTGATTTCACACTGCCTTTATTTTCAAAGCGTCTTTGCCAGTGACAGAAACAACCAAGGACAATGAGCATTTTATATACATTAACATCATGCCCATCCAAGGGACAACACTTTGTAGCATAGCTCCTCAGCAGTATCCTCTTTTCTGCCTCGCACCAGGGCAGTGTTTTGGATCGAGAGTCTTTCATGGCTATGCCTATCTTGGCTCTAACCTGTCCTCCACCTCAACTACCCCAAGCAACATTTAATGCTCTGGATCCACCCAGATTCCCGGTCCTCTATCAAAACTTATCTGCCTATGAGATCATCATATTACAGAATTACAGAAGTATAGAACAACTCCTACTGAGAGGAGATACCTAAGACATCATTTATTTTTACTCTCTAAAGAATCTAAAGCCAAAAGAAGGTGACTGGCTTCTCACTGCTCAAGACATTCACAGTGCTGGTGGTTTATATATTACTATCTCCAGGCAATAGCTTTGCATTTTAATAAAGGACTGTAATCCCTAAACCATGAGTAATATGAAAATTTCAAGCACTCTGGAAGGCAAGTAGGAGGAGAGATCTTTGAGCAAATAGGGGTTTAGGTATGTCTTCCTTAGATTACAAGATGTAGATCTTGATACCTTTTACTTAAAGGGAATATCACTGGCAAGTTCAAACATGTAGATTTTATTTGAAAAGTTGAATAACACTTCTTTTACTCCCTCTCTTTCTCTCTCCCCATCTCTATGATCAATATGTGGATAGGTAGATATACTCGGAGATGCTATATATGCTAGATTCTAACAAAAAGAAAGGTAGATATAAGTACCATACACTTTAGATACTCTGCTATGGACATTAACCAAGATTTGTAGCCATGATTATTTATACTGCACGGACACCCAACAAGGTTAATTATTGTTCTATTTCCCACCAGAACCATGTCCAGAAACTGTGAGGAGAGAAACAGTGGCTGATATTTTGCTGCTAAAGGAAATTATTTTCTTCCTTTTTGGGGGTCTAAAATGTATTATTATCAAGGAAGGATCAGACCTATTATCTTTGATCTCTGTTTCATCATCTCCAGTCACTCTTTCTTTATGTTGTTAAATAAAAATTATAGGAGGCCATTATTTTGGACTAAGTTCCTTCACTATGTCCCAAAAGACCAGACTGAAATGAAAATGGAGTCACCCTGCTAAGTTCCATGTCACTTAGGCTGTGTTCTGACCTTCTGAGAAGTCAGGAGAAAGATGACAGCAATTACACAACAGGCTGGTTTAAATCATCAGTAGGTATGATAATGAAGATCCGTCTGTTTTAGTCCTTACACAAAAGAGATAGCCTGAAGTAACTTGATTTTATTTCTATTGTTCTGTCTTCCTGTTTCTACCTTACAAGGAAAGTAACTTTAAAATGACCAATCGCTTTTTGTTCTTTGGTTCTGCTTTCTTCAACCTTTTTCTATTGGTAAAACCAAGCTCCTCTGCTTTGTTCATTGGAACACTTATTCTAGTTTATGGAATAATGTGCTGCCTGGTTCTAGAACTGTAATAGAGCCAATTGAGATCTTTAACTAAATTTGTTGTAATTTTGATCTTTGACAATGTCCATTTTTTTCTTTGTTTTTTTACTCTCCTCCCTATACTTAAACATTGTACCATGTTGAAGATTTAAATGTCTTCCAAAGCTTCATTCAAAGAAGCTTGTATAGACTCTTCCTAAGGATTGTTGATACCAGCTATCAGTTCAACATTATTTTACTTTGAAACCTCGGCTTCTCAAAAGCTGATTGAACACTGGAACTTTATATTCTATTATGGTTCTGGGAGTCCAAAATATGATTCTTGCTTCTGTCACCAAAACACAAAGGTCTCATAAATGTAACACACTTGGAGGCAGTGGGAGGGAAAAGCTGGAACAAGGTTGATGTTGGGGAAGTGTATAAATCTGTTTTCTGTTGTTTATAACAGAACACCTGAAAGTGGGTAATTTATAAAGAAATTTATTTGTTACAATTTTGGAGGCTGGGAAGTCCAAAGTCTAGGGGACACATCTGGTGAGGGCCTTCCTCCTGGTGGGTTGATTGTCTACAACAATTTAGGCTTTCACTGATGAGAATGAGCTAAGCAAGAATGATCTAACCTTCTCACTTGCTCTCCTTGTAAAGCCATCAGAACCATGCCCATTACTCCATGAATGGATCAATCCATTCACAAGGATGCAGTCCTTGCAATCTAATCACCTCTTAAAGGCCCCACCTTTTGGATACCATAATTGGATTACCCACCATCTTAACACTGTTACAATGGAGATCAAGTTTCCAATACATGAACTCGTGGCGAACACATTGGACCTATAGCAGGAGGGATGGCACCAGCCTGAAGGTCAAGCTTAGAAGGGGAACAACCACATGCCAGATATGCCCCTGTCCAATCTTTGAATCAACTTTTCTTCAATGATGCCTGTCTGTAAACTGATAAAGACAGTTTAACGTTATGTGCTAGATAGAGAAAAGGGTCAGAAGTCAGGAGAACCATGTTCTAATTCTGCCTGTTAAGAAACTAGCTGTTTACCCATGAGATATTATGTTAAATGGGGTCTAAGTGGTCTCATGGTTTATGTAAAGATAATAATAACCATTGTATCACTTTTCTAGGATGATGTGAGGATCAACTTAGCAACATGTGCTGAATACAAAAATAAATAGTAGGAAAGAAAGTGCTGTGAAAAGTTAGTTATTATTTTTACAAAGGCAAAGTATATTCATTCAGGTATGGTGATTGAGCTGATATAGTAAAGTGAATTGCTTGATTTGTGGTCAGACTTACTTAGTTCTCATTCTTAGATCAATTATCCTAACTCCATGGTTTGAAGATATTTCTTTGTTCTGTGGTTTAGATTCCCAACCATTCTCACATGTGAATGAAAGAATTCAGCGTGTTTAGTTTCTGTTGCTGGGTACATCCTTTGATGTTTAGATATTATTTGTATGTGAGCTTTGTCTTTTTATATTTTTATATATTTTAGATATTTATACTATATTATTTTCTATATATTAACCATATATTATCTATATTACATATATCTATATATATTATCTATATCTACATCTATATTTATGTTAGATATATTTTCATATATAAGTATATTTATGTTATATATGATAAAATATATAATTATATATAATATATTGTTATATGTTATATATATTATATATCTCTATGTATTTATCTATATATACATGTTTCTATCTATATATAAATACACAGGGTACAGTCAGGGCTAGAACTTTAAACAAGTTGGCTTTTGATGCACTCAGCATCTTGTTTCTATAAGTTCTTCCCTCTTTCTATCACTTTTTCTTTGTATAGATTCTCAGTACTATCAGGAAGTCCCAGTTTGTCAAGGTAGAAGATATGTCTTCTATTAAGGTATTGGTGATCTCTCTGTAGCATTTTCCTATCTTCAAAAAAGAGACAGGAGGTGATACACTGTTACGAAGAATGAATCAATGTTGTTGGGAATTCTAGATGATGTGGTAGTCTGAGATGAGGGACTTTCCACTTCCAGACACATAGCAATACAGGGTAAAATATGTCCAACATTAAAAAAGTATTTAACCAATTTAGAAACCATGAAGTAACCCCAGCCCCAACATGGTCAGAAAAGTGAGTGTCCACTGAAGCCAAAAGACCAAGGAAAAATTTTGATTAGGATGATGGGTTTGGAACTTCAAAACCCACATGGGAAGATGAGCCCAAGTTTCAGACCCCTTTTTCTGGGAGGAGCTGGGCTACCTGCATTAAGTCAGGAACCAGGAAATACTTCCCATTAGTAAAATGGGGAACTCTAAGCCAGGGAAGACGTCAAATGATCAGCTTGAGGCCCTGGGTGAAAACAGTTACCTGCAAGTCTTTATAATATCAGGCCAGTAACACTTGATTATGTTGGGAAAGAATTCACAGAATCAACTGGTTACAGTGAACACAAGCCAAGAAATTAATAGAAAGATCTTCACAGAATTTGGAAAGGTAAAAATGCGTGATAGCAGCAAAGGAGAAACGGTTAGGATGTTTCCATTCCTAGAGCGTGGGACTCCCACTGAACACACCCCATGCTTCCTAAGATGGAATGAGGATAAATGTGACAAAAATTATACAGGGAAATACCATGCTAGAGAGTATTTGCACCTAAATAAATGGAGATTAAAACAAGACTGAAGAAGATTTTAAAATAAGTATTTTTAAGTGCTCAAAGATGTAAAGAAAGTTATAGAAATCATAAGAAAAAAGGGGAAAGTATAAAAAAAGACAGATTTGAAAAAAGAATTAATAAGAAATATTAAAATAAAAATACATAGTCAAGGTAATTAAAAACAATAAATAAATTGAATAATGAAATAAAAAGTTTGGAAAACAGATGAGGCAATCATTCATAATTCAGCTCATGGACAAAATGGTGGAGAAATAGGAAAGACAAGTGAAGAGACATAGAGGATAGTATAGAAAGTTCCAACATACGTCTAATAGGAGATCCAGAAGGAGAGAAGAAAGAGTGAGGAAAAGGATAAAGATGATAAAAACTTTTTCAGAATCAAAGCAAGACTACTCAATTTGAGAAAATCACTAAGCCACAAGGATAAAAAATAAAAAACAAATACACACACAATAGTGAAACTACACACAAAGAAAAAAATTCTGAAAACCTACAAGAGAGAAAAGACAGATTACTAAAAGTTGGACTGGCAGCTGACTTCACATAAACAACAATAGGTACCAGAAGATAATTGTTATCTGCTCAATGGAAATTAGTCAACCCAGATTTATTACTTGACCTAGTCAATTATTAATAGTTCAAGAGAAGCAGGGAAGACATTTTCAGACACATAAAGACTAAAGAGAGTTTACCACTTATAAATCTTAATTGAAAGGACAATTAAGAAATTCTCTTTTGGGGCCAGCCCTGTGGCTCATTCGGGTGAGTGTGGTGCTGATAGTGCCAAGGCCGTGGGTTCGGATCTTATACAGGGATGGCCACTGCACTCACTGGCTGAGTGTGGTGCAGACCACACCGTGCCGAGGGTTGTGATCCCCTTACTGGTCAAAAAAAATTTTTCTTTAACAAGAAGAAAATTGGACCCAGAAGAAACAAGTAGAGTTTAAGAAGCAAAATCTCTGGTGAATAATAGTAGTCCTAAATAATTACTTAATTAAAAGTAATACTAATCTGGGGGAAATTAATAATAAGATAGATCTAAAGTACTATATAAAAATGACATGAAAATTGCAAGGGGGAGTTAAAGCAGAGTTAAAGCATTCTAAGATTCTCATGTTATTCAGATAGAGCAAAGTGATGCTGATTAACTTGGATGTTTGATAAACATGTTTTTAAGAATTATAAAGTAACTATGAAATAATATAATAGAACACTTAACTTTTAGAACAGTAGAAAGAGAAAAAGGGGGACTAAAAAATTGTAGTGATAACATTGCAAGCACTGACGAGACACATTTTGTTATTGCATGTGGATGTGAGAACATATGTGTATATGTGCTGAATACCAGATGTCTTCTGATAGCTCAGAAATCAAATTTACTTCAATAAGGCCCTGTACATGCCCAAACTGTAAATCTAAAGCAAAGTTTTAACACATCTACAGACACAGAATAGAAAATTTCTGGGTTACTCTTTTGCAGCAGATATAATTGTACATGTTGCTGCAGTCAACACAATCTTTATCTCTGGGAAACCAGACTGCAGGTGCATTTGGGGCCCTTTTGTACCCTTGTTTTCTGATCAAGGGGCCCAAGATCTTTTTCTTTCAAGGCACCCAAGATCTTTTCCTGTGTGTTTTCAGGCTTGTATTCTGGAGACCTGACATCTTTTACATAGATTTCATATCACAGATCCTCTTTGAGAGAGACGTCTATCCACAGCACTGTCCAGACTCAGTCCTCATAGAGGAGAGCATAGAGCAGTGCAAAAAGGAAAATGATATGCTACTTTTTTGTCATCCTTCCAAAAATGATTAACACAAATTTGTTTTCCGCATAAAAGTGTCTCCTCTGTGGTTTTTTGTTTCTTTTGTTTTTGCTTTCTGCAAGGCTTTCAGTTTGTACTAGATGTGACATGTTTCAGACTCCTACTTCTTCCAAAACTGGGATCTGATCTCTTCCACTTATCACGGTCATGGAAGAGTTCTAGTTTTCTTGAACTAGGGATTCTTGCTCATCACTTTTAACACTTTAATGGCTATAAGTTTCCCCTAAAGTATTTTGTCAGCATATAATTAAGTGAAAAATGTAGGTTACAATTGAGAGTGCATAATATAATCCCACTTTTATTTTTTTTAAAATGTATGTGTTAGCAGAGAAAAAATTCTGGAAGACTTCATCAAAATATTAACTATGGATATCTCATTGTGGGATTATTTAAAATTATTGTTTTTTTAATAACTATCTGCATTGTTTGACTTTTTTTCAACAGTGAGCATGTATCACTTTCATAATCATAAAAAGTCCTATTTTAATTGTAGAAAACAAAAATCTGAAGCTTGTCCATCAGGGACAACACCTGGTGCCACAGCTTGGGAGGTCTACGGGTTGTCAAAGGAAGTCTTACAGTAAGTATATAGATGGTGTTCTGTTAAACAATATACACTGTAGTTTGGAGAGCTACTTGAAAAACAAAGTTGCAGCCTACTTTGTTTTTCCTATTCAACTGTAGGTAAGTTTATTTTAGAAAAAGGCCCAGTGATGTGCTGTAGAGGTGGACATGGGGGTATTATGACCTGGTAAGACCATCGTGGAGTTTAAGTATCTTGTGGCCTGTGTACCTTAGACCATGGAAGTAAGCCTTCCTAGAAAAGGCATTCCCTATCCTCATTACCCTCCTCGAATTTTTCTCTCCTGCCACCTCCAGAACTTATCATCTGTATGTTACTTGAGTTTTAAAAAGGTTTATTGTTCATTGTCTGTCACCTGCTCTAAGAATCTAAACCCCATGAGAGCAAGGATCTCTGTTTTGGTCAATGTTGTCTCTGCAGCATCTAGCACAGAGTAGGTGCTCTGTAAATATGTGTTGAAGGAAGCAATAACTGTGAAATAATTACATCTATGTGGAGAGAGGTGTGGTGCACTGCAGACAGGGGAACAGCATGAGTTGAGTTGAGAATGTAAGAAAGTGAACAGCATGGATGTGGGGCCATGAGAAGTCTGACCTGGCTGGCAGGGAGGGTCCTTGTAGATGGGTAGTAACAAACAAAGTTAGATGGCTGGACAGGGAAAAGATAATAAAGGGGCTTAGAAATATAACAGGGGAGAATCAAAATAAGGGGTGAGCATGCTCAGGGGATGTGCTGAGAGCAATGTAGGATTTCCTGGCATGGTCTTAAGTCTGGGCTCCAGTGCTGATACACAGGGGATAGTCTCACTCTGATTTACTGCAAGGGAAAGGTGGACACTGGCATAAAATTCAAAATACAAATGGGCTTCTTGGTTTCTCTCATTGTCTCTCTGTGATAATAATTACCTGAGTCAAACATTTAGAGTTTAAAGACTTTGCATTTGGAATCATTTTCAATTCAAACCACCTGACAGTGCAAGACAGTTATACTCATGCAGAAACAGAACACTTAAGGAGATACAGACCTTTTTCTTTAGGCTTCTCTGAAACTCTAATTAAATGAAATGGATCTGTGCCTCATGCTTAGCTCTGAGTTTTTTCATACAGTGCATTTGGGAAGCACACCATGAATATGTAGTTGAGCACTTTGGGGGTACTCATTTGTGATGAGTATGGATAGAAATGGAACTCACTCAGTATAAAATGCTTACATGCTACAATAAGCACGCCTTTGCTCTTTCTAAAAAGAGACAGCATGCCTCTTTGCTTAGCCCAGCTTTTGAGGGTAACATGTCAGGGAGCTTCTCCTACCATGCAGAAATCATGAATTATACTAGAAAATGGAAATTTTAATTAGGATGAACAGAACTGAGACCCTGTCTTCTTTCCAGATGTGTGCATATCTGTTACAATATTCCCAAGCTGCATGAAGATTTCAGTCCTCCTGTTTTAATCGATGACCTGGAGTATTTAATTTAATATTTCTAGATTATTCTGAGGCAGACCCATGATGGGGGTAACTGGGAAACATTGCAATGGAATATTCTAGAATCCAAAGGGAGTCTGAGGAAGTTTAGACCAGGCAATGCATTGTTTCTTTGAGAGTATCCCCTTGACATCTTTGCCTGAACAGACTCTTTCAGCCTCACAGGAAGCTTCCTTTCTGTCTCTGTGTGAGACATTCACCTTTAAGAGGTGGAGAAGAAGAAAACACCCTGGAGAAATGGTGCAGTGATTGTAGCTTAAAGTACCTTAACCACCCTTCCATCATGTATGTAGCAATTCACTTTGGAAATATCTCAGGGGGCATGGGTGAGACAAGTGCACATTCTTCCACATCATACCTTACACTGTAAAATCTAGAGATGGATGGTGCTTTTGAAACTTTACCTTCCCAATTTTTGCCCAGTGGCCTGCTTCTGGGGCATTTAACCTGTGGCTCATAGGTGGTCAGCTACCCCTGTCTTTAAGGATTACTTGGAGTAAGAACCAGGCCAGACTGGATGACAATGGGAGAATGAGATTTTGGATGCTGAAGAAGGGATGATAGAACAAGAGCAGAGAAACAGAACGGCCTGGAAATGGGACCATCAGAGCAATGTAATAGGTCTCACGAAGGGGCAGGGGAAATTTGACACAGGTAGAAGTCAAAATCCATCAATGCCTGTGATAAAGAGCTGAAAAATCCATTGCCATTAACATTTTGTCCTTTATATAGAATGACCACAGAACCTTCACATGCGTTTGTATTACTGTATCTTTTGAAGTCTTTCAAAGGACATAGTTTTGCTTTTAATCATGCATTAGTGAACACTGGAGCAGTAATTTCCTTTTTTTATGGCATTAAATGTAGCAAAATAAGCTCTAAGGAACCAAATGTATTTATAAGGTTGGTCATTCCTAGACTCCAGGGACAGGAGCAGGTTAGTGCCAAAGAGGCGAGGTTAATGAGGAAGGCCTGAGGATGTAGCATATTTAGTACAGTCAAATCCTGCCATTTGCATTATTCAAATTGAGAATTGCTAAGAGGCAGAGACCAGCTATAATGTTGTGTCACCTGAAAATTCACTGACTAGACACGGCTTGTTTTATCATGCTTGAGATTGACAACAGTTTATTTAAAAAAAAAAAAAAAAGGAAAAATATAACAGTTTGTAGAGTATTTAAAGAAACACGCCAAGACCTTCCCAACAACTGAGAAAACTAGTCTTGAGATTAGCTAATATTCGCTTGACTTTCTCTAGAGGAGATCAGGAAAACACTATTGTTGTTCTTTGGATAGAAGAGGAATATTTCCCCTTCTGATGTCATTCCTCCCCAAGTTTAGGGGAGGGTTGAGGAATTTTACTGTCTGCAGGGAGAAGAGGTGCTTCCTAGAGCCAAGAGCTCTGGTTGCACCATGCTACCTCAGGTGTGGTTTGCCTCTTCTCCTATGCGTGCTTCTGACTGGGTGGTCAGGGTCGGCAACGGTGGGAGGGATAGTGGTTTGCATGTTTATTATTTACTCAGTGAATGCAACCTATGAAAACAGAGAAACTGGAAAATTAAGGCTCCAAAGTACATTTTACATGTGTTCTGATGCAACTATGTAATGAGGCTGAGATAAGTGGACACACATAAATCTCCTATTTTCTTCGGTTCTGTATGAGCCTGGCTGAAGGGACATCTATGCTATGGAGAGCTGCTGACCTTCTTAACACCAGCTCCCCTAAATCAGTGACACTTTTAGATGTAATTTGAGTCTATCTACTTTACACAGACTACTCCACTATTGAGCCATCGATGGACAAGTTCCTCATATCTTGCTTTACATAATCATGGGTGGAGCATAAAAGGAGTCAATATTCTTTGGAATTCAGGTACAGTTATCTGAGTGCATGGATCCTCTTTTTGAAAAATTCTGTTTGAACTGTCAGTGCTCAGTGGGGGCCTGTTATGCACAATGCGATCAAATGGCAAGGACTGTGGGAGCCTGCAAACTCTTTAAGGAGATCTCAGAACCCCATTATGACTTTGAATTTGTTTTATTGTTTGCCACTCAGAACACTCAGCAACATTTAGGGATTGCTTACATTCTGGTTTGCATCATGTTTCACATGAATTTCTATTTCTATAACTACGTTGTAAACTTCTTGGGGCTAGAACCAAATCCTATCTTTCCCCTTAGCTCCTACTGTGCAAGACTGATTGAGAGATGAATGGATAAATAGATTGATAAAAGCACTTCAGGAGCTACTAATGAGAGTGAATCTGAGAGTTTAAGTAATGTGCTGATCTTTCTGGTTATACAAAGTCATAAACAGGTGGAGGAGTCTCACATTTTCAGTTGGTGAGGAGCACCTATTCTGTTTATTACTGTTCCCTCCAGGAACCCTCTCACTCTCCCACCTTTCCTCATTCCTTTTATACACGATACTTAAAACTGGAGGCATAACCTCATTCAAGACTGTGCAAAACAGGAACATGGTAATGAACTCTTGTTGCTGCCATAAACTTGATGAATGGCTTGTGGAGGAAGGGCATTAAATGGCAATCTCAGTCCGGTGGTTAGCTCTGTGGCATTCCTCCCTTGGAACTCATGCAGACCAGTGTAGATTTCATTCTGCTCTAGGTTTCCTGTGGGCTCCATCAGGTGTGCAGGAATGTTACTGAGCCTTGGCTGGAGGGGAAAGAAACAAAGAAGTTCTCTTTGTTTTTTTCCAGCATTCCCACTGCCTTCCTCAATCTCACCTTTCCCAACCAACATCACTCACAATTCTAGCTACGTTTGATCTGGGAGAAATCTTATGAGCCACTTTGACCTGCACTTTCCTTCTGACCTTTGCCAACCTCAGATTGCCAGGACATAAATGCCTGAATTCAATCTCCTGCTTCTTGCCTGAGATACAGATTTCCTGCCAAAAGAGGGAGTACTTGGGATCAATTTGCCCAGATGAACCATACAATGGGTATGCTCCTGAGAGAGTTGTACATGAATAGCATTTTTCTGCGTCCAGCTATGTTTCCAGAACATCAACAGAGCGGCTTTCAGAAACTGCGACAGTACTTTCATAAGCAACTAGTTATACTAAAAACTGAGGGCTATTCTAACTATTCAAATGTGACAATGACAAAGAAAATAAGAAAACTGTTTTCCCATTATCTACCACTTGGCTAATAGCAATGAAGCATGTGTTCATGTGTTTGTTCTGTGCTTTTCTCAATTGTTTTATGTGTATTTTATCAACAACTACACTGGAGCAGAGGTCGTGTGCCATTTCTTTTGGATCCTCTATGGCATAGCCCCTAACACAGGACTAGTATTTTGTAGACTTATTACTCAGTATGGATCATGGACCAGCAGCACTGGCTTCATCTGGGAGCTGATTAGTATTGCAGAATCTCTGGTCCCACCCAGACCTACTCAGTCAGACTCTTCATAGTGGTTAGATCCCCAGGTGGTCTGTATGCACATTAAGATTTGAGATGCTTGATGGAGGAGACACTGCGCAGGAACTCATGAAAAGTCCACTGAGTTTAACTAAAAGAAAAATCTTCTCTTGCAGAGCTGAAATCCTATATCTTTGCTAAAAGGTTGTGGTTAAATCTACATGTCACTACAATGTTGATTTCAGAAGGAGGCAGAAAGAAGTAGGCAAAAACAGGAACAAAGAAATTCAATAAATCTAGTTGACTTAGGAAATTACCTTTAAAAAATGTTTTGCTAGGACAGGTTGGGCCAATTTTTAATAATGGATGTACTCTATTGAAGCATTTACCCTTTAGCATGGAAAAGGCTAGCTTTGCACTGGGATTTTCATTGCTTGGATTAGACACTCATCTACTTCTAGGGCATTCTTATTTCTAGCTGCCAAGTGCTCAAGACTATGTGACAAGTATGGGAAATGCTGAGCAAAAATACCTGCATGTGAATGTTACATACTTGGCAAAAATATAAGGGTTACTTTTTTCTTCTGACTTGGACACACTCTATCATGTAGTGGTGTGACTGTAAGACTCTCAAGATCTAATTTTTTTTTTTTTAATAGATGAGAAGCTACATGGAAAAAAGCAAAGCATTGTACACAGAAAGTGTACAGAATGTGATATCAGAGGAAACCCACCTCCATAACTTCCTAGCTGTTGATTTTAGGCAAGTTATCAAATTTCTCTGAGTTTCATTTCCTCACCTGTGAGATGGGCACAAATACCAGGGCACTTCAAAAAGTTCATGGAAAAATTGAATTAAAAGATAATATGAGTCTTTCCATAGACTTTTTGAACACCCCTCATACTTGCCCCAGCTGCCACTAAAGGGTTGGTGTGGAAGATTAATGAGCTAATAGGTATATGTTGCATTTTGAAATCATAAAATATGATACCAACACAAAGACATTCAAGCTACTGCTACAAACAAAATGAATGAGAACTCTGTGAATTTGTGTTTATGTATGTCTTACTCCTCTGCATTAGAGAACAAGATTCTCATCCTCCTATATCATATATTATCTGGGCTACAATTTTTGCATTCATAGATATCACAGAATGGCAGATTACTGCAGGAGCTTTGGAGTAAGAATGCCTGGGTTCAAATCCTGGCTCCACCCCTTATTAAATGTGTGATGTTGGGCAAGCCACATCACCCCTTTGGATTCAACCTCCTTATTGTAAAACTTAAATGATAATAAGATTTTTATGATAATTAAATAAGATAATGTATATAAAGTGGCTTATCAGTTTCTGGCAAAATAATCACTCAACAAATGGCAGCTGTGATTGTTGCTGTTGTTAAGCAAGGCAGGAACTCCTTGAGAACAGGGACTGTGTATCTTCATCTTTTAGCCCATAACATCTAGCAGTGACTGGCACATAAGCTTCATCAAATCATTTCTTCGTCTAATTAACACACATTTTGTGGCTTGGGAAAAACTTATTAAATTATCGATGGATGGATGGATTATGCTTCTCTTAGTTTGCTTGGTCTCTCTTAGAGCTGCTCACAAGTAGAACAGAACAAACATAACAGCATATATACTAGTCAGAAGGAGTGTCCCCAGCTTGAGGAAGCTCATTAGCTCCACAAGCCTCATTCTTTCAGATGTACAGGGAGTGATGGAAGCTGCAATCATTTACTCTGTGAACCCTGATAAATCACTTGATGGATTAGCTGGTGTCATCCATCAGCTCGCACTTGTCTTGAGTATTTGACTGAAGTCTATATATCTGCTCCCTTTACAAAGCCTCAACCAGTGATCTCTGATTTGGCATCACCACCTTGAAGCCAGTGTGGAACTTACTCTCCAGGCAGGGTGTTTTTTGGGGGGGCAGGGGGGACTTGGATGTGCAGTAAACCACCATCGTTTTACCCCCAGAGTAAATGTCTGGTTTATCTAACTGTCTTACCTGATTGGACTCAGAAGTTATATGTACGTGTAAAGAGAAGCATGGAAGGAAATTTAAGGGATGATATAAGAGAAGTGCATTTTGAACAAATAGGTAAAGACTGGCACCTCAATTTTTAACATTCAGTAAAGAAAAAGAAGAAGAAGAAGAAAAAAGCCTGAGTTTTTCACCTGCTCAGTCAGGCAGTAAAAAGCTCATCCTCAATAGATGGGATCTCTAAAGCACTAATGTCAGTGTGATTACAGGAAGATTATCCTTCTCTCAAATTTAAGTTCAAGTATGCATGGACTTTGCAATCCAAACAAATAGTCAGTCAAGATATGGTTTTTCACGTATTAAAGCAAATCTCCTTAAGCACATGTTCCACATTGACTAAAATCCCACCATTAGCAATTCAATCCTTTGGATTGGACATTACCTACTTCCTTTTTTTTTTTTTTAAACAAATTGTCTTGGAGGAGCCAGTTCATGAACTCCTTAGATTTTCAGTCTCAATGAATTCCTCAAATGCTTTTATCCTTTCTAGAAAAGAATTAAGAACAGGATAAAAAAAAAAAAATTCAGAGTCTGATTTAAGAAAGGTGAAGTGGGGCCGAGCCCGTGGCGCACTCGGTAGAGTGCTGCGCTTGGGAGTGCGGCGACGCTCCCGCCGCGGGTTCGGATCCTACATAGGAATGACCGGTGCACTCACTGGCTGAGTGCCGGTCACGAAAAAGACAAAAAAAAAAAAAAAAAAAAAAGAAAGGTGAAGTGATGGATGTGTTAATTAGCTTGATGGAGGTGATCATTTCACAATGTATATGTATATCAAAATCATGTTGTATACCTTAAGTATATGCACTTTTTATACATCAATCATACTTCCCAAAGGCCGGAAAAATAAGTTTGGGATGATAACAGTAAAAATTAAAAAGTGATTTTCCTGTAGGAAAAAAAAGAGGGGTGGTTCTGAAAGGTTGGGAAAGGAACCAAGAGGTAGCATTGACAAATTCACAAGCTCTGCCTGTTGTTATCATTCTGACGTGCCCAGCCCTGTGCTGGGTGCTTTGGAGGA
The DNA here is from genome assembly GCF_027409185.1 of Cynocephalus volans. Classification (NCBI taxonomy): domain Eukaryota; kingdom Metazoa; phylum Chordata; class Mammalia; order Dermoptera; family Cynocephalidae; genus Cynocephalus; species Cynocephalus volans. Next base: position 46,005,860 of record NC_084473.1, read on the forward strand.
ATATGAGAAGAGAGAAAAGCAAGACAAGGAGTCAGTGTGTGGTTGAGCTGAGACACCATGAATGGGAGGAAACAGAGCAAAAATGCTTTCTTTATTCTTCACATCTTACATTTGTATGCACTTTTAACTTTCCAAAGCATGCCCACATCCAAGTGCAAATTACATGTTTATAAAACATTTGGCATCAACAATTGTTATCTCTATGCTCAGACTCTCAGAATCTCAGACCCACTGTGAAGGTTAACTTCCATTTTATTCATTTAGGCTTTTTTGGCATTTATTCCTCACTCTCATCCTTTCCTCTTTGCCTATTCAGCTTGTGGAATGGTCAGAACTATAAAAACACATCTCTGGTCATCTGATTTCTGTGTAGGGTGACCAGCGTGGAGCTGAGCATTGCAAGAGAAGTTTATGAAGTGTAAGATTCACGTAGTTTATTTGCTGAGGGGTGGACATGCAAATGGGTCCATATTCTATTTGAGTCTTTAACTGTTTAAAGCATCTTATTAAGTCATAAATGGCCCAGATGGATGTGGTTGTGCTGGGCATGGGCTAAATGAGGAAATAAAAATAAATAGTTTGTGTATCGATTAGAACTCGCCTTTAGATCACATCTTTTTTTATTTTAACACCATTCTATTAAAAAATTAAAAAACCCAATAACCTAGACAGAGTCCCCAGAGCAGAGCCACAAGGATATTTTTAACTTGAGTATTATGCTGCCTTAATTATATCTTCTCTGGAAAGACACAAACGTTGAGTAACTGGCAGGGAGGAAAAAAAGGCCAGTTTATTTTCTGGTATATCTGTGAATGCTGACAAACATAACACATTGCAAAGTCTCTCCCGCAGCTTGCTTTGTCAAGAAAGGTCAGGAGGGCAAGCATGGCTGAAGCAGAAATCTTAAAGGATAGAGAAGATGACCTCGCTCGAGTGCTGTTTAGAAAATGGAAGAAGATTGTGTTTGATTGCAAGCCAGAAAAACTTTGCGTAGCCTCTGTCAAGTCCTGCCACCCGGAAGTCTTAGTTGCTAATGAAAGGCACCAGTAGAAGTTACCATGACCATGAATACCTTGGAGCACCAAAGGGCCAAGAGAGTGGAGAGTCTTGGAGATGGAAGATGTAAAAGAGAGCATATCTGTGCTTTTCCAAGCAAGGGAGCATCTACAACATACATCTGTATTACTATAAGCATGCTAGTTCACAGGGACTCTCACCTGTGTTCTTCCTGTATTCCCTTCCTTGTAATCTCTTTCAGCCAAGGAAACCCCACTCTACTCTCACAGATAAAGCATAAGGGACTGAAGTGTGGAGAGTTATAATGAGAATAGGGTTGGGGACATCCGTAAAATTACAGATCTCAGAAACTCTTTTTCCCTTCTCAGACTCACACCTCTCCTACCTTTATAAAAAGAAATCAAAGCAAAAACAAAACAGAATAAACCAGCAGAAAACCCAAGCATATAAACACAAAGTTAATAAATTATTCCCTTTCTGAGCTGGGCAGCTCTTAGATATTATAGAGTTTATTTTAAGGACCGACCTAGAAACAGTTGAAAATAAGAAGACCTAATGGAAACACTAAAACCACATCAACCCAAAAAATGACAAGTAAAGAACTTGTGTTCTTGATTGAAGCAATTATTACAACAAAAATACTTATTTCAGAATATTTATGGAGAACAGGAAATGAGATAAGGACTTTCACCTTCTAGACACTAACTCATATTTGACCTGGGTCAATAGTGACACCATAATTGATCTCTTACATTTCCCAACTGCTGACTAAGTTAATTTGCAACTTAACAGGCAGCTCAGTTTGCAAGCCCTTGGAATAAAGCTACCCATAGCAGGAGCTTTACCCAGAAATGCTTCGGCACGTTGGAACATGAAGGAAGAAAGCTCCAAGAAGAGGTTTCCTTTCCTCTAAGACTGTCTCAGTAGAAAATGATTGATGGGGGTTTTGATTTATGGAGGTTCCAAGAGCTTAGTCAAAGAAATCCTCTCCTCTAATGACAAATGACACCAAAGGAAGCTTTAACAGCCTTAATCCTCCCCTTAGTCCCTCTTTTACTCTAGTAGAATAATTCTGGAAAATGGGAGATACCAACAAAAAGGAAGCCTTGTGTAGCAGAAATGACCTGACTACCTTGGTTCAAATCGTAGTTTCACCACATAGAGATCTTCTGATATTGGTTGCTTACTCTTCCTGAATATTATTATCCCTGTTTGTAAGGTGTAGATCAAGATATAGAATATCTCCAACACCCTAAAAAGTTCCCTTGTAAATCCTTTCCAGTCAATCCCCATCATCACCCTGGGACTCACATCAACTACTAATCTGCTTTCTGATTAGATTAGATTTTCTCTTTTTTTTTTTTTTTGAGTTTCATATAAATAGAATTGTATGGTATATATTCTTTTTTTGTCTGGCTTCTTCACTTAGTATAATGCTTTAGAGAGAAATGTATGTTGTGTGTATTAGCAGTGTATTCCTTTTTACTACTGATTAGTATTCTATTGTATGAATACAACATAATTTATTTATCTATTGACCTGCTCATGGGTATTTGGGTTATGTTCAGTTTTGGGCTATTATGAATAAATCTGTTATAAAATTCTTGAACAAGTTTTTGTGTGGACATATGTTTTTATTTCCCTCTGATAAATACTGGATAAGAAACTGATGAAGTTTTCCAGAGGGGTTGTACCATTTTACATTCTAACCAGAAATGTATGAGAGCTCCAGTTGCTCCACTGCCTCACAAATACCCAGTACTATTAGTTTTTATTTTTATTTTTTTATTTATTTAAATGTTTTCAACTTTATTTGGTAACAGCTCCATGTATTGATATCTAGTTCACATGATTGTCACTTTAATTTTTAAATTTTTTATTAGCATATTCATTGTTACAAATCATACTTATTCTTTATGCCCCATATCCAATCTCTCCCCTGTCCCCTCTCCCTCCTTCCTCCCCCAGGCTTCCTTCCTCATCCTCTTCCCCCCTCTAATATCCATAGATTTGTTCTCTCCATCTGATAGATTAACTGTTCCTCTGTTGATTTGTTACCTAGATGATCTGTCCAGTACTGAGACAGGTGTGATCAAGACAGGTGTGATCTATTATTGTAAATCAGATGATTCTTCTATTACTCTGGAGTCAGTTTTTAATTTTGGTCATTTTGGTGAGTATGTAATAGTTTTCATTATGGTTTTAAATTGTGTTTCTCCAGTGATCAGTGATGAGCACTAATAACCAGTGATTATTGCTGGTTTGTATATCTTTTTTTTTTAGATAATTTATTTTACATATAAGTGGAGAACAAAGTTGACTTTCAATAGTTGTGTACAATGTGTCATGGTCAGATGAGGAAAGTTAGCTTATTCATCATTACTGTATGTAATCCTTCTTTGTGTCTGTTTGTGAAGTATCTGTTCAGATATTTTGCCAATTTTTAATTGGATTGTTTCTCTACTTATTTTTTATTGCTAAGACTTCCCTGTATAGTCTTAATACAAGTCCTATTTGAGATACATGTGTTGCAAATATTCTCTCTCAGTCTGTGGCTTGGTTTTTCATTTTCTTGATGGTGTCTTTTGAAGAGCAGAAGTTTTTTATTTTCATGAAGTCCAAAGTACCTTTTTAATTTTATTCATATCATATCCTATTTAAGAAACCTTTGCCTATCCAGAGATTGTGAAAATATTCTCCTCTGTCTTTTCTAAAAGTTTTAAAGTTATAGTGTTTACATTTAAGCCTATGATTCATTTAGAGTTAAATTTTGTGTATCACATGAGGTAAGGGTTGAGGTTTACTTTTTCCCATATGGATACCAAGTTGATTCAGCACTGTTTGTGAAAACAAAAACCAAAAAACCCCCATATTTATTCCCTACTGAATTCTATAAAACAAACTCTTTTAGGATATAGCGATGAGGAACATATCCCAACTCATTTTGTAACACAAGTAGAACAAAACCAAACAAAGAAATTACAAGATAAGAGGCTAAAACCTCTATGAATATGGACACAAAATTCTTAACAAAATATTAGCAAATCAAAATCTGTGTGTAAGCAATCTCTAACAAATGCAAATCAGATCACTTCACTCAGTTGCTCAAAACATCCCATTTAATTCCCATCACACCAGCGTTGACACCCAAACTTGTTCCCATGGCTTGTAAGATGCTATATGGCCTCACCACCAGCGTCGTCTTTGACCTTTCATCCTACCGACCCCCTGTTTGTGTATTCTGCTCCAGCCACACCATGTAGACACACTGTACATGTTCATCAATGTTCTCTGTACAGATTGGATTCAGACTTAACTGTCATCTACCTCAGTGGCTTTCAACTCGAGATGTATATTAGAATCATCAAGGGAGCTTTAAAATACGATTAATGCTTGAGCCCCTCCCTGGACAAATGGAATAAAAATCTCTGGAAATGTTATTCAGGCCTGTAAGTCATTTTAATAAGCTCCCCAGGGAAGCTCCCCAGTGGATTCTAAAGTGTACCCTGAAATGAGAACCACTGGACCTCATATCCTGGTTATTTCCAGGGACTCAAATCTAATCTGTTCAACATTGACCTCCCATTTTTTACTAAGAGCCTATGGAATCATCAGCTTCTCTTTCTTGCTTTATTTCAGTAAGTGGAATTCAAGGTTCCTTTGCTCCTTAATTCTCAGAATTGCAGAAGGTTGGGGTAGAAAGGGATTTAAGTCATCTAACAAGGAAGTGCTCAGGGAGGCAAAGCTGATTGGAACCCAGATTTTCTAGCACGGTTTCGATTACAGTTGGAGTTACCTGATTTACTTCCTTCCCTTTTATCTGTGCTGAGTGGGTCTGAACAAGTGAGAACTGGGAGAATCTTCAACTTTTTTAGTGTGCTTGCAACAGTTCTCATTTAATAAATCTCTTCTTCTAATAGTCCCTCTGTTAACTTTTCTTTTTCCAGTGATCTGGGGATGGAGGCTGGAATATCAGACTAGTGTTCTCATTTTTATATGCAAATAAATCACTTGATTATATTTTTTGTCCTTATGTTATCATGAATATTTCAAATGAATTTTATATGGTTCATGTTTATGGTTTGGGAGCTATTTCACGTTTTGGCTCATTGCCGCCTCATCTGCATATACCATATCTCAGCTGATGTTGATTGGTCTCATTTACATATTCATCATGTTCCTATTTTCAAAGATATTTTGTTATAGACTGGTTTTTCTTCCTCCTCCAGTGTTATAATAGCACTTAGATGTGTTTTTAAATTGCACTCATTTCCATACGTAATTTTTCTGGTTAGCATAAATCACCACATTGTCACCTACTCCCCCCACTCTATTCAGTGTAATCTTCACACTTTATACCAAGCTGACATATGGCTCCAAAGTAATTAAAGACAATGTAAACAGTTTACAGTGCACTTTGCAAAGCCACTTCACATTGCAGAGAGTTTGATTTCCCTTTCCCCCCAGCAAGTCTCAAAGCAATGAAGATTCGGGAGGCTTGAGGTAGTGATGCTGATAAAAGCTAAGGAATGAGCACTGGCCATTGAATTTCTAATGGGGAAGCTCCTGTTCCATGTTCTACCAAAAAGACTCCTTTCCCTATTGACTTGTGATAAAAGTAGAGGTGCTGGATTAAGCCGGGTTAATGCACAAGGAGGAATCAGCAAGAGATGGATGTGCTCTTTCACCACTCTAACAGAAGGAACTGGGGAAGAGCCAGACTCATCAAATGCCCTTGTGTTCTAGACATAGAAATTTGGTTTTAAAGGGCTTTGAGAACCCTATGAAATAGGCCTTATTATTAACATTTTACAGATGAGGGAGATTGAGGCTCAGAAAGGCAAAATGCTTATACAAGATGGGGGCAGATCTAAAAGGAGAAAGAAATAAAGATGTGTGAACTCAGAATCTCTACAAACTAGTGTAATTCCCATGCAGATAAGGTACACTCTGTTCTGGAAAATCTTTTACTATTGCTTATCCACTGTGTTACCTTGGACAGGTAATCTGATCTCTTTTAGCCTATTTCCTCATCTGTAGAGTTGCACTAAAGATGGTACCTACGTCCTATGTGTCTGTGAAGATTAGGCTTCAATCAGTAACAGGCTTCAATCAGTGCCTGGCACACAGTAAATCCTCAATAAATGTTAATCTCAATGATAATACAGGTTGAGCATCCTTAATGTGAAAATCCAAAATGCTCCAATGAGCGTTTCCTTTTAGCGTAATGTTGGTGCTCAAAAAATTTTGGATTTTGGAGCATTTTGGATTTTGGATTTTTGGATTAGGGATGTTTCACTTGTAATTGTAATGAGGATAGTAATAATAATAAAACTCCTACCGGTACAAATTTGATTCATCCTTTAAGTCTCAGTTGAATTCCACAGACCTTCCCCAACCACCCAGGCCACAGAGATGTTTCTGTTCTGGATGACAACAGGACTAAATTTCTTTTTAGACATTATTTTGCTCACCTGACTACCAGCATCTAGCGTCCATTTATTTTTTCTCTAGCAATGTCCTCAGCTTTTATTTGTGGATCTCTTTTCTCTCACTCCATGCCCATGTGATTGAAGTAGGTGTTTCCAGCTCTAAGAATGGAGCCCATTACCCAGGCCAAAGCCAATCTGAGCATCACATTCTCTTAGCTACAGTGGTTGTTCCAAGGATGGTTGTGTGATCTAAGCAAGTCAGACCAAATCTTAGGACTTTTGTGGGATTGAGCAGGAAGGTCAGTTCTTTCCTTCTGAATGGAAACGTGAGAAAATGTGAAGCCAGGACTGCTACTGCCATTTGCCACCAGGGTTGGGGCTAAGGGATGAAACTAACATAATGGAAGGGAAATCTGAGAGGGAGAGAGCCCAAGTCTAAAAACAAAGATCTGAACAGAGCTGTTTCTAAAGCCATTCTTCCTCTCTGACATCAAGTTAAACGAGCCATTAAATTCCCTTTTTTCCCCTGAAGCCTGTTTGAAGTTGTTTTTTGGTCTTTTTGCCTTTACACAGAATCTTAAAATATACAATGTTCATATTACTTATTTTGCACATACTCTCTTGTGCATTTTTGTCTTGGGTTACATTTTAAATTGTAACTATCTGACTGCCTACAACATAGATTCTCAGCCAGTGTTGGTGTGCCTATCAACTGCTACATTATTTATCATGATCATTCGTATTATTTAGTATTTTCTTTTCATTTTTGGATGTCTTGTCTCCCCTGTTAATTATACTTATTCATTCATTCTTTTTTTTGTTTTTTTCGTGACCAGTACTCAGCCAGTGAGTGCACCGGCCATTCCTATATAGGATCTGAACCTGCAGCAGGAGTGTCGCTGCGCTCCCAGCGCCGCACTCTCCCGAGTGTGCCACAGGCTCGGCCCCATTCATTCTTTTCTATTCATGCATTTATTGGATATTTATTGTATGAACCTGACTCTGTGTGAGGCACCATGGATTCAATGCTGACTAAAAACAAACATGCCTCTGTGCTCGTAGAATTTATAGTCCAATAGCGTTGTTAGAAATTAATTAAATTATCATGTAAATAAATGTAAAATTGTTAAATGATAGTCATCACAGAGACTAGTGGTGACCCAAGAGTGTATATAGCAGGGATTTTGCTATATTTAGAGAGGTTGGGGAGGGCTTTTCTGGGGAAGTGACATTGGCACGGGAATCCGAGTAAAGGAAAGTGGCAGAGTAGAAAGAGCATTCTCATCAGAAGGAACAGCATGCGCCAAGGCCAGGGGTGGGCTGTAAAACACAGTGCACTTTATGACTCGAAGAGGGCTAGAGGAGGAGAGAACACAAGAGGTCCGGTGGTGCAGTACAGCACTCCTAGCTGTGGTAAGGAGTCTCCTTTTTATGTTCAGAGCAGAGGTGAGGCACACAGTGTTTTTTCATGTGCGTATGTGTGTGTGGTGGGGCCAGTGTGGAAGGTGACCTAACCAGATATGAATTTAGAAAATATCACTCTGGTTGCTAGGTGGGAAAGGGATGGGGTGAGGGGAGGGCATGCTGGTGGGTGGGGCAGCTCAAGTAGATGACTGTCACAGCTATCCAAGTGCTATGGTGTGCCATTTCAAATCAGAAATTATGACCTCAGAAGAGAAGTGGAGGTTGCAGATGAAGGTTTAGGAGCCCTGGTAGCAAGACATTATTTGGTGAATAATGAATGGTTCTGGGGTGGGGCTATAAAAAGAGAAAATGACCAAAAGTGGAGCCCTGCAATATCTGAGCTTTTGAGGGGCAGCTGAGGAACAAGAAAGATGGAGAGGACTAGATATGGAGCAGCCTGGGAGGTTAATGAGGAGGCAGGAGAATGAGATGTTCCTGACAGTAAAAGGGGGAAAGGATGTCAGGAAGAATGGCCCTAATGTTCAATGACATTGAAAGCTACATACAGGGTAAGTTCTAAGAGGACAGAGTAGAAGCCATTAGATCTGGCAGTTATGGTATTGTTTGGGCATTTGATAGAATAATTCAATAGTGCTGAAAAATTTGTGGACAGACAGCAAGTGGGCAGGCTGAAGAGTGATTGAAAGGAAAGGACAGGAAGGTGGGGAATGCCAGCTGCTCTTGCAAAAGAGTGGTTGTGATGGAAAAGAGAGAAACGGGTAGCACGGAAGGAAGGTGTCATTTATACAGAACGCTAGCTTTTTTTTTTTCTTCTTTTTAACAAGGATAGGTGAAACTTGATTGCAGATATAGAAGAAATGAAAGGGACTTCGTGATTTGTGGCGAGGGAGACATTGAAGAGGAAGCCAATATTTGTTAAGTCTAAGAAGCTGGTTAAAGACTGGAGGAAGAATGTAGGAGAAGGACGTAGGCCTGGAAAGGAGATGAGAACTCTTCAGTGACCAAGAACAGAAGGTGAGAGACAATGGAAGAAGGAGAGTGTGCAGACCGAGAGGTGCACACAGTCTCCTCGGAGTTCAGTTCAGTGCTGGATGCTCTGCTAGGGAATGCTTTTGGAGCCTTAGAGCATAAAAAGTGTTAAAAAATAAGTTTACTCTAATTTTATTTTTGGCATATTGCTGTGTCAGTACAGGCTGATTAATAAAGACATGAGAAATAGATGACCTATATCTGAGGAAGATGAGTTACTGAGCCAGCTGCTCTGTCTCTCGGATTATTGCTGCGTGAGCTCAGCTCAACCACTCACATCACCACGGGAAGATCTCATCTGATGCTGACCACCCACTGAGGGGTCTGTCACACTTGCTGGATTGAATTTGATTAAGTAGATTATTTGTGATATCTGATATTCCTGCTTTAGAGTATATTTCTATGAAATTATAGGGATGTCCAGAAGCACACAGGTATCCAGTAATCATCTCGTCTGTGTTAGGTCCAGGCAGAGCAATGGCTATTCCATCCATGAGTACACCTTGAGCCCAAAGCTCTCCAACTCTATTGTTTTCCTGGTTTCTCTGGTGAGCTCTGTTTGGGTGAGTGTCCCTGTTTTCTAATCTGTGTAAATATGAATGTCCTAATAATGTAAACCCTGAAAGACTGCAGGTCTTAAAGTGAACTGTCCTCTAACTTTGGAATAGAAATTCGAGATCACATAGGCTCCCCTTTAAAACTCTTCTCTTAATATACAGATTAGGAAACCAAGGACCTCAAAGATAAGATGATCTAATCAAAGTTACACAGTAAGTTTATATTAAAACTAACACTGAAACCTGGGATTCTGCTCACCCTTCTCTAATTGCTGAAACACATTTCCACCTTCTCTACCTTGCATTCCTTTTGTTGATAGATTCCTTTCTCGCTTCCTCAGACCTCAACAAGTAATTTTCTTGGCGGGGGGCGGGGGAGGGAGGCATGTAAAAGAACCAAGAGGAAAAATGGTATGACTTCAAGGAGAAACACATGTAAACCAGAGGGTTGCTTTCTTATAAAGAAAAAAGCATTCCCAGGCAGGCCAGTTAGCTCAGTTGGCTAGAGTGTGGTGTTGATAACACCAGGGTCAAGGATTCAGATCCCCCTCCAACCAGCCACCACACACACACACACACACACACACACACACACACACACACACACACACACACACACACACACACACACACACACACACACGAGTATTCCCTTCTATCTTTTGCAGTACTTACTGGCATTTAAGTCCTGAATGCTGGCTGTGCCACTGAGGAAAATAACATATTTCCCTGACCTGGAAAGTGGGACCAAAAACCTTTAAAGGCAGGAAGGTTACTTTAAGTGTTAGAGGATTCGCTCTGTTTTTTAATACTTTGAGAAAGTCTTATTTGAGGAAAACCCCAAATTAAATCAGCCCAATAAAAAGTGAATGTTTTCAGTAACAAAGGAATCTTCTTTTTTTGAAGAGAAATCTCAGTCAGTGCTGTAAATTTTCCTAATCCTTTTAAATGTTTATATATCAATCACTACTTGTCTGCATGCATGCTTGGAAACAAGAAGTCTAGAGAATCTGTTAAGCACAAATGTTAGGCCCTGCTGTCCATTAAAAATTAATCAGAAATAGTAAAAAGTTTCTCTGAAAGAGAATGAATATCAGCAGAGAAAACAGGCTTTGGTTTGTAGAAATTCCACTCACAGGTACTTTGGGAGCAACGCTTTTACAAAAAAATTTAAAAAAAAAAAAGAAAAACGAAAAGAAAAGCAAAAAAAAGTGAGGATTGCTTGGATTGCTCCTTTGCTCATTACAATGGCCACACTCGGAAAGATTCCACACTATGGTTTAGGAACCATGGTAAAGAAATAAAATGTGAGAAGATGTGAAGGTTTGTTTGGCATGTCAGTCTGGCTCCTAATGACAAAGTGTCACACAAGATGAGATCTGAGGTTGCCCTCAGATTGCCCATGAGAAATTCACGTATATAGGTGCCAGGTACGTACATTTTCTCCAGGTCTTCAAATCCCGAAAACGCTCCCTTTGGGATGACTCGAAGCTTAGTGAGGACAAATCTCCTGAAAAGACAGTGGACATAAAATATCTCAACCTATGCAATAATAAGTAATTGAGTGCCTAATACATAATATCAGCTAACAGCCATAATAGTAATGGTTGACGTTGCTTTTACACTCTGTCATCATTCTCACCACAAGGCAGTGATATTGGCACTATTAATTCCCCCATTTTGCATGAAGAAGCTGGAGTTTAGGGAAGATAAAAACATATCTAGAGTCACACGGCTGATCTGGTGGAGACGGGATATGTATCCTGCTTGTCACCACTAATCTATGTTGCCTCCTGGAACCCTGTGTGAGGCCCCTTCTGTTTCTCTATTTCAACCCGCAATACCTCTTTCTTTATTGTTGCTCTCAGCTGTCCTTGCTTTCTACTCCAAAGGGGAAATCAAACCAATAGAAGAAAACGCCCTCAAGCTCTCACAGGGTTCACTGCAGGCAACGCCCCGCCCGCAGTACTTTATCCAGGGGCCTTCCCTCCTGTTACTGCAGGTGAACTGTCCATGGTCCTGTCTGAGAACGGCCCCTGCAACATGCACTAGCTCCCTTCCCCTCTCTTCTAGCCCAGGTAACCACTACAGCAGCTTTTGCCTTTCGTACATTTCATGTACCTATTTTCCCTTCTCTGCTGGATTATGCTCATCGATGACATCAAAAACAGGTCATGTATTCTCCCATCTAAATAAAGTCCTCTCAACCTCAACCACCTCCAGCTTTTGACGTTTTCTTTTGCTTGAGATTATTTGTCTCACATCTGCCTCAAAATTCCTTCCAATGGCTCCTCATTTCACTCAGGAAAATATCCAAATTGTTTACAATAGCCTTTCGTACCCTACAGGAACTTCCTGCTGTCTATTTTCATAGACCCTCTAACCTCAATTTTGACAGCTCTCCCCTCTTCTCATCCCACTCCTGTCACAATGCTCTCTTACTGTTCCCTGAACATCACAGGCTCCTTTCTGTCTAATGTTTCTGCATTTGCAGTTCTCTCTGTCTGGAACATTCTGCTCGCAGACATCTTCATGGCTTGCTCCCTCAGCCCCTTTTTTGTTCAAATGTCACTTTCTCAGTGAGGCTTTCCCTAACCAATGTATTTTAAATGACAATCTGCCCAACTTAACTCCTGGCCTTCTTCCCTACTTAAATTTTTCTTCATATCACTTCTGACATGTTCTACATTCTATTTATTTGTATATTCAAGTATTTATCTATCTCTTCCTTATAACTAGAATGCAAGCTCCATGTGGGCAGGAATTTTTGTCTGATTTTTTACTCTGTATATCAGATGCCAAGAACAGTGGCTGGTACATGACAGGTAGTCAATAAACATTTGTCAGATGACTCAGGATCCCTATTGAACAGTCTAAAAATTCTAGACTAAAAGGTGAAATTACAAGTGGCCCTTTGGGAATCTCTACAGTAGGAATACTATTCTTTCCCTTGGCTTTCCTCCCTCTGGCTTTATCTTGCTTTGTAACTGATTAATGGGGAGTTAGGTTTTCTTTCCACTTTAACCCTTCCTTCCACAAGGAAGTCTATTATGAGTAGGAATTATGATTAAACACCAGGGACTTGGATAGTTTCATAAACATTTTATTGCCTTAGTCTCTTATCATTTATTGGTATGTGAAATTTCTGTTTCAGATACAGCTGTTACTCAGGCAAACATGTCTTTTCTTTTACTTTATTTATTTGTATTTGGCAACAAAGTGCACCAGCTCTATGGTGAGGAATCATGAGGGAGAATTCTGGCTGTTGTTCTTGCTCTGAAGGACTTTATATATTTGTTGGGAAGGCGAAAACAAAAAACTTGGGACTACCAGGAAACAATTGTGGGCTACAGTTGCTGTAATAACTAGTATCAATGTTATATATGCATTAAAATGAGAAAGACCCAAAGTACACAAATACATAAAAGGAAGGTTGGCAGGAGTGGTGAATTTTGAAACTGGGCTTCAAAACTATCAGATCATACTAAAAGCACAGTTTTTATAAAACCACTTAAATAAAAGCTGATCTAATTTAGGATCAGATATAATGGATCTGAAAGAGTATTTGCTTCCAGAATGCCTATCTGAAAAGATTTAAGGTTTGTTCACACCACCTTAACTGTACTTGCTTAGCCTTAGTTAACTTATACAAGTTTCTTTTGTTCCTATTTATCACAAGACAGGAGAATGATAAAAATAAACCAGAAAAAGCAAAGAATAAAATTGCTTTAAACTACTCAAACAGTTCAAAAGTTTCAAGAGAGTTGAAATATTAAAGTAAAATGTTAATTAATGAGATGTACAGAGAGTGGGTCTTGAATAATTGACTCTTCTATTTAATAACAAGTCAAATAAATAGCAGTATTTGATTCAGCCCTAGTAGCATACATATTTCTAAAAATTACAAGAACTGTGCCTGTGGTTCAAACTTATTAATATAATTAAATCTTTTTTGAAGAATAAAGTCTCTATTTCCATTTCTTGAAATATTACAAACTAGATAATCTGAAGATATTTACACTAAAAATCACCCAGAAGTCTTCTATAAAACATGACAAATATTATTTTAAATGCATAGCTGAGCTTGTAAGAAAGTATGAGAAATCCCCAGGGGCCCAGAGTAAAGCAACTGAATACCAGATGAAACTCTGAGCAGTGGTGATTGCAAACCAGAATTCTAAGAGGATGAAATGAAGCGAAGGTATGCTGGGGGCAGTTTCCGGACTTAGTAGCCAAGAGATTTGTATTTTGATGCCAAATTGGTATATGAGATGACACATGGAGGATGAAATGCAAAAATGTATGCTTCCTTTTTTCTTTATCTATCTATAAATCATCTCATATGCATTCTAGAATGAAAGGTATAGAAAATGGAGGACAGGCAACTTTTGACAAAATAACATCCAAAAATTTTTCATAACTTATAAAAGATAAAAGTCCTCAGATTCAGAAATCTCAGCAAGTCCCCAGGAAGGAAACAAAAATAAATCCACTGCCAGATACATGTGAATTAACGCTGCAGAGCCATTAAAAATTTTTTTTAAATGTAAGCAGAGATAAAAAGGCAGATTATTTCCAAAGAAAAATAAATAGAAAACTTTGTAAAAATGTCTTCAAAAGTACTAGAGAAAATAAATTCCAATTTAGAATTTATACTTAGAAAATTATCATTTAAAAGTGAGGGTAAAATAAAGATAATTCAGAACAAATTTAATTTACCACTTATAAACTTCTAACAATAAAATTCCTTTAGAGGACAAGAAAATTTAATTCAGCAGGGAGGCACACACACACACACACAAAAATAAGAGAATAGTGAACAAAGAAATTAGTGTTTCCTATTGAGTAGGTCTGTTTTCATAATGGCTTGAAAACTGACCAAGTCAATAAGGAACACTAAAAAAATATTGACCAAGAATTAGGTCACAAAGCAATTAGTACAAAAACAAATTATTTTCTTTGACAATTATGCAATTAAATTACTTAGAAATCAGTAATAAATTAACCTCTCTCCCCCATTTGGAAAACCAAAAGCAAGAAGCAAAGTAAAGCAAACCAAACCAGAACAAAACCACCCTTTTAAATCATACATGGGTCAAAGAAAACCTCACAATTATAATTAAGAATTATTTGAAGTGAACTGTAGTAAAAATACAACATATCAAACTTATATGATATAACTAAATGGCTATTTATAGAGAAATTTATCATTTTAAATTATACCATAAAAGAAAACAAAAATGATAGAAAATTAATGAGCTAAGCTTCTAACACAAGAAACTAGTAAAAGAACAATGGAATTGTGGAAAAAGAAAGTTATAATGCCAATTTTACTTTACTCCATTTCTGGCTAGAATTTAAACTAAAACAAAACCTGTTTAATAAGAAACATTAGTAAAATGAGAGACTGTTGATAGCGATGTTTTGAGAAGATAAACTCTCAGGTAGACATTACAATTTGATATATAGATAAGGTTTAATTTTAATCTATACTAACTTGTTATTTCACAATCATTAAGTTAAGTTTCTGCGTAAGTTTATTCAAAGGTGGACAAAATGTTTTCTTGTAATACTGAAAGGTTTCAAGGACTCTTATAACTAACACTAAAATTGACTGATATAGAAAACTACATTTATTTGAATGTTTATTGAAGAAAACCGGATTTACCATTTAACTTTGTAGACTCTATCATACAGGGTTTATTTTAACCAGCAACCTTCTGATAATTCATTATGACCCTGCTGATCTAGTTCTAATTAACTTATTCAAAAGGTGTGTGTAGATTTCCTTTAAATCAGAACCATAGGTAAAGGCATTATTCCTGTTGTATTTTCATTTTAGAAATAAAGTAAAGGAGAGTCCAACAGATTAATTTAAAACACATTGCAAAATTTAAGTTTGTCTGGAGAAAGGAAACCTAAAAGGAATAGAAAGAAACAATAAAGATAAGAGTAGAAATAAAAAGAACAATACAGAGGATCAACAAATTCAAAAGCTAATTTTTTGGAAAGACTAATAGAATAGAAAAAAAAAAAAAAACCACAACTGTCCATATTGAGCAAGGGAAAAGAGAGAGAGAGAGAGAAAATGAGAGGCACATGACTACAAAAACAACAGGTTTTAAATTACAGAACTCTTAGAAAATTTTGTAACATTAAATTTGAAAATTCAGACATAGGATAATTTTCATAGAAATATATAATTATAAAAACTGAGTCATGAAGATATACAAAACTGAATAGATCTATAACTATTAACAAATTGGGTTGGCAGTTTAAAATTTATCGACCAAAAGAACAGCACCATATAATTTTAGAAGTAAATTCTACCTTTTTTAAGGAATAGAAAAGTCCAGTTTCATACAAACTATTTCAGAGACTCGTAAAAGAGGGAATACTCTCCAACCCATTGTATGTGGATATTGTAACATTGATAACAAAACCAGACAAGGACAATAAAAGAACAGAAATAATTACTGACAATGTGCATCCGGTAGAGTCTAAACAAACAATACATCATTAGCAGTTTGGGTTTGCCCCAAAATTCAAGGGTTGCTAAATATTAGAAAACTCAATCAAAAAAAAATTTCTATATAAAGAAATTAAAAGAGAAAAACCACATGATTTTCTTAATAGGCGTAGAAAATATATTTAATAAAAACCCATTCATGATTAAACTTTCTGACAAATAAGAAAAAGGAGGAATATTCTTAATGTGATAAGGGCTAAGATCTATCAAACACTAAAATAAATATCATACTCAATGGTGAGATATTAGACACATTTCATTTAAAATTAGCCTGGCATTACCCCTTCTGTTCAATATTGTGCTTCATGTCCTAGCCTACACAGTAAGAGAATAAAAAGATATATCAGGATTACTGATGAAGAACTGTCATTATCCTTTAAAAACATAATTGTCAACAGACATAAAGAAACTATTCTGTAACCAATCTAAGAGATGACCATTAGAACTAATGAGAAAGACTAGTCAGGTAGCTGAGTATATGATTAGTGCACAATAATAATTTGCATTCTTATACAATAATCCTCCATATTATTTTAAAGTATATCAATTATGATGGCCACAAAACTGATCCAATATGAAGATATTAATGGAGAAAAAAGACCCAAGGATTTACAGAGAATAATCAAATACTTAACTGAAATTAAAAAAAAAAAACCCTCAACAAACAGAAATAGCACATTTATAAATGGGAAATCTCAATATTCAGAAGATACCAGCTTTAATTCACATTAATGTACAAATTTAACGCAAGACCCATCTAAGGCACAACAGTTCTTTTTATTTTGCTATGTGTGTGTAGAAATTAACTAGCTGATTAATATTCAATAAAAGAGCAATTTTCAAAGGATAGCCAAAACAATTTTAAAGTAGAACAAGATTGGGAAAATTGGCATATCAGGTAATACAATTTTCATAAAGTTATACTGATTAAAATGCTCTGGTATTGATAGGGATTAAAAAATAGACTGATGGAAGAGAATAAAGAACACAGAAATAGAGCAAAAACAAAAGAAAATGACAAATGACAGGGTAACATTAAAAATCAATGGAGAAAGGGATGAACTAATCAATAAGGAATGCTGAAACTATTGATTATTCTTGTGGAAAAAAAATAACATAAGATCTTTGCTTATTCCCACATTAGAATCTAAAATCCAGGTTTACTAAAAATTGAAATGGGAAAAATAAAGACTTTAAAGCTTTTAAATTAAATTTAATATTCTGTTCAGAAAACTTTCTTTAAAAAGGACACAAAAACTGTGCACCAAAATTGAAAACATTTAACTATATTAAACTTAAAATATCTGGAAAACAAAGATACCTATACTGAGAAGATAAGCTATGGACTGGGGAAAAATATTTGCAACAGATACAAATAAAGCATATAAAGAACTTTACAAAATAATAGAATACAAACAACCCCGTAGAAAAATTGGCAACATATCTGAACAGGCAACTCACAGAAGAGAAAATGCAAATGGACAATAAACATATGAAAAGATGCTCAATTTTACAAGGAATCAAGAAACTGTAAATTTAAACAATACCTGAATGCCATTACACATCATCATATTGGCAAACATTAAAAGTGCAAGTTCACAATATCAGTGCTGGCCAGGCAGTGGAACAATAGAACATTTTCTACACTTTTGATGGAAGGGTAATTTGCTACAAATGCTTTTGAGAGCCCTTTGGCAATGTTTATTAAATCAAAGATACAGATGCTCTTGGACCCAGCTATTTCATGTCTCCCTTCCACATGTTCACCTGGAGGCATGTAAAAGATTAATCACCACAGCATCATTAGTAAAATGGCAAAAAACTTAAATGTGCCTAAAAAAGAGCATAAATAAGTATTAATATACTGTGGTATATTGATACAATACCAAATTATAAAGCAGTGGAAAGGAGTGAACTGAGTACAGCTGCATGCAACAATCTGGATAAATCCCCAAAGCATAACGTTGAGAGAGAAAAAAAAAAAAAAAAAAAGGAAAGAAAAAAAAGTTGGTGAGGTTTACAAGTATGTACAACATGAAGAGTATGATATGATTTTTATAAAGATTAGCAACATGCCAAAGAACACAGTGTATTGTTTTGTACTATTCATGTCTTCTTATTCTATATTTTGGATGCTTTGACATTTTTGGTGACCCTGGAGCACTTCCCCTCCCAAGGCTATCTAATTCCTTGACACAGCAAACCACTGGCCTGTGAGTGAGCCTTTATGTACAAACCAACCAAGCCAGAGTTCATACCCTGAACCACTTCCTTTACAGAGATCCTACACTCTGGCCCACTATTCCCCTGACCTAACCACTCCTAGGTCGGGTATCAGAGACAACTGGGGACAGCCCTACACCCCAGAATCTGCTGAAGTTATGAAAGCCAGGCAATCGTAACCTGTTTACCCTGTCTCCCCTATTCCTTCTGGTGGAAACCATGATAAAGTTTCTTCCCCACATTTCTCCCTCGCTTCCTCTGCCTTCCTCTGTGGCCCCCCCCCACCCCTACCCCTTCTCATGATGGGATCCCCTTCTCTTGGGATCTGTGAGTATAACAAACTGGCTTTTCAATGGCAACTGTCTCCTGATCTGTTGGTCTCACTCACCATACCTGAATAATAATAAAGCCTATATTTTAAAACAAGTTTAGGGCTGTATATATATTTATTCAAAGGAAAATAAATTCTGGGAATGATCAACACTAAAGTCAGCATAATATTTACCTCTGTCACAGAGGAAAAGGAGTGGTACACCACTGTATCTAAAATATTCTATATTAAAAAAAAAAAAAACTGAACAAGCACGACCAAATGTTTAAAGTTTGGCAAAGCTGAGTGGTGTTTTTTGGGTGTTTATTATTCTCTACACTTTATGCTTGAAGTATTTCATACTTAATTTTTCAAGATAGAATAGAAATTCTCACCAGGCCATATCCCAAGCACCATTTATTTATTTATTTATTTGGAAGGGAGGGGTGGGGGCTGGCTAGTACAGGGATCCGAACCCTTGACCTTGGCATAACAAGGCTGCACTCTAACCAGCTGAGCCAACCAGCCAGCCGATATTTATTTATTTATTTTTAAACAGAGCTGTTTGGAAGTATCATGGCACCATTCTTGTCCAATGGCACCTTTACCCCTCTGTGAGGGGCATGAAGTGCCTGAATAATTTTTATAAAGATGCACAATTCACAAAGATGGCTCTGAAAAAAAATTTCTTCTTTATATTGCAAGTGACTTAATGTGTCTTCCATGATAAATGGGGTGGGTGAGATTTACTTTTTTCTTCCCTGAAATTGGGAAGCTTTAGGATTCCCTTGAACTCTGTCTCTATTAGAAGCAATTCATATCTTGGGAAGTCCATTCACCCTTGGCCAATTTTAATGTCGCCTTCTGGCATAAAGGAGAATGGTTTAAAAGATTCCATAAAAAGCTTTCTAGCAGCCTGGAAAATAGCCAATATTCTTTTTGAGAAAGCTGCCTTTTTATGATGGCCCAAGTATAAATGACACTGGGTTCTGTGTTCTTTGAATTTCACACAAGTTTAAAAATTAAAGTGAGAACAGCTTGGCAAAGCATATTTAGAAAGGAAATTGATCATCTTCCTGACCTCGAAATGCCAAGAGTTTTTGTGCTTCACACTTGTTAGGTCATACTCTTACCCTCATTAACTTTCTGGGAATATGTTTAGGAAAACTATCCAAAGAGATGGATTAAATTAAATAAGCTAATCATCCAGAAAAAAATAGAGTCTAAATAACTAGAATTAGCTATTTACGATGACCCAGCGGAGGGCTACCTGGTTTTCAAAGTTATTGGCATCTAATTGGTTACAGTTCATATGTTATTACACATGGGTCTTGGAGTCATGTGAGACGGGGAAAAGTGGTTGTTAGGGAGGAAGAGGTGGCTTCTACTTCCAAAAGTTCATGGAAAGATTCACATTATCTTTTAATTCTATTATTTTCTATGAACTTTTTGAAGTACCCTTGTATAACTTGACCTTAAAATAAACATTTTTTTTTAAACTGGCACTTAACAGCCAAGAACAATAAAATAAATGCAAGTGTCCCAAGCCTTAATGTGCAGTGCTGAGTCAGTGTAAACGGAATACAGAGAAGCTGGTTCAGCCAGCATTAGACCATCACACATGTTCAGGCTCTGAAAGTAAATGCAGAGGATTCACTGGGGGCCACAAAGTCTCCCAGTGAAGACTTCCTGGGTGAGAAGTGTCTGTTCTTTGCATTGCTCTTTCATGGTATGGAAGAGGTGCTTGTCCTTAAGCCAAATGTGGGAGATATTGGGAGACTAATTAAAGAGGTTGACACGCATTTTCTGCAATTTGGGGGATGCAGGGACTAGAACATGACTCAGGTCTGACCTCTAAAGGTGAAAAGTAGTTAGCTGCTTTGGGAGAGAGTCGCTGGTCTATAGACAACGGGGTGAAGGTGTGGATTTTCTCCTGAGCAGAAGGGAGGGGACTGCTCAACCTGAGAAACACTGGACTTGCCTGTATAGTGAACTGACACCAAAAAAAGGGCTGTGCTGGGTGGACTGCTGGCAGCCAATGAGAGCGGGTATTGCTCTTCTGGGAATTACAGATGGAGGGAAGTCACCAGAGCAAGGGATCATGTGGAGCCCACAGGAGCTTCCACAAGAATAAGAAATAGCATTTGGATATCTGCCACATCCAGAGGGTCCCAAAGCCAGGCAGCCACTGCACTGTTAGTGCTAGATTTAGCTCCTTTCCTTCCAATCTCTCTCCCTCCTGGGCTTGACCCCGGTGGGGCTAGAAACAACAGCAACTGGAGGAGGTGGAATAAGGAAGAGAGAATAAAACCCCTCCTTTCTCAACAGTTGTGGAAGCAGGCTTGCCCATGGAATAGAGAAATTTTAAATTGGATGAAAGAGTGAAGCTTTTTTATTAGGTGGCACTGGACTTTCGTTACATTTATGAGACTGGAACAGCTATGGCGGCTGCCCATAGTTTCATCTGGGGTGTGGAAAAACGAATTAACAGAGTGGGTTTCTTCCATCTTGATCAATATATTATGATTTCTGAGTCGGTGAAAACCTTCTCCAGATCATTCTTTGTAAGGCTTAATCAGTGAGAGAAAAAAGTATTAAGAACTTAAAGGGGAAAAGAAATGAAAAATCATGGAGAGCATTCCCTCCTGCTTATTTAGCTCTGATTACATGGGCTGTTGATGAGCAATTTAGGAGAGAGGGCGATTTGGCTTTATCTCTTGGAAGGGTTAAGATAGCCAAGAAATTTGCACTTCAAAGCCCCAGCCACATGGATTGGATTGTCTAGAAAATGCTAGACAATGGTTGGCCGAGGGAGGGGAGATCCAGTTGTCTAGATGTTCAGTCTCCAACAGATCACTTATTCAGCTAAACTTCCAGATAATCTGTCTCACATAGACACTGCCACAGGCCTTTGTGTCACTCCATTCACGATGCCAGGTTGTTTGGATTTGGAGGGAAAGTTTATGCTTACAAGACAGAAGCTGGCAAGGCAGGCACCACGCTCAGCTCCTGTCACACTGCAGTGTCCCCTGAGTCTCTGTGACTTTCCCTTGACAACCTTTCCCAAGTGGTGATTCTTCACTTTTATCACCTCCCGGTGAGCAAATGCTTTCTAATAGCTGTTTTGAATCTGCTTTCCTTTTATTTCCATTTGTGTCCCCTTATCTCAGCATCTGTGCTAGGCTGATAAAAGGGATGTCAGCACTCCTGCCTGCTGTATGTCACTCCTAACTTCATCTCCTTCTGTGCACAACCTTTACATCAAGGTTGCGGGGGCTCTTCTTCCTGGCTCCCCTTCCCTTGTTTTCACTGACTAGTTATGGAATTGCTCTCTTCAGCACATTTTATCACCTGTTCACTTTCGTCTTCTTACCTGAATCTGATACCTAATTTATAACCCATTTATGTATAAAAGCTCTGGATGAAGAAGCAACATGGTGAAGAGAAAATATCACTATTCTGAAGAGGAAAGAGCTCTATTCTGGCTCTGTTACAAGGTATGTAAGTAACTGGACAAAGTCAAGTTCCATCTGGAAACTGCAGGGGTTGGGCCAGATGATCTTTAAGGCCCTATAGGACAAATTTTACAATGTGGTTATATATTGGAATCCTCTTCAAGTGCTCTCTCATTGAAGTCTTATTCTGTCTGAAGTAAACGAGATAATTCTATGTTAAGTGCTCAGCACAGAATGAAGCCCATCCCAGGGCATTACTGAGAAATAGTGAGCCCTTTTTTTCTCTAGTCAGGGTCAACATCTCTTGAACCTGCTCCTTACTTACCATGTCTCTTCCACCACTCAGGACAGACTCTCATACCCTTGTGTATGCAGCCTTGGCTGTGACCTACTAACAGGTCTGCGTCCTCTGATCTCTTGTGTCCAATCTGTCTCACCTACCATGATCAGAGTGCTCCTCCCAAACACAGCTTGCCAGGACACTCTCCTACTCAAAGGCAAGATAAAACAAAAGCCAACAAAAATTAAAAACATACAATGCCCTTCAATTGCTCACCATTGCCTCTAGGAATCATTTGTCATCCATTTGAGGCACTCTGCAATCTGCCTCTGCTATCTATTCAGCTGAAAGTTTTACTGCTTCCTGCATGTCAGGTCAGCTCTAGACAGGCTCTTACCATTTATTGACTTGTGCTGCATTTGAACTAAAATCTCTGGATCTAGATCCTATCTCCCTAAGTATGTGGGATAGCCCCGTAGAGCAGGATCTTGTCTGGATTCCAAAATGCCTCATCAGTGCTTTGTGTATTTCAGGTATTAATAAATATTAGTAGATAGGGGATGATGTTGATACTGGCAATTTCTCTAAGTTTAAGGCGTTTGAGACTCTTATACTCTAAATCACATAACTTTTTAGACTCTTTAAAATTATTCCAGCCATACCAGTCAATTTTGTTCAAACAGCACCTAGAGCACAGATGAATTATGAAAAAGGAATCCAGCTTTCTAAGAATTTAATACAGACTGGTGAAAAATATAGAAAGGATTTTTTAGGATATGGGAGAGCAGTTGGTATAAAGTAAAAACTGCAAATTATTGGCCCATGATGGACTCCAGCCCAAGACATGTTTTGTTCAGCCTGTACAGTACTTTAGAGAAAATTGAATTGGGTGCCAGCACTTCAGATTGTGAGAATTCATCTAAAACTGCAGATTTATGGCTTCTCTTGAAGATAGAGAAGATGTAGCAGCACCAGGTTGCATTCCACATAATCACAATCGACTACAAGTTGAGTGATGGGTGAGGCCTTAGGGCATAAGCTGTCCGTTGAACAGAGTCCTTGCTGGCCTGTTCTTCTCTCTTGTGTCTTAAGACTTTGAGTTTGGGATTTCTGGTACCTGAAAAGTTACACTCTAAATGAACCTGAACCCTTCAGAACTCAGTGATTCTTGATGCTGGCTGCATTTTATAATCACCTGGGGGAGTTTGTACATACTATAAATGCCTATTCCTCTCCCCTAGAGGGAGGTGTGTAGTCAGGCATCCTTATTTTAAAAGCTCCTCAGGTGATTTCTATGCATAGTCAATGTTGAAAACACCTCCTTTAGAGAGAGGGAACAAAGAACCAGCAGGAAGCTGCTCTTATCAGGAGATGGGGTCTTGGTAACCACCTGTGGGCATGATGGAACATGCTTCTATCCTAAATCTCTCTCCTTTCAGTATGCAGTTAAGGCATAACCTAAGCAGTTCTTTATAACCTGGGAGGGGTGGGAAGCCCTAGGTGAACACATTGCTGTGATTCATTGGAATAACAACACAAAGATTAGGACACATACAACATTCCGTTGGAGATCCCCTTCTTTGTTCAACGGAGGTTGAGTTTTTGGATAACCGGGGCTGGATCAGGGTGCAGAGGACTCCCTCTGTGAATAAGAGTAATGTATATAATAATAAAGGAGGGCATTGAATGGAAGTGATACAAGTGAGTCAGAGAGTGCAGTCCAAGATAAAGAACCAGGGCGGATATTGAAAGCATAGAAGAGCATTCATTTGTTCTTTTGACAAATATTTACTGTGTTTCTATTCATTTGTCTGTCACTGTTCTAGGTCCTGATAACACAACGGTAAAAAAGAAAAAGTGTCTGCCTTAATGAGTTACGTTCTAGCCAGGGAAATAAGCGATGAGAAATAGTTTGAAAGAAAAAAAGCAGGTGTAGTTATGGGGCAATTACTTAGAGTGAAAAGAGAGTCAATCATGCATAAGGGAACAGGGATAAAGAAAAACCATTTCTTTAAAAATTACATGCATACATATGTATAGATAGATGGAGGGAGAGAGGGAGGTTGGGAAGGAAGAAGGTGGAGGGAGACTAACATGTGTAGTTATTCACTTACAAATTATTTATTGAGCATCTACTATATGACACACATTATCTAAGTTTCTAGGGAAAACAATGGTGAGCAAGATATTTCCTTCCCTGCCATTTTTAATTCTATTGTGAGATATATATGCAATCTGACAATTATAATACAGTGTGTGGTGATGATGACAGCGGTGATATTTAGTGCTTGCTATGTCAAGCATTGTGCTAAATATTTCACTTGAATTTTCTAACTTAGTCCTCAAAATAATGTTATGAAGTAGGTTGGTATATTTGTGTCCTCTTACGGATGAGGGCATTAAATTAAGAATGGTTTTGTAGCTTGATAAGGACACAGCTAGAATGTGGAAGATTGGGTTTTCAAATCTAAGTCTGGTCCCAACGCCCATGCTCACAAGTCTATATATACATAAGATGTAGAGGGATAAGAGAATGGGGCCCAGGGCTGGTAAAGATTTAATGAGGGCAAGTGGGATGAATGATAACAAAACAGTTCTGGAGCTTAGATTTTTTTTTTTTTTAAGTAGGACTAGGTAAGCTAATTCAAAAGGGAGACAGCAGTCATTGGAGGCGGTGCTGGGAATTTCACCAAGAAGGTGAAAGGAGACATTTTACCAGCAATTCATCTGATGGACAGTCTGTTATTAAGTTCATTCATAACTACGTTTTTGTTACTCTAGATTCTGGGTTTCGGTCTTGATAGAATTCAGGGTTGCCTTTACTCTTACTCTGTCAGAGTGAATAAACAGAACTCCATTTTAATGACTCACCATCATTTCAGACAGAATGTGATAAAATGGCAAATATATTATACCTCTAAAGCAGTTCTTTTGGTCCCCTTGGTTGATGTCAACCTGCTTTAACTGTGATTATATATTGACAACATTTAGCTCAAGATGCAATAATGAAAGGCAACTGTCACATAAAGGTCAGTTTGGGGCTACTTCTGCTCAGATGCAGGAGGATTAACTAGAATTCTAGATACTTTCTAGAATCTATAAGCTCCAGCTGACTGACAATCATTGAAACTGAAACCACAAGAAAAGCTGATCTCTGCTCCATGAACCAAAGAAAAATCTAGGTCTTTCATAATGCACTTATAACTAATTTCTGTTTTCTATTTAGAAGTTTTAGACATTTAATCAGAAAGCATATGTGTTGAATAATTATCTTTCATTGACTGTGTAAAATGCAAATGTTGAATGTTCAAATGAACTCTGTTAGAGACAAGAACGAATGCATAAAGCTATTTAAAATAAGTTCAGAGAAAAGCGAACATGACTCAGTACTTAGAAAGCAACCCTGTATCCAAACTCACCTCTAAGATAATAAATATTTATTATAGGAGTTTGAAGAATGACTTATTTAATTATTTGATCTTTGTGGCGATAACTTGAGGATATCTATACCTAATCTTTAAGAGCAGCATGTATTTTGACAGAGGGAAAGATTCTCCAAAAAATGGAATTTCCTATGTGGGAACGGAAAGAGAGCAGTTTTTAGTATTGCTTCTTTTGAATATGGAATTTTACCAGACATTTTACCAGAAATCAAGATAAATAACTCTGCCTTGCATCAGAAGAATATAAAATAATACCAAGCACTCATTGCTGTCCTCTTGACACTAGCTACTAGCACAGAAGTTAGTCCTGAGTAAGTAGCATATATGTTGGAATAGAGGAAAAGCAGTGTTTGTCTTTTAAAATACTTAATTGGTAGAAACAAATAGCAGTGGTCAACAGAAATACAAGAACTCTTCATTAAAAAATACTGAAATCTATAAATGGTCATCTCTAGAGTAACTGCATGACAAAGCAACAGCTCATTCCAGCTGCCGTGCAACAATGATATAATAGTATCAACACATTGATTTAACACACAGAACATGCCTCCAGTTTCCAGAAAACAAGGATATATTTCATGTTACTCTAAAAATGAGCTCTGTATCTTGGTTTTTGACATTTTCTATTTTGACAGCACCCATTGATCTAACAAATTGGTGGTGAAATGCTGAGTCACTGTTGGTGAGGATTCAGATCTACATAGTCTCCACCAGGCATTTCTAATTATGAACTGTGCAAAGCACACAGATTCTAGCTAATGGGGATACTGACCACTTGAAAGGGGCTTAGCCTTTGCTAATGGGAAGAAAGAGCAGTGAAAATGAACGAACATTTATTCAAGACCTACTAGGTACGGCCATTGTTCAAAGCTGTTTACCACATGATCTTGCTTTCAGTTCTCATTGCAGTGCAACAAAGCAAGTCAGTTTTTTAAAAACTAACATACAGTATTGAGTGTGTATACAGTTCTATGAGTTTAAACACATGCATAGATTCATGTAACACAGCTACCACAATCAGGATGCCCGACAGTTCCATCCCCACAAAACTCCCTTGTGACTTCTTTTGAAGATACACTGTCCCACTACTTTTAACCCCTGGCAACCACTGGTCTGTTCTCTGTTGCTACACTTTTGCCTTTTCTAAAATGTTATGTTAATGGTATTATGCAGTATAAAACTTTTGAGACTGGCCTCTTTCAGTCAATACAGTTCATTTAAGATTCATCTATTTTGTTGTGTGGTCAATAAATAGTTTGCTCCTTTTTGTTGCTGAGTAATATTCCATTGCACAGGTAGACTACAGTTTGTTTACCCATTCACCTGTTTAAGTACATTTGGGTTGTTCCTGTTTTGGAGTGATTTTACATAGAGCTGTTATAAACAGTCATGTGCAGGTTTTTGTATGAATATAATTTTTCATTTTTCAGGATAAATACCTAGGAGTGAAATTACTGGGTCATATGGTAAATGTAAGTTTAACAGTATAAGAAAGTGCTGAATTGTTTTTTTTTTTGTCTTTTTCGTGACTGGCACTCAGCCAGTGAATGCACCGGCCATTCCTATATAGGATCCGAACCCATGGCGGGAGCGTCGCCATGCTCCCAGCACCGCACTCTCCTGAGTGCGCCACGGGCTCGGCCCCTGAATTGTTTTTAAGAGCAGCTGTACCATGAGTTCTCACTGGTTATGTATTACATGAGAATTCCAGGTGCTCTACATTCTACATGAAGTGTCAGCTTTTTGTTTTTAGCTGATTTAATAGCTATGCAGTTTTATCACATTGTGGTATTAGTTAATTCCTTAATGGCTACTGATGTTGAGCCTCTTTATGTACTTGTCATTCTTATATCTTCTTTGGTGAAGTATCTGTTCAAAGTCTTTTCTCTGATTTTTAAAAAGCTTCCTTGTTTTCTTTCTGTTGAATTTTGAGAGTCCTCATATGTAGGATACAAGCCCTTTCTTAGATACAGGGTTTATGAATATTTTCTATCAGTATTTAGTTTGTCTTTCACTCTCCTAACAGTATCTTACACAAAGTTTTTAATTGTGATGAGGCCCAATTTATCAATTTTTTTTCTTTTATACATTGTGATTTGATGTGCTATATAAAAAGTCTTTACCTAACTCCAGGTCATGGAAATTTTCTTCAGTGTTTTCTTCTAAAAGGTTTATAGCTTTATGTTTTTCATTTAGATTTATGGCCCATTTTAATTATGGTTAATTTTTGTAGAAGGCATGAGGTTTAGGTCACGGTTTATTTATTTATTTGTTTGCATATGCTTCAACAGCATTGTTTCAAAAGACTGTCCTTTGCCATTGAATTGCATTATACTTTTGTCAAAAATCAATTAGCCATAATTGTGTAGATTATGACCTATTTCTGACCTCTCTATTCCATTACATTAATATATGTGTCTATCTCTTTGCTAATGCCATACTTTCTTAATTATTGTAGTTTTATAGTAAGTCTTAAAATGGACTAATGTAAATTATCTGACTTTTTCCTTCTTTGTCAAAATTGTTTTGGCTATCTTAATCCCTTTGCCTTTCCACATAAATTTTATTATCAGCTAAACCATATGTACAAAAAATCCTGCTGGAATTTTTATTAGAATTGTATTAACCTACAGGTCAAACTGGGGAGAATTGACATCTTAACTGTAGTGAATTTTCTAATTATGAACACAACACAGTATGACTCTCCATTTCTTTAGGGTTTTTTTTTAAATCAGCATTTTGTAGCTTTCAGGATACAGATCCTGCATCTATTTTATTAGGTTATATCTAAGTATTTCAATTTTTTGAGCAACTCTAAATTGTATTAAATTTTATTTTTGGGTTTCTAACTGTTCATTGTTAATTTAGAACTAAAAATGATTTTTACATGTCGACTTTGCATCCTGCAACTTTGCTAAACTTGCTTATTAGTTCTAGGAGCATTTTTTTGGAGATTGTATGGATCTTTTACGTAGACAATCATGTTATCTATAAATAGAGAAAACTTTATTTCTTCTTTTCTAATCTGAGCACCTTTTATTTTTCTTTCTGGCTTTATTGCACTAGTTATGGCTTCCAGTTCAAATCTGAATAGAAGTGGTGAAAGTGGGCATTCTTGCTTTATTACTGATCTGAGGGGAAAAGCTTTCTATCTTTCATGATGATGGTGATAGTGGTAGGTATTTTTGTACATGCCCTTTATCAGGTTAAGAAAGTTTCCTTTTATTCCTAGTTTGTGGAGTGTTTTACTATGAACGAACAGTGAATTATTTTCAAATGTTTTTTTCTACATTAATTTAATCTTGTTTTATTCCCCTCTTTAGATTTTTAATTCCATTCTGTGGATTGCATCATTTGATTTGCAGATGTTAAAGCAGTCTTACATTTCTGGGACAAACCTCATTTGGTCATTGTGTATAGTTCTTATTATATATTGCTGGACTTGATTTTCTAGTATGTCATCAATGATTTTTCTTCTGTGTTTACGAGGGCTATTCATCCATGGTTTTCTTCTGTTGTATTATCTCTGTCTGGTTTTGATATCAGAGTAATGCTGGCTTCATAAAGTGAGTTCAGAAATGTCAATTAGATCCAGCTGGCTAATAGTGCTGTACATTCAAAAGAACAGTAGATAGAAAATCAGTAAGAATATAGAAGAATGAACAACATATTCTTACTGATTTTCTGTCTCCTTGTTCTTTTGATTGCTTAGAGAGGAATGTTAAAACCTCAGAATAAAGGTGTAGATTTGTCAATTTTTCATTTCAGTTGTATCAGTTTGTGCTTCATGTTTGTTAAAGCAATGTTGTTAGGTATATACACATTCATAATTCTTAAGTCTTCTTGACTCTTTTGTCATTATGCAATGTCCCTCTTTATTCCTGGTAATTTTCCTTGCTCTGAAGTCTACTTTATCTGATATTAATATAGCCATTCCGGCTTTCTTTTGATTACTGTTTACATGATCTATCTTTTATTACCCTTTCATTTTCAACTTTTTATAACATTATATTTAAAGTGGATTTATTTCATGTAGCACATAGTTTAATATCCTTGTTTTAACTGGTGTGTGTAGAATAGATCATTTACACATATGTTTAGATTTAGGTCTACCACTTTATAATTTTTTTCTATTTGTTTCCTCTATTTTTCATTTCTTTGTTCCCCTTTTTCTTCCTTCTTTTGGGTTAAATATTTGTTTCGAATTGTATTTGACTACATATCTTCGTATCAATTTTTAATTGATTGCTCTAGGGATTAAAATATATATGCTTAAAATTTCAGAATCTACTAAGAATTAATATTTTATGATTTCAATTAGCAATGCAGAAAACATGACAATCATGTTGTGATTGTCATATGCATTTTATCTACAAACTGAAAATTCCATCAGATAAAGTTATAATTTTTGCTTTACAGGGGTGACAATTAGCTTTGTATCTCATGAATATTCATTAAAAAATAAATAAATAAAAATAAACTGCCAAAGGTATATTTAAAGAATTTAAGAGGGAAGAAGAGTCATCTATTATATTTAGCCAGGTATTTTGGACATTTAACCATTTCTGTTTCTCTTTCTTTATTGTTAATGCTCTAAGTTTTCTTTCAGTTGGATTTTCCTCCCACAGGATAAATTTTCTTCAGGATTTTTCTGGCAACAAATTTTTAATTTTCTTTCTTCTGAAAATATCTTATTTCACTTCTAGTTTTGAAAGCTACAGGGCATAGAATTCTGTGTTGAAAGATCTTTTCTTTTGGAACTTTAAAATATTGTTCTGTGAACTCAAACAAAACTCAACATACTAAAACTTATGGAATGCAATGAAAGTAGTACTTAGAGGGAAATTTATACCTATAAATGCCTATATTAAAAAAGAAGAGAGATCTGTCAATAACCTAAACTTTCACCTTAAAAAATTAGGGGGGAAAAATAAATAATAGTAAATAATAAAGATGGGAGCAAAAATAAATGAAATAGAGAATTGAAAAACAGTAGGAAAAAATCAACAAAACTAAAAGGTAGTTATCTTGAGTTGAATGTCCACCCAAAACTCAATACCCACTGTAACTGTTGAGGGTGTTAAATCCTATTATGCTAATTAAAAGGTGGGGCCTTGAAGAGGTGATTAGATCATAGGACCATGCTGTAGTCAATGGATTAATAATGGTGATCAGGGGTGTGGTTCTGAGGACTATAGAAGGAGAGCGTGAAAGGTTAATCTCTCTCTGCTCTGCCATTTTCTGCTATGTGAGACCCTAGGACACTGTTGCCACCACCAAGACCCTCACCACATGTCTTCCCTGGACTTTGGACTTTCCAGTCTCCGAAACTTTGAATAATAAATTTCATTTTGTTTATAAATTATCCGGTTTCAAGTATTTTGTTATAAGCAACAGAAATGGACTAATACAGTAGCTCTTTGAAAAAAAATCAGTAAATTTTGCAGTTTGATAAGACTTTAGCTAGAATGACTAAAAACAAAAGAAAACTCAAATTACTAAAACCAGGAATAAAAGATCGAACTTTATCTCTTATAGAACAAAAAGGATTATAAGTGAATACTGTGTAATATTGTATGCCAACAAATTAGATAACCTAGGTTAAATGGACAAATTCCTAGAAAGACACAAACAGAAGAAATAGGAAATCTTAATAGACTTATGATAAATAAAGAAACTGAATTATTAATCAAAACACTTCTCATGACGAAAAGCCCAGAACCAAATGACTTCATCAAGGAATTCTACCAAATGTTTAAGGAAGAATTAACACCAATACTTCATAAAGTCTTCTCAAATATAGAAGATAAGTGAATAGTTCCCAACTCATTCTATGAGACAAGTATTATTGTGCTACCAAAACCAGACATAGATTTTGGAAACTACAGTAAAGGAAGCTATAGAGCAATAACCCCAATGAATACAAATGCAAAAATTCTCAGCAAAACACTAGAAAACCAAATTCAGCAACATTTTAAAAAGATTATATACCATGATTCATGGGATTTTATTTATTTTTGGCTTAACATGTCAATATCAATCAGTGTGCTACACCATATTAATAGCATAGAGGACAAAAATAGTATTATCTCAACAGATGCTGAGAAAGAATTTGAAAAAATTTAAGTTTCGTGATAAAAAATGCTCAACAAATTAGAAATAAAAGCACACTTCTTCAGCTAGTAAAAGGCATCCACAAAAACCCCACAGCTAAGAGCATACTTAATGGTGTAAGACTGAAAGCTTTTCGCCCGGGATCAGGAACAAGACTAGGATGCATTTTCACCATTTCAATTAAACACTGTACAGTTCTAGAACAATTAGGCAAGAAAGATAAATAAAAGACATTCAAATTGGAAAAAAAAAAAAGAAGTAACGCTCTCTATTTGCAGATAAAATAATCTTGAATATAGAAAATTCAAAAGAATCTACAAGAAAACTATTAAAGATAATAAACAAATTTTGCAAGTTTGCAAAATACAAAACCAATACACAAAAATCAATTGTATTTCTATACACTTGCAATAAGCAATTCAAAAATTAAAACAAGACAACAGATTCATTTATAATAGAATAAAAAATAATAAAACACGAACAAATTTAGCAAAATTGGTATTAAACTTATACTCCAAAAAACTGTAAAGGATTGTTAAAAAAAATTAAAAATTGAAGAAGATGGAAAGATACCACATTTTTTTGAAGTGAAAGACTTAATGTTTAAGATGGCAGTACCCTCCAGATGAATATATAGTCTCAATTCTTATCAAAATCCCACCTGCCTTTTGTATAGAAATTGACAAGTTCATCCTAAAGTTCATACAGAAAAGCAAGGGGCCCATAATAGCCAAAATAATCTTGAAAAAGAAAAACAAAGTTGGAAGACTCACGCTTCCTGATTTCAAAACTCGCTGCAGAGTTACAGTAATGAAGCTCATTGGTCCATGCACAAAGATAAACATATAGATCAATGGAATAGAATTGAGGCCAGAAATAAGCCCATACATTTATGGGCAATTGCATTTTGACAAGGGTGTCAAGACATTTCAGTTGGGGAAAGAATAGTCTTTTTAACAAATGACACTGGGACAACTGGATGGGCACATTCAAAAGAAGGAAATTGGACCCCTACCTCACATTATTTGTAAAATTAACTCAAAATGGATCAAAGATTTAAATATAAGAACTAAATCTGTAAAATCTTAGAAGAAAACATAGAAGTAAATCTCTGTAACTTTGGATTAATCAATTGTTTCTTAAATATGACACCAAAAGACAAGAAAAGAAAAAGAAGGCAAATTGGAATTCATCAAAATTAAAAACATCTGTGCTTCAAAGGACACTATCAAGAAAGTGAAAAAACAACCCAAAGAATTGGAGAAAATATTTGCAAATCCTATATCTGATAAGGGTCTTCTATCAAAAACATAGAAAGAACTTGTACAACTCAACAATAAAAAGACAACCCAATTTAAAAAGGGGCAAAGGATTTGAAAATATATTTCTTCAGTAAAGATATACTAATGACCAAAAGGCATATGAAAAGATGCCCAACATCATTAGTTATTAGGGAAATGCAAATCAAAACCACAATGAGATGCCAATTCACATTCACTGGGATGACTATAATAAAAAAGACAGACAATAACAAGCGTTGATGAGTATGAGGAGAAATCAGAATACTCTTACTTTGCTAGTGGGAATGTAAAATGAGGTAGCCACTTTGGAAAAGTTTGACAGTTCCTCAAAAGTTAAACTCTGAGTTCCCATATAACCCAGAAATTTCATTCTTAGGTATATACTCAAGAAGACGGAAAACATATGTCCACACAGAAATGTGTACATGGATGTTAAAAGCACCATTATTCATATTAATCAAAAGTAGAAAAAAACCCCAAATATCCATCAAAAAATGAATGCGGAAACAAGATGTGGTATACCTATACAATGGAATACACTTTGCCCATAAAAAGGGATGATATAGGGATAATGATACAACATAAATGAACATTGAAGACATTATGTTAAAGGAAAGAAAACAGACATACTAGGTCACATATTGTGTGGTTATTTCTACATGAAATGCCCAGAATAAGCAAATATATAGTAGTTGCCAGAGGAGGGAAAAGAAAGGAAACTAGAAAAGAAATTAAGTTCTGCCTTGCATTTTAAATTTTAATTGATAAATTGCTGGATTGGGCTAAGTTAGCTTTTTGCTATTAGATAAAAGTAGGAATTCATAACAGAGAATAAATTTAGTTTTATGAATAGCAGGAATTCTTTTTATTTGCACACAAGGATTTTTTAAGTGCTTATAAATATGCATTTATACCCTCTACCTAAATTTTTCTTACTTAAGATTTTACTATTTGGTGTATACTATCACCTATATTTTATCATTAATTCATCCAATAAACATTGATAGAATTGTACATCTTGACAAATATATTGCTAATATGATTACTAAACAGAATACATATTTGCACAAAATTAAAAAATTTTTAAAATTTTAAGTATGCCCAAATATTTCATGGAGCATACTTACATTAAATGATTTCTTGTTTTTCTGAAATTCAAATTTTTAACTGGGTATACTCTATTTTTATTTGCTAAATCTGACAAGTACTAAAATACAAAGAAAAAGAAGATGTATTCTCTGTCCCTAAGGAACTCTCAGGTAAGTGAAGGGAATATGCATAAAAAGAAAGGAATGTGATAAATGCAGTGATAAAAATGAGTTCAGGATGTTGTATAAAAAATGATCAGACACCTTATTCAATTTTAGAGGCTAGGGTGGGGAGAGAGATAGGTGGTTTCCCAGAGGAAGTGGTACTTAAGTTGGGTCATAAAGGGTGAGTAGGATTTGACTAGGTGAAAGTAAGAGATGAAGAAAGACATTTCAGACTGAGGGAACCATTTGGGGGAGGTGAGAACTAATATATTGTCTTCTGGTAAAAACAGGTATCAGATTTGGAGGACCTATATGCTAGGTTACAGAGACTGGATCTTGCCTTTTGAAATGTGAAGAGAGCCCAAGATAGAATAGAGCAGACATAGAAGGGATTAAGAGGAGGGGAAAATGTGAAGGATGTTGGAAGAGAGGCTGATCTTCAACAGGACCCTTGTCCATTGAGAAAAGAGAAAATTAGAGAAGGGTCAGAATGTAGTTAATTCGTAGTTAATTCTAATGATAAGAGAGCAGGAAATTGAGAGAAAGAGATTATACCAAATGCACTCAATTTTCTAAATTACATGGGAAGGACGTCCATTTGCTTCAAGTGTGGGGGTGGGGTTAAGAAGGGCATGTGCAGAGAGTAGCAGGATTTGGCTTCTGGATGAAAGGAAAGGAGAAAGAAGTTAACCAAAGACAACTAAGCGTGACGGGCAGTGTGGAGGGACACCTACAGTCCAGGACTATATTTTTTTGTACTGCTGGCCATTTGCCCAGGTGTGTGCATTTCTATCAGCAATGCACAGTCATCTGGGCACTGGGGAAAAGTCAAGTTGTGGCAATGATCTGCAGTCGTCATCCTTCATGGGCTCTCCTACTTTTGGTCCTTTGTTGGGAAGGCATGGGAGCAGCACAGGATTACAAAGAACCAAGAATGCTGATGACAGAATACAGCAGGGAAGTCCAGGTCTGGATATAAAAGGAAAGAGATCAAGAGGCAAGCGACAGCCTAGAAGAAAATTAACGGACTGTGGGGTGGGAGCTTGGCCAGGAGGCCACAATCAAGAAGAGTGGTGGTAACAAAGATATGAGAGCTGGTAGGAGAGGAGGTTGTGAGTCATGAAATGACAAGGGGGATTAAAGGCCCACTATGGTGAGCCAGTACTGGGCAATAAACAGAATGAAGATGTGCCCTGAAAACGGGTGCTGAAGTTCAATAGAAGGAAAGTCTGTCTTTAGAGTTATCATAGTTCAGCAAATAGGAAGTCAGTCATGAGAGGGTCAGCTACTTGGACAGTGAAATCTAGGATGACATTCAATCTAGTATAGCACATAATCTTATGTCAAGTTGTATCTGAAGTAATAGAATATTATAGATTTATTACTTTAATTCCAACATGTAAACATTTCTACAAAAATCCGCATGATTTTCAGGATCTCTGCCACCTAAGCAGTTTATTAGTCTCTGACATTCCTTCCGTAGTGAAAGGATGGAAGGCGTATTGAGATTAGATCATAAAAGCTTTCATTCTATGTC
This sequence comes from Cynocephalus volans, assembly GCF_027409185.1. Lineage (NCBI taxonomy): Eukaryota > Metazoa > Chordata > Mammalia > Dermoptera > Cynocephalidae > Cynocephalus > Cynocephalus volans. The sequence goes on from NC_084473.1 coordinate 46,041,765, forward strand.
AGTGTTTCTTGCCTTTTTTTCATTATGGCTTCCCTAAGGAGCCTTTTTAGAGAGACATTTTCCCTCTAATCTTTCCTCTCCCTGGTCCCATAAAATTTTAATACCACAGGTATACTGTGTATTTGTTTATGTACTTTATGTATATCTGTTCTTTATACACAAAACGAGTAAGAACCGTCTCCCCTCCTCTCCATGAACCAATTTTTGCCTCCTTGAGGGCAATATTGTTTCATTGAGAAGAAATGTTCTAAGTAAACGACTTTGGGTTTTACTTGGAAGGAAATAGAGCCCCCTGGAGGTATTTAGGAAAGGGCTCATGTTGAAATGTCAGTTTGGCTCCTCTAATTATTTGTCAGATCCACTCTTCTGCAGAAAGAATCATAAATAAACTCAGGCTCACATCAAAAGTAGCATTGGTAAATCTCTCACAGATCACAAAACAAGACTTAGAAACAAAGGTAAGGCCAGCTTCGGGTAGGACCATACAGGCCCCCTTCTGCTCATCTTCTCCCAAGCTGAGAACTCAGAATTTGCTTTGTAGAGCCCCTTGTGAATAGAAGTGGACCTCAGCACAGATCCAGGGTCAGGAGTCAGCCAGTACCTGCCATCTCAGGACAAAAGGGCACATTCTGAGGTGGCAACCCCACAAAACTGGTGCCTGCCTCTAATGGCTGGCTCATCAGTAGAGTGAGGCCCTGCCCCTGTCTTGTTAAATGAGGATGAAAGTGGGGGGGGGGGGCAGTGGCCGAAGTCTCTTAGCAATTGTGTCTGACTCATCTGGTCTTACTGAAATAATAACCTACATGAGGGTCAGGGTTTCCCTCTCATGATGTCACAGACTAGGCACTAGAAAGCCCACACTCATCACTCAATTCCTAGGATAAAATTTGGAAGAAAGACAAATCAGTTTATTGTAAGGTGGGTAGGAGACAACAGCTGCTTGGTGTTTTTTTAGTGTGACTGAGTACCTATGGGTTTTTCCCGAAGCCCAAATGCCATGGATTATTGTGACTAGGTGGGCTATGCTTTTTTTTTTTTTCTGTTCCCTAAAAAGACATTGAAGGAACTCACAATTATCATTGCAATTTCAGTTTGTAAAAGCTTGGGGGAGGTGATAGTATCAGTAATCATGCCAGAGAGGAGAATAGAAAAGGTCATTATCCAGCAAACCTTTACCTGGCAGAAGATTAGAGCAGATTTAATCTTTGCAAAATGCTGACCCTGGGCCCAATGACCCCCTCAGAGAAAGGAGTGGTGCTTGCAGCTGGCAAGTTGCTTTTCTGCAGCCTCGCAGCAGGCTGATCAGATTAACAGGCACACCTTGACTTTCTGGTTAGCCATCACCATTTCCTTATGGCACAGGCAGAGAATTGCTCTGTGTTGGTTAGGATCGGGGAGTGCTGTCGAGAGACCACGGAACCAGAACACTTCATGAAAAAGGGAAAGGTGCCTTTGTTTGGTCAGAGTTCAAAACAATTCACTATGGAAAGTTGTTCTGAGAGCCATTCTGCTTCTTTTCTCTTTCACATCCACCAAACTTTTCATTTACATAGAAAAAAGAAAAAGTTTAAGAAAGAGAAAATGTTTTTGTTCCATCTTTTCTTTGCATTCTAGTCAAGCTGTAATCTTGAAGCAGATTAATTTGAAAAGTCATTAAGGGAAAAACGATTTGCAGAATGATTTGTTCCAAAGGGCATGTGGCGTGACATGAGAAAGAGACTGGGAGATGCCAAGAATGTAAAGAGAACCCAAGTTGCTTCATTTGGGTCTTTCTTTTAGTCTTATCTACCTCTGGCTGTCATCCTCAATGGATGTAGAGAGAGAATGGGGTAGAGAGAGAAGGGAGCTGGGTAGTTCTGCCAGCCCAGCTCTGCCTGGCCCAGAGGTGCCCTCTGAGTATGAGGTGGTTGGGGTGGGGGGCAGCACACATCTGTGGCAGAGGGGAGACCAACCTTCCCAAATCTACCTGAGACATATGGAAAGTGAGAAGGGCTTGACAACAGAGACTCATGAATTGAAGCTAAGAAAATCCAGGTAACAGATAGAAATATCTGTTCTGAGTTGGGAAATCCATAGGCATGAAAACGTTGAGGTAAGGAGCTCAAGCCATCAGTCTTGACAGGGGGAGGACAGGGGGTGACTATTTGGGGCCAATCACACTTTGCACATTTCAAAGAAGCATAACACAAAGCACAAAGATGGAGTGTATTTTCACAAATGTAATTTGGTTTATCTGAATATTAGGAATAGCCTTGAAAAGCAAAAAAGGCAGCCCGTGGTGAAAGCGGGGGCAGTTTCCTCCTCTGCCTTGGTGTGCTGGGCCAGCACTGCCTGGATTTGTGCATCTCAGTCTCCCTGTGTTGGCCGGCTGTCCTCCTCTGCTCTCTCCACCCTCCACCACCGCCACAGCTGTGCCTGAGACTGGATGGCCAATTTCTAGAGTTCGACGAAAAGGCGAAGGTTCCAGGAAAGCTGACTTTAAGTCACTTCATGCATTAGAAAGCCAGACACCTCCTCTTTTGTGCTTTAAAATAAACCAAACAAATCAGAATTTGGCAATTAAACTTCAAAAGCCAGGAGGCTGTGGAAAAATAAATGAAAAAGATTAAATGAGAAAAACAACCCAAAGTTTCTGCTTTCTCAGGAAGATCACGCTCTGTGGGCTTACTCTCATCAACGTGCCTGCTGGTTTCCATTCCCCAAGCAGTCTCAACACTGATACACTGGGTCTTTCAGGATGAAGCACTGCTGTCCTTGTGAGCTGTGCTCCCCTGCCAGCCAGCTGGGAGCTGCCTGACTCAAGGCCATCGGGCAGACAAACAGCTCCGGGGGGAGGTACGTCTGGGTGTGCTGACCTCGTCTCACCTAGTGGGATCATCTCAGTGCCGTGGAAGTTGAGGAACACTGACTCAGACAGAGGAGTAGCGTGGAAAGCTGAGGGTACTCCCTGCCCCCCAGTCAGCAAGCTGGATCTTACCCCACACGTAAAGTTTGTGATCTTAAGCAAATCATTAACTCCTCTGGACTCAGTTTTCTCCTCTATAAAATGGGCATATAACCATATGCTCTGCCTTCTGACCAGGTTATCAGGAAGGCCAAAGGAGGCAAGATTTGCCCACCTCTCCTTGCTAAGCCCTGAGGCCTGAAATACTTTTAGAGGGAGGCAAGCCTTAATGTTAAACAAGGGGATGCCACCTGAAGAGCAAATACTCCAGAGAGAAAATGAGCAATGATAGATTTACACCTAGAGGTGAGTGACTGTATCAGTGATGTTTCTGGGAGCCAGGTTAACTAGGGAGGAGACAGAGAGAGAGAGCTCCTGCAGTTGGCCCACACACGGGGGGTGCATGGAGAGGGTGAAAATGGGGGAAGACAGGATTCCCAGGATAAACTTCACGATACAGTTCGGCTGAGGACTTACCCTGCCATTCAGGGATTTTCTTCAGAGGTACAGATTGAAATCAATTAAGGAAGAGGAAGAATGGATTATACCCTATACTGCTCTTTGGGCGGTTTTAAGAGAAATCTTATTAAATTCTGCTATACTCCAGGCCCATGCACACAGAGCAACATTCTTGACACCTAAATCGATGTCACTGGTTGTTACCCACATTTTGCTCATTAGGACTCTCCCAGAAAAATAAGTTCGGGGTAGTTAATTCTTCAAGACATTTTTTGCCTGATGCTCTTGGCTCCTTTGAATGCAGATCTTCCCTACCCATATGCTACCTCACCCTGGTGGGCTATGAGCAGGCTACCTTTGTGCAAAATGGTGACCCCCTTGGTCCTCTGGGCAGCCCTCTGGTGCCTGAGGAAGCCTTGCCTTAAACAGTCCTGTCATGACCACAATAAGCCATACCTTTCCTGTCTTAGTCTGCATTGTCACGATGTGAAAAAAATCGGAAAGCATTATTCTAATCAATTTTCTATAACATCTAGAGTAAACTTCCTAATGCAAATCCTATCTCATCATTGTCTTCCAATGACTCCTTATTACCTGTAGAATAAAGTTCAGATTCCTCAACACGGCAGTTGTGAACAAGTCCTGTAGGAACTGGCTCCTGCTTTAACTTCCAATCCTGTCTTCTGGTCACCTCAAGCTTGCTGTTTCTGGAGTGCACCAGGCTGTTCCTATCTCTGCTTTTTGCATATGCTGGTTTCTTTATTGAAATGGGCTTCCTTCTTACTTCTCAGGGTTTTTTTCTCCTTTCTTTTAAAATTCATCTTCAATATGATCTCCTTTGGGTAAATGTCTCTGAACTTCTTAGGCGCTGCTAAGTTTTCTTCTCCTGGAGCATGGAGCTAGCATTAACCATCTTACAGCAGTCATCTTACTGCTATGATAATCGGCTGACCTGGTTGTTATACTCTGTGATAATTAGCCTCAGGAAAGCAGGCTCTGTGTTTCACTTATCTTGCGTCTTGAAAATTATAGGTGTTTAGTAAGTGCTTATTGGAGAATAATTGATCCACCTATGATGGTAAAAGAGAAACTATTTGGTAACGAAGTGAAAACCGATTGACAATGGTTAATCACAAAATTATTATTAACAATTACTACCCTTTATTGGGAATCTACTGTATGGCAAGAACTATTGAGGGGCTTTATGTGCCTGCTTTGCTCTTGATAACCCTGCAGTGTAAGAACTAATATCCCCAATTTTATAGGCGAGGAAAATAAAGTTGAGAGAGGCCAGGTGACTTTCCCATGTTCACACAATTCTTAATAGCAGAGATGAGTTTCAGGCAAGGTATTTCCAACCCTGGAGCTTTCTTCTCCCCCACCGTGGGTTTCAAATGCATATGGACATATATTTTGAGTATATTTGGGTATACATTCTTTACCCGGACTCATCAATACTGTGATGGTTATTTTTGTGTCAACTTGATTGTGTTAAGAGGTGTCCAGGTTAAACATTATTCCTGAAAGTGTCAGAGAGGGTGTTTCTGGATAATATTAGCATTGGAGTCAGTGGACTTAGTAAAGCAGATTACCCTCCCTAACGTGGGTGGGCATCATCCAATTTGTCGAGGACCTGGATAGAACAAAAAGGTGGAGGAATGAAGAACTCACACCTTTTGCTTCCTGCCTGCCTGCTGGAGCTAGGACATAGGTTTTCTCTTAACCTTGGACTGGGATTTATACCATCAGCTCCTCTGGTTCTTAGATCTTTGGATTCAGACTGGAATCACATCACTGGCTTTCCTGGGTATCCAGTTTGCAGATGACAGATTGGTGAGACTTCTCATCCTCCATAATCACGTGAGCTAATTCCTCATGATAGATCTCTTCCTTTACATATTCTATTGGTTTGGTTTCTTTGGAGAACCCTGACTAATACAAATACATATCCACACCTGGCTGCATTTGCCCTTTGAGTCTTACGTGTCTTTTGCCTCCCTTGCTCCTTGCTTTGCCCTACTTTGGACAACCAAGCTCAGCTTAGAGCTTTGGCATTTTGGGATCTGGTTATAAAGCAGGCAGAGGGCTGGGGGCTCACTGAGTATTGACTATGTTCCATCTATAGTTCTCCTGCCAAGAACCTCTCATGGAAAAGCTGAGTATGGAGGTTTTCAGATACGGAAGCAAAACAGAGCAAGGTACACTGTAAAAGGAGAGGGAAGAGCCCTGCACTAGCGCAGGGTAAGTTTTGAGTTGGAACGGAGGGGTGAATTATGGCCTGAAGGTGAAGGAACTGCGATGGTGAGAATGGGGATGAGAGGACACACTCCGGGGATAGTTAAAGGAGTCAAGGGTTTTGATGCCTAATTAGATCTGGGGCATTGGAGAGTCCTTCTTGCATTTATTGTGTAACTATATATAACTTAATGTGTCAGGAGGAAAACAAAGGGACATTAGGACCAAATTCCTGCCTTGTGGTGCTCATGGCCCAGCAGAGCAGATGGCATTAAACATACCTGCTGGGTTTAAAATGTCAGAGGAGACATCTTTACCAAGGGAGAAGAGGGCAGAGGAAGCAAATCTGTCTGGTATTCTGGGGACAAAGGTGAATACATTTAGTTGTGTGTAAAAGAACGAACAGAAATTCTCTATCTGAAAGGATGGGCAGTGTGTTGTAGGCCAAAGGCAAAGGTGAGAGCTTTGATGGGGCTGGGGAGAGTGTGCAGCTTGTGTTGTGGGAGCAGAGCGTGCACAGGGTGGAAGATGGAGTAGAGAGAGGCCTGAGGGCAGCTAGTATGAAGGGCCTTTTGTGCCCATCTGAAAAATGTGAACTTCATCCTGTGAGAGATGAGGCCTCATGTAAGGATTTTAGGGGGTGCAGGGGAGGTGCCATGACCAGATGTATGCTCTTTCAGAAAAAGAACTCTGAGCACAGTGTAGGAAGAGATTGGAGGGGGCAGATGCTGGGTCGTGAGAGAATATCCCTGAGGTCACACACATGGAAGACCTGGTGGTTGTTCTCATCATAAAAAGGGGTGGGCTGGGGGGAAGGATTGTGGTGAAACAGGGTAAATCTAGCTTTAGCTGTGTGGACCAGACACACTGAGAGCTAGTTAAATAAAGAGACAACCATCTGCCATGGAAAGCTTGCACCTATTACAGTCCTGCACAGCTTAATGTCACTTCTTCCACGAACCCTCACGATCCCTCAGAAATTGCCTTCTTCACACCACCAGGATGGGAGATGGGAAGCAACTCTGCCACATTAGGAAAATGAAAAAAAATTTCAGATTGGGGAAGTGATAAGATATCCTGTAGTAAAAAAATATTAAACTATTCCCACTTCTCCTAGGAAATCAAGACACATCCATCTAGGTGGGAGACCAGAGTTAAACAGTGAAAAAAACAAACGTCTAGGATGAGAGTACAGACCATTGGGCTATACAGGTGGCAGATCCCTTGAGAGCACCCATGAGGCACGGTCAGGGCAATTCCAAGAGGGAGCCAAAAGGAGTGCATTGGGAGCAGGGTTTGCATGTCAATATTTTACAAACTGAGTCATGCAAGAAATCTCATGTTTACAGGTTGTTTATACCTTTTATATTTAATATGTCATTACCCAGTAACAAAAGCCAACATAAACTTAGTGCTTACTTCATGCCAAGCATGGTTCTAAGTGCTTTATCTTTATTAACTTATTTAATCCTCTCAATAACCCATCAGGTAGGAACAATCTCCATCCTCATTTTATAGGTGAGAAAACAGATACACAGAAAAATCCCAGGAAATGGCATTTTTCAGGATTCGAACACAGGTAGTCTGGCCCTAACGCCAGCTCTCTTAACCACTTAATATACTGCCACTGCACATTAAATTCCTCAGGAAAATGTTCTGTGAAGAGTAGTTGTATTGTAAATCATTTATTTCTAGGTGGGGATATGACATTTATCAATATTCCGTAAAAGTAAATTGGCTAGCACAATTCAAGGAAAATGGAATGAATGGAGGTTCAACATCTAGTTAGTTGTTAGTTAACTACAAAATTGTCACCCTCACTAGGTTTTCAGCCTCTTGAGGATCGAGGTTCCTATTTTCTCTATCTCCCTTACAACAGCTGGTACAGGTCTGTGTATAAAGCAGGTGCTCATAAATGCCTATCAGCCAGTTCCCCACAACACTCTCCCCCAAACTCCCCACCCCATGGAACCATCCTAAACACAGTTTCTTAACACGCCCAGGGGTGGTCAGAGTTAGCAAGGCTGCTTCTTGTGCAACCCTCCCAAGGTGTGGAGTCGCTGCTGGGAACTGGCTGCCAGCCAAGGACAACATGTCCTGCCCCCTTGCATCCTCGTGGGGCTGTTTGGAACTCTGGCAATGGAACTGTGTGAAAGAGCCACCCAGACAAACAGAGACTTAGCTGGAAAGAAAATTGTCATGTTAAGCCACAATGATTTGGAGAGGTTGCGTGTTATAGCAGTTAGCTTACCCTTACGAATAACCACAGTTTCTTTACATTAACAACGACAGCAAAAAAATGGAATCCTGCTTCACATGTGGACTGAGGCCACGTAGCTTGACTGGAGGCAGAAACCCCTGTGGGGGCTTGTCTTTGTCCTGATTAGTTCCATTGTCTGCATCTCTTCCTTGTCCAGGACATGTGCAAGCCCATGTTCTGAATGTCGGGGACAATGCACGCCCAGCGCTTCTCTGACAAAGCGCCATCGTGTGACCTACCACTATTGTATTCCTTCCCAGGGATCAACCTGCCCCCTCTCCTTTCCTGGCTGTCCCTATGAGGGACACAGGTGAGGGGAATTTTTGTTTTAATCCACTGTCCATTCTTTTCCCCAGGTGTTTTTGCCTTTAAAATGCTTTTGGTCTTTGAATGCAGACCGATTATTGTTTTTGCTGAAAGAATAATCATCTACCTGCAGCTCAGCTGGTCACTTCATTTCTCCGGCTGGCCGAGGAAAGTATCATTATTATTAGACAATTTTTCTTCTCTCTGAGGGGAAAGAGCAGCGATTTGTTCCTCTGTTCAGATCTCAAAAGAAGGTGAAAAATAGACTTGTGGTGGCTTTGTGTCTTAACATCCTGCTCGGTGGAGGAGGAAGCAGCTGCTGCCTGGGGTGGCAGGTTTATTGATTGAGATCATATATGATGAGGCCTCTCCTGACATGGCTCTGCAGCTGGCACTCGCCACAGCTCTCAGCAAGTGTCCATTATGAGCTTTCACAGAAGGCTCCAGCAACCATAACGGCAGAGTTGGCAGGGAAAATCTCCATATACTTTATACACTCCTGCTGAGCTCCGCTTCTGCCATGTGTCTTTTTTTTTTCTCCTCAGTAATTATTTCTTACACTTGAGCAGTAGATTGTCTTTACAAAGTGATGCCACGTGCATCATCCCAAGGGATTCTCACAAAATCTTGGTGAAGCAAATAGGGCACCCAAGGTTATCCCCAATTTATAGAAGAGGAAGCTGAGGAAAGATAAAGTATAATTTACTCAAGGTAACACAGCTTCCAAGGGGCAGTGTCGCAACTAGAATCTGACACATTCTTTTCTCTTCATGATACCACTTCTCATAGAAATTGAGGTTAGTATTTTGGTTATGTGTGTGAACTTCCTTTAATTAGAGTCCTCAAGTTCAGCAAAGAGAAAAATCCCATTCTAATTGTTACATTTCCAATCACAAAACTGCAATGAGGTATGTCCACGGTGCTTCAGGATAATGTGTATGTACTGCAATAAGAAGGTCAAGTTGGGCAAGGGAAATATCATTTTTTTCCTAATAGAATACACACAAAAATATTTATGAATGAAATCCTAATGTCTGGGACTTGCTTTAAAATAATACAATAGAGGAGGTTTTAGGAGAAGGTAGCAGACATAGATGAAACAAGATTGGCCATTTATTGATAATTATTGGAGCTGGGTCTTAGGTACATTAAGGTTAGTATGTTACTTTCTGCACATTTTTAAATATTGAAAAACTTTTCAAGACAAAATGTTAAACATAGAAAGATGCATTGATAGTTAGAGAAGTCTCTGTCTTTGGAATCTTCAGGCAGAAGTAGCTGACCACTTGGTGAGCATAGTAAAAAGGGCACTGGATGAGAGGATTTCCGCACCCACCAGAAATAAAGGCTGACCACCATTTTATTTTTATTTAGGGGAGAAAAACTTCCCAATGGTAAGTCCTTCTTACCCTTATAAGCTTTTGGTGTTGTGAACAGTCATTTAAGTTTTTAAGTTGCACCAAGATATTTTGACGAGCTGGTCATGCTGCACTTGTGACAGGTGCATTAATGCAAAATGGGCCATTAGAGATCTAGCCCTGAGAACTTTTACTCCTTAAACAAGTCTCAAATGCCCTATTGGGAGAAAGCAATTGGAAGGAAAAGAAAAGCCTACAGGAATGTGAAAGGGAAAGAAAAGGGGCCAGTTAGTAGACCATGTCTGAGCAGTAGGAAAGGTGGGAGCCAAGGCAGGGCTCTGAACATTAAGACCAAAGAGGTGAGACTGAAGATACTGTGGGAAAGGTGCCCTTCACCACCAGGGTGACCTTGAGCAGATGCCAGTGCCTCCAGGGGTGTGAGGCTCGAAGCTCCCAGAGTCAGTTCTGCCAGATAGGGCTCAGCCTTTTTTTAACACATTGCTTATCCTGCTGGCAAAGCACGAGTTGGGGATTTCTATGCAGATGGCCTTATGTGGCTCCATGCAAGTCTGGTAGGCACTGCGGGTGAGAGGCTGAGCCCTGAAAAAGCTAAATTGTGAACCCCTATGAGTTCTTGTCTCCTCAGTGCTGAAATTTAAAAGGATGATTATTTATGAAAACAGTTCATCCAGCAACATCCCTACCTTATGTTCTGGGAAGCTGTGGATTTACATAGACAAGGAGAGAGCTGATGTTAGCTCAGCAGGTTAGGAAATGAGATTTAAATTGAAAACCAGTCAAGCCTTTTTTTTTTTTTTGGTTTTCCTTTTACCCAAATGCATTTTTCTGCTTTAACTTTAATCTGTGAGAATATGATTTTGTTCATTTGTTTTCGCCCCAAACAACTAGTTTTAATTGAATTGAATAGTTCCATTACAGACAGAGCTTCTGGTTTCCTAGTTTGACAGTGACATTTTGTGGGAGATAGTTTCTGAAGTAAAACTGTGCAGAAAATGCCCTGAGGACACTCTGAGGGAGGTCTCAGTGCCTAGGTATATAGGCCCGGGCAGATGCCAGACATGTTGGCAGTACAGTCTGCCTCTCTATTGATTACATACAAGCAACTTAAATGTTTTCAGGCCCATTATCTTCTGTCATCCTCAAGTGACCTGAAAGTTGTGAGCCTTATTACCCCCATTTAGGAGATGGAATATTTAAGGCTCAGGAGATGGCAGTTAGTCAAGCGCTCATTTCTCCAGCTCCCAGGTCACACCAGCAAATCATGCTGCTATTCCAACCGGCAGGATGGTTCTGCTCTCGTGCCTCTCTTGCTGCAGATTTGCTCTCAAGCAAATCCGTTTTCTCACTCCCCTCCTTGGATACCAGAGGATGACACAGAGACCACTGTGCAAATGGATAACTTTGGAGACCCAGCGTCCCCACATAGCCGGTACAACTACCTGCACTTATGGAAGCTTTGCTGAGTTTCACATCACAGTAGAAGGTGTTATCTAAATGCTAAATGTGATTGGGGAGCAACCAACTCTGCATCCTGAGGAGCCTCTGTGGATTCATATTAATTACAGATGGAGACAATATTATCCTAATGCATTGTTTCAACATAGCATGTCAGAACCAACCTGTATATTTCCCTTTGTTCATAAACCACACTCTTCCTTTTGGGGAAGTGCTTCAGAGATAAAAAGAATGAATGAGAAGGTCTGCACATTAACTTGGAGTCCCATGTTCAAATTTTGGCTCTAATACTTAACAGCTGAGTGACCTTGGATAAGTGAGTTGCTCTTTCTGAGTCTCAGTTGCCACAATTTTAAAAAAGAAAGAGAGTGAGAACTCTCATAGGGTTACTGTGGTACTCAAGAGGGACAATACATGTAGAAATACCTTGGAAATTATAATAAAGACAATAGCAGCAACCACACTACTTATATATTATTGAAGATGTCAGAAGTTGAGACGGCTTCTGCTATGCATCACATGTGTCCTCCAAAAGCTCATATATTAGAAACTTAATCTCCGTTGTAACAGTGTTAAGAGGGTAGGAAATCCAATTATGGTAATTGAAAGGTGGGGCCTTTTGAGAGGTGACTGGATTGTAAGGACTACACCCTAGTCAATGGACTGATACATTCATGGAGTAATGGGTTGATGGATTAACGGGTGGTCATGGACATGGTTCTGATGGCTTTATAAGGAGAGTGAGTGAGCAGGTTAGCTCTCTTGCTTAGGCCATTCACCAAACATTACTCTGTGTCTCTGTAGAGAGTCACCACCCACAAGAAGGCCCTCACCAGATGTACTCCCTCGACTTTGTACCTCCTAGCCTCCAAAACTATTAGAAATAAATTCTTTTCTTTATAAATTACCCAGTTTCAGGTATTATGTTATAAGCAACAGAAACAGACTAACACAGCTTCTTGCTCACTCTACCTTTAGGAAGCTTTTGATTGTGATAGAATCAATGTGACATGAGGGACAACAGATCCTTTGAAAGGTAAGAGGATATATAGAAAAAGCATCACTGGCTAATGCTAAAAAAAGAGGGCTAGAATTTGGCTTAAGTCATTTGGTAAAAAAGTTTGTTTGGCCCCATTCTTGCCCTTACAGAGTAATCCAAGGTAAGCTCAGTCCTGGGGGAAAAGATTTGCATGGAGAAAATCTGCCCCCCTCAAACCCTGGAGCTGCATGTGGAGAAAACTTGGCTACAGGAAGAGGGCTACAAAGAAAGTCTTGGCCATTGTATGATCCTTCATAGGGTCCAACCAGACCACTTGGAGGGATGAGAGAAGAGAGCGATCTTTGCAGCTTATTATATCTAGATGTGTTTCAGATACCAACTCTGAACCCAGTATTTTATACATCTGAAATATGACAGGCCCCTATGATACTTATTATCATCTCACACCAAGGTCAGAAAGAGAAGATTTTTTCTTCTACATACCAGATACTATCCTAACTATGTGGAAAGAGGGGAAAACTGAGCCAGCTTGGTCCTGATTTTTATGGACTATGCAATCTAGTGGATTGATCATTGTAATTTGGGCTAAGTGCTAAGGTGAAAACAAACTTGGGGCTGTTGCTGAGAAGAGAGAATGGTTAAAAAAAAAAAAAAAGCTTCTGAGGTAGCTCACTTGGGAAATTTTCAGTGATGGAGATGGGATTTGAACTGAGGGGCTACATGCTGCTAGAGACACAGTCCCCCTAAATCATGCTGCAGGTACCATGACAAAGGAAAAGAAACCATACTGTCATGATCTATTGGCCTTGTTGCATTATTATTAAGAATCAGATTTAGTGCCAAGGTGTTTTCACTCATTTGGCTGATTTATGGAGGTCCTGGTTTATGCCAGTCATGGCGCTGAGTGCTGGCACTAAAACAATGAATACAATACAATTGTTGCTCTCAAGGATCTTGATCTAGGGGTAAGAGAGAAAACTGCAATTTGGTGCCTTAAATGCAATGACACAGGTGAAGGGTGGCCATAAGAGCCTGGATAAAGGGGCAACTAATGGAGCCTTGAGGGGGCCTTGAAGACTTTTGAGAGGAGGTGAACTTGTGTCAAATCCTGCAGGTGCATTTGTACTAGAAAGAAACAGTCCATCAGGGTACAGATGGAAGGTTCAGAGACTATTATTGGTAAGGGGAGGATCTTGTACCCAAACCTGAAAATAACAGGAATCTTGGTATTTTCCAGTAATTGTAGGAAAATCATCATGGGTAGAGCAGAGGGGTGAGTAGTTTGTGAGAACTGAGTCTGATATATGAGCAGGAGTCAAGTCAGGAAGGCTCTTAGTAAGCCAGATTGGGGGATTTGTCCTGGAGGAAAATAGGAAACACTGGGAAGTTGTAAGGAGGGGAGTGAAATGATCAATTGACTTTAGAAGTTCATTCTGCTGCCATATGAGGATGGGTGATAGGGGTGAGACAGCGACAGATGAAGAGTTGGCAGGCTGACACTCACGTTATGTTGAAGCAGTGTGGTGAGGTGGGGGACGTGGGCTTTAGCATTAGATCAGGGTCTCAGTCTCTATGATGCTACTTATAAGCTATGTGTCCTCCGAACCTCGTTTTTTTTCCCCCTCTGTAAAATGGGGATAAAGATAGTACTTCCTAATAAGGCTATTGTGAGAACTAAATGAGATAATGTAAAGCGTACATGGTTCTCAGCACAGTGCCTAATGCAAAGTTAAGTACTTGATGAATGAGAGTTGAAAAAATCAGTTGGAATTTCTCATAGCCTCCAATTATGTCACAATGGCTTCTTATACACCCACGTTTTGCTACTGTACTTTTTAGAGTAACGCTTTTAGTTCAAGATTCTAGCCTCCTTCCCCAATATCTGCTTTGTTGGCTCAATTAAAAGGCAAAACAAAAACAAGGAAGCAGTCATCCCCACCCTGTTCTATTTCTGTTTGAGACTTAGATAAGGGTGGAAACATTTTCAGTCCAGCTGGCTCTAAGAGGATCAAAAACATGAGAGCGGAGAGTTTGGGAGAGGGGCAGAGATCTTTCTCTTCTTCAACCACCACGGTGTGAATCATGGCCCTGGCATTTTGTGAGCGCCCAGTCGATGTTAGCAAGGACTGTTATGGGTCTGCTTAGAGTTTAGAGGCTGCCAGCCCAAAAGCAGGCCAAGAAAAATGGTTCACAGGAGAGATCTACTTCTGTTTTCACTTTTTAGAAAAAATCACTGAGGGCTCGTGTGGAGTATCCAGCTTTTGTGTTTAATACTCATGCTTCCAGGCTTCCAGGATGGACTTTTGTAGTTAGCTGACACTTTAAAATATGGCAGGGAGGAGTCTAACATTAAATTGTATCAATGCAGTGATATAATACTATGTCCTTAAAAGAGCTAGAACTTATTGGGTAAGTTGCACTGTATGGCATTCTAGCAATCTCCAGAATCAAGAGATACTGCGCTGTGGTTGAAATAGCATGGGCTTGAGCCAGACACACTTTCTGGGGTCAAATCCTGGCTGGGTGACACACTAATTATACCTCGAACATATACATCCTCGCCGAGCCTTGCTCTCTTCTGTACAAAAAGGCTACAATGCCAGTTGTTTTAAAAGGGCTTATCACAGATGCTGACCTATAGTAGGTGCTGAGTACATCTTGGTTTCTTTTCCACTTTGCTTCCTTATTTTAAGTTCTAAATCAATATTATGCTAGTAAAAATGAGAGCAGCAGAGGAAGGGGGATGATTTGTCACTAGGTAGCTACTATATTCCAGATATTCTGTGGGGGCTTTCGTATACCTGGCCGAGGTTCTGGGTATCAGTGGCAGACTTTTGTATAACTTTATAACTTCCTTTTCCTTTAAGATGTCATCCTGGATGCCTTGGTGCATGTGAAGAAAGGGATGCACTACATGCACAGCAACCTTAACTCCAACAGTGGAGTCTGTCCTAGGAAGACTGGTGACCATCACAGAAGAGTCCTCAAATCTTTCATTTTTTAATAGCAAAGATTTTCTTTTCTTAAAAATATCCATATTTCTTCTCTGCCTCATCCTTTCATGATCTGTATCTTCCGGACAAAATAAAACACTCTTTCTCTTGAACATGATGTTATTCCAGTTATCTATTTATTTATTTGAGAAGATTGTCATCCAAAGCACTTCAATCAAATCTCCTTTTGTATTTCCCCTCCCTGATGTCTGCTCAGTCAGGTGACATGCATGCCACCTCAAATTGATCGTAACTAGAGAATCAGAGTCCTTGCTGTAGCTTCTTTTCTTTTATCCACTTTTTGGTGCTTTCAGAATCCTGGCATTGATGGCAAGACAGGTAAACTTTTTTCTATCTTGGCTTTGGGATAAAATCTACTTTGCCTAAAGCATGCTCTGGGTGTCTTTCTTTGTATTGTCAAGATGGAAAGAAAGAGCTGAAACTGACTGACAGACACACATGGGCGTGTTCTTGGCTTACATGGAGCGAGCTGGTGCCTCTCTGATTCTGCTGACACAATTGTCATCCTCTGAATGCATGGATGGGGGGTGGCTCTAGCTTTCTGTAGCAATGGATCCATGGGCTTGCAACAAGCTTGTGATACAGTGAGTCAGCCTCCCTGGTGACAGCAGTCGGGGTCTTCTTTGACGTGTCTTGCTCTCAACCTTATTACCCCAAAGTCTGATTGCTTCTTCCTTGGACATGTGTCTTGCATCCACCCCTTCTTCTTCTTGTCTAGTTTTATTCTGGTCAAAGTCTCAGGCACCTCATGACTGAGTAACTGTAATGGCCGCCATTGCACCAATCTCTCTCTTTTCTAGTTTGTCTTGGACACCTACCCTCAAGAAGACATTGCAAAAACATGATCTCCCACTTTTGCTCCAGGGTACGCAAAGTTTTTCCATTGTTTGTTATGTTGAACATACAATACTCTGCCTTGCTTTTACAGTCCCTC
Organism: Cynocephalus volans; assembly: GCF_027409185.1. NCBI lineage: Eukaryota > Metazoa > Chordata > Mammalia > Dermoptera > Cynocephalidae > Cynocephalus > Cynocephalus volans. Next base: position 46,057,751 of record NC_084473.1, read on the forward strand.
CTGGTGAAGAGGGCTCATGTCTACTAAAGATTAAGGTCCAAAATCTTGGGCTCCATTCTTGGCCTTGGCAAATTCTATCTCTGTGTCACTGGGAAGGTCACCTCACCTCTCTGAGTCTCAACTTCTATGTTTATATTAGCATCTATCTGACTAGTGCGTGATGATCTTCTTCTCCAAGAACTATAGTATTCCTCTCTTCTCACTTCCCCCCTTCTTCTCCCCTTTTTTCTTTCTTTTTCTCCTTCTTTCTTTTGCTTCACATTTTGATTTGAGATAATAAACATGCAGGGCATAAAGAATTTAAGTAACGTACATATTTGAATCATATAGAATCTGTCTTCCCATATTGTATCTGTAAATGCTGTTTTTTAAAAAATCGTGTGTTGTATATTTAGAAATAGCTAAAAGAGAGGATTACATGTTCTCACCACAAAGAAATAATAAATATTTGAGGTGATTGATATGCAAATTAGCCTGATTTGATTATTCCACAATGTATACATTTCTCAAAACATTACATTGTACCCCACAAATATATACAATTATTATTTGTCAATTGAAAATAAAATAAAACTTAAAAAAAAAAAAAGGAATCGTGCCCTCCAAAGCAAAGTTCCTATATCAGAGCCCTCCATCCAGAGTTGCTCCCCAGGGGAGGGAGAGAATTCAGTAGAAGCACTGGGATTATGCCAAAGGTAGAAAAAGCGGGGAAGAAAGGTATAGAATGTTGATGTAAAATAAAAAATTATTATCTGGGAAGGGAGGGTCCTCCCTGAATCATCATTAGGTATACTTGAATATGTGGCCTAGGTTTGTAGGTGTAGGGATCTTGGTTAGCTATTAGGAGGCATGTTTAAAGCTGAAGTATAATGTAATTATTCAGGAGCTCTTGAGTTTTCTTCAAGTGTAAGTTTCTAGTGCAACATTCTAAGGGTAAGAGAGGCACAAAAGTTTAGCCCGGGTGGCATCAGAAAACAAGAATGTAATTAAATATCTAAATCACAAATTTTAGACTATGGCATTATTTTTAAAAGTATAAAGATCCATCTTCTCCAGCGTTAAGTCTGTCTCACCATCTCAATCCTCCCAGGCCTGTTTCTCCTGCATTCCTTCCAATCCTGGGAAATGGCAGCTCCCTTTTTTCAGTGGTTCAGGTTTATATGCCTACAGCCATCTTTGACACTATCTTCCTTCACACCCCACATTCAATTTGTCATTGATCTTGTTTGTCTCTACCTTCAGAACATGTCCAGAATCTGACCCTTCTCCTCCTCTTCACTGTCATCATCTTCATGTGATCTGCCATCTCCTCTCAAATGAATGATTTCAGTAGCCTCTTAAATGGTCTTCCTGCTTTTGTCTCGACCTCCTTCAGTGAACAGTAATCCTGTTAAAGCTTAAATGAGAGCACATCCCTCCAATAGCTTCTCATCTCACCCTGAAGAAAAGCTGGTGTCCTCACAAGAGTCTGCAGGCCCTTCACTACGTGCACCTTCTCTGTTATCCTCTGACCTTATCTTACACTATGCCCTCTCCACCCATCCATTCCACTCATTGACTTCTTTGCTGCTCCTTGTACACACAGACGTGCTCCTGCCTCAGAGTCCCTGCTCTTTCTCCTCCCTCCCCAGAACACTCTTCCCTTGGATGTCCATATGGTCAGTCCAACACCACCCTTAGGTCTTTACTCATTTGGTTCCTTCTCTGACGGGCTTCATGGCCAGTGCATCTACCTTACCTATTCCCTTCCTCTGTTTTTTTTTCTTTTCTTTTTTTGGAGCATAAATCACCAGCTAGCATATTATATATCTCACCTATTTTTCATGTTCATTATCAGTCATCTTCTATGGAATACACGCTCCACGAGAGCTTATCATCTGTTCCCATAGTCTATTTTGTTCTCTGCTGTATCTTCAGGTAGTGTCTGGCACATGGTAGGCAATGAACAAGTATTTGTCGAATGAGAGAACGAATGAATTACTGAATTGTTGATAACCAATCTTTGCTTTCCTCTTTCCTTAGGAAATAACATGTAATTAATTATCCAAGAAATTTTAAGGCCATCACTGCCTCCAATTTGCAGAACTGTTGGTTTTAAACATTGGACTTAGATAAGGAAAGCCAGGACCAATCACACAATTATATCTAAAGTGGTCCAAAGTCCACAATTCTGCCACTAGCTCTAGTTGTCAGATGAAATGTCAGTTGTTAACAGACCTAAAGATTAGAAAACTGTAGATGGCTGATGAGCTCAGTTAACCTCAGCTCTTCCTCTTCCTGGGGCAGAGACTAGAGGGCAAAGTGTCAATAAATAGACATTGGGTCTTCTAGCTTATTCCTTCTGCCACTTAACCATAGCAAGACAGAAAAAAGAGGCTGGTAAGAGAAGCAGGATTTTCACTGCGCACGTGAGATTCCTAGAATCAGAAATGACATTGCTGTAAAGGGGTCTCTAGAAATGGTAAGCTGGGAAGGTGTCTTAGTCTGTTTTGTGCTGCTGCAACAGAAGAACTGAGGCTGAGTTTAGAATCCTAAAGGCTGGGAAGTCCGAGATCAAGGGGCCCACATCTGATGAGGGCCTTTGTGCTTCATCAGCTTATGTTGGAAGGTAGAAGGGCAAGGGGGCTGAACTCACTTATGTAACAAACATGCTCCCATGATAACAATGTCAATTAATTAATTAATCCATTCATTAATCTATTAGCTAGTTTCAATATTAAATGGTTGAATGAATTCAGTCATAGTTCATGCCCAGGTCTCAAATTTTCTTTCTATCTAGTGGGGATGAAAAAGACTTTGGAGATTATTGTGTACAGTTCTGTCAGTTTATAGAGGAATAAACTGTGGCCCAGAAACATTAGGTGATTTTTCTAGGTTATATAATGAGGTACTCTTGGTACTGGAACCACAGCACAGGTCTTTTGCACCCAGTCCTGGGCTCACTCGTTGCTCTAGGATACACCTCTCAGGAGGTGGCATATGAGGGTTACAGACATGGCCTTTAGGTTTCCCTCTCAAGGAAGCATCTATCCAATATCTCTGCTTCCTGAATTCACCAGAAAGAAAGATTACCCACTACAGTTAAGCAGAGAAAGGATGGGCAACCAAGGGTGGGTATGGGAAACTCAGTGGAAGGGAAGCATTTGGGGAAGGCAGACAATAATGGTCTTGAATGAAAAAGAGTCCTGGGGTGGCAAAATAATTGAAATATCTGAGCATATAAAACAGTAGAGATAAGAAATAGCAGGTGTTTTAGTCCATTTTGTGTTGCTATAACAGAAATACCTGAGACTGGGTAATTTATAAAGGAAAGAGGTTTATTTGGCTTACGATTCTGGGACAGCTGCATCTGGCACTGGCCTCAGACTGCTTCTATTCATGGAGGAAAGGCAGCAGGCTGCCAGCTGGTACATGCAGATCACATGGCGAGAGAGGAAGCAAGAGAGAGAGAGAAGGAGCCAGGGTCTTTTTAAGCAACAAGCTCTCGCAGGAACTGATAGAGCGAGAACTCACTCATTAATCCCCCCTCCCCCAGGGAGAGCATTAATCCATTCATGAGGGACCCACCCCCATGACACAATCAGTTCCCAACACTGCCACATTGGAGATCAAATTTCCACATGAGTTTTGGAGGGGACAACACATCCAAACTCCATCAGCAGGAAAAGTGCATTGTGGAGAAGAAGGAATAAGAAATAGAATGGAACAAATATATACAGTTAAGTTCACTGTGCTCAGGAAAAATTAATGTCCTTTCTTTCCTCCTTGTGGAGTACCCTGTTCAGTGACCACCACCACAATATACACGTACACATGCCACAATACACACACAAAAATACATCTTTTCATATTCCCTTATCTAAATTATTCAAGGCACAGATCTACTGACATCCACACTATGAAGCTTTCCTTCTCCGACACACAGTGTCATTTTTCTGATGCTGCCTCTGGTACCTGACTCCTCTGAATCCCCACAAGACTTGTGTGTCTCTTACAGTACTTTTGATTTGTGCATGACTTGTTCCTGAATTCAGATCTGTGTCTAATTAGACTTTCTGTGCTTCACAGTGACTACCTCAGTGCATGCTCAATAGACATTTGTTGGGTGAATAAGTGAATGAATGGGAAGATTTTCTTAAAGTAATAAAGATAAAACTATAAGCATGTGTATTAATACACACACACATGAACGAATGGAGCAATGCTGAGAAGACAGCTTGAAAATTATTGTACTACCTAAGAAAGTTACACTATGCACAAAATAAAGGGACAAAATATCAAGGGTAAAGACAAAGAGTGACAGGATCCTAAAATCTAGAATAAGCTGGGGCATGGGGAGAAATGCTAAGGCCTGCAAAGAAGGTTTTTCATCTACTTTCAGGTCAAGAGGAAAAGCAAGGAATGCTCAGTCTATTGCCACTGTAGCACTCACAGGTGACAAGAGAACACCGAAGTACCAGTCTTCTACTTGACTTCTGCCTTCTCAATCAAGGAGAATTGTCCTGGAAAGTGTTGAATAGTCTTTTTTTCATATTGGAAATGAAGTCCAGTATATGGGAGTAGAGAGGAAGAGAACAGCTAGCTGTTTGCAATGGGTGTCTGCTTCTAGACACAGATGAGCGGCATTTCCAAGCTCTGGAAAAACTTGGAGGATAGGAAACTACTTAATCTTTGAAGAATTATAAAAAATAGATATCAGAAGGCTGGAGAGTAACACATAATGGCCCAATTTTTCAAAAAGGTGGAAAACAGATTCTAGAAACTTTAGCCCAGAAAACTCAACGATCCTATTAATAACTTCCTCATGATCCTAATTTCACATCCTCACCCCAGATGGTAGTTAAAGCATATGAATCATCCAAATCATTTATTCTTTGCCTTAGTCTTTCCAGTTATATGTTTCAAATTCATCTCAAACTTGTGTCCCAAACTGTATGTTTGCTTTCACCTTCCCTCTTTCCTGCCCATCTGCCCCTCGCATGGCCTTGTGAATGACACTGCCTTTCACTGGATTGCTTATGCCAGAGTTGGGCATTTTTCCTGCAATGGGTCCCTTCTTCACGGCACACACCATTTGTGAACAATGCCTGAGGATTCCAAGCCCTTGCTTGCCTCCCTGCCTCCACAGCCAGCCAGACATCCTGATTTCTATCTGATTCCTAGTCAGCAGCAACTGCTAGGTAACCTGCTGGAATGTATGGAATGACTTCTATGTGCTCAGAACTCTAAAGAGTTTGTATCTTCAGAACTAGCATCATGAGTGTAGTCTAATTCTGATAGGATGATTGGAACTCCTGTATATGCAGGCATCAGTGGTGGCACTCAATCAGTCCTCACTGGTGGGGGCAGCACACCCAGAGATGGATGAGCCTCCTGGTGCATAAGGCAGGGAAATAACACCATGTCAGGATCCTTGGTCATTCTGGAGGTGAGAACACAGCATGGTGTCCAGCACTGACTGGGGCCTCCGAGTCTCAAGACAGTAATTCAACATTTTCAACATTGTGGGGCTATGTTTTCAAATGTAAAAGATATATAACTATAAATATGAGATGGTATGTTATTTTAAAAAGCCTCTACTTTATGATATTCCCAGAGATTAGAACCTGACATAACTCCAAGGCTCTGTTCAATATGGTCCAGTAGACCCTACTGAGGGCCAAACTTCAGGAAACTGAGAGATGTAAAATCTGGATATTTAAAAATGTTTAAGTTTAGGAGATTGGAACAGTTTATAATTTCAAGTTCTCAAGAGAGAAAAAAAATTCTTTATTTTATTCCTCCATTTTCTTAAAATTTTATTATTTTCTTTGTTTCAAATTCTTATTTAAACAATGTTATAAGCTCTCTTTCTCAACTGCCCATGATGTCTTGAAACGGTTCTGAGAAATGTCTTGGGGTCTTGCTTCCTGTGTTCAAATCCTGGATGTGTCACTCAGGCAAGTTACTTAATTGCTTCATGCCTCAGTTGCTTTCTCTGAAAATGAGGATAATAGAGTTGCCTGCTCTGAGGGGCTGTTGAGAGTCATAAATGGTGATGATCCAGCGAAGCATTTGGAGCTGTGCCTGACACACAGTACGTGCTCAGTACATGTAAACCCAGTTATCTGTCTGCAATGTTATCATGTCTGGCATCTCAGCTCTGCTCCAATTTTGCTATCTGTCCTGGAGTAAGCCACTTGATCTCAGTTTCCTCAACAGCCAGGAGGAGAGCCTGGACTCTGATCATTCCAAGTTCTGGCCTTGATTATCTGGTGAATAGAACTCCTGGCCTTCCTTGTGCTTTCCTGATAGCCACCCTGTCAGTCCAGAGAAGCTCAATCCAAGTTAGTTCAATCCAATTGAATTCATCAATCCAATTTAGTGAAAGTCATTAATTTTATTTATTCAAAAGTATTTCCTAACACTTGCCAGACCTAAGATAGAAACAAGGCGTGGGGATCCTTAGTTTGGAGGGTCTTAGAAATCTGAATGCATTCTATAGCTTCATGTATCTCTTAAGGGAGAGAAAATGAGAAAGACGCTCTCCTCTTAGAGACATAAAGGACTTTTCCTTTAAACAATCTTGAAGAAAATAGTATCTAGTCAGTTGCTGGGAAAGTACTTCTGATGTCTAAGTGATTCTAATTATTCTCTACTTGAGGGAGAAGTTCCTTCCCCAGAGGCTGCAGCAGACAAGCTACTCAACTTTGGTGAAAACAAGAGGGTGGCGGTCACAAGGTTCAAATGACAGCAAAATAAACAAAGTCCCAATTATGATTCCAGGGAGGTAGATGGGCTTTTCTATTTAGTCAAAAGGAATTGATTTCCCCTGGAGTGTCACACCGTAATGATTATTGGAAGGGAGACAACTTAACAGAGTGATGCAAAAACAAAATTAGATGGGCTGCAGATCAGTAGCTGATCAGCTGCTTGAAGGCAGAGTTAGAAGAATACAGTAAGTGGGGAGATAGAATATTTGAAACATTTTCTTGATTTTTTTATAGTCATTCTTTTATTCATTTATTATTATTTTTTATTTAAAAAGCAGGCAAATTGAGGACCAATAAACAGAATGGTAAATTCAAGTTAATTCTGGGAAAAGTTATCTATATTTAATTAGGGCCTATTTGCTTGTATGTGTAAAAGACTAAATTAATCCAATGTTTAAGTAAATTTCTCTGAAATAATTTTTTATTTCAAAAACATGTGGCTTCAGATCCAAAGACCTTGTAGGTATAGTGTAATCTCAGCCCATCCTTACTCCAGGCAATCGAAACAAATAAATGAATAAAAAAAATAAATTCTATGCTAAAAGGCACGTATTTCTCCAGGTCTAATTTGTTCTACATTTAGCCATAGAGATTTTTAAAGCTATTTATTATACGTCGTTAAGTTTTTCTGAATCACACCTTGGTTCTTTCTACTCAAACTTCCACAAATTATTAAAAGAGAACTGCATTATTTCTTGCTGGATAATTCTGAATTTAAGTATCTGGAATGGGAATGCCTCAACTTCCCCCACCCCCACCCAAGTGCTGTACTTGGCACATTTCTAGAAATGAAAGTGATAATTCAGATGTAATACTATTCCCCTGAGGAGTGAAACTATTTCTTTGATTTGCTGCTGTTTGACTAGCTCTCCAGGTGTTCTTTCTACCTACTATGTAATCTTCCTCACTACCATATATTTAAATCCTTTTTATACCCAGCACATGTCTTACCTTTTTGAGGAAGCGCCCTTTCCTATGTTTATTCTGGTGTAGGTATTTCTCCCTTTAAAGAATTTCTGCAGGACTCAAATATTGTTCTATCCATTCTATCCTTATATTATTACATGATAATGTAAAAGGCTTTGTTTTCTTTTCCTGTGTCTATGCATGTGTATGTGTGTACTCTTTAGCTGCAATATAAAGTTGTATGTGTCAGGGCTGTGTCCTTGGCTTTCATATCCCAGCAAATGGCTGCACACACTATAAGTGTTCAATAAAGATGTGTTGGCGGTAGTTACAGGTTGTGAATGATGTACTGCTTTGTTTGGAGTCTCAGTGATTTGCTGTGAAATGCTGAACTTGGGATTTTGATATAGCTTTTGGCTTATTTTCCATTTGGTACAATTGCATGCTCTCTGTTGCTGAAATTACTTCAGTCAAATGGTCAAGACTGTAAATACACAGGGAGAAGGTCATTTTGTTTCTATCCTGTGCAGGAGAAAATAAATCTGTTCTTTTCCTTTGATCTAACAAACTGAAGCAGCCCTGGAAAGCCTCCTTTCGGTTGTAATTCCATTTCCACGTGTTTTGCTCACCACATCACAGTGTTTAAGAAACTGTTATGCCTGCCAAGAAGAGCAGTTAGTGGCCTTATTTTGTAGATTATAGAGCCATTACCATTCACCAGACCAATATTGAGGACAATGTGTACTGAATTATTTAAAACTAATAATGCACATGGAAAACATTAAAGTAAAAAATGGGTTGAATAACTTCATTGTGATAACATTTATTTCCTCCTGGCTTGTCCAGCTGTTCTTTTTTGTTCAAGGGCACACCAAGAACTTCAGAGATGATAATCCTGGTGCTTGACTGCTTTGCTGCTTTTGGCTACAACCCACACCCTCTCTGCTTTGCTTGGTCAAGAACATAGTGGAGAAACTGACTTTCAGCATGACAGTGTGAGGAGTTCTGCTGAACCTGCTCTGTGGTGAAACTTATGAAAATTATAAAAACAAACTAATAAAATGTAAACTATTCAGAGCCTCTGAAAATGGTCCCAAGGTCAAAGAGCAAAGGAGGAAACATCTATTCAAGGCTGTTTATGAAAATCCAGTAAAAAAATGCAAGATTCTGTGGTATTTCAACCAAGACCACTTTCTCTCTCTTCACTTCAAAGAGGTAGAGACTCCACTCCAGACAGCTACAGTCAAAAAGACAGGGTTCCCTCTCCCCCAGCTCCCAAATGGAGGACTTTACTCCTCCAAATAGCAGGACTTTAGCATTTCTCATCATACCCCCAGCTGCCTGTTGCTGAGGCTAATCCTGGGCAAGTGTGGCTTGAGAGGTGGGGGCTTCTTTCTTCTGCCTAACCCACACTTGTGCAACAGAGGCTGTACCTTGAGCATGGCCCACTGAGAATACTGGAGCCCTAATAGCACTTGCCCTAATTCATGAGGCAGTGGTTCCATGCAGGAGTGTCAAGCCAAGAGGATCTCAGGCTAATACACCCAGTACCTCTCCTCATTATGGAGTTCTCAGCTCCTAGAGTGGTGGTCTCAAAGAGAAGCTTGCCACTGAACCTACCCCCAGTTCTAGAGCTCTGGCTCAGAGATTTTGCCTTGCGGGAGAAGCGAGCTGTACAACAGATATCTGGCACTTTCTTCCCAAAGGAACTGACTTTATTTACAATAGAACATAGAGAAGTTTAAGTCTAAGAGTACTCTCAAGAACAATAGAGGTTGTGGTGAGAGGCAGTTGGGGAGATTCATGGACCTAATGAAGCTTTAATGTAGGCCAGCTAATTTGCAGGAGAGAATTGGAGAAACAGGACAATTGGAAGGAGCCAGCTGGGGGTCAGAACAAATATCAAACACTGACCTTAGAAATGATTTCTTTGAAAGAATCACAATTTTATTAGATTAATTTGTAGAGGCACTTATGCCCCAAGGGATTGTTGAAAACAATAACACAGTCTTCTGCAATTAGTGAAGTTTAACAATGAGTGTGATCAGGGAAAGAGTAGAAGAGAGCCCTGCCAATACCACTGAAATCACAGGGTGACTATGCCTGTATCCAAAGCTGTGCGTCCTTGAGGAGCAGCATCAGAGATTTTCACTAAAATCACCAAGCAGGTCACTAAATAAATACATGAACAAGAATAACAAGCCATGGAGGGGGGAATTGGTGCCCAGAAGGCTACAATATATTATCTAAAATGTCAAGTTTATAGTAAAATATTTCAAGGCATGAAAAAAATAGGAAAGTATAACCCATATACTGGGAAAAAAGCAGGCAACAGAAATTGCCGATGAGATTGACCAGATGTCAAATTTAACACAAAAGATCTCAGAATAGCCATTATATATATGTTCATGGAACTTCATGAAAAATGTATTAGTGTGATTAGCAAGGAAAGCATGATTAAAGAAAAAAAAGGAAGGTAGGATGAAATATTGCCTTAAATAGAAAATATCAATAAAGAGATAAAAATATTTTTTGAAAAAGCAAACATAAATTCTGGAGTTGAATAATACAATGACTGAAATTAATAAACAAAACAAAACACCAGAAAAGCTCAACAGTAGATTTGAACCTACAGAAAAAAGAAATAGCACACTTGAAGATCAAAAAAGATTATGCAAGCCTAAGAACACAGAGAAAAAAGAATGAAGAAAAATGAAGAGAGCCTCAGAGCAATGTGAGACATAATTAAGCACACCAATATATGAATAATGGGAGTAGTAGATGGAGAAGAGAATGAAAAGAAAAAAAAAATTGAAAAAATAATGACTGAAAACTTACCAAATATATATATGTATACACAAACACATATATTTGACCATATATATCTGGTCATATGTGTGCGCGTGTGTGTGTGTAAACACAATACCCTACACACTCAAGAAGCTCAATAAATTTTTGTAGTATATACACACAAAAAACCCATCAACAGATGCATCATAGCAAAAGTGTTGAAAGTCAAAGTAAGGAGAGAATCTTGAAAGCATCATGAGGAAAATGACTCATTACTATAAGAAAACCCAATAAGACTATGAGATTATTTCTCATCAGAAACACTGGAGGTCAGCAGCAGTGGAATAATATATTTAAAGTACTAAAAAAACCCAACAAAAACTCAACCAAGTGTACTATATCCAGAAAAGCTATCTTCCAAAAATAAAGGCAAAATAAAGATTTTCCAAGTTAAACAAAAACTAAGAGAACTTATTGCTAGAAGACTGGCTGCCTAAGAAATGCTAAAGGAAATTCTTCAATCTGAAGCAAATGACCTCTAATGGTAATTTAAATCCACACAAAGAGCACCAGTAAAGACAATCATATAATTTAAAAAGACTCTATAAATGAATATTTTCTCCTTCCTTCTCTTACCTGAAAGAGAACAGAACTATATAGGTATAATGCATATGCTCTCTCTCTCACACAGTAATCTAGCAAAAACACAAAGTTTATTCAAACAAAACCTACAAAAATATAGTAAAAAAGAAATCATCAAATAAATTAAAAAGCAATATTAAAATATTCACTTAATAAAAAAAGGAGTAGGGGAAGAATAGAAAAACAAAAATACATAAGACATAAAGAAAACATTTAGAAAAAAAGTCAAATGACAGATGTAAATTCAACTATATTAATAATAACTTTAAATGTGAAAAGATCACTCAATTATAAGACACAGATAGTCAAACTGGATTTTAAAAAAAACATGACCCAAGTATATGTTTTTTAATGGACACACATTAGATTCAAAGACACATATAAGATTGAAAGTAAAAGGATAGAGAAAGGTATATCATACAAATAACAACTACAGGAAAGCTGGAGTGACTATATTAGTATCAAACAAAACAGACTTTAAAGGAAAAAATGTTACTGGAGATAGAGATGGGCATTCTATAATGATAAAAGGGTCACTCCATCAGGAGGACATAACAATTATAAACATATATGCATCTAATAACAGAGTACCAAAATAAGTAAAGCAAAACTGACAGAAATTAAGGGTGAAACAGATGACAGAATAATAATAGTTAAAGACTTCAATACCCTGCTTTCAATAATACATAGAAAAACTAAACAGAATATCAATAAGGATGTAGAAGACTTAAACAATATTATAAACCATCTAGACCTAACAAACGTATAGAATACTCAATCCTATAGCAACAGATATACATTCTTCTCAAGTTTACATAAAACATTCTCTAGAAGAGACCATAATCTAGACCATTACAAAAATCCTAAATTTGATAGGATAGAAATAAGAAGTGTATTTCCTAAATGCAATGGAATTAAATTAAAAATCAATAATACAAAAAAATTTGGAACTTATAAATATGTCAAAATTAACCAATGAACTGCTAAATAATCAATGGATAATAAATAAAAAGGAAAACAGAAAATACTGTGAGATGAATGAAAATCAAGACATAACATACCAAACTTATGGGATGCAGCTAAGGCAATACTTATAGAGAAATTTATAGCTGTAAATGCCAATGTTAAGAAAGAAGAAAAACCTCAAATTAATAACTCAAGTCTCTACCATAAAGCAGTAGAAAAAGAAGAGAAAACTAATGAAGCCAAAGGAAGAAAATAATGAAGATTACAGCAGAAATTAATTAAATAGAGAATAGAAAAAAATAGAGAAAACAAATAAAACCAAAATCTGGTTCTCTGAAAGACAAAAAAATTGACAAACCTTAGCTAGAATGACTAAGAAGAAAAGGAAGGAGACTCAAATTACTAGAATCAGAAATGAAAGAGAGGATGTTACTACATTATGAATTGATACTACATTCATAATACTGAAAATTATGAATTTACAGAAATAAAAAGAATTATAAAGGAATACTGTGAACAAAAGCACAAGAGCAAATTAGATAAATGAATTTGGAAAATTTCTAGAAAGACAGAAACTACTGAAACCTACTCAAGAACAAATATAAAATTTAAATAGACCTATGTCAAAGAGATTGAGTTAGTAATAATCAGAAAATACAAAGAAAATCTCAGACTCAGATGTCTTTACTGCTGAGTTCTACCAAACATTTAATGAAAAATTAATACCAATTATTCATAAACTTCCAAAAAAAAAAAAAAAAAAAGATGAGAGAATATTTCCCAACTCATTTTATGAAGCCAATGTTACCTGATACCAAAACAAGACAAAGACATCACAGGCAAAGAAAATTACAGACCAGTATCTCACAAATATATATTCAAAAGTCCTCAACAAAATATTAGCAGACTGAGTCCAGCAACATATAGAAATAATTATACATTTTGTTTAAGTGAATTTTATCCCAGGGGTGCAAAGTTGGTTTAGTATTCAAAAATCAATTAATGTAGTACATTATATCAGTAGAATTAAAAACAAAAATCACATAATTATCTCAACTGACACAGAAAAAGCATTTGACAAAATCCAATGTATTTTCTTGATAAAAACACTCAGCAAACTAGAAAGGGAAGGGAACTCCCTTAACCTGATAAAGGGCATCTGTGAAAAATCCATAGCTAACATCATACCTAATGATAAAAGACTAGATGCTTTCTTTTATGATTGGGACCAAGACAAGTATGTGAACTCTTGCCATATCTATTTGACATGTACTGAAAGTTCTAGCTAGATAGTTGGATAAGAAAAAGTAATAAAAGGCATATAGATTATAAAGGAAGAAATAAAGCTACTTCTATTCACAGATGACATGTTCTTATATATAAAAAGTCCTACAGAATCAACAACAACAAAGTAGAATAAATGAGTTCAGCAATGTTGCAGGATACAAGATCAATATACAAAAAAAAAATCAATTGTATTTTTATATACTTGTAATGAACAAACTGAAAATAAAATTAAAAACAATTTATTCACTATAGTCTTAAAAAAATAAAAAAGCTTAGAAATAAATTTAACAAAAGAAATAAAAAACTTATTCCTTGCAAACTTTATAGTTTATATAGTTTTTATATCATTGAGAGAAATTAAAGATCAAAATAAATGAGAAAATATTACATGTTCATGGTTCAGAAGACCTAATGTTGTTAAGCTGTCAATACTCCCCAAACTAACCTATAGTTTCAGTGCAGTTGATATCAGAATCCCAGCTTATTTTTTTGTAGAAATTGACAGGCTGATTTAAAAATTCATAGAGAATTCAAGAGACCCCAAAGAGCCAAACAATCCTATAAAAGAACAAGGTTGGAGGACTCATACCTGCTGACTTTAAAACTTACTAGAAAGAAATAGTAATCAAGACAGCTTGGTGTGATCTTGGATTTGGTAAAGGATTTTTGAAAATTAAACCAAAAGCACAAACAAAATAAAAAATAAATACTTTGAATTTTATCAAAATTAAAAACCTTCTGCTTCGAAGGACACCAATAAGAAAGTGAAAAGACAACCCACAGGATGGGAAAAAATATTTGCAAATCATACATCTGATAAGGGACTTGTATCTAGAATGTACAAAGAATTCTCACAACCCAATAATAAAAAGACAAATAACCCCACTAGAAAAATGGGTAGGGAATCTAAATAGATTTTTGTTTTTTCAGGGAAGAGATACAAGTAGCCAATCAGCACATAAAAAGATGTTTGGCATCATTAGTCATTAGGAAAATGTGAACCAAAACCACAATGAGATAGCACTTCACACTTGATAGGATGGTTAGAATCAAAAACACAGATAGAAAGTATCGGCAAGGACATGAAGAAATAGAAAACCTTATATCCTGTTGATGGGAATGTCAAATGGCTCAGTCACTTTGGAAAACAGTCTAGTGATTCCCTAAAGGGTTAAACATAGAGTTACCATGTGATTCAACTATTATACACTTGGGGTTATATGAAAACATATGTCCACACAAAAGCTTGTACACAAATGTTTAAAACAGCATAATTTATAATAGCCCAAAGGTGGAAATAACTCAAATGTCCATCAACAGATAAATGGATAAAGAAAACAGGGTACATACACACAATGGAATATTTTTTAGCCATTAAAAAAGAATACTAATACATGTTATAGCTGGGAAGGACCTTGAAAATATCACGCTAAGGGAAAGATGCTTATAACAAAAGATCTCATACTGTATGATTACACTCAATTGAAATTCTCGACTAGAGCAATCTGTAGAGACATAAAGTAGGTTAGTGTTTGCTTAGGGATATGTGGAGGATGGGCAGGAAGGGGAAGAGAGCTAAAGTGAATAGGTTTTCCTTACGAGGTGATAAAAATGTTTTAAAATTAACTGTGAAGATGGTTGCACATATCTGTGAATATACTAAACCATTGAAATGTACACTTTAAATGGGTGAATTGTATGGTATGTAAATTATATCTCGGTAAAACTGTTTATTAAAATAGCAAGCAAAAGTAAAACAAAATAGCAGTGGAATTCTAATGCTCATAATATCTGGAGGTGTTCCATTGGGTGTGAAGGGATAAGAGGTGGAGGTCGTAGTGAGGGGTTATCCATGCTTTGTGGGAGGAGAGAGGGATGCCTTGTCACCGAGCCTGCCATAGAAGCTTGTAAATAACAGGCTTCAAGTTTTTGGCTTTGGAAACAGGATAGACAATACCTTTAATTACCTACCTGACTTTAAAACAAGTCATTTTATTTCACTGGGCTTCATTTTTCATTCCTAAAACAAGAGGTGGGGGTGCGGGTAATGTATGAGTATACTGTCTCAAGTTCTTCTAGAAAATAATTCTCTGACTTGAAGAAGAAGGCAGATTTGCACAGGAGAAGACTTGGCCTGCACAGAATTTTAAAATGGGTGTTTGGTGTCTACCACCTATTTTTGATTGCACGTACTATCTTCTCAACCCTTCAGTTCCTCTGGGTGTATATGGAGGCTCATTTGCCAAAGCACATTCTTGGCTAACTACATTTCACAAAATTAAGTTTTCTAGAGTGTGTTCTGTATAACACTTATGGGTTATACAATGTTGGACTGCCTTTGAGAGCCTTTAAAATGTTATTTGCTTGTGAATCTCTAGAATGCCGGTGTATCATGCAGTATTTTCCAAGCCAATTTGACCATGAAAAACCTTTTAAAAATTTGCTTTTTATGGATTGTTTTCTGAAACTAGGGTTGTGAGGAATACACTTTGGAAAATGCTACAGGAAAGGGCTAGCTTTTAAAAGCTTAAGATTTCTATCCTCCAAGAGGATTTTATATTTCAACTGCAGAGTCTCAGAAATTAGGGAAATTTTTAAGGCTGCAAGGGTGATTTATTAATGGTATCGTGATGCATAGCAGAGAAGATTTTTTGGGGCAATTGAGCCAACTTGGTGCCTTTTGAATCATATCACATGGGGAGCTGTGGACTTTTTAGAGCAGCCTTGGCCTAGACACTAAATCACATCCCAAATGAGAAAACAGAGACACAATTTCCCAAATCTAGAAGTAAATCTTAGAAAAGAGTCTATGAAGTCACATTAGATCAATAAAAAGTTTTTCCTGAATTTCATGGCTCTACTTTCATTTTCCTACTTATTCTTGGCCCCACTAATTCATTTTCTCATTGTATCTCTCCTACTTACTGAGTAGTCAGTCACTAAGTACCCAGCCCTGGCTGGGTGTAGGAGTGGGGTGCAGTGCTAGCCCTCAGAGAGTTTGCTATATCTGGAAGACAAGATACTATGCAAGTTTTGTATTACAGATGACTCCAGCATTGAAGAACATATACATGTGCTTAAGAAGAGGAAGGTCATCTGTCTTTTTTCATGGGTAGTACAAAGAATGGGCATTTTACAATCAAGAATATCAGAGATGTCAATTATAACTCTGACATGGAGAAGCTGAGTGACTTTGGGCTAGTTCTTCCTTTGATTTCCAAATGGGAACAGTAATAGCTACAGTGCAAGACTGTTTGGGCAAGATACTATAAGAGGCATACAGCATAGTGACATAGTAGGACTTTATAGATGTTTGTGACATTCAATCTTTCTTTCTAGTTCTTATTTGCTTGAGGGGACCTTTCATGTATTCGTTCAATTCACTTATGTATTGAACATCTACTGTCTGCTGTGGACTATTCATCATGCTGGAATCTTTGCCATCATGAGCTTTAGTTCTAGTTTCTAGTGGTGGGGGAAGGGGAGGAAGGTAAACACATTAAAACATTTAAATAGCAGTAAGTTTGTGAAAGAAATAAAAAAGGGTCATATGCTAGAGCAGTGTGGGATGCTAATACAGTGGAATGGTCAAGGAAGACCCCTCTGAGGAAGTGGTATTGGGTAGAAACCGGAAAGACAAGAAGCGATGTGAAGAGGAGAGAGACAAACACATTGTATGGAGAGAAAAGCAGGTGAAAAGAGCTAAGGTGGGGAAGACCTTGTTTCATCTGAGGAATAGAAAGTGGTCCAGGGTGGCTAGATCACAGTGGTGACAGCAAGTAGGACAGGATGAGCACTGTGCTTACAGAAAGGCAGACAGACTTCAGATCTTGGGGTCTTACAGTCATGGCAAAGCATATAAGCTCCAAAGGGAAGGGATTTTGTCTGCTTTGCTTACTGCTGGATCTCTAGCACTTAGAACAGTGCCTGCCATAGTAGGTAGTCATGAAACAGGGTCGAATACATTTTATTCTAAGTGCAATTCGAAGAAATTGTATGCCATACTCTTTTGAAAGACCTCTCTAATTGCCATGTGGAGAATGGACTGCAGGTTCAAGCAAAACCAGGGAATAGAAGCAGTGGGGGCAATTGCAATGGCCTAGGTGAGATGATGGTGGTTTGAGTTAGGAGGTAGTAGGAGAGTTACGGAGAAGCAGAGACTTTAGAGCTTTATTTTAGGGGTCAAACTCCAGCCCTGGTGATTAATTGGATTTGGGAGTGAAGGTTTAGTGATATATGCATTTATGCAGATGGTTAAGACTGCGAGAAGAGATTCTGTGGGGCCTGGGGGAGGGTGATCCAGTGTACTACTTTCTACTTGTTGGTTTTGAGATGCTTGTAAAGATCCAAGTGGAAGAGTCAAGGTTTCAGTTGGATATTACCTGTCTGGGGCTCCAAGAAGGAGTCAGGCATGCACATACATTCTGGGTGTAGGTTATATTTAAAGCCATGAGCCTGGATGAGATCACTGTAGAGAGTATAGGTGCATGAGAGAAGAGGGTGCAGGATGAAGTCTGTGCACTCTGACATTTAGAAGCTGGTTAGCAATAGAGAACTCAGCAGAGAAGAGCCAGGTTTGGCCTGAGATGCAGGAAGAAAACTAGTGTGGTGTCACAGAAGCTGCAAGTCAGAAGAGAAGTGTTTCAAGCAGGCAGATGGTCAACTGTGTGGAGTGTTCCTGAGAGGTGTGTAACATGTACACAGAGAAGTGACCACTGAATCTGTCATCTGAATTGAGGGCATTTCTCCTATATTCAAATGTTTATTTATTTATTGTATTTAATAACTTTTATTTTTATACTTGTTTTCTATTTTTCAGACAAATTAAAAGTGCTAAAAGGTGATATATGTACTAAGATGGATAGATACAAGTGTTTATTTTTTTATTTAAAAAATGATATAGCCACAATGTAAAAGATACTGAAAATAGAAGTTTGTTGATACCTATGACAGAATTTTCAGTGGAACCATGGAGACAGAGTCAGATTGAGTGGGTTGAATAATGAATGGGGATTCCTGGGTAGAGTTGGCATATTAAACAAACAGCTATTTGTTTCCTCCTGAAACCCCACTTAGAGACCGTAAGGGAATTTCTTAATTAAAGGCATAAAGCCACAAGGGCAGAGGAATAAGAGCAACACAATTTTAAGATAGTAAAGCAGGTGGATGGATGTAGTTTTGGAACTAGCACTGCCAGCATCTCCTGGGAACTGGTTAGGAATGCAAAATCTCAGGCCACACCCTAAACACACTGAATCTGAATCTGAGCTTTCACAATATATTCCTCTGATTTACACACACATTAGAGTTTGAGAAGTGTTAACTTGGCAGACTAGAAAATGGAATCCTCAGCCAAAATGATTAACACTGCACAATCCTTAAAACAGGAATAGGAGGCACTGGGTATCTCTGGGAGTGGGGCAGGGGTGGAAACAGGGTGAGGTGGACAAAATAAAGGGGACACGTGGAAAGTTTGTTTAAGAAGCAGCCAGACTTCTTACTTGGAGCAGTCAGGTGAGTGCCCCAACCCACCTGAGCCAAACACCAAAGATTTATTCTTTAGTGAAAGTAAAATAGAGGGCTTCTGGACTTGAGGGTGCCAAGTACCATTTATGACTGCTGGATGATGAGACCCCTACCCCTACCCCTTTATCCAGCCACCAGAATGCTGGCAGTTAGGGCTTCACCCTCCACATAGGAGTTTGAAAGAGTCTTCTCCAGGGAATTTGACCAGCCCAAGAGGCAAGACATGAAGACATCAATACAGTGATTCCCCAACTTAACAGCCCAGCAATTTCCTTAACTGAGGTTTCTGCAGCTTCTGTTGCTGCTGCTGTCGTGCTTCTTCCTCCACAGTCTGACCGTAGAGATTCACTTCCATGGCCACTTTGTAACTTTCCTATCTGACTGTCATAACTGTTTGTTCTCTTTCCACTTGTCCCTAGTACTTGTTTGGGGTCATTAGATGCCCTTCCAAGACTATGTGTTCTTATTGAAGCAGTTCAGCAGATTTGTCACAGTCAGGGACACGATAAGCAATTTTGCTACTGTATGCAGGATTCCAGACGACCTCTTTGTTGTTCATCAAAATTCTTGTATTCTCTTTCATTGCCGTTCCTGTTTATTTTCTAACTTAAAACAGTGTTTTTTGTTGCATTTTATGCTGTCCTCCCTGCCAATATATTTACTTACAGAAATGCTACACTGCTTGCCCACAAAATAAACACCAATGAAATGAAGATTTTTTTCCCTTCCTGCCTTGACCAGAAATTAGAACTGGTGGGGATATGGCAGTGGCAAGGGTTTGGGGCTGACTGTTGATTCCTGCTCCGGCTGTGATCTGATGACGGAGAGTGATCATTCCTTTGCATTCACTTTGTTTTTCCATCCTAAAACTAATACAGCTACACAAAATGGTTTGGAACTCAGGAGATAAGGGAATTTACTTATAAGTACAAGAGCATTCAATAATTCCTTATTAGTGTCCCCTTTATGATAGAGCAGAAATGTTTAAGGTGTGTCATTTTTGGAGGCCTATGGGCTTTGTGAAGGCTAGCTCTGTGTGATTACCAGATTTCAGGGATCATACGCAGCTGCTTGGGTACCACTGGCATACATAGCCCATTCATTGACAGGTAAACTTTTACCCAACAGGCACAGAGTAGTATTCATGAACACAAGCAGCTTTAGAAAAAATGATGAGGTTGGCAGAGAAAACAGTGCAAACTAAGTTTCCCCCTTTGGTGTTCTTTTTCACTGTCTGTGTCAATGTCTTTTACCTAAACTCAAAGGATTCAGTCCCAAGTATTTTCACAGTTTGAAAACTTATGGTCCAACTTATATTTGATCATCTGTCTGTTAAACTCTATCATTAATTTGCTGATGTTTGTCATTCTATTTTATTTCAGGTCTGTGTTCTCGTAAAATAAAGCAAGGACTTGCTAGCCTTTTAAACAACGGGGTATTTTGGAAATGGCCCTGCACAGCTCCTGAAACCAATGCAAGGGTGGTCAGAAGGGCAGATCGGGATGGGGCAGGCAGATGCCCAGGTTCTCACCAGCTTTCTTCTGGCATCAGGCAGCCAGCAATCTTCTCATTGGATTTCCCTCCTCATCTGTTTCTTCCAGCTCTCACAATGATTTCAGATTGCACAAAGCAACATGCCATTAATCGTCCAATTAGTGGTTTTGACAATGACTATTCTGGGTTCTGAGGGAAATTTTGATTGTTGTGGGTGAGTGAAAAACATTCTTGTCATTACTTGTTTGATGTTTTTCTCTTTTAACCCCTCCGTGTGGCAGGGACCTTGCGTCTCCTAGTGATTGTTTTCTCTCAAGTACCTAGTATAGTGCCCTGTGTATATATAATCGATGTGTTTGTTGTTGAAAAAAAACTATAAAATAATACGCATCTTCACTTTGGTCTCAAAGGTGAATAATATTGGAGTAGGAGAATATATTCAGGTTGGAGAAAAATAATAATACCTGGGAAAGGGAATAGAAGACAAATTTAGGAGCTGGGGAATAGAAAATAGTACATGCAACACAGGATTGAAGGGTTGAAATAGGAGAGAGGAAAGAGAAGAGTTAATCTGAGACCAAATGTGGAGGATCTTCATGCCAAACCTATGACTTTGGACTTTTGTCTTGAATCTGGGCATTGGAAATTTTAACTTGAAGCCACTCCTGGAAGTCTCGAGCTCAGTGTAGTAGCCCTTCCATATGAGAGGCCTTCCTTTTCATGCCCTCCTGATACCAAGAGGATTCTGGAGAGATGCAGCACTTAGTGATCTGTCAGCCTCTGTTTATTTAACTACAAAATCATCTTTGCAGCTGGGATCCCTCCCAAATTCTTTGTTTAAAGCCCCTCAACCAACTGCGAATAACAAGAGAAACAGGACGTTGGTGTGGGGGTTTTCCAGGCTGCATTTCAAAATAACAGAACTGTCAATAAGCCCAAGGGAAACATCCTCACCCCCTAAATCTCACAACTGAGATCAGAGCATTTTAGGAATTACACAGCTGCTGGAATTTGAGAGCTAGAAAAAGCCTATCGGGTTTCGGGAACTTTGGTGCCTGAAGTCATTTGTAAAAACAAAGCCGTTTAGAACTTAAAGAACCTCAGCGTCATTTCACCTCAACCTTTCATCAATCTACTGATGAGCTTTCTCTCTGATATGCTCAATTAGTTGGTCTTTCTGTTTCATTGAAACTTAATCAAACTTTTGGGCTTCCTGTTTCTTAGAGGTTTTCATCAAGCATTGCATTAGGAAGATGTAAAGATAGACCCGTGCTGTATATTTTTCACAATCTGACACAGGATTCTGAGATGAGTCTATGTTGGCTCCTGCTGAAAAAGGGTTGGGAGAAGAGATGAATGAAAGTGGACTCAAACACTCTTGAGACTAAAAATATAATTGAGTTCAAGTCCATGGCAAAGGTTTGGCTGCTTTTTTTTAGATATTTTTTGCATATCCCTTGAAGATTTTCAAATTGGCTGACATATTCCATATGAAAGAACTGGGTAATGGCATGGTCAGGTCAGAGATGCCAAACATGCCCTGAGATACTTCAGGGAGAGGTCAGATTAAGAACAAACATCCAAATCTCATTATAATCAGATTTTAGGCAATTAAAAATAATTACTCTCTTTCCTAGCTGAACTTGTGTGCTATACAAGCTAGAATCTAGTCTAAATAAAGCTAAATTGGAGAATCTAAATGTAACAGTTCTTTTAAAAAGTATAGTCCAATCAACCACAGTCACTAGGTAACCCAATTAGTGGCTTTGGGGAAGGATAATCAAAAGTTAAATTAATTTCCCATTTGCTGCCAAGATGTCCTGCTTTTTTAGTAGAGGACTTGGGTAAAGAAGGATAGCATGCACCTTTAGGTAAACAAGGGGATTTTTATCATCACCAAGTGAGTGCAGTTCTGTGCTATCAAACCCCTATTCTTCAATTGCTGATAATGACTCTGGAAATTATAGCTCTTAGCCAATTCTCAGGGTAGAGTTCATCTTCTACTTTAAAAGGTTCTTTCCCAGCAATGTAATTTGCACTTTTTGTGTTTCATGGTACTGCATACTATGGCTGTTCCTTTAGTCTTTTTTATTTTTTTTCCTGATTCCTCTGTAGGGAGCATAAACCTATCTTTCCTCCAGCCTAATCAAATTCAAAATGTTGGACATAGACATATCATTTCTCACTAAAGTAGGTGCAAGATTTCATGTCGAGAAAGGATTATGTATAGATTAGTGAGAACATTGTGCTGTTTATTTTTTTCAAAGAATTATCTAGATAAAGCAGGAGTCTCCAGACATAGGCACCCAGGACAATCTGCACAGTGGGGTGTTTGGTTTTGATAACCAGACAGAACCACAACAAAGCTGGGGGAACATAGGGAATCTAATATTTAGGGTCTGGGATCTGATGCTAATTGGCAGAAATTATATTTGTTTGAACATTTCTGTCTGTTTTAAAGTGTTTTTGTTTAGGCAATTTCATTTTTCATTAATCTTTTCAATATTCCTTTTAGGTATAGAGAGACATATTATTACTTAAGTCAAGAGAATTGAGTGACGTTCCTGGATTATAGAATATTTAACTTTTAATTTAGGAGACCTTGTTTCTAGTCTATGTATCTCTGTTTCTGAATAAATTAATGGATTCTGGAATGACATAGAAGTGTTTTCTTAAAACGAACACATAAAAAATCAAGGAAAACAAGAAAACTATCAAATCCTAGAGTAGTTCACTGCAGGAGAGAGCAATAATCATCTTTTATAAGAATCTTTTTCTTCAATGCTGAGAAGCAGAGCAAATAAACAGATATAATTCCCCCTGATTTATTGAATCATTTGTTCTACACATAACTGAGGGCCCAGAACATACGTTGCATTGAACTAGGCACAATAAAGAGTAGAAAGGAAATTTTTACTGCAATTGAAGAAATAAGACACACATGAAAAATTAGATGCAAAGCAAGATTAAGTGTGAAATGAACTGCATCAGTGTTCAGATGAAGGCAAGATTAAATAAAGATGGAGTGGTAAGGGTGGACTTCATGAAAGAGGCAATCTTTGAGTGAGATTGTAATAAGCAGGTTGGATTTCAGGAGGAAAAGAAGAAACTGAAGGTAGTAAAAACAAGAGGCATAGCCTGAAGACAGAGAGAGGTAGCAATTCACAAGCTGTGCTTGAGAGCAAGTCTCTACCAGTCTTGTGGAGTTGGCTCCTGTTGGAGCATGGAGAGAGGTAGAGTCAGAAAGGTGAGCTACTGGGTTATTTTGAACTGGGCAATTGTAACATGGTGGCAGTAGTGCTTTATGGAGGAAATGGAATGACAAAAGAGAAAAGAGAGATTTGGAGAAAAGAGAGATTGGTAGGAAGAAGATAAATGAGGAAGTAATTATATAATCCAGGCTTTAGATGGTCAGAGCCCAAGCAAAGATGATGGCAACAAAAAGAATCATTGCTAGTGGCAATATGAAGGGAGTTTGTAAACTGATTAGACATGGGTGATCAGAAGAGTTTGAAACTTACATGATGAAAAGAATTAAGCTGACAACATTTAACAAATGAGGAAGTTAGGAGTGGTTTTAGTTTTGTAATCCCTTGTTTTATCTTCTTTCTTCACCTCATAACAGGGAACACCTAGTTTCCTCATGGCTATAGTCTATACTTCAAGCCATCTCCTTCATGAGAACACAGCACGTTCTTAAATAGCTACTTCTCAGGCACAAAAGAATGAAAACTCACCCAAGGGTCTATCTCTAGCTATTGATGAGCACTGAATGAGGCATCAGGAGGTCTGGGCTGTGGTCCATACTTTAGAAGGGATTAGTTCTGGCTGCTGGGGTTGGATAGACCAGACTTTTCCAAAATGTGTTCTGCAGAATATTAATCCCCAAAGATGAATTAAAAAAAAAAAAACCTAAAATTCAAATGTTTGCAGACATCAAAAACTCTATTTCACTCTTGGAAATCACAGAATTTATTGGCACAGCAAGTCCTTCTCTTTTTGCACACAGCAAGGATACATCACTCAGTTCTAAGGACCTATTAAGGAAAGAATAAACTAGACACACTTTAAATCTCTTAACTGAATAATATTCTATGGTTGTGGGGTATTAAGAATGATCAGCCATAAAGAGAGAAAAAGATAATTAGATAATTAGAAGTATATGCTAGGCAAATGAGATTGCAATGAGATAAGAGAACTTGCTGTGAGGAGAGGGTTGCATATAGGTAGCCTGTAATATAATCCCAGTACAGGTCTCCCTAAGCCAAGAATGACCATCAATGGATCCTTCTGTCCTTTAGTATTGTGGTCATCTGACCCTGCAAAGAAAAACATGATTGTATCTATACTGTTGCTTAAACTTAAAGTTTCAGGTTTGGAATGGGTATTTGCATTCTCCTTAGGAATTTGAACTTTGGGAAAAATAAAGCAAGATCAAAGGGAAATTTCTAGATTCACTGACTGCCTCCAGGTGAACCTGAGTTTTAGGATAAGTCCGAAATCAAAATTCCTTTGACTGTGGTCAGGAAGAACATGCTCCTTGATTTCTTAGCAAATATTGACAGCCTTAAGGAATACATTTTTTTACTCAGAAAGTAATGCATGGAGATTAAGTAAAATAGCTTCTGGGAAGAGATTATTCTTAAACAAGTGGGAGATTGTAAACAATTTCGGAGTAATAAAAATCTTTACATCAATTTTCCAGAGCATTCTTGTACCTCTTGAAAGCTCTCTGTGGTTAAGTGGTTATAGCCTAGTAGTTTCCAGATGAGAACCAAATCATCATTATCAACAATAACAATAGCATGAGAGACATCATGCTAAGTGTTTTGCATGCATTGTCTCATGTAATACCCATAGCAACTCTATGAGTCAGGCACATGCTGTAATTACCATTATATAGCCAAAAGCCCAGACGACAGAGTTGAAATTTAATGGCACAGCCTGGGTTTAAACTTATTTCGACAGTTTAAACTTCAGATTCTAGATGCTATACTCTACCATCCCTGACTTGTCAGGACCAGTTAAAGACTGACCTGTGAATACTTCCTCAGAACTGCCCCAACTCCTGACCCTGCTCACCTAGTTTAACTCTATCTCCATGGTGCCATGTGGTCTCAGGATGCCTAAACCCCACCTTAACCTGTAATAGTTAATCCACTCTCTCAGCTATAGTCTACGGTAGAAGTGGGTAATATCCAGCCTGTGAGCTAAATCTGGCTTGCTCCATGTTTTATAATGACCCAGGAACTAAAGATCTTTCTCACTTTTTTATAAGGTTGAACAAATCAAAAGAGTAATTACTGTGATGTGAAAATTTATGAAATTCAAATTTCAGTTTCCATTAAAGTTTTGTTGGAACACATCCATGCTCATTCATTTCCATGTTGTCTGTGGCTACTTTCCTGCCGCTATGATAGAGCTGAGTACACAGAGTTGCAAAAGAGACTGTATAACCTGTAAGGCTGATCTTTGGCTTAAACTCTAAACTTCTTCTTTTTTTTTTTTTCTTCAGAAGAAGATAGGAAAGGAGTCAGAAGATGTTCATTGGACACACCATACAGACGAGATATAAACACAGACTCAAGTTTGGATCCTGCCAACTAGAAGCTGCGGGGCTGACTCTACCCAAGTTATTCAACTTTGCTGAGCTTTGATTTGCCTCATTTGCAAAATAGAGCAATAATATCAAACTTGCAATTCTGTTGTAAGCTTTAATAAAACAGTATATATAAAGCACAAAGCAAATAATAGGAGCCCCTTACTAAAAAGAAAATTCCTGCCTGTTAATGGTACTTCTCTGTTCTTTGGGGGTGAATACCAGCATGGGCAGATCAGGGGAATTAGCAGTCTTTGGCAATAGCTGGTATAAAATGAAATGAAACTGCTGCAAGGTGGCTGGAATGATAGGATAAAAATGTACATGATAAAAATTAGAAGTTGTTTTCCCCCAGGTAAACCTGAGTAACAACGAAGCTTCCACATGCTGACCGATTAAGCAATTGCAGTCAATGAAGCCCAGCTTTTCCATTTACCTACACCTGATGTGATCATCATTAAAGTCAATACCCAAACTTGGAAGATTGCAAGGTGAATTAGAAATACTTATGAACAGGCCATTTCATCTCTCTCCTGCCAATGTTCCAGATAACCCTGGTCCAATCCTTTTAAGGATGCAAAAATAGAGATAGTTGCTTTTTCACTCCAACAGAACGTCTGAGTTCTAGCTTACTTGGCATTTTATCTGCTCTTCAGTGACTAACACATTTGCCTAAAAATATCCTCAAATAATGTTTCTCTTTTATCTAACAGCCAAAGCAACACTTCTCTCCTTTGCCTCAATACACGTTGCTGTGAAGATTGCAAAGCCAAAGTCTAGGACAGTCTGACTCAAGCCCTACTAATGTGTGCATAGAAAAGAATATTCTCAAGATTAGGCATCTGGGAGAACTTTTTTAGTCACCAAAGCTCTCAAACAACATACTCCTTTCTCAGGTATGGGAAAGTATCAATTACTGGCAAGCAATTTTTCCCCCTTTATAGTTTTTTTGCAAATTTGTTCTCTGTTACATACACTTAAGTAAGGGGTTGACCCAGAGCTAGCCTTGGTCAAGAGTGTGAAATTTGTTTCTGGTGCTCTGGCCATCATACTCTCTCAGTCTCTTCCATAGTATCTCAATAATTTATGCTCTCTTTCTGCTTACTTTAGTTGCAAAATGCTTTGGGGCAGAGGTATGTTTTAGTAATTTATACCTTATTATAATTAAAAAAAAAATCATATTCCTGCTCTTCCCACACTAATTTATGTGTACATGCTCCCCGAGGGTTTGGGCATGGGAGTGGATTTTCTTTTCCTCCCTCCCTCCCTCCTTCCTTCCTTCTCTTTCTTTTTTGTTTTTGCCTATGTATTCTATTCAGAATGAATAATCTCTGTCCTGGTAGAGATTTCAGAAAGCAGACAGCCTAGTGTGGAAGGCAGTTTTGGGGGGTAAAGGAGTACTGCCCTAAAATGAAACCTTGTTAAGGGCTGTCTGCTTTAGCAACTGGATAGCACTGCTTGGCTCACAGGGAAACATTGGAAGGAATGAAGTGGGTCCAGGAGATGTGGAAATTGGGGGCAGGAGGGGGAGAAGGAGTCTATAGCTTTTAGTGTTCATAACAATCCAACTAAGAAGGTGGTATTAAAATCACTTTAGAAATGAGGAAACTAAGGCCCCGAAGAGGTTAAGTAATCGCTCAAAGTCACTTAGGAGTAAGTGACTTCTTGCAGGAGCTTAGTTTCATTGGCCTTCTCATGTGTTTATAATGAGCTAATAAACCAGACTATCATTGTGCATAGGCACATTCTTCAGCATAAACAAGAATAACCAGTTGTCTCATTTGAGGCAGTGTAGCCAAAACACAGAGCTGTCCAGTTATTTTCCCTGCCTCTGTAATGCCTCTGGATAGGAACTGAAGACTTGAGACAACAAGGGGGAAAGTGGCAAGCAGAAACAACCCAGTTTGCAACCAATTTTCCCTAAGCGAAAATCTGAAATGCAACACCAACACGTTTGAGTGTCATTATGACAATTGGTGAACTGAAAACATGACTACCTTTTGCAATAAAATAAAAGTTATCAATAGATTTAGAAGACAAAGTTTGAAATAAGCCTTTATCCAGACTAGCACCTTCTGTTTAAAATCCTTGCAATAAAAACACTGAAGGTAGCTACAATCTCTGAGTCAAAACTTGCCACTTCTCAGCGGCAGTGATAAGTGGACAATTGGACAGCCCTTCCTCATGGTGGCTCTAATGCAGTCAGACCCAGGGGCATGGAGAAAGACTGTGAGCCAAAGGTCTGATTTCCAGCCTTGGCTCTGCCTCAACTGACTGGGAGAGTTTGGTCAATTCTCTTTACTCTTTGGATACCAGAGTCCCGATTTGCAAAATGAAGACATACAGTGAGATGATGTTCAAGTTCCTGTCCCACTGAAGAGTCTATTTCCTGTTAAAATAGTTCAAAAACCTAAACTCAGAATCACATTTTCCCAGCTGTATGAAAGATTGTCCTGAATTTTTCCCTCCCTCTCTGCCCCTCTTCTTTCTTTTTTTTTTCTTTCTTCCTTTTTCTTCAACCCTCTCCCCTCTCCTCCTCCTGCCTTTCTCCCAGGATGCAGAATCTCAGTTCAGGAAATATATGCTGGTGACTTTCAAGCTGCAATGACTCTGGCATTCTTCAATTCCGTGTCCTCAGGAGACACACATTGTATATTTTGCTTTCATCAAAGCTGTCATTCTGCCTCCAATTCTAGGTATTCTAGGTTTCTGCTTTGCCCTGTTTTACTTTTCTCATTCCACTAAAGAGAGTAGGGAACCCAAATATGGGCAAATGTGTTGGAAAGACCAAAAACTCTTTCCTTTGCCTTTGGATTTAGGTTTCCATCCACACTGCCCTTTCTTGATAAATGCTGATACAAACTCTCACAACCCACAGGGCAGGAGTGTTGGCTGAAAAAGTTTATTTTCTTCAACTCTTTAGTCAGGCGGAAATATTTCAGCCCACCAGATATCAGCCTAGTATGAAAATAATAATAGTACGCAATACACACATGCCAGCCATGCAGCTGTTCCCGCTCCCCTGATACTCACAGTTCAACCACATTCCTGGGGAGGTCGGAGGGAATCTCTGTCACCTTGCTCTCCTGGCAGAGGAAAACCCTGTTAGCGCAGTGACAGATCCGATGATGACATCCTGAGCCGAAGCTGAGGAATGCCAGCAAAGAGACCAGGAGCAAGGCCATGCTTATTTATCCATCCACCTGCTTTCTTCCTGCATTTGCAGAAAAAGACCTCCACAGATTTCAGAGGCTGCACACAGCGCCCTTATGAGAAGAGATCTGCCTTGAGAACTGCTAAGGTCATGTGACTTACCAAAGGATGCTTATTATTATTATTATTATTATTATTTTGCTCATTTCCATGTGAAAAGCAAAATTCCTGTGTGCCAGCAGTGATTTCCAGGGCAAGATAAGCTACTCACCTATCCGAGATTGAATTTCTTACACTTTGACCCAAGCAAGACAGCAAATAAAACCTTGCTGCATGTTTGGAGTAGTTTGCATTATTTCAGAGCAGAAGTGTTCCTGCTGGTCACCATTCTCTTCTCAACAGAGTGAACATCAATGACTTTCCCCCCAAAAGACACAACCCAAAATATGACACGTTGCTAGGAGGCATACTGATAAGTGAAGCGCAGGGGATCTATTTTCAGTCTTCAGCTTCAACTTCTTCCTCCAGCCTATATCTGATATGAAGCCAGATCTTCTTGGTTTCAGTCATTGATCCTCTTTCTGTAATTAATAAAAAATGGCATTACTCAGAAACAGACAGGTGGGTTAGCAAGCCCTAGGCAGATCTCCACAGGTGCAAGGCTCTTCTGATAGGGTTATCTGCAGAGATAATTGACTAACCTGAGTGATCCAAGGAATGGGCTATGTTTCCAGTGGGGACTTAGTAAATGCCAGCAGGTCTACCTCCTCATGCATATCCTTGCTGGCTTCTCTCATTTTCAAGCTCTGAAGTTTGCCCTTGCCTTTTGGCAGTTGGCACAAATTAATATATTTAATCTATGCTTTTAACTTAGCTTCAAATGTTCCCAGTGGGTGACAGCCCTGGCACTTTTGTTCGCATTCCCAATCTCCTTGATTGTGAGGGATCTGAGGAACGTTTGGCAACACTCTTAGTAAAGTGGCTTTCAACTTTCAATTCCAGAAACTATGAAGATTAAAGGCAGAATATTTTCTAAGATCCTGCCTACAACTTATTACCTGCTAAAATTTTCAACACCATCTTTAGATAACTAGTTGCATAAAATTGAGTTTTGTGAAAGTGCTGATATATGTGTATCTATCCAACCCCTCCTTCCATCTCCCCTGCCTCACCAAGATAAAATGATAAGTAATGAAAGGATTAAATTACCAAGGGAAAAACAGAACCAAGTGACTTTTGGGGTGCGGTTGTCCCCTAGCTTTTTCTGGGAGCAACTGACTCATTCCGATTTTGAGATTGGAAGATAAGGGCAGTTTCTTTATGGACTCCATACTGTTAACAATTTTGGCTAACATGAGCAGTTAAATTAGTTCATTCAACAATGGGTCCTTGGAATCTTAGTCTTCAGGTGGACAAGGAACTTAATTCAATCAACCAACTAATGCTTAAGTTTTCTTTAAAATATTCACATTAACTTAAAAGGGATTTTCCACCTGTGCTTGAACAACTCCATTGACGGGAAACTCATTATTAGTCGAACCTCCCACCCATCTCTCTGCCCTATAACCCCCCACTTAGATTTTGGAGAATTCCAAGTATAATAAATTAGTCTTTGTATAATGAGAAGAAATATTTTTAAATTTGATATTTTGATTTTAAAAGCTATGTCATATTCACATTAATAGATAATATATGTAACATGAATGTAATTTGTTAAGCATAATAATAAATCAAACAGTTGTAGACTGAAGAAAAAAGGACATAGCCAATGCTGTTGCATCTGCTTGGTAGATCCTTACTTATCCCTACTTTCTTGTGCCCAGAGGTGACTATTAATCTGAATTTTGTGTTTATTATTTGTTTTGTTTTTTAAAATTAATTTTATCATCAGCATACATATCTCCCAACAATATATTGTTTAATTTTTGGTTGTTTTTGGATTTTATACAAATTGTATCACTCTTTAAGTAGTCTTTTGCTATTTGCTCTTTTACACTAACTTGACATTTCTAAAAATCACCATGTTATGTGTAGCTGTAGTTTATTAGTTTTTACTACTGTACTACAATTTATGTTTTCATTTCCCTGTAATCTTTTTTTATTCTGAGATCATAAAAATGTTCTCCTATGTTTTCTTCTAAAAGTTTTATAGTTTTGCTCTGTACATCATAGTCTTTGATCTATTTGGTATTGATATTTATTTATGGTATGAATCAGGGACTCAATTTGTTTTTATCCAGTGGCATAATTGCTTTACCCATTCTGTTGATAAACAGAATTGTTCCAGAACCATTTACTGAATGGACCCTCTTTTCTCCTTTCCTTTGTAGAACTACCTTTCTCATATCTCAAGTAACTATTTTGCATGGCCTTGTGTCTAAATTCTTTTATATTCCACTGTCCTTTTGATCTACACTGCACCAATGCTATACCTTCTTAATTACTAGAACTTTAAAATAAGTCTTGAAATATCGTAAGAAAATACCTCTACCTTATTTCTTACAGGAGTATCTTGCCTATTTTGAACCTTTATGGATAAATTTTAGAATCAGCCTATTAAACTCCTTGAAAAATCCTTGGTATAATTTTGTTTGGAATTGCAATGATTGTTTAGATTAATATTGGGAAAAATTGTCACTTATAAGATATTAAGTCTTCCTACATGTGATTATGGTGTATCACCATGCTTTTAAAGGCTTTCTTTAACGTCTTTCAGTAAAGTTTGATACTTTTCTCCATAAAAGTCTTAATATCTTAAATTTATTTCTAGATAACATGTATATGTTTTTTACTATTGTAAATAATATCAATATTTAAAGTTACATTTTATGTTTGTCATCACATTGTAAAAATGCAGTTAATTTGGGGATATTTATTTGTACTTAACTACTTTATTGCATTTTCTATGTAGACCATCATCTACATCTAATTTTATCCATGTAGATGGATAGACAGGTAGGTAGACAGATAGACAGAGATGGAGTTTATTTCTTCCTTTTCAGTTCTTTTCTCCCTTCCTCCATCTCTTTTTCATTCTCTCTCTCCTCCACCAACCCCTCACTTTCTTTCTGTCTCCCTCCTCCTTTTCTTCTCCTTCTTTCTTTACGATAATTTTATCTTCTTAAACTACTCTTAATCTTGTTAATCTTGTTCCTGAGATTAACAAACTTGGTTATGAGTCATTGTCATTTTACCCACTGAGAGATTTGACTTCCTAATATTTTATTTATGACTTTTACATCTATGTTTATGAATAAGTTGTAATTTAATAATAAGTAATTCTGGGTGATTTTTTATTTTCCTTTCTTGTGTTGTTCTTTTATGGTTTGGTACTAAGGTTGTATTTGCATTATAGACTGAGTCGGAGAGTAAACCTCCTAATTTTGGAATATTCTTGGGAAAAAACTGTTTCAGACTAGAATAATCTATTCCTTGAAAGCATGCCTATGCTTGCCTGTAAAATCATTCAAGTCTGGTTTTATGGGTTTTTTTTGTGTGTGTGTGTACATGTGTGCATGTGAAGATTTAAAAATATTGATTCGACTTCTTTAATTGTTATTGGATTATTCAGGTTTTTTATTTCTTCTTAAATTTGTTAAGTTATAATGTTGTAGAACTTTTCCATTTTATTCAAGTTTTTAACTTTATTGGCATAAAAGCTTTCAGTATTCTCTTCTTAAATCTCTTCTAAACCATTCTAGTATTATTTATGTCTAGTTTCTTTTCATTGATCAGCTTTACCAGAATTTTCTTTATTTGTCCTTTCAAAGAGCCAACTTTTGCCTTTGCTGCTGACTCTGTGTTTTCTTTACACATTTTTTTTCTTATTTTTCCTCTATTTTTTTTTCTTTTTTAACTTATATGGATGTCAACTCATTAGTTTTCAGCCTTTCTTCCTTTCTAACATATACACTTAAGCAGTAAATTTCCCTATAATCTCTACCCTTAGTTCTATTCTACAAATGCTGATAGGTAAATTGTTCCTTACAGCTTAATTCTAAGTATTTCTTAATTTTCCATTACTATTCCTTCTTTAGCACATAGATTTTTGAGATGTGTGCTTTTGAAATTTACAAACTTCAGAGTTATTTAAATTTATCTCTCTGTTATTAGCCTCTAATTTAATTGCATATTGGTCAGAGAATATTGCCTGTATTGATTCTATTCTTTCCTCAAACATTTTGAGACCTGTTTTATGGCTTAGGACATAGTTAATTTTTGCAAATATTCAAATCATCTCTGTAGTCCTGTCAATTTTTCTTTATATATTTAATGGCTATTTTATTTGGGGAATACACATGTAAAATGATATACCTGGTAAATTAAACCTTCTTTTTTTTGTATCATCTTACTTTATCCATAATATTACATTTTATCTTGAAGTCTATTTTACGTGATAGTAATATAGATATTCCACCTTTTCATTTGATAACTATTGGGGCTGGCTGGTTAGCTCAGTTGGTTTGACCACGGTGTTAACGTAACACCAAGGTCGAGGGTTCCGATCCCTGCACTGGACAGCCACCAAAACACATTTGATAAATCTTTTTCTAGTATACTTTTTTCTACCTTTGTGCTTTCAACCTTTCAGTGTCTTTATGGTTTAGGTTTGTCTTTTATAACAACTTAACAACTGGATTTTGTGTTTTAATCCATCCCTACAATCTCATTCTTTTAACAAGTGAGCTTATTTACATTTTATTAAAATTAATGACCCATATGAATTATTTTTTCTTACCATATAACTTGCTTTCTCTTTGTTCTAATTTTACATACTCCATTTGTTTTTCCTTTCTTGCCTTTTATTTGTTAAATTTTTGTGTGTTTGTTTCCTTTATTGCTTTATTGTTTTCTTTTATTTTCTCATTTCATTTTGTTCCATCTACTGTTTTGCACATTATATACTCTCCTTATAAATTGTTTATGGCTACTCTCAATTTTTTACCTTTTACTTTTATTTATACTTTTACCATGTACTTATACCTTTTACTGAATAAAGCTGAATTTAATCAATATTTTAATTTCCTTCTTTAAAAATACATGGACTTTAAGTTTTAAGCCTACTCGCCAGCTAGACAACATGCATTTATTGATGTCCACTGTCTTATTTCTGTCATTATTACATATCCTCATTATTTTATATATTCAGTATTTGCTAAGATTCCCTGCCACTTTGGACCACATCACTAGAACTCCTAGTATATTTTTATACTCCTAGTTTTTTTTTCTCATTTGTTTCTGCAGATACTGTATTGGAAAGCATTTGCTTTGAGAAGCAAACTTGAGAAATATTGCTTATAACCAAATGTAATCTCTTTCCAAAAAAAGAAGCCTTAATTGAAGACAGCTAATTTCAGTAATATTCTGGCAAATGTTTATCTTATTCGTAGCATTTGTTCATTTCTATGGTGTAAATTGTTCCACTATATTTTATATCAAGCTGCCAATGTGATGTCAACCAGCTTGCAAAATTCCTGAACATTTATCAGTCTACTCTTATACGCCGGTAGGAGCAGGTTACAGCACCTCATAGGCTATTTTGAACTTCCTGAATAATCTTTTTACTTGCCTAGGTAATCCCCAATTCCTTCAGCCATTCTTCATCTGAAATAGCTTTGAATGTGCTATGGTTTTTCTAGATCTTTATTTTAGAATAATTTTCAACCTGCACCAGTTTACCTCAGGGGTCGAAGCTTTGCTCTAGATTGTTTAGCTCCA
Organism: Cynocephalus volans; assembly: GCF_027409185.1. Taxonomy (NCBI): domain Eukaryota; kingdom Metazoa; phylum Chordata; class Mammalia; order Dermoptera; family Cynocephalidae; genus Cynocephalus; species Cynocephalus volans. The sequence goes on from NC_084473.1 coordinate 46,092,584, forward strand.
TCATGAGTTCTGTGAGATTTATGAGAGTCTATCCAGATAGAAAGTGCTTCAGGGTGTGAATATATATGACCTGCTCTCAGAAGCAGCTATCTGGAGTTGTAATCTTCTCCTAAAGTGAGGAGAAAAACTACTCATGCCATAATCAGAGAACTGGGCACAGCAACTGCAGCAGCAATGTTTTGCACTGGTACTGGATACAGAAGGGGAAAACGTCCTCTCTAATGTAAAAGGCAATCTGATGTAAAAAATGAAGGTCTAACACTTTACCAGGAGATTAGCAGTGATAACCCTGAAATAAGTGCCTTATTACTGAGTTATCAATCTGAAAAATTATGTGTGATATAGATCTCTTCTACCTCTGTATGTCTCCCACCTGACTGTCTTCATCCTTTTTACCCTATAAATAGCTTTCCTTGGCTTTCCTCCCATTTATTCTATTTCATGAAGAACTTTGTTTTGAGGCTGTTTGCCAGTTCTTCCTTATATCAGGGACACCTTATATTTGGCACTGCCTTCAGGTTTCTCAGAAGTCCTAGAAGTAAGAACTATGCAAACATCAGCCGATAATGATTATGATGACTGTGATTGTGATTGTTGTCTTAGGAATCTATCTTAAGAATTCTACTAGAAGGTCAAGGTATATTTTAGCTTCTTGATTTCATAACTTAAAAGCTTCTCAGATCTCAAAGAACTCAAATATCAGCAATGAGGCAGGAACACCTCTTTTCACTGCTGGACTGGAGGACTAAATACGTTTTCTTCAGGCAGCTTTTATTCCTTGGATATTGATGACCTCACAGAGTTGTATATAATTCTTTACCAAGGAAGGTTTTCACAGGTAGAAGTTTGAAATGGCTTATAAATAAATTAGAAAAATTAATTTCCAAGCCAATTCTCTTTTCTTTTTAGGGCAGTCATGTGAAAATAAGGTCTCTGGGGTCAGTGGGGGAACACTTGTGTGTCTATTTAGCAGGTGAGGAAGCTGTCCTAATGGTGGAGAACGTAGCCAAATAAAGAATAAAATCTGACAAGTAGAACTGTAAAATGAGCTGAGATAGAACTTTTTTTTTGGCAACTGGTTCTTACAGGGATCAAACCCCAGACCTTGGTGGTACCAACACCATGCTCTAACCAACTGAGCTAAGTGGCCAGCCCCTAGCTAGAACTTTTATACCAGGGACTCTTCTGCCAAAAGAAAACTAGATCTAAAGAATGCAAGATGATGTTGCTTCCTTTTAGTGTACTGAGACAGATTTTGGTACTTACCAAACAACCCCAAATCATTATGTTTTAAAACAACTGCTATTTATTTCATTCATGATTCTGGGGGTCAGCAGCTTGGTCTAGGTTCAGCAGAGTACTTCTAGACTTGGCTGGGTTCACTCATGCATCTGTGCTCAGCTACTGAGTTAGTTGGCATCTGGCTGGTCCAAGACAACTTCAGTTGGGATGACTTAGTTCTGCTCCACATCCCCCAGCAGGCTAGCTTGGCAGTATTCACATGGTGGCATTCCAAGAGACTCAGAACTTTTACACCATAACTTGCTGTGGTCTACTGGTCAAACCAAGCAACAAGTCCAGACCAGATTCAAGGGCTGGGGAAGCAGGCTCCACCTCTTGATGGAAGAAAATGTTGCATTGTAAGGTGGTGTGCAAATAGTGATAAAAATAATTGTGGTCACTTTTGGCAACAATTTACCACAGGTACCTAAGCATTTAGAAGACATCATTGTGCATGCTAGGTAATTTAAAAAATTTTCTCACTGTTTTTCAAAGTGCAAGGTAGGCCGACTAATACAGATGCTGGTGATAATGTTGAAGATTCATTTTCAGCCCTTAGCAGTCTATTTAATTACTAACTAAGCATGTTCCTATACCAGGAGGGAAAATAGTATAGGTTAGTCTTTCTGAAATTATGACATTGTAAAATGACCACAAACATCCTCTATTCAGAAATTCTTATCTGGTAGGTTTATATTTATTTAAAAAAAAATAAATTCTTTTTTCTCTTTTTACACATTATGGTCCTGCAATTTTAATTTTTCATGTGAATCTACTATAGCCTTGCTCTAATATTACAGACCTTGGTGAAGTATACTGTAAGACTTATGGCAGAAATAAAAATTCCTTGTACTATGACAAGGGCATAAAGGTATAGCTTGTGAATTTTCAGTAAAACATGACGACCTTTAAAAACTATATCTTTCAAGTATCATCTTTGAATCCACGTTATTATCAATATTAGAATATTAATTATAGTTCTTTACATACTTATTTTTTTAAACATTACACTTTATTTCTTGATATTTTATTGCTTTCTTATATAACTTGTTTTAAGAATTAGATGGGATTATGTAAGTGCAGCAGGATGTTACATATGAGCCTAGCACAACAGCTCCACATCCAGCTACAACTTTCCTGATAGGCCATGGCACACCTTTTGCATACTGAGACAGGGCACCCATATAGGCCATAATCTTAATGAACCTTCCTGGGCTGAGCAGTGCATGACCTATACACTTGCACCTGACATTCCTGCACTGGGGGCTCAGGATGGGTGCCAGCGATGAGTGGTGGGACGTGGGGAGGGTAAGTTCACAGGACACTGGCAGCGGAGGCTGAGGAGAGACACTTGACAGAGTACTCAGAGTGTTGGGAGGTGGGCAAGAGGAGCATCCTTTAGGACACCGTGCCACTGATCATCTGCATTACCTGTCCTAAAAGCCAGCAAAGGAAGGAACAGTACGCTGAAGTTGGAAGACCTGGGCTGTGGTCATAGCTCTGTCATTACTGTGGGATCTCGGAAGATTTGTAAACACCTGCATGTCAGTTTCTCTCCTCTTGAATGTGGCTGTAAACACATAACTTATAGGGCTCTTGCAAAGACAGAATGAGATGTGCATGCGAGATCACTGTGACAGTCTTCTCACAGCTGTCATCACTGCAAGAGAGAATCTTGGCCATGGCAGTTTTCCAGCATGTGTATGTGTGAAGGGCTCTGCAAACAGCTTTGGTCACATGATTGTTTGGACCTCCATGCCACTGACCCTGCCTGAGCCAGTCACCACAGTAATGCCATTGACAATGTTTGTCTTTACTGAGCTGTATGCCCTCTTTTGTCCCCATCCTCCCACCAGGACTTGAGGAGGCCAAGGCCAACCTATTGCAGGCAGAAGGAAGATTTGCCTTCCCTGACTTGTCCTTGACCACTTTGGATAACAGATGAAGTGTATGGCCAATTTACACCAACAAAAATTTTACTATGAGACTACTGAGTGTGGAGGAAGGTGTTTTTGTTGGGGAATTTGGTGCTGCTTTTGAGTGAAAAAAGTGGATTTTAAAATTCTCACAGTAGTTTATTTTGTCCTACAGAGACAAAAATAGTCTCAGTCTCCTTTAAAAATGCAATGGAGTGAATCTGAATCACGTTAGTTGTAGCAAACGATCTTTGGGTCAGTATTTTGATCCCCAACATTTCTAGCTTTCAGAGTAAGCAGAAATTGAAAGGGAGTATGCATGAGAATTGGGGTGCACCGATATGAAAGTTCATATGAGGGTACTTCAAAAAGTTCATGGAAAATATTCCTAAACGATAAAACAAATCTTTCCATGAACTTTTTGAAGTACTCCGTATGTTCAGACACCAGGAGCCAAGGGAGAATGGGGGTGGGGTGGGGAGAAGCGGTAGTCTCTGCTTTGATCGTGGAAAATTTCATAAAAACTTCAAGGCAAATGAATGTTCTCAGGAATGCTCGTAGTGAAGCCAGTATTAATGTAAATCTGTACTCCCTATCTACCAAAGAAGTCTGGCCCTAGGAGTCGATGTATATACCAAAGTCTAGGATACTGCCCCACCTTTGAGGAACTCAAACAGCTATACCAACATGACTGAGACACATGACAGTCTTCAGAGGAATATAACCGAATAAATGCATAGCACTATACTTAGTTACAAACCATGCATGCTGTACTACTCAAGGAAACACTGACTTGGAGCTAAGTCTCCACAGCAGTAAAGATAAATAGATTTTCAATTTTCTAACTTATCTGATTCTTGCACTCAGACTTCTCAATCAAAACCCTAGTTAAAAAACATATTTTAAATATGTATATATATGCAGCATATGCACATAGGTAAAACATAACAACCTCTCAGGGTAGGGTCGTTGCTTATGAAAGCATGAGTGGCCATTATCGGCAAACACAGCACCACAACTGAAAATCCAAGGGCTATTTTCTATTTTAAGACTTTGGAATGAAGAAAAAAATATTTCAGATTCGATTTTTTATGAACATGGTTAAAGAAAAGAGAAGCGGTGATATTTCACTGCTTTCAAAGAACAATTTATTTTGATTCCACACAGCACCTTTTTGCCTTTGCTCACAACAATCTCCACTTTCCTATACCCCTGGCAACCCGGGTGCTGTGATATCTTGGCCCCTGCTGGGATGAAGGAAAGAGAGCTGGCAGGCCCTGGCCACTGGTGTTTGCTGGGCTTGGGAAGCAACTAATTCATTGATCAGGAACGTATGGAAGGGTTGCTTTGTGTCTTGCAGTACGCAGCATTAGATGTTGGCAAAACCGAGGTATAAAATGGGGACTTTGTCCCTGTGGGATTTACTGACTCACAGGATATAAAAATAGGGACCCACTTATAAGATACGGAGATATATTAACTGGTTCAGAATTTGGATTTAGGCTATGAAACAGTTTCTACTTATTTTGTACTTTGTGCTAGCCATCAGGCTCAATACTTTACTTACATAATATTGGATTCTTATATGAACCCTACAAGGTAGCTCTGATTATTCTCATTTTGTGGATGGAAAGGTTGAGGCTTAAAGAGGGTAAATAAATTTTCCCTAGGTCACACAGCTGGTAAGTGATAAGCCCAGAATTCAAACACAGGTGTGATGGCTCTAAAGCTAGCATCCCACTACTCAGGGACAGCCCTACTGCAGAGTGTGAGGGCAACCGAGACTGGTTGACTGGCAGCTGACATGTTAACCTCCGCTGGGCCCTGCTCAGCCTCCAGTCCCAGGAAGAGGAGCCCCTTGCTCTGTTGCCATGGTAACCATGGAAGACCATGATTCTTTATTGTTTCTGCCAGATGGTCCTGCTGAATAATTTCAACCTCCCTGTGGTCAAATTACCTGATTTAATGCTACATTTTTATTTTTTGTGGCTCTGACTTAACTGAAAATAGCTCAGCTTTAATGCCAGTTTTTAAAGAAATGATTTAACTTATCACGTAAACCAGGACAATTGTGAGAACAAAAGGGGACTCTTTCAGTAATTATGCCAGGACTATCCTGGGCACCCAAAACTTACAATCACTCTACCAATATAGAATCAAAGGATATAAATAACATGGAAATGAGACCCACATATTCAGACAAGAACATCTTCAGGACAAGGAGCAGCCAGATGGAATTGAGCTTCATCTCCTATAGTAATCATTATCTCCCATCTGATGTCAAGACACAAATTTGGGCAACTTAGTCCCTTAACCTTTACCTACCCCTTACTAAGCCAAGACAGCTCTGACTTACTGTGTCAGGGTGACATTGTTACGTGGAAACCTCTTGCTTGCTGCTGGTTAGTGGATTTGGACTTTCTAATTTATAGGATTTAAAGAATTTCTTGCTCTGGATGATGTTTTAACTCTTCTCCACTTAAAATTTATAAGTTGGACCACAGCCAGAAATGCTAGAGTTTCTCCTAATAGAAAATCTGGCAAGAATCTGAAAATCTACCAATATGGGCTCCAAAACAGGGAAGGGAAATGAGAATGGGAGAAGAGGAAAGGAGAAAGGGGGACAGGCTAGGTGGCTTTAAACCAACATGACCCCAGAGCATCTTCCACTGCGACAGTGGCCTTCTGACACGGGCTTCTCCTCTTTTCAATCCCTGACTCTCTTCTCATTTGTGCATTTTGGGCTGACAAATGGACATTGATGTATGGCAGCATCATTGATCAAATGTCACGTTGTCTTGTGCTATGTCTGGTAATAAAGAAACATCAAAATGCTTCTTGGATTAACTTCATAGTATCAATTAGATAGCAGCTTCCAGTCCTAAATCTCTCTGAGAAGACAACAAATTTCATTTGTCTAAAACCTGAGTGTTTTTCACCACTAATGCCAAAAATAATGCTTGCTCTGAGACAAGGTTCTTCAACAAATTTCATCGAACTCCTCCTGATGAGAAAGGAGTTTTCCAAAGAGATCTCTTATAAGGTCAACATTTCTTTGAGATCTCTTATTTTATATTATAAGTGTACATCCTATTTTACAATATAGTCATGCTTACTTTACTATCAAATTTATCAAACTATTTTTAGTAAGAGTTATGTGCAAAAAAGAAAATAAAAATGTGCCAATTTTTTTTCTGCAGCTTCATGGTTCCTTTTGAGTATGTGGGGATAAAACTACCCAAGAGCAGCTGACAGAAGAAAGTTAATTATTTTCAAAGTTATAGTCATAGAGTTTTGATTATAAAAGAACTAAATATCTGAAAATATTAATTTTATTTCAACACTTTTTTTTTCTTGAATAGTTCATTAAGCCAGAAAAACAGTACTAGATAAAGGAGTTATTCTGGTGATGTTATTGCAAACAATATTGGCCAGCGAGGAAACCAGGGAGAGAATACCAGGAGAGAAAGACTAAAGTCTTTCTATGACCGAATAAAACCTGTAGTGACTATTTTCTCCCCAAATGCTCCATCATCCCTAAATGTCTCATTAATTTTTATCAGAAAGATAATTCACAATTTGGAAGTTCAGGATACAGAATTAGAATGAAGTCACAAAATTTTATGTGAGGTCTTTTAATAACTGTGAATTTGCCCTTCTCTTTTTGTTGATGAGGACTAATTTTTCCTTCTCTGAGGTAAAACAGATGAGTGTGAATTCTGGCATTCTTGGAATAGACTTGAAACAGAAAATGAATGTATTTTCAAACTCATTTTGATTTTCTCATAAGAACAATTAACCTCGGGACAAATCTGTTGACATGATATAATCTTTCATCATATGTTACTGTCAGCCAAATGAATGGCCACCCTAAAACTAAAACAAAACACAATAAAACCGAAGATGTTGAAAATATTAAAAAGGCAGATGTGATTTTAGAAAACATTTCTCTATTTTCTTTAAATTTCGAGTAAACACGTTGAGGTAGATAATTAAATTTACCCTCTGCAGTGGAATTTTTCTACATTCATTTAGTCGCTGGAATCCAGTCTTGACACGAGAGGGTTCGATCCCAAGAATGCACAGCAGCACTTCCACCATATGTCTGAGAATGCTTGCAGATGCAAAGGCCACGTCAGCTAGGTCAATGCTCTTCACTCCTTGCTCAGACCTCTACTGAGTCTCCCTATGTCAGGCACTGTGTTTGATGCTGAATAGTTTAAAATGGATTGGACACACTCCCTGTCTTCTGATCTCAGTCTGGAGTGGAGACAGACAGCTAAGGTGTGCTGGACTGTGTTAGGTCAATTTGGCCAAAGCTGGGAGTTATACTTGCATTTCCCAGGATGACTTTCCCTGACCTGTTTTCCAAAAGAAAAACTTGCTTGAGGTTTGGCTGACAGAAATGAAGCAGAATTTATTGCTCTCAGAAGGTTGCCACCTTCAGAGATTTCTCAGATTTTCCCCCCAAGCTCCCACAGGTCCACCCACATCTTTGCTATGGAGCATCTGGCTTGTGACTATTTTTCTCACCCTCCAGCTCTCCCTTCTAGATCTCCTCTTCCTCATCTCCTCTTATATTTGTTTAAGGTCTAACTCCTACAAGAAATCCCTTATTCTCACAATACTTGTAGTAAATATAGTTTCCTATCTGGATCCTATTCAAACCACCACAAGAGAAGTTATAATGAAGACAAATAGTGGGCACAGAGGAAGATCGGAAAGGAATGGCGTCTCACCCAGACTGGGTGGTCCCATGGGCATGGCCAGGGCTGGCTTCTCAGATGAGGTGAGGCTGACCTCGCAAAGCAGGGAAGGGCATTCCAGAGAGATGGACATTACAACATTGTGGAGCTGCAGATAATTCTGTGTGATCAGATCATAAGACACACGGTGAAAGATGTAATGAGAGATAAGTCTGGAGAGGTTAGGCAGGAGCCAGATCATGAAATTATTTTATGCCTGGTCAAAGTATCTGTGTTTAATGAACAACGGAGAACTTTGGAGTGCTTTAAAGTAAGGAAGAGATTGATGAAATTTAATTTGGAAAATTTCTCCAGCAGCTATGTAGGTGAATTGGACAGAAACATACTAAAGGCAGGGGGACCAGGAAGGAGCCTGTTGCACCAGTTCAAATTGAAACAAAATGCAAACAAGACAATGTGGGCCCACTAACACAGAGGAAGAGCAACCGAGGAGAAAGAAGGACTGTCACCCTACAGAGGGCTGAAGGAAGGAATCTGTGAAAGATGCTTAGAAGGAGGGGTCAGAGGGGTTATAGAATAATCAGAAAAGAGTGGGAAGAAAGGGGAGGGAGAACATTAAAAGCAAAAAGCGGTCAATGGTGTAAGAAAATCAGGACAGAAAACTGAGCATTCTTTTTTTCTAACCATGTAGATATCACTGGTGACTGTAGATGGAGTAGTTCCAGTTGTATTTGTTTTATCTTTCTTTCACTAGCTTTCTGAAAATAGAAACACTTGAGAATATTTTGCTGCATGTGCAGGGAACTTCTGCAGTTAAGGGAACAAAGCAGACTTAGCTCTGGCAATCAGCTAACTTCCCTCATTCACAGACTCCACCTCTTCCAAACAGAATGTGCCGATCAAGGTCTCAGAAGCCTCCATTCCACTCCCCATGCCTGCCCCCACGAAAAGTCACTTCTGACTCATATATGGGGTAAGCCATTTAAAACTTTTCAATATCACGTCAATAAATTGAATGATGATGGGAGAGAGGTGGGAATAAAGATGGCTTTTCCTAAATTGCTTGCTTTGTCTTCAATTCTTCCATCAGAAATCGTGTTTTCTGATTCCCGTGAGTGAGCCGTTGTCATTCTTCACGAGACACAGTGCCTGGGGTGGTTCTCCACTGACCTCTGCTGCAGGAATCCCGGCAGCTGCACCAGCCCAGGGAGCCCTGAGGACGCAGCTGAGGCTACTGATTTACCACCTTGATGGGTCAGACCGCAGAGGCTGAAACCCAGAGAACAGTCTTCCTCTTCCTTTTAGTAGATAAGTTAGTTATATCATACTCTGATCCTTTTTGGCACTCGTTTCACAGAGATTTATTTTTTCATTTGCATTCTCCTATGTTTTAACAAATGTTAATTTCTTAAAAACTTTTGTTTTTTTAATCTATCCATTTGGTTTGTAAAGAGTGGGAAAAACCACAGTTCACACGGAGCGACAATCTCTTCTTCCTAGAAGCCTGTGACGGAGGGAGGAGTGACTTCTGCTCTGCCTCTGTGTGTTGACTTTGCCCATTGCTCTAGCTAAACTAGTGCCTTCTTACAGAGGAGGAGCATTGTTGAGGCAGCAAATACTTTTCTCTTATACAGACAGATTATAAACCTGGAAATGGCCTCTCGTGCTTGGACATCCTACCATCTGTTGAAAGGCAGCCCTCCCAACCTGCCTTCTATCCTCTTACGCTCACAACATACACACACACACACAAATGGCCAGACACTAGATTGTAAGTGCTCTGAGGGCAGGGCCCATGTTTTATCTACCTTTGTATCTCCAGTTCCAGGCACTGTGTCTAGCACATATAAATGGTGAAGGTGACTGGAACATCCCACTTATTTTGTTTCTAAAATGGGTGTAAAATATTTTATGACTGAAATTTTAGGGAAGTCAATCTTCCTCTGGATTTCTCTTTCAAGGAGATCCCCAATGAATGTTTTGATATTCTTTAAATGAATCTTGGAAGTCAGTTGTTACTTTGTCCACTAACTCAGCTCCAAACCATTGCTTCCTCCAAATGCCACAATATCATGTTATCTTATATTTCGTTTCTCCAAACTGCTGGCTCTCCCTGTGCTAAGGGTGGGCATGGTCTTCAAAAGCACAGATAAGGCCAGATTCATTTATGGATTGCTGGTGGAATAATGAAAGAACAACCCCAAGTTTAATGTGCGCTGTCACAGCAGTGGTCACTTCTGGGACCCACAGACACTAATTTCTGAGCTTGGAGAAGGTTTTATCACCCCTCCAATGCCATTTATTTCAAGGGAACTCTAGAAAAGGCAGTTACAATAGTCAACAATATATTTCCCCAAGTCTGAAATATTCTAACTTAAATAATGCCATTTAAAGAGCATAATTTGTTAAACCTACAATGCATAATTATCTAAAATTTTAAGGGCCTTGTCTGGCTTACCATGGGTGCACCTAACTTATCCAACTAAAAAAATAATGTGGACTTCATCCTACACCATCTGCCTTCACATTTGTGGAGAAATCACAGTTTTCTCTGAGAACAATTATTGGCATTTGCATTATCTATGTGTAGCAGTTTCCCCAATTAAAACATTTAAAGTTTGTGTTTATTCGTACTCCATTACATAAGTATTTGTTGATTTAATAAATGGATTTTAGAATCCTGTGATAAGAAAAAAAATTACCCTTGAAATTGCTTCTCAAGCCAGTGGCAAATACAGCAAATGGCAATGGCCAGAGAAGTTGATCTAAATTGTGCATCATTGGCAGTATTATTATTATTTTGTTGTTATTTGTAAAATAGGAGGTGCCAGTATTAAATCTTAGTAGACATGCAAAGTGGTCTTTGATTCTTCCCTTTTCTTGTGTACCTTCTTTCCTCTCTAATTATATTATTCACTTGAGCATCCCCTGCTTGTACATCTGTCACTTACCTGAAGCAGTGTGTTTTAATGAGAAAAGCATGAACTGGGAGATGTATAATTCTTCTCAGTGATTTTGGACACATCAATTCTTTGGGTTACAATTTCGTCACCTATTCATGGAGGGTGAAGAGGCTTGTCTCTTTACAAGGTAAAACAAAACAGGTCAGCGTAGGACTCAGACCCTTTACTTTGCTTACTGATGGACCTCTCGGGGAAGTCTGGGTGCTGGGAAACAGGAGTTTCTATCTCTGTGGATGGGGCACACAGAAACAGGAATGTGGGTCTATGTTTAGGGTCCAGCAGATAGGGGCTAAGAACTGAGCCTCTGCATGTATTTGAGAGATGACACTAGGGCCATGGTTTGCTAATAGTGGAGAACACTTGAAAAAGCTGCGTTACTTCTATTTACTGGATGCTAAGAAATCACCAGACATGTTCCATCTTTCTCAAACTGGAACCACTGGACAAATTTTCAACACTCCAAATATTTCATAAAAGAATTTTTTACAAATTGTGTTGTATTTCAATGATAATCTGATGAGTTACAGGCATATTCTGAGTCTTTCTAAAGAGCATTCATTCCAAGATCTACCACACAATTTCCATGTGAAAATTTGCATTTATTTTCATAAGTGTTATTTTCGCTAAGTGTAAGTCAAGTGACTTCAGGGAGTGATACGTAATAAAAGTGTCACAGGAAGTAACGTGACAGGAAAGCTGAGCCATCAAGGGGTACAAGGACAATTATGCACATCGACGTCAAAACGGTATGCTGCTGGGCAGGTGCTCCCAAATTGCACAGATGCCTCCTCTGAACAAGCCAAATTGTCACCACGCATTCACTGTAATCATGGTTAGACATGTGAAATGAGACCTTCTTCTGGCAATCAGGATTTATTTAATGAAAATTTCAATAATGCTGCAATCATAACTTTCTTTTCAAGTAAACAAGACAGCATTACAGAGTTATCAAATGACATTTAATTAAAATTGACACTTGAAGATTGTTTGTTGGCAGTGTTTTGAACAAAATGTGAGGTCTATTTATTGTGAACCAGCAAGCAAAGCTTTGAAATAATTAATAACACACTTATGCTAACAGGAATTATCTGAATTACTGAAGCCAAAACACACACAAAAATTATTCAATACAGAACTTGACCTGGAGCTCCTCTTCTGTTAAAACCAATACTGATGATCTGGTTTCAGCAGAACAACATCCTTCATCATAGTGAATTAATGTTTTTAATTTGAATTTTATTGGTCGTATAGTTTAATTATTAAATGTATTTAATGTATATGTTTGGTTTTGGTTTAATGATTTTAGAAGGAATTTATAGCTAGTTTTAGTTAGTACTGATGGTCCATAAGAACTTTTTTCTCTTTTAAAGGGATCTGTGTATTATTCAAATTTGGGAGGCACTGCTATAGTGGTTAAGAGCATAGAGTTCAAAATCAGACCTGGGTTCAGGTTTGAGCTCTCACACTGCGTAAACTTGAACGTGTTATTTAACTGAATTGGGCTTCATTTTCCTCATCTGCTAAAATACCAGTTATTGTCATAATCATAATTATAACACCTACCTCATGGGATTATTATAAAGAATAAATAAAGAAATGGTTTCTCAGTATAAGGATCTCCGCCACATGAAAAGTCCTTAGTAAAAGCAAGCCATTATCATCATCATCATTGTTATTTTTTAAACTTTGGTCTGAGGGACCCAAGAGTTGACAGAGACAGATAAGCTGATAAGAGAAGCAGTGGGAGAAGCTGCTAGAAACCACTGCTTTCAACAGAAGAGATTTCTTGTAAAGATTGTTGGACTGCAGCAGCCGCAGGAAATACCACCGTCTCAGGAAGCAACAGAGGGTGTTGGTCTGGTGAGACCTCATTGCCTAGAGGTGCCACCCCTCTCTGACAGCCCTATAGCATGGGTCACCTTTGAGGAGGAAAGTGGTGGCTCAGTCCTTGTCTTTTAGACTGCTGCTTCTAGAACTTTCTCGATGTCCTCAGTATGGTGGCCTGCCCAGTGTTCTCACAGTCACCCCTTGCATTTGACCCTTCATACAGTTTTTCTCTCTTAGCTGTTGATTTTCCTTAGATTGTGTCCATTGTGGCCATTCACAGGCCTTTCCCTGAGGGTTTCCCAAGGTCCCAATAAGGGGAACCAGGGACTTTCTGTGGGAATGAGATGGCTGGTGGGAGGATTTCATAGTGTAAGTTATTTTCTACCATTCTTCTCCTTTTTTAATGCCTGGGGGTTTGCTGAAGTATAGCTCTGAGACATATTTCATGGAACTAACAGAAGTCCTGATCAGGTCGACCAGTTGGGTTCCCTCAACCTTAGCTTCCTCCTGAAGTTATCACGTCTCAGGGCTACTGCCCAGAGAATCAGGGCAGTAAAGTGGGAGTGGGATGGGGAGAGCATCAAAGGGTAAAGCTGACTCTGAGGGAAAGGACACAGAACCTATGAGGATAATGCAGAGAGAGGAAAAAAGGGCAGGCTCTTTCAGCCTTGCAGACCACACAGAATGTTCATTGTGTGGCGATTTTTTAAAAACACGTTTGTGAAGCTGGTTAGGCTCCCACAGAAAGCCAGCCTGATTTCTTTTTTTTTTTTTTGGAATTTTAAAAAAAATTTATTGAATCATAATTGATTATACATATTTTTGGGGTTCAATATTGACATATGTTGATCAAATCCATATTACTAGCATATATATTGCTACAAATCATATTTATTCCTTATGCCCCTTGTCCGATCTCTCCCTCTCCCCCTTCTTCCTGCCCCCTCTCCCCTCTGATAACCCTAGATTTCTTCTGTCCTTCTTGAAAAGTAGTGGTTACTCTGGTGATTTGTTTTCTAGATGACCTGTCCAATTCTGAGAGGTGTGTTCAGGTCCTCCAATATTATCATACAGCAGGTGCTTCTTCTGTCACTTTGTGGAGAAAGACATCCTTTCCTTTTCTTTGGTCTCTGCTGGTGACTCTCCTTGTGTCAATGCACTCCAATGCTTGGCGGACCATCTGTGTGGTGGTTGTGGTGCCTAGCCACTTTTGCAGTAGCTGTGGCTATCATGGTGGCTGTGGTGGGCCACCAACATGGAGGTGATATTTTTGGCATGCTCTTTGGTGCTGGCGGTGTGCCTGGTTGTGGGGGGAGTTCTGGTCCTCAGATCCAGACCTCAGGACCCTGGGCAGAATTTTTTTTTTTTTTCATTTATTTTATTTATTTATTTATTTATTTTTTTAAAAATTTTATTTTGTCGATATACATTGTGGCTGATTACTGCTCCCCACCACCAAAACCTCCCTCCCCTCTCCCTCCCCCCCCTCCCCCCCAACAATGTCCTTTCTGTTTGCCTGTCACATCAACTTCAAATAATTGTGGTTGTTATATCTTCTTCCCCCCCCCCCCGGTTTGTGTGTGTGTGTGTGTGAATCTATATATTAATTTTTAGCTCCCACCAATAAGTGAGAACATGTGGTATTTCTCTTTCTGTGCCTGACTTGTTTCACTTAATATAATTCTCTCAAGGTCCATCCATGTTGTTGCAAATGGCAGTATTTCATTCGTTTTTATAGCTGAGTAGTATTCCATTGTGTAGATGTACCACATTTTCCGTATCCACTCATCCGATGATGGGCATTTGGGCTGGTTCCAACTCTTGGCTATTGTAAAGAGTGCTGCGATAAACATTGGGAAACAGGTATACCTTCGACTTGATGATTTCCATTCCTCTGGGTATATTCCCAACAGTGGGATAGCTGGGTCGTATGGTAGATCTATCTGCAATTGTTTGAGGAACCTCCATACCATTTTCCATAGAGGCTGCACCATTTTGCAGTCCCACCAACAATGTATGAGAGTTCCTTTTTCTCCGCAGCCTCGCCAGCATTTATCTCTCTCAGCCTGATTTCTTATCACGTGGTCTGCGGTGAGATTTGCTGATCAGGATACCTGGTCAGAGTTGCCTTAACATGTGGTACACACACCCTGACTTCCCAAATCCACTAACGCCTCTGCAGACTTTTTCCCTCTTCTTTTTCCTAGAGCATCTCAAAGCCTTTCTGTGATCCCAAAGAGCATGAATTATTCAGTATAGATAGCATCAAGGTTCAAAGTATACTTTTTGAAAAGTAAAACTGCCTAAACCAGCCAATACTTTCCCTCTGCCTTCATTTTCATGAACTGAACAGCATCTTTAGATCATTACCCACCTTCCTTCCTGGCCATCTTTTTGTTGGTTTGGTTCTCCCTCCCACCTCCTCAGTTCCCAATAATGTAAGAGGGGTTTGTTCTGTCTTGACTCAGGCATGTCCATCCCGAGGGTTGGTTTACATATGTAGTCATGTCCATGCAAATATCATTGTTTTCATTTTAAATGCTTTCATGACCACACATGGAAAGATATAGTATCTATCTCACATACACAGTGTCAGCCCAGTTGCAAATTCCACTGACAGAGGTATTGACTGCCTACCTGCATCTTTTTAGCATTTATTCAGATTCAGAAGCACCACAACTTAGGTTTGCATTCCAGCACTGCCATTAACTAAAAGTGTGAACTTAGGCCAGTAGTGAAACCCTTCTGAGCTTCAGTTTTCTCATCTGCAAAAGAGGATAATAGCTATTCAGTAGGAAGGTGAAGATTAGAGACCTGATGTATACCCAGGATCTAGCAGGAAGAAAGTTCTTAATCAGTGGAGTAAATAATTTACTTAATCAGTGTCAGTTGTTATTTATCATCCATCATCCAGGTAAATGACATCTTAGCTCCCGGCTCCAGCAACAGCAGCCCTCCCATATAAAATCCATGGTGTTATCCTTTTGTGTTTGCCACGGTACCCAGCATATGCTAAGTGCATCCTATAAGTAAAGAAATGACCAAGGGACAGCAGCAACTTCAATAGAAACATTACATCTCAGGTGTCAGGAGCTCAAGCTCTGATAGTCATCAGATTTGCATTCAAATCCTGTCTTGCCCGCTTACTTGTCTATGTGACTTTGGACGATTTATTTTGTCTGCGAAATATGCTTATTTCCTCATGTGTAAAATGAGGACCATAAAAATGCCCACCCAGTTGCTTTTTTGTGGTGATTTAGATAAGATGTGGGATCTAAAGTATTTAGTCCAGTGCTTGGCACATGATAAATGTTTGCTTTTAAACTACAATTTACACACAGTAAGTCTGGTCATTCTGTGCTTTCTCCACAGCTGCAAGAAATGTTGAAAACGTGTGAAGGGAAGAAGGAAATAGCCATAGGCAGTGATCTGGTGTCTTCCAGAACAACATCTCTATCTTTTCCTCACTTTATTATGAAGAATTTAATACATAGAAAATAATAAATATAAAACATGTGAACTATTTATAAATCAGAATAATAAAAAATCACCCATGAAAACATTATTAAGAATGAAAAGTTACTTAAACCCTCGAAACTTCTCTAATTTTTCCTGATTCAATTTCCCTGTCTTCCCTCAGAGGTAACCACTGTCTTTGTTTTTATGCCCTTGCTTTTCTTCACAGTGTTTCCACATATATATGCATCCCTAAATGACATATTCTTTGTTTTCTTCCTTTGGGCTTTATGAAAATGATATTGCACTGTATGAGTATACTCGTATATTCCTGTGAAAACTGCTTTTCTCAACATTTGTTTCTCGGATTCATTTGTGCTGTTTGTGGCTGCTGTACTTTCATTTTTATTGTTGCATAGTATTTTATTAGTTGAGCCATCTACAATTAAACTAACCATTCTCCTGTCAGTGTGTATTTAGATTGTTTCCAGGTTTTTTTGTGTTATGAACAATACTGCTGTGAATATAAACATTGCTATACCTGGTTCCTGTGATTCCTTAAATTATGCTGTCCAGTGTGGTATCCATTAGCCACATTTGGCTACTGAGCACTTGAAATGTGGCTAGCTTGAATTGATACGTGCTATAGATATAAAATACACACCAGATTTTAAAGACTTAGAAAAAAATGTCAATATCTAATTAACATTTTTCACATTGGTTACATGTTGAAATGATATTTCAGTTATATTGGGCTAAGTAAACTATATTAAATCTATTATTAAGAGTAATTTCACTTTTTTTTTTTTTTTTTTTTTTACTATTTTGAATGTGGCTATTGGAAACTTTTAAATTACATGTGTGGCTTACATTACATTTCTATTGGACGGTGCTGCTTTAGGGCATAGCTAATGTATTCTTAGGAGTGGAACTTCTTGGTCCTAGGATTAATTCCATCAGCTTTACAGGATAATGTCACTTGTACTTCCACTTGCTTGTATTAATTTGAATCCTAATCACGAGTGTAAAATCCTCATTGCACCACATTCTTATCATACTCAGATTTTGAAATTTTTGTCATATTGGTGATTGTAAATTCTACTTCATTGTCTTATTCTGAAATTCTCTGATTACTATTTGGGGTGAATATTTTTTTCCCATATGTTTATTAGTCCATTTTTTTTTCCTTCTGGGAAATGCTTGTTAATATATTTTGGCCATTTTTATGTGGGGTTGTTTGCCTTTTACTTGTTGAGTTTTTAAAGATATTTTTAAAAGTAATCCCTGTTCTAACGGCTTTCATGGTTTATGGCTTATATTTTCATTTTCTTCCTAGAATATTTTGATGAACAAAAGTTTTTAATGTTAATGCAGTCATTAACGTTTTTTAGTCTAGTAAAATATTTTCCTTTTATGGTCAATCCTTTCTCTATCCCAAAATATATAGTCATAAAGATATATTTCAAAGTTTTGTCTTTACATTTACAGTTTGCAATTCATTAGAAATTTCTTTTGTGTGTGTTGTGTTCTTAAAAGTATAATTTCAGTTTTTCCCATTGGATAACTAATTTTCCTAGCATCGTTTATTAAACAGTCACTCATTTCCTCAAGTGCAATGCTACATCCATTGGTATAGTAAATTACATATCAGTAAGACTTTTTCTCTGGGACCTTTTTTCTGTTCTGGTGCTGCATTTATCTGTCATTGAGCTGATTTTCATTGTTTTACTTATTACAGCTTTATGAGAAATCTTTTTCTCTGGCAGAATAAGACCCCATTTCTTAGGAGTATTGGCTTTTCTTGATCTTTGGTCTATCATGATGTTAGAATCAGCTTGTTGAATTTTTTTAAAGAAATTCTTGAGATTTTGATGAAATTGTATTCAAACTATAGGTCAATTAAGGGATAAATTATGTATCTTTGTGATATTAAGTCTTCTAATCTACGATTATTATATATCACTGACCTCAAAGATCATTTATTTCGCTCTTATTTAATGTTTTAAAATCATTTTTTATGATTTTCTCAACAAATGATTTGCACATCTTTAGTTAATTGTGCTCTTAGATAAAATATGTTTATTACATTACTGTTGTTAATATAAGTCTATCTTTTTAAAATTAGATTTTCTATTTTTGGTATACACAAATGGAGTTACTTTTATGTCAATCTTTTACCTACTTCTATTTCAAAACTCTCACTAATGCTAATATTTTGTCTGTAGACCCTTTTTAGTTTTCTTTTTCTTTATTTGGCAGCTGGCCAGTTTTGGGATCAGAACCCTTGACCTTAGTGTTATAACAACATGCTCTAACCAATTGAGATAACTGGCCAGCCCCTTTTTTGGTTTTAATTGCAGACAATCACATAATTCATTAATAATGAGATTTCGTGTTTTCCATGCCAATCCTTATACATTTTATTAATTTTTTCTTATTTACTAGTATCACTAAGAACTTCAATACAATGCTTAATAGAATATGTTAAGTAATAAGCATCCTTGCCTTCTTTTTTATTTTATGAAGACAGTCCCACTATTTGAATATGCAGTGGATCATGGTTGCAGATTTTTGGGTGGGCACACTTAATCAGGTTAAGAAGAGTTCAGTCTTTTATTAGTTGCTGTAAATTTTTATTATAAATGGATATTGAATTTTATCAAATAGCTTTCTACATTTTAATACGATCATTGGATTTTCCTCTTTTAATGTTAATATTTAATATGGTAAATATCCTAATAGACTTCCTGATGGTATATTAGTCTTGCATCTCTGTGATAAATCCAATGTGCTCATTGTATGATTTTATTTTCAAACACTGCTGAATGTGATTTGCTATTACTTTGTTTGAGATTTTTGCATCTATATCCAGTTATCTTTTATTTTTAATTAAAATATAATTGATGGTGCATGTTTGTGAGATGTGAGTTACGTATCAGTAACTATGTGCACTATGAGCTTCACATAATTATATTCAGTTATCCAGTCCTTATCATTTGCTGCATTTGGACATTCTGGTTTTCTTCCAGCCTGCTGATCACTCCTCAGTCAGTATTGCTACTTCTTCCTTAGCTTCTTAACTAATTCGATCCTTGGACTTCTTCGCTTTTCTATCTACACTCACTCCTTTGATGATTTGACTGGCTCATGGTTTTAAAAACCATCCATATACTGATGATGGCCAAGTGTTTATCTCTAGCCTGTACCACTGCTCTGAACTCCAAGACTCACGTATCCAACTGCCGACGTGATATCTTTCCTGAATGTCTAATTGACATCTAAAGGTTGACATAACTGAGATGCAGCTCTGCTCCCCTCACCACCTCTTCTGTCAGGAAATGGCAATGCCATCCTTCCAGTTACTCAGGCCAAAAATCCTTGGAATCTTGCTTGATTTTAACGTTCTGCATCCAACCTGTCAGCAAATTCCATTGACTCTATTTCACCATACATCTGGAATCTGGCTATTTCTCATCACTTTGGCAGTGTTCCAAGCCACTATCTCACTTAGATTTTGTAGTAGCCCCTCACTTGTCTCCTTGCATGTGTTTTGCTCCTTCAGTGTATTCACAGCTCAAAAGTCGGCATGGTATTATTAAAATATAAATCAGATCAAATCCTCTTCCAACGTTGTCCTTTTTCACTCCTACTAGAAACTAACATTTCTTACAATAGCCTTGAGGCCCAAATGATCTGGCATCCCATATCTCTGGGACCTTATTTCCTTCCAGCCACACTGGTGCACCTTGCTGGAATGATCCAGGCACACATCAACCGCAGGCCCTTGTCATTTCCTGTTCTGTCTGCCTGGAATCCTTTTCCCTCCAGACACTGCTTTGGTCCCTCCATCCCCTCTTCCTGGGCTTGACTCTAACGTTTCTTTCTCCATGAGGTTAGCCACGGCTCACATATCTAAATTCGATACTCTTTCCCATCTTATTCCCTCTCCTCATTTCCAGTTTTATTTTTTTCTTACTTATCATTATCTAATACACGATATGTTATATTTATGTATTTATTGTCTGTCTTCATCCAGGAGAATTTAAAATCCATGAGGAAGTGGTGTCGGTGTCTGTTAATGTTTGTAGATATTCCATGAGTCCTTGAAAACAATGTATTAGATACAACATTCTTCATATTCATATTCTTCATTTTTCATATTCATTAATTAAGCTTATTATTTAAATCTTTTCTATGCTTACAAATTTTTGGTCTACTTAACCTGTAAATCACTAGGAGAGGATGTTAATATCTCCTACAAATTGATAGATTTGTCACTTCTTCCTCATAGTTCTTACAGTTTTTGCTCTACATATTTTGCAGTATCTTAGGGTTATACAAATTTAGAATTATTACATTTCTCAGGAAAACTGAAACTTTTTTCATTATGGCATCATCTTCTTTAACTCCAGTTTTATGTGCATATTCTGGTAAAGCCTATTTTGATGGGTATGATTTAGAATTACCAGATATCTTTGGCTAATATTTGCCTAGTATATTTATTTCATTTCTTTAACCTCACATTTCTGTCTTTATTATAAGGCTTGTTTCATTTAGAGGGCATTTATTCCCTGATTATTTTGTAATCAAATCTGACAGTTTGTCCCATTTTCCCAGAGAGTTCAGTTCATTCTTATTTGTGGTAACATCTGAAATATTTTGACTTATTTTTACCGTCTAATTTTTAAGATTTCTATTTGTCTCCCTCTGTGTCTCTGATTTTCTTTCTATCTTGGTTTCTTTGAACCGAGTGATTTTTCTTCCTCGTTCCATTATCGACTCCTCTTCATGACTGTTTGGAAGATATATACTATACTTCTATTTTTTATTTTTAAAATTTTTGCATCCACACTTTCTATACTTACGTCTAAATTTAATTAAGAGTTTTATTCATCTTCAAAATATAAAAATTCTAGAATATGTTTTAAATTACTATAAGATAAATTTGTAGAAAGAGTGCATGGAAATGTAAGAGAGATATGAAGGAATACGACGATCCCTCAGCTCTTTCTCTCTCTCCTACTTCTACATTTTTCTCCATAGAGTTTATCATTTGACTTAATTCATTTGTTTACTGACTGCCTTCTACCACTAATATACACATTTCACAGGGATAAGAATTTTTAACTGTTTGTTCACTCTTGTTTACCCAGTGTATCAAATAGCTCCTTCTTATGGTAGATGTTCACCAAATATTGTTAAGTGGATGAATGTTTCCATGGCAAACACACACTCCAAACCTACCTGACATTGTTGCTTAGCCTTTTAGCTCTCTTATTTGTTCTTAACGTCACTGATTATTTTTATTATTTTGTACAAGTAATGTTTGTTTAGTTCAAGCCACATGTCTAGCATTTTCTTTACTCACTAGTCATCCTTAGGATAATTTCTCTTTTTTCTTGAATAACATCCTTTAGAAGCTTTATTATATACGTGTAGATGGCAAACTCTTTCATTTTTTGTTGATGTTAATATATTTTTATTTCATTCTTATTCTTAAAAGGTATTTTTTAATGAAATACAAATATAGGTTGACAATTCTCTTACAATTTGAAAATATTTGAAGATACTATTCTTCTACTTTTTGGCTACTCCCCCCCTTCCCCATAAAGTTAGGTATTAATCTAAATATTGCTCTTTGTACATGGTCTGTCTTTTCTCTGTAGTTGCTCTTAATATTGCCTCTTTATTGTTGATGTAATTTGATTGCACTGTATCTAAGAAGGGAGTTTTTAGTGTCAACTCTTCTTGGGGTTTAATGACTTGGTGGGTCTGAGGGTTCATGTCTTTCATCAATTCTGGAAATCTCCTAAGCATTATCTCCTTGAATATTACCCGTCCCGTTTTCTCTTTTATTATCTTCTGCTACAGTGCTTAGGTGGATGCTATCCATTCTCAATGTTCTTAAACTTTCTTTTCCATTTTCAATCTTATCATCTCTCTGTGCTTCGTTTGGTTCAGTTTTTTTCATATCTACTTACAGTTACTTAGTTTCTCTGTAGTTGTGTTTCTTTTAGTGTTTAACCCTTCACTTGCATTTTTTTTTATTTCAGTGATCCTATTTTTTAATTCTAAAAGTTCTACCAGGATCTTTATGAAACCAGTTTGTTCACTTTTTATAATCTCCTGCTACTCATTCTTATTTCCTCTTTTATTTCTTAAATGAGAAGTTTTTGTGTATCTGATTTTTAAAATTTGTGTTTCTGCTGCCTTTCCCTCTCCATAAGAGTGTAAGAGGCTTATGCTGAGGTGTGCTTCTCCTGAGAGATGTGTATTGATTCTGTAGGCATCTGGGGTCCTATTACAGAACCAGGTTTACTTTAAATTAAAATTCTCAGATTGAGCTTTATTTATCTGAGAAAGAAAAAGAAGCATATATTCAGACCAAACCCATTCGAAGTCAGGGGATCCAGAGTGAAGAGCAAGACAGACTGATTGATTGATTGATTGATTGCCTCTACTGGGTGGGTTTTCTTCTGATTTACCACATGTACCCATCCTGAGCTCTGCTTTGTGCAGGGTAATCTAAGATCAGGTGCCCTGTTCTGTGCACATGCCAGGCTTAGTTAACCTTCCCCCTTATCTGCTGAAACTAGGGCACGAGTAGACCCTTAGAGGTGTCTTAGGTTTGCAACAGCTGCAGTTACCTCCCCAGATTTCTCATTCCCATTTTCTTCTGATCTTAGAGGAATTCATTTACTTTATTGCAGGCTTATTCATAAATTTGTAAATGTCCTTTAAAAATATTTTCACTAACATTTTTAGATTTTTGTAACTAGTGTGTTGCAGGATTTCTGATCTGTTATATGGATGAAAACCAAATTGTGGAACAATCTTTCTTTAAATTTTTTCCTGAAAACTTATTGCCATCCACCAAGATAAGGGAAGAGTAGAATAAATAGCCTTGTCCATGTGCTCTGTGATCATGAGCTCATGGAGACCAGATCGACTATTCAGTCTTCTCTGAATTCTGTGACTTGGTCACTACCGTAGCTTCTATCACTGCTCTGTTCACTTTTATGGACCCCAACAAGTTCTGGCCACTGCACAGTGTACCCCTATTGGCTCACCATGGGGTATGATGTGGCATCTGGACTGATGCAATGACTCATGATTCTTGTTGATTTAAAGGTTGTTATGTTATAATGTTACAGCAGCCAACACCATGGAAGACCAACAGAGATGGTTGTCTTCTCTCCTCAGCTCAGGAGCTCTTACTTTGTTGCAACTTATCTGTGTGTGCTTGAGCCCCTGTACCATTCATCCAAACAGAATACAGCCTGGCAGGAAGTGTACAATGAGCATCAAAAGGTTGCTATAAAATTCATATTTTACTGCCCCACAGATAGCTGTTCTGAAGTTCATCTTTTTTGGCCTCTTCATCTATTTAACTATGGGGTTTTAGCAAAGTTTTGGGTATTTCCACCTGTAAGCACTGGCCGTCACATCCTTTCTATCTGGGGTTTAGCTTGTCAAGATGGTTAGAGTGAGGTCAATACTGGACACAGGCCATGATGGTTGATTTAGCCATTTATCATAGTCACAAAAGTAGTCACTAGACCAGAACAATGGCCAGAGAGGCCCCTGAATCTATGTCCATTGATGCAGACAGGGTAAAGGCCATACTCCTATGTCTAGGATATCTGAGGCCTATGTTCAAGAGCAGAGGAAAAGCCAGAATCTTTACAAAATGCATATAAGGAAAAGCAAAGACGTGTTAGTTAGCTTAATTCAGCTATTAGCCTGTATCAGAACACTGAGCTGTGCTTTATTTACTGAGCTCAAAAAATCAGTTCCAGTTTTCCTCATCAAAGACAGTAAAAAAGTTTACAACTGCAATGACCATAGAAGTAAAAGATAAAAGAGTTACTGCATAATCATATAAGTAGTTACCGAATTTAAAGGAACACAGAGAAACTGTAAGGATTCCCTACGCAAGGGAAATTTTAATTTCTGTCACTTCATTTTTAATTTTACTTGGTTCTTTTAATATCTGTCTTATTCTTTTCTCATGTCTTTGGTTCCTTCTTTTATTTCTATAATCACTTGGAAATGCTTATTTTTAGTGTATACTTGATATCTCCATTATTTGAAGTAATGAATGGGATCTGCTGCTGCCCTTTGGCTGACTGCTATTAATGGTAGATTGTTGACTCATTTATTCTGTAATTTGGGATTCTGAGCTCATTCTAGAGGGTGTTCACCTGTAGACATCCTGTGTAACCTGAGTTGAAGATGTATCCCTGTGAGGTAGTTTTGAATGTGTTTGTGTCAGTCACCTGAGAAATTCAATTGGCCTAAGACCAGTTTTATGCTAATTCCTCTGCCTCCGCTGCCAAGTTCTCTGGATTGTGCCTGTTGAAGTGAGGCCAGAACTGGTATGTCTGGCTGGACAGTGTGGGATTCACAAACAAAACAGGAGGTCTGCAGGAGCCAAATACTTCTGTGATGGTGTGCTACCAACTTGACATCCCGTGGAGCAGGTGCCCAACAGAATCCCTGCTATGGTGCATTTCAGACTGTGTCTGTATTTCTGGCCCCACAGATCCTAGGCATCGTTCACAAAGCCTCTGTTCTACCCAGTTGTCAGACAGCCATCCAATACCCATCAGTTTGCTCTGGCAAGAATCCTTAGTATATTCAAATAGCAAAAAAGAAAAGAATATCTTGCTGCTTCCACCTCCTCTTGTTATCTCCATGTGTCTACTTATTTGTTCCTGAAAGGTAGGGAGAGGGGTGGGCTTGCCTTTCTGAGTAGGACTTTGAGGGCCTAAAACCACTCCAAAAGATGTCAAGGGACTAAAAATATTTTCATAATTAACATACAGTTAGGTTTTTGGAAATTGCCGGTTTTTACTCTTCCACTCCCCACTTGTCAGCATGACCCTTGGATGTTTCTTTGTGTCTTACTGTTGAGGAGGTCAGGGTTGCAACTGACCAAGGCAAAGAGACAAAGCTGTGTGACTGCAGCCCTTGGGGATTGTTCTCTCAGAAGTTTCTGCTGTTGCCCAATCCCCAGTGACAATTACACTCAGTGAGAATTATATCCCAGGTCTTAATTGTGAGGGACAAGGAGGTGGCTGAGGTTTTGTAGGCAATCGTCACCCAACTTTATAATTGATGAATTGTTTGTATCTTTAGAACTGCTTTTAAACTTAAGAAAAATACTTATAATTTATATGAGTTATGAGTGAGAGGCTCATTGAATTATGGAATATGTCAACATTCAGATTGATATTTCAGTAGTGATATCCTGGCTCCTGGGGATGGGAGAACAGAAGAGAGAGTGTTCTCCTGTGCTGGCTTCACTGCCTTGCTTTCATGTGTGCCTGTGCAGCTCCTTTTCGAGTCATCCACTGCCAGAATGTTCCAGTAGAGAGAAATATCAGAAGCCATCATGTGTTTAATTTTTCTCTTTTATTTAAGAAAATTTGATTCTGGGCCGGCTCATGGCTCACTTGGGAGAGCGTGGTGCTGACAACACCAAGTCAAGGGTTAAGATCCCCTTACGGGTCATCTTTTGTAAAAAAAAAAAAAAAAATTGAATCTACTACACAGAAAATGAAAGAAATAAATACATGAGGTGAAGACGAGACTAATTATAAAAGTAAGTAAGCAGTAGCTTGGGAATCACAGAAGAAACTCATAAATGTGTTGAGTATGGATAGTAAGTTAGTGACTGTGAGGTACAGTTGACCCAGCTAGAATACAGGGAACTGTTGTGTGCTGAACATGGGTTGAAAGGATGGAGCACACAAGAGTGCAACTTGTTGATAGAAGGTAATGGAAGGCCATGTAAATGTTAAATATCCCCAAAGCACAGCTTATGTCATCTCTAGGCAGCTAGCTATACCATACACCTATCCTGGACCATGTTTTCTCAGTCTTAGAATGTTACTGGCCACTAATTACTATAGCCAAATAGATGCAATCGCCAGGAGCAGGTCTTAGCAAGAAAAGGTCATCACTCCTCATTGCCTCTTTTCTTATTTGCTAGTTCCAAAATGGGGCTAACGTTAACTTTCATTGCTCTTCCTTCTCCATCTTATCAGTAAGAAATTTGGGGCAGGAGTCTGTAGAGTCAAGATAAATAGGAAACCGGGAGTTTTCTAGTCTCATAAGGGTTAGTGCATCAGATGGGAAGGTTTGTGGATGTTAGGTATGTGCTCCCCCAATACAAGCCTGCTCATGCCTGTCCTGTCTGGCTCAGCAAAGAGTTGTGGACCTTTGATGGGGGTGCTGGTCTGTGCTACTGTCCTCTTTTTTGGAGAAAGTTCTCCTTCCCCACTGCATTCTGTGATCCTGGTGGGGCTTTGTATCACAGCACCCAGCCTCACTGGCCATTGTGATGGACATGTGACCAGGATGAGCGATTTCCACATCTATCTTTATAGTATGCATAGTGCTGGTTGAACTAAAGAAAGAGAGACACTGCCTCTGAGTTCATGAAGTAGGAAAAGTATGAGCTGAGGTTTGGCTCTCCTGCCTTAGGGGGAGTCACTGTCTATAGGACGAAGGAATGAAAGCAGAGACAAGTAGATCTGGAAGATATATGTGCAAGGAAATGATTATATCAGTATCCACTCCTTGTTCTAGTTTTCGTTGGTCCCAAGGCTGCCCATTTTTCCTTACCTGTACTTTTGTTTCTGTGAGCCTCTGTAGTTGAATAGAACAATGAGCTCCTTTTAGTGTAAGCCTCTTTGTGTTGTTTCTGTTACATACATAGAGATTCCTAAGAAAAACCAGAAACTAGTCATTAGCAGTGAGGTGTTATCAGGCCCTAGATTTCATAACTGGTTGATTTCAGGCAGAGTGTGGTTGATAAGACTGCCTTCATCTGGGTTGGGAAAATGGGATTACTGCTCCCTAATATTGTGTGAGACATATTGTTATGTCTCACAGCTGGTGGTTGAATGCTTGCCTGCCATCTCTTGATGTCAAAGACTCATTGTACATACCAGGACAGGGCCTTTAAGGACTTGATAGACAACTGTAGGGATAATAGAGGATGTTGGCTGCTTCTTACGGTTATTAGGGGGTTCTGATAAAGGGAAAAGTCTTATTACAGCTGATGTGACTAAAACCATAAAAAGAAGAGTGTTCAGTATTGATACGGTAAGCCCTTTCCACCTGTCACCAGCATCCCTTCCTGGTCCTGATCAAGTCCTACCTCTTGCATGAAATCTTCCTCATTTATTCCAGCCCACTCATCTATTTTTTCATGGGTTCATTCTACAAATACTTATTTAGCACCTACTGTGTGCCAGAAATTGGGCGAGGAGTTCTATTGACTATACTCTTTCCAGGACATAGTATGTTAATAATGCAGTTTATTTATTTACTAAAGTTGCCATTGAAAAACATAATTCAGAATCCTAAACATATGGTGTTAAACAAAGAAGCTCTGGCCATGTGATATTTTTAAAATGAAACCACAAAAAGCAAGATACACATTCAGCAACATAAATTGAGTGCCTACAAAATGCAAATTTGACTAGATTCTGCCCTTGGGGAGTTCATAGATTCCTGGGAGCATTGTTAAAGCTAAACATTGAGATTATGGTGAATTATCAGGAAAAACACCTTGCTGGGTTTTCCTTCACAGGGATTATATTTTCATTCTCTCCTAAAATCAAATCAGGCCAAAAGAAACAATGATATATTCTGAACATCTGGGCAAATGCCAAAGCTACATATGAATAAAATCCCTTGGGAGGGGAGGGTTGGTATTCAAATTTCCCTAATACACATTTTCTGTTTCTCTGTGTTCTTAGAGTAAGATTACCAAGAGTCATCTTCATCAAGTGTCCAGTATTTATTAAACTCATGCTATATAGCAAGTTGTACACCAGGTAAAACCAAGAGCAGCATAGTGCTGAGATGAGGAAACTTGAATTACTGATCCTGTTTTGCAACTGAGTGTGATCCTGAATGAGTCATGAAAATATTCTGAATTTCAATTTATTTGTAAAAGGGGAATTAAAATCTGCAATTCACAATAACAGATAAGTAGGAGCATAAATGAAATAAATATCTGTGAGTCCAAATTATATAAATAAATGGTCAAATAAATAAATGGGGGAAAAGAGCAGATCAGAATTTCAAATAATAAATGTAGAAGAAATCAGAGAAATAAAATCATCATTAATAATAGCTGTAGGCAAGATCCACAAGTAAATGCTAAAACCAGAGGGTAAAACTTTAAACAGCATATTTGCATAACTTCGAAGTATCTCCCTCAAAATATTTATAAAATTAAGTGGTGGTTTTAACATGTTTACAAATTCTTTGATCTTCCTTCTTTTAGGAGGTGGGGCTTAATTGCCCTCTTCTTGAATGTTGGCTGGACTTAGACTATTTCTAACAAATAACATGAAAAGAAAAAAGTAAAACTTTACAATTGAGAAACCTGGAAGATTCCTTAACCAAGTAATCGGAGTTAACATCACCAGTAGTAAGTCATGTTGATATCATGTACCCCCTGACAGGATGCAGTGAAGAGGACGTTTTGCTTCTGTTGTTTTTCCCCCAAATTCATAAAATTTCCAGTGTAATCATTAGAAAA
Organism: Cynocephalus volans; assembly: GCF_027409185.1. Lineage (NCBI taxonomy): Eukaryota > Metazoa > Chordata > Mammalia > Dermoptera > Cynocephalidae > Cynocephalus > Cynocephalus volans. The sequence continues at coordinate 46,121,298 of NC_084473.1, forward strand.
CATCAGACAACCCTAACCTGAAGGGCATTCTGCAAATACCTGACCAGTACTCTTCAAAGGTGTCACAATCATGAAAAATAAAAACCAAGAAACTATCGCAGATTGGAAGAGACAAAAGAAACTAAATGCTTTGTGGGACCCTAGATTGAATATGGAAAAGAAAAAGGATTAGAAATTAGAAAATGTGAAATATGAATAAAGTCAGTAGTTTAGTTAATAGTAGGGCATCAATATTAATTTATTAGTTTTGATAAACATTCCTTAGTTATGTAAGGTGTCGACATTTGGAAAAGTGGGGTAAAGGGTTTACATGAATTCTCTGAACTACGCTCACAACTTTTCTTTAAATCTAAAATTAAGTCAAAATAAAATTAAAAAACAAAACCCACAATATCTCCCAAAGTTGTTTAAAGAATCTGTTCGATAGTATATGAAAATGTCTAGAACAGTATCAAGTATCATTTGAGTACTTACATAAAAATATAAATTTTCTTTTTACTATGGGGGAACAGAAATAGAGAGTACAGGTGGGTGCTGGAAATTGTAAGAGATGAAGGAAAATATTTTAAGTGACATTCTGAAAAGGTTCAAAATCATTGTCTAACTCCATAGAACATCAGCTCCAAGGAGGGAGAGGTTTTTGTTACTTTTGTTCGGGACTGTATTCTAAACCCTAGAACAGTACCTGGCATGTAGCAAGTGCTCAATAAACATTGTTGAATGAATGGATGGATGCTGTTCTATATTGGTTACCAGATGAGGCAGGGTTGGAATGTGCTGACGTCAGTGAGAAGAGATTATAAACCCACAAATTATGGTTAGGATTGTAGGAGAATAATCTCAATCTTAGTCTGTTTGGTAGAGGTGAGGGGTGAGGTCAAGATCAGAGCAAAATGAGGGTTATCAAAAGCAGGCAGAGTAAGTGAGGGCAATGTCTTGGGAGAACCAGGATTAAAAGCCTCCAGGAGAGAAAGAGCAGCTAACGTGAAGGACTTGATGTGAATAAGCATCTGGAGTAGCTCTCAGGATCTTTGGTCTTTTCCGAAAGTCTAGAACTGCTCCTTCCCAAGCTCTCAGGTCCTCTGAATAAGTTGGGTAAAGGGCCTGAGAGTCTCTCAAGAATGCTCTCTCCTCCACAGAAGAGCCCACTGACTGGAGGTAAGAAAAGGTGGCTACCTGAATATAAACAAAACCCTCTTGTTACAGCTAGACAGGGATGTGCCTAGGTGCATGACATCCCTCATCCCAGAACAGATAGGACTATGGATTTCTGCCCTGAAATTTGGGTTCCAGCTTCTGAGTGGAAGCAACTTCCAAAGACTTGGTATAGTTGTCTAAGTTGTACAGATCACCATGTTCTTTTAGAGTTGGAGTGTGCGGTTTAGTATAACAAAAGAGTAAAAGCATAGTGCTTAGTCCTAGGAAGGCAATTCCTTAGTTCAAGAGAATTTTTAAACTGTTTTCTAGTTCATGACCGTATTGCTAGGGCTAGAGCTCACAGACCCTACAAAACCATTGTACAGACTGGGTCACAAACCCCTTACCTGCAGGTCCATGAGCTAGGTAATAGGAAAAGATCCTGGGAGCTGTGGGTGTAAAAATTAATTGGCTTTATTCAGATGTGAGCTCAGGTAGCTAGCAGCAGCTGCCCTAGTGGCCTCCTGGGGTGTCCTGAGGGTGTCATGGATCAGAGCTGCTTGTCCTTTATACTGAAGTCAATAACCCAAGACACCTGGGCACACATACACAATTACATTAGACAATAACCAAGGAACACCTGGGCGCACATGCATATTTACATCAAATTCCCAGCAAGAGTCTGAACCTCCAAGGAATCCTGACCATTTACTTTTCATTTCCCAACAATGAGTATTTCCCATGGCTCATTCTGCAGGCCAGCCGTTTGTTAGGTCATGTCGGGAGCCATATTTAACAATAGCCGCCATTTTTAACAAATAACAGCCATTTTATGTAAGCCTTTCTCTTCCTCCTCAGAAAAGCCCGCGCTTGCCAAGCCAACACCCCTCCCACCTCCTCTTCTCATACCACGCCACTATCACCCCCCTGCCTTTCCGCCTATCATAAGCTGCCACACTCCGTCACAGCCCGCCCCTTCTTCACTATGTATATAAGCAATCGCCTAACAATAAAATTTTGAGGCTTGATCAGAATTTTGTCTTGCCTCCATTCTGTGTGTCTCCTGTCCCTCCCCCTTTTCACCAGCTACAGGTAGTCCTCCTCGAGCCCACGTTCTTACCTGTCCCGCAGGACGGGACAAGGTCACTGACTAGAGTGGTTCTTGGTCAAGGAAACTCTGTTCCTCACAGGGTCCATAACAAGGCTATAAGGAGGTTCGGTGTCACTATCTGAGGCCCCACGAGAACTGCATCCCCAGCCTCTCTTTCACCATTTATGTAACACAGAACAATTAGTTCTTTCTTTGCCTTCTTCAGGTTGCTTTAATTTCTCCTAAAGTTTCCAGGCTGAGACTGGAAGTTTCCATAATGTGCGCTAAGGCCGACTTTCAAGCCTATGACCATTACTGTTGAGTTGCAGTTTCCAGCAGAAAGTTAGCTTTTCCCCCGAGTTGGTAGCTCAGCTGTTTCATATCATAATGGGATGGGAAAGTGGCAGGCAGACTGTCAAACCTGATGCAAATGATATTTTATAAAAAGTGGTTTAAATTGGCTGAAGCCGTTTTTAGACTGATCAGTTAGAAAATATGTAGGGCATCTTTCTGACTAGCAGGAACACAGCTCCCGAGAATTGGATTTTTCATCACATACTTTGGGGGAGGTTTGTAGGTGGGCGCAGGCCCCTCAGAAAAAGCTGAGGAGGACTTGTTAATGGGGGAAAATGTAAATTGGGTTCAGGCTGCCTTTGGTTAATTGGAAAGAACAGGTGAGCTAAGTGGGGTGAGAGGGAAAGCCATATTGGAATGACTACACTTGCTCGCCCTGAAGAAATACACCTTGTTCTTTGTTCTCCTGGGGCTATTAGAAGACTTGCAGGAATTCTGCCCCAAGACAAAAGAGGCAGGGCTCCTTGAGTTCCTTGGGAGTACAACTGCTATTATTTTCAGCAGGAACTGAAGTGGTATTTTGACCCTTGATTCTTGATTTCAAGAGTAGTAGCCAGCAACTGGGGAAGGTTAGCTTTCTGAGTTCTGCGAAGACTAGTTTCCTGGAGATCAAACTAGAAACTCAAAATTCCACCAATGAACTTTGAGTATATGATTTATATTAATATCAGGACTACCCCAAAGCCTTTCTTCTCTCCCTTTCTACTCAGATCTTACTCTCAGCCATTTTCCTGGCTCTGGGCCAGTCTAGATGCAGCATGTGCTTTCCTCTGGAAAGTTCTGATGGAATATCGACCCTACCTACTCAGGAGATACACTACTGAACAGAATGGAGTTGCTGCCTTGGCCCTCTCATTAAATCCATGGAGTTAGGCTCTTTGGAGCCCATCTCTGGTATAATTTAGATGAGATGCAAGATAGTAAAGATAACCCTATCACATCTGGCTCAACATAGAGTAGATGTTGGAAGTTGTGTGAAAATGGTTTATATATCTCCCTCCTTCCTGCTCTCAAGAGTTCTGTGTTGGTTTATTCAGTATCTCACTGCTTCCTCCCTGGATTCTTCTTAGGACCTAGGGGATAAAGAATTTGGAGGGTGCTGAGAGGGCCAGAGAGAGACCAGAAAATTTTGCGGGGAGGCTTCAGGAGGTTTTGAGGAGAAGCCTGACAGCAGGTGCAATTTGTATGATTCATGCTTTGAAGAGGAAAGATTTTAACTTTAAAATTTTAGGAAGGGTTGTTGATTAAAGTTCTTTTTATTGTGTTAGGTGTTAGAGGAAAAAAAGCAAGTATTGGAGCTGAATTATTTTTATATTATTTTGGTTATGTGGACCCTATTCTTTTAATTGCTAAGCCATTCTGGTGCCAAGCTAAGCGGATCACAGCATGATAAGCATTACATTTGTTTGAACTAGTTGGCCAATTCATGTGTATCATTGGGTGTCTCCTTTCTGTCTTCTACAAGTGAAAGCAGAAGATAAGTTGCAGTTTGAGCCATGGAGAAATCTATTTGGGAAGATAGGAATAATATATGGAAGTGTTGGGTGTTCACTATGGTAGTAACCATGAGTGCAACAGGAGTTTGGAAAGAACTTCAATAGCTCCAGTCTCCTGCTGTAGCTAATCTCATCTCTGACTTTGCAGTGTGTCCAAATGCTGGCCTCAGCCTTCCAGGCCTGTCTTCATATTACATTTCCACACTTTTATTTGCTTCATGCAGGTTATTCTCTTTTATCCTGTACATCTTCCTCAGTTCTGACTCCCTGCCTTTGCTCAGGCTGTTACCATCACTTGGGAACATCCTCTCATCTTTCCTTTATTTAGTCACCTCCTTCCCATGCTTCCTGAGACAATGCAAGGCTCTAATGACCTATGAAACTTTTTCAGGTTCCCAAGTCCACCAGGATCTTTCTGTGTTTATTGTACTCATTTTGAAAGTACTCATTACTTTATGCAGTGTAGTAATTAGAGTTGGAGGGGTCCTTACAGACTATCTCTAGCCATTTCCTTTCAATTTGTCAGATGAAGAAACTGAGCTTCAGAAACCTGATGTTACTCAATTTACATCAGTGCTTGTAATACATATTAACATGTTTATAAACTGGAAATTGCTATAGAAACAGTAGTTGTTATTCTTGTAGTGGCAGAGTTATGTCTAGAACTCAAGTCCCCTGACTCTTTCCTGCTCTATCCATTACATCAAGCTGCCTCTACTAAATTGCTATCATTCAATGTAAGCCTTGTCTGCCCAGCTTGAGGTGGGAGAACAAGGTTTGCGTGGAAGTATCAGATAACACCTACCATGTAACAGACACATCAGTTTCAAATACCCTGTAGGATGATGTCTCATCCTTACTTTTACAAATGAGGACACTAAGCCTCAGAGAGGTTCAAGCATGTGTCCAAGGTCACATAGAGGCAGTACTCAAATGCAGATCTGCCTGACTCAATAGCTCGAATGTCTTCTTTCTCTTTCCTCTTTACCATGCTTCTTGAGGCAGAAATGGAATCCTTTTCCTTCTGTTTCCCTCAACATCAATCCCATTTCTGGCCATAGCAAATTATCAATCACAACGCTCTGTTTCATGATGCTAAGTCGTCCGTAGGAAGTCTCTATGAATCTTTTCTTTTCTCAGTGAACAAATTCCAAGGATGATTCATCCGCCAAACTATTTTCTAATGGTCTGCAGTCATTATAAAAATCATGATTAGGTTAAAAAGAAATTCACATATGCTGCAGCTCTCTAGAGAAAGATGTGAGAATTTGGTTCATGCTTTGAACTCTTCAGTAGAAAGTTACTCTTGAAATATAAAAGACAATTCATCTTATTTTTTTAATGGGTGAATTCTGCATGATGGTTGCCGAACACAAAAATGGGATCAGGAGACTGCTCAGCTTAAAGTGATGTGAAGATGAATTGCTCCCTGCTCCATCACAAGTGCAGATGCTGATGACTTCCCTCTGGACAATGCACAGATGGCAATTACTGGGTAAGGTGGGCTTTGGTCAGCTCAAGAGGTTCTATGCTTTCCAGTGTCATTTCTCTCTGTCTCCTTTCAGAGGACCATTTTACTGAGCCTAGCCACTTTTTCTCTGGGCCTGCCCAGTCGGTGTCATGAGAAGAAATGCCCCACATGACACCTTATGCTGAGGCAGCCCTAAAAAAGTAGGCATACCTACTCTTTAAGAGGGCTGTCAGAGTTATATGTTTTTAATTCTAAAGAGTGAGTGTAATTTAGGATTTTTGGTGGTATGCAAGACTAGTGAGAAAATTGTTTTTGGTTAAGTGCCTACAGACATTAAATGGGCAAAAATAGGGAATATATTCTTTATTCTTTTTAAGCCTAGCACAGTATCTGTTGAGTACTGTGCATTGAAAATGCACCCTAATTTGTAATGAAGTGGTGGTGGCTGTGAGCTGGGTGAGACAAGGGGAAAAGGTCCAAATTAGGGAGTGTTCACCATGAGATCAAAGTCATTTTGGGTCATGGTCTGCTCTCTGTTGTCCTCCTTGCAGACCTTCCTCTTTGTGGCTCTGGTCTCACTCTGTGGTTGGTCTCATTAGGTGTCACTGCCATGGATTAGCAGCAGCCATACATTCACCTGGCTTCTGCCCAGCATTCCCTCCTTCTCTCTTTTCTTTCTCTGGCTACTACTGTTGATTGATTTAACGTCAAATGGTAATCTACACATTCAGAAATGACCCTCAGGCATTCAATATACATAACAGGGTAGCCTTCATTCAATTTTACTTGTCACTACCTTTTCCATCTAATGGTTTGAGAGTCTATTTGCCAGACAATTACAGTTTAGACTATGGTTTTGGTTTTGAATGATATCACTGGTGGGTGGGTTTATTCAGCCTTTGGGGATAGCATCTCCTAATGGCTCTCTTAATGCCTTAGTGCTTATTCTTTTCACTGCCAAAGTGCTCTGCCATTTATCTGAACTGTCAACTTTCCCAATAATCTGTCTTTTAAAATAGCAACCATTGTCTCCTTGTGTCCCCTGAGGACAGAAAGGTAAAAGGCACATTTCTATAGCATTCATCTGCTGGGTGAGGAGTTCTTAACCAGACCACTTTCCCACCTATGAGGGGGTAGTCTGATGGCCATTGCATTTTCTTCCTGTAAGTTGTAGGGTTTGTCCCTTGACTTTTGCCACAAACCGTTTATTCATGCCTATAGTGTTCTCTTCTCTGTCTTGTATACTGAGAGACTCCAAAGCAACTTAAAACATATCCTTACCCTTAAGGAGGTTACAATCTAACTTATCCATTCAAGGATATGTGTGGGCTACCTATTCTAAATAACACATATTCAGAGGGTATTAAATGAATAAGGTGTGGGCTGTGTCCTTTAGGAATCACAACATAGTAAGATTAGTTTTATACAAAACATAATGAAAGCTTAAAGTCAGGTAGTGTTATGCCTCCAGCTTTATTTTTTTTGCTCAGCATTGCTTTGGCTATGCATGGTCTTTTATTGTTCCATATAAATGTCTGGATAGTTTTTTCCATTTCTGAGAAAAATGTCTTTGGAATTTTGATGGGGATTGCATTGAATTTGTATATCACTTTGGGTAGTATGGACATTTTCACTATGTTGATTCTTCCAATCCAAGAGCATGGGATATCTTTCCATCTTCTTGTATCCTCTCTAATTTCTCTCAGCAGTGGTTTGTAGTTCTCATGATAGAGATTTTTCACCTCCTTGGTTAATTCAATTCCTAAGTATTTTATTTTTTTGGTGGCTATTGTAAATGGGCAGGCTTTCTTCAGCCCAAATGTCCATCATCAGATGAGTGGATACGGAAAATGTGGTACATCTACACAATGGAATACTACTCAGCTATAAAAATGAATGAAATACTGCCATTTGCAACAACATGGATGGACCTTGAGAGAATTATATTAAGTGAAACAAGTCAGGCACAGAAAGAGAAATACCACAAGTTCTCACTTATTGGTGGGAGCTAAAAATTAATATATAAATTCACACATACACACACACACACACACACAAAACCGGGGGGGGGGGAGAAGATATAACAATCACAATTACTTGAAGTTGATACGACAAGCAAACAGAAAGGACATTGTTGGGGGGGAGGGGGGGAGGGAGGAGGGAGGGAGATTTTGGTGATGGGGAGCAATAATCAGCCACAATGTATATCGACAAAATAAAATTAAAAAAAAAAAAAAACATAATGAAAGAAAGTGAGCTGAGATGCTGCATACCATTCAAGTTTTATTATACCATTCAAGTTTTATTAAAGGAAAAGAATCTACCGTGCTGTGCCCAAGGTGGGGGACAGCCCAGGGCTGCCCTCAGAATGAAAGACAGTACCAGGTGTGGGAGTGGTAGAGCTTATATAGGTCCCCAAGGACTGGCTGATACTATCAAGGAGGGAAATTATGCTAATGCAGATCAGGGTGGAGAACTGTGTCCTTGTGGAAGCAAAAGCGTTTCTGTTTAAGTCAGGAGGCTTCTCATAAAGGGAAAGGGGGAGGGGTTTGGTGCTGGAGTGGAAGACAAGGCTGGCGGCTATTTTGTGCTTATTGTGTGCACAATGGCACTGGCCATGTTCATAATCCATCACATAACACAATCTTCTATGCAATAAATGGCACAAAAGTGTGTCATAAATGTTCAGAGGCAAGGTTTACCTGCCGTCTTGCATACATGCCAAATTTTTAAGGTGCAATGCCAAACTCATTTTGCTTTTATTTTCCCTCTCCTACTCCAATTTGCTTCTCCTTTTGTCTTCTTCCGATAATGTCAATCAAGCCAACAGAACTAACATATCAATCTTTTTCTTCACTCTGTATTATTTTCCCTTTCTAAGGAGATTTTGTTAATTCTTTGTAATCAATGTCTCACAAGATATTTCCCTCATTCTCTTCATTGCCCCCTCCCTCTTCTCCAAGTGCATTCTCTATTCATGTGAGATTTGAGTTCTTGCAGTAATTTCTAAATGATTGATCTGTATATAGTTGCTTCTTCATCTAATTTATCCTCTACAGTGCTGTGAGAGTTACACTCCTAATTTCATTTGGCTATTTTATTTCTTTACATGTTCATAGAAAAAAAAAATGTTCTACTGTGTATAAGCATGGCATATGAAGACCTACACTAGCAGTCAGCACTTCTTTTTTTTTTTTGTAAAAAGTTAGTTAGGAAAAGCACAGAGAATTTTTAGGGCAGTAAAACTACACTGAATGATATTGTGATAGTGAATGCATGTCACTATAATTTATTCAAACCCATAGAATGCACAACACCAAGTTGAACCCTAAACTACAGACTGGGTAATAATGATGTGTCAATGTAGGTTCATCAGTTGTAACAAATGTACTACTCTGGTGGGGGATGTTGATGATGAAGGGGGTTATGTGTGTGTTGGGGCAGAGGGTACATTGAAAATTTCCATACCTGCTCAATTTTGCTGAGAACCCAAACTGTTCTAAAAAATAAAATTTATTAAAAAGTTTTTTTAAGTGATCAAATTTCTAAAAAAAGTCAGTCAGTAAATATTTTAGGCATTGTGGGTGAAATAGTCTCTGTCGCAACTGCTCAACTTTGCCATTGAGGTACAAAAGTGAGCACAGATAATACATAAATAGATGGGTATGGCTCTGTTTTAATAAAATATTGCTTACAAACACTGATATTTGAATTTCATATAATTTACATTTGTCATGAAGTATTACTACTCCTTTGAATTTTTTGAAAAGTTAAAAATGTAAAACCCATTCTTTTTTAAAATTTAATTTTTAATTTAATTAATTAATTAATTAATTTATTTATTAGCAAAAGAAAAAATAAACAAATGGGACTATATCAAACTAAAAAGTTTCTGCACAGCAAAAGAAACAATCAACAGAGTGAAAAGACAACCTACAGAGTGGGAGAAAATTTTTGCTAACTATGCATCCGACAAGGGACTAATATCCAGAATATACATAGAACTCAAGCAATTACACAGTAAAAAAATAAATGACCCAATTAAAAAATGGGCAAAGGAGCTGAATAGACATTTTTCAAAGGAAGACATACAAATGGCCAACAGATACATGAAAAAATGCTCAACATCACTAGTCATCAGGGATATGCAAATTTAAACCACACTGAGATACCACCTCACTCCAGTTAGACTGGCTATGATCAAAAGATGGTGAATAACAAATACTGGCGAGGGTGTAGAGAGAAGGGAACACTACTGCACTGTTGGTTGGAATGTAAACTAGTACAACCACTTTGGAAAACAATTTGGAGGTTTCTCAAATAACTACAGATAGATCTTCCATATGATTCAGCAATCTCTCTTCTGGGTAAATATCCAGAGGAATGGAAATCATCATGGTGAAGGGATACCTGCACCCCCATGTTTATTGCAGCTCTGTTTACAATAGCCAAGATATGGAACCAACCTAAATGTCCATTGATGGATGACTGGATAAGGAAACTGTGGAATATGTACACTATGGAATACTACTCTGCCATAAAAAATAATGAAATATTCCCATTTGCAACAACAAGGATGAAACCCAGAGAAACTTATGTTGGGTGAAACAAGCAAAGCACAGAGGGATAAATACTGCATGTGCTCACTCATTTGTGGGCGCTAAGAGAGAAAGGAAGGCAGGAAAGAAAGACCACAGTAGTCCCATGATCCAGCAGAGGGAGAGAACATTCCTAGGGCTACAAATTGAAGTTGAGGAGAGAGGGGGAGGGGGAGGGAGGTTGCGAGATAAATGGAAGGGGACAAAGGGTACAAAAGCAATTTCTGGTAATGGGTATGTCCCCAATATGAATCTGGCCCCCACATCATGGGCAGGAGAGGGGACAATCAGCTTTGTATCTCATGAATATTTGAAATAAATAAATAAATAAACAAACAAATAAACAAACAAATTAAAATCATTCTTAACTCACAGGCTCTATAAAACAAGTGGCAAGTTGGATTTGGTGGCAGATCAACCCCTGGCCTAGAGTCTGAACCCTGCTATCCTCCCTGATACCTCATTACCTCTACTCCTTCACTGTCTCTTCAATGCTTTGTTTCTGCCTCAACAGACTCTTTGCCTATTGCTGTACATGCCATATACTTTTATACTTCCACCCAGTGATTCTTAACCCTGGCTGTCACTTGGGCAAAACTATTCAATACCGGGACCCTCGGGAATCTTCTCATATCCTTGAAACCAACCCATGTAACCCTTGTACTTTCTCATTCAGAAATCCATGTCCCTGTGAACATTCCAATATTACCTCCCAAATTATCAAGAACAGTGAAAGGTCTGAGATTTTACCCTGTTTGTATTCACCCAAGATTAGGAGTTTGCAAAACTCCCTCCAGTTTAGATGTTATTCTTATGATAATCTTCTGAGATTTCTAGTGAGTATCCATGGATTATTTTGAGGCTCTTATGAATCTAGATGTATTAGGAGTTCCTTTTCCTTTCCCTTACTCACTGCTACACAGTACAATATACAGATCTATACAGATACTATCATTAGCAGTTTAAACTTACTAGTATTTTGGGTTATCAGTGATATCTTGTCACCTCATTTTGTAGCAGAGTTTGTGGGTTTTAGTTTTCTAGTTGATCTATTTTTATGGGGGGATTTGAGGAAATTCAACAGCTACGATGCTGTGGTGGCCCTCTTCCTCTGTGTCTTGTCATTTCCTTCTTTCAGTGTTTTAATCTGATCCAATATGACCTTTCATTATTTTTCATTGTCTTCAATGTACATTCAGCCTCGAGACCTTGCTTGAACATATCTTGTTTTCTTTTGTTTCATTTTCTAGTTTCTAATCTGGGCAACTTTTGCAGAACATGATTTTATAGAGTGCTATAAGATTTCATAAACTATAACATCTCAATTAACTGAAATTCAACACCTCATGTTATTATCCATTTTGTACTTAAACCTCCTCTTTTAGAAATGAATTAAGTAATTTCCTATAATGAATTTCACTACCTTTCAATGAATGCTAAAAAGTAGCCTAATAGTAATGACAGAAAAAAATTGTCAAGTTGTACTTTATGGTGTATATTAGTGTCTTTAGCTATTTGTAAAGTTAATGGATAACCAAATCACCTTTGAAAGGCAGTTGACACTGAGAAATATGATGGGGTTTCTGGCTTTTTATCCAGCCAGTGGAACCTAACTTATATGCAGAAGCATGTAGGTTCTGTTAAGCCTCATTGATTTCTTGAAGATGAAAGTACTTAATATTTATATCATAAAGGTCTTTTTTTTTTTTAAATCAAGCTGCTACAATACTATGTTTTTATGTTGTAAAAATCTCTGAAAATGTGCTGAATTCAATGGATCAGACTATCCATTCTGAATCAATTGAGGCTTTACTAGAAGTATGACCTGGTTGAATATTGTACAGTTGTATGCCATGTAACAACATTTTGGTCAATGACAATCTGCATAGACCACGGTGGTCCCATAAGATTATAATGGAGATGAAAAATTCCTATCGCCTAGTAACGTTATAGCTGTCATTACATTGCAGTGCAGTTATTATTTTTTTTCCTAAATTTAATGTAGACTAAGTGTGCAGTGTTTATAAAGTCTACAGAAATGTACGGTAATGTCCTAGCCTTCACATTCACTCACCACTCACTCACTGACTCTCCCAGAGCAACTTCTAGTACCATAAGCTCCATTCATGGTAAGTGCCCTATTCAGGTGTACCATTTTTAATCTTTTTTTACAGTATTTTCTCTGTTCATTTTCTTTATTTAGATATGTTTAGATACACAAAAACTTACCATCATGTTACAATTGTCTACAGGATTCAGTAAGGTAATGTGTTGTACAGGTTTACAGCCTAGGCACCAAAGACTATATCATATAGCCTAGATGTGTAGAAGTCTGTACCATGTAGGTTTGTGTAAGTACATTCTATGATGTTCACACAAAGACAAAATCAATGCATTTCTCATAACATATTCCCATCATTAAGCAATGCATGACAGTATGTTTTCTATAGTGTTATAACAATTTAACACAAATTTAGTAGATTAAAACAACACAAATTCACTGTGTCATAGTTTCTGTTAGTCAGATGTCTGGGTGGGCATGTCTGGATCCTTTGCTAGGGTCTAACAAAGCCAAACTCAATGTGTCGACAGGGCTGCATTTCTTACTGGCACCTCTGAGGAATCATCTGCTTCTAAGCTCATTCAGGTTATTGCCTGAATTCAGTTTCTTGCAGTTGTTGAATTGAGGCCTTTGTTTCTTTGCTGTCTGTTAGCCAATGACTGGTATTTGCTCTCAGAAGCTGCCTACATTCCTTCTCATGCTTTCCAAGGGGCCCCAAACATGGCAGGTTGAATCCCTCTCCTGCTTCTCATGTTTATGACTTTCCCCTTCTTCCATTTCTCTCTTGCCACCAGCAGGAGAAAGTTCTCTGCTTTTAAGAGCTCATGAGATTAGATTTGGCAACCTGGATAATCCAGGAAAATCTCCCTATTTTAAGGTTAGTAACCTTAATTATATTTCCAACTCTTGGCTATTGTAAAGAGTGCTGCGATAAACATTGGGGAACAGGTATATTTGCAAAGTTCCCCTTGCCGTGTAATGTAACATATTCAGATTCCAGGGATTAGGGCATGGACCTCTTTAAAGTATCATCCTTCCTACTACAAATATTGCTACTATTTTTATATCTTTGTGACTGGAAAAGTATCAGGGTAGGAAGAATAATAAATAACATAAAGATAACTTTTTGCTTATTTTAGAACATTATCTCCTTCATCATTCTCATGAGCACTCATTCCAGGCTCTGTCTCTGATGTAGAGAAAATAGTTAGTAGGTGACATAGGTACTAAGAGTCAGTTTAGAGAAACCAGTGGTTGGCTAATGTTTTCTATAAAGGCCAGAAGCAACCCTAGAAATACAGCTTTCTTCCAAAACCTCTTGCATCTCTGTTATCACAAACAATGCTGTAATGAGAGAATCCTCTGGCAAATGACAAAGAAATTTGGTTCTAGTTAACTTAAGGAATAAAAATAAGAGCTAACATGTATTGTGTCCTTAATGTTTACGAGAATGCTTGATTAACTCTTCACATATATTATAATAATTTGACATTCATCACAACTCTGTGAAGTAGATACTATTCCCAGTATACTGATAAAGAGATGTCAAAGAAGTTCAGTAATATGTCCAAAATTTATGAGTGCAGAGGCAGAGCTAAGATTTTAAAGCCAGACGCTAATCCTGTGCTTTTTTTTTTTTTTTTTTTTTAAAAAAAAGGTGTTTATTTTTATTAAAGTTGTACGTGAAAACATTTTATCAGCACCACACTCTCCTGAGTGAGCCACGGGCCGGCCCCTTACATGAAAATATTTTATAGAATTATACAAGACTTGTTACCCAAAACAGCAGTCTTCTGCCCACATGACCTGTTTTCAACTCCCAAAGACAACTGCCTCCAATTATTTTATCTGTTTGATTACCTCCATATCTCTCTATAACATGCTTATACTATATTTCTTGATTTTCTAGTTTTAGTACTTATCTGTTGCCTTCTCCCTATGGAAAATAAGTGTTTAACTCTTTTATCTGCTTCACCTGTCTCCTTATTTAAAAAGCTCCCATTTTCTATCTTGTCATTTTGCACATCTTTTAGGGCAATTCCCTCAACTTTTAAAAAACTTCTATTCTCTCTACTCAGTTTTTAAATGTGTGCTATCATAGTTTTAATTTCTAGGAGTTTTTATTTTTATGGATGTTTCTTTTGCATAGCATATTGTTCTCAATTCTCTGAGAATATTAGGGATGTATTTATATCTTATTATTTTCTTTTTTCCCCAAGCTGCTTTTCTCTGTTTGTTTTGGTCTCTATTTTTCAAGTGGAGTTTTTCTTAGTCTTCGGCTGATTCTTGACTCTCTGCTCATATTTAAGAGAATAGAAGCTCTGTTTGCATGAACTGGTTAATTGTGGGCTTCATTGAAAGGAGTTATAATGGGAAAACATTAATTTTATAGGTTTAGGTCTTTTCTCCAGGACTGGTCAGATTTCCAAAAGTTGAATCTTTCAGTCTCCTTTACGGGAGGATAAGCCTTCCTAATTTTGAGGACTTGGTAAAGAAAGAGAACTGAGAGAGGGGTGGTTAGGGGTATCTCAAGACTCTATATGCAGGCTTTCACATTTTCTCCCTTCTCTTTGTGTCACATTCCTGCTTTTTCTTATTTATTTATGTGTTTGTTTGTTTTATATTCCTACTCCTACCAGTGCTTGCTGTTCTTTAGATCAGAGATTCTCTGTTTTCCTCTCTGGAGAATAAATCTCTGTCTTCTGATGGAGTGGGACATTCACTAAGTCAGAGATAATCCTGGGATCCAACTGCTTTGTAAACAGACTTTGAACTGATTCTTCCATTCGCAGCCCCATCTTTACCCCTTCTTCTGCTGGTGATAGGCGAAGCCGCTTCTGAGCCTCTGTTGAGGTTCTGCAGTATGAAACCAGTTGCTTCTCAGCATTCTCACCTTCATTTAAGATTCAGCTTTTTGGGTTTGCTCTTATACATCTGCTTTTCAACATTTGCAATGTTGTTGCTGTTGCCTCCTTTCCTTGTCTTTGAGTTTATGCCTTCTGAGAATTCCTTTTATGTCATCTCTGTAGGTCTTGAAAGGGAACAGAGGTAAACACTTGCACTCCCTCTGCCATCTGCTATCTTCCACTGGCACCCGAGCCCATTGCATTATTGATCCAGGCGTGTTGTTCTTTTGGGACCATCTCAGTCAACATTGGCAGTTTGAATTGTTCATTCAGATAAACAGATAAGGATCAAGGGTGAGGGCCACAAGAAAGACCCTTACTTACTCCAGGGCCTTATAAAATACACTGGTATAGAGCCAGATTTTCAGATGCAATATCAACACCCACACTTCCTTCCCCAACAACAGCCTTCAGAAGCAGCTGTAATGCTACTTCTCACCTAAGCTTAGCAAAGGCTCATACAAGCAGTGTGGAAATTGTGGTCGAGTGTTCACTAGGTTCTTTAAGGAAGAGGACCAGAGACATGACTTTCTAACTGTGTCTCCTCAAGAAGAAAGAAATCAAATTACCTGTATAAATCCAAGCATTAAAGCAAGACATCCAGGTTTTTCTCCCCTCTGCAGTAACCATGCCATTGAGAAGGTACCAGTGATTCTGAAGGAAGATTAGAAATAAGTGTCACAGTAAAAGGCGGAAGACTGGTTTAATGAAAAACCTTTAGTTCCTTGGAATCTGCACTTTTTCTTGAGCTGATCAGTCACTTGATAACTACTCACTAAGCACTAGCTCCAGGCCAGGCACAGTGTGAGCCTCATGGTGTAAGGACTAAAAAGACATTGGGGTAGTGCCTACCACAGTACTCGGAACATCTTGGCCTTTGCTAAATCTTTATTAAATTGAAAATGTGGGCATTACTGTCAAATAGCATACATGCTAGACAGTGAAGAAAAGGCCTTTTGATAGAGTACACAGACAAAACAAAGATCTAGATACTTGTGAAAACTAAATTAATAGATAAAAATTATTGCTAACCTGACTTTCTTCCTATGCATGCCTGAAAAACTTGCCCAAGTTGAGTAGAGAGTAAACAATTGCCTGTAGAAATGTCGTGCAAAATATTAAAGGCACTGAATATTGTCTGCTTTGGTAGGAGATGACAGAACTACATACTTGGAATCACAAACAATTTTGTGAATGAACAAGGTCAAGGAAAGTATTTGGATCTTAAAGCACTCATGTCTAACTTATGCATTTTTTCTTCTATTTTTCAATGAAATGGGGATATAAATCTGGGCATACCAGGCTTGTAAGAATTGTATATAAGGTATTTCTGAATAAGCTGTTTTGACTAGATTAACTAAATTGTTCAGTCAAAAACCCACAACTATAACAGATTTGAGTGACATTTTAAAATCCTGAATCCCTTAGTTTTATATGTGATAAAACTGATGTATTCATCCAGTTATCTTGTCATCATGTGAATGCAGTGTTAATTTTGGTCTTAATTTGTAAAACTAATGTAAAACAGTCAAGGAATTTTGTAACACGAATTCTCTTATGATAATTTCAGTATTGAAAAATATACACCATTGCTCAAAGGAAAACATTTAATGTGGTTTAATACATGTGGAAGATATTGTTTATTGGCACTTAGCCAAATACCCACCATTCTACTGGTAGTAGATTTCCAGGCCACCTTTTCAGCTGGGCTCAAGGTCGGGTCTGCCAGTGGGGAATCTTCATGGAGTATTAGAAGGCAGGAGGGTGGAAGAAGTCATTCTGCTTCTCCTGCACCTTGGGCAGAAGAAGAAGCAGTGATAGCAGTAGAGTCGTGGCTCCTGCTCAGTACTTTTGGTGGCAGCAGCAGTAAGTGTAGTCCCCTAGGCTCCTGCAAAGGCACTAGCAGCTTCTTGATCTCTGGGCAATACCACCCTCTTTTTTGTGCTCTGCCAGAACTTTCAACATCTTTCTAATTAATTTCTTGCATTAGATCTCTCTCTCTCCATGGGTTATTTAGAGTGTTTTCTGTTTACTTCCCTGGACACTGGGTGATAAAGAACAGAATTGCTCAAAACTAAAATCAGGATTTTCCTATGCCTTTTGGTAAATTGTTCTATAATTTCTGAGTGTTGGCTTAATGCTCAGATTTTTCTACCCCTTGTTCTTCTGAAGATATTTTTTATTTGGAGTTCATATATGTAACTACGTAGATATTATTTCATGTAATCAAGTACTCTTGAACTTCATTCTATTTTATATTGTATAGATATACCTCACTTTATTCCCCTATTCTTCTATGTAAGATGCTATATATTTACATGTTCTTGATTTAGTTATCTATCACAACATAACAAATTACCCCCAAACTTGGTGGCTTAAAACATTTTTTATTTCACAGTCTCTGTGGGCCAGGAATCTGGTGTGGGTTACTCTGTCTCAGGGTCTCTCTCAAGACTGCAATTAAAGTATTGACTGAGGCTGTGATCTCATTTGAAGGCTCAAGTAGAGGATCTTCTTCCAAGCTCATCTGTGTGGTTGTTGGCAGGACTCAATTTCTTATGTCCTGTTGGACTAAGGGCTTTACTTGCTCAGTGGTTATTACCCAGAAGCTGCTCTCAGTTTCTTGCCACATAGGTTTTTCTATAGGGGAGCTCACAAAATGGCAGCTGGCTTTATTGTAAAAAGAAAGAGAAGAGAGAGTGCAAGAGAGAGAGAGATAAATGTCACAGTCTTTTGTAGCCTAATTTTGGAAGTGGCATTCCTTTCTCTATTTTCTGTTTGTTAGAAGCAAGTCATACATGCAGCCCACACCCAAGCAGAGAAGGACTACGTGAGCACGTGAATGCTAACCACATTACTTTCCTAAAACAACGGTCTTTTTCTTGTTTTCTGCTTTAGAGTGTAGCAGAATATTAATGAAAATTGGTCCTGTATGTGATATAGAGATAGCCTAATTATTCAGTTTCAGTGACTAAATATATAAACTTATAAGTAATAACAGACAGCAAAACAAATAAAGCCACCTCTCTTTTCTCCCTGGAATATAAATTGACTTCTAGAGTTTACAATTAAAATATTATGAGTTTTTACTTCTATATTTCATAAAATCACCACATAAATGAATCCCCTAAGCTATTACTAGCTTATCTGAGAGATGTTCTTTAGTTACAAAGGATTTTCAAGTCAACTTCCACCCTGGAAATCATCCTCTAATGACCACAGAAATGAGATAAACCTATCCTTATTTCCACTGGGTGTGGAAATGTCTGCTTTTAAAGAGATCTTTCAAAATTCCATCATGCTTGCACTTTAGTCTCATTCCTAAATCCTGCTAAATAGCAAAGTGCTCTCTTTGGATGGGGACTGGTTTCCACTGTTAAAGATATATGTATGGCAACCCCTGTGCTATCTCTTACAAGTCCTGCCAATGCTTGTATTATTTCAGATCTAAAAATGGCTTAGAGTCGCTTCGTTAAAACTCTCTCTATGAAAAACCAAAATCCTTCAATAAGTCAGAATGAGATGCAGCTATCTAAAGACACAGCAGTTACACCATTTTCCAGGTGGGAAATAGTTTGGCTATGCTTTACCATATTACATTTGAAGAAGAAAGTTTTTATATAAATTTGAGATGTCAGAGACATCAGCACACATGTTTTAATTATACCCACTAAAAAAATTTGGTGTAAGTCTTTGCCTTGCATGCGGGTAGAGACAGCACTACCTAAGCAGTTTAATTTAAAGAGCAATGAGCAGACCATCCCCCTAAGCAACCTGTACTTCCAGTTTCACTATGATGCCTGATATTCTGTCATTTAAGCACCACTCCTATGGATGAATTCATTGTCCCCTTTCCAAAAGCAACCGCCTCTGGAAAGAAAAACATACAAGTAAGTAATTTTCAGGACCCAGTAACTTTGGGTAAATTAATCCAATTATTTGCATAGGGCTGTTCTTAACAGACGGCAGAAGGTGAAGAGAAGGAAGCTGACCACCTTCCCCAGGCAATGGAGAGTGAGAACCACTGTGTAGCTAGGTCATTAGGAGGACACATGGCTCGTTACAGGGGGATAAGAAAACCCCACGAATCAGGCATTTGGATACAGTGTCAGATACAGTGTAGAGTATGATATATACATAGTATAATCCAATCCCCACCTCTCCATTCCATGGCTAGAAGTGGCAGAGCTGGGATTCAGGCTCAACTCTGTCTGATTCTAAAGACAGTGCTCTTTTCACCACACTTTCTCAGAATATTTCTAAAAGTAAAGGTGGGAAGCCCCAAAGACAGAATTAGCATCTTGTTTTTTTAAGTGCACAAACATTGGAAGTGAGAGTGAGAGGGCCATCCCACACTAGAAATGAAGTGTCTGTGTTACTGTCTTTAGAGAAAAAAGAAAAGCTATTTGTGTTGGGATCAGTCTCTCTTTCCCAAGGAAAATTGTTTGTTTGGTTATCTTAGAATTTCTGTCTTGCATGCTGCAGGACATTTGGCATAGATGGTTAAGGGAACTGTAAGGAGCTACATTTGCTTTCATGCCTCCTTTTTCTTCCTTCAAATGTCAGACGAAAGTACATCCTCAGAGGCAGAAGCAAACAATAATTGATGTTCATATTAATAATCCTGAGACATCAAGAAAATGTCAAATTGTGTTCATTGGCCTATATATAAGAAGGCAAACATATGCATCCTATATTTCAAAAAGATTTTTAATATGTTTATTTTTCTAGGCATTAGTGCCTAAATCCATTAATGTCAACTCATGCTTTGACAGGTTGCTTAATCTTAAAAAATGTCTAAGAGGTGTTTGGCATGATTCTCGTCCTCAAGGATTTCTACTTTTAATCATTCAACAAATATTCATCGAACACGTGCTGGATGCTGGGCAGAGGTCTAGAGCCTAGAGATGAAGTGGTGAACAAAACCATGTGGGAGAAGAAGAAAAAAAAACAAAAAATTAAAAGCCTAGATGTAGTGTACAGACTCCTAGTGCCATAAGACTGCAGGGAGAAGGGGAACCAGAGGGCCAAGCACAGTGTTTGGGGAACTTCTCACTTGGCCCAGTAGAGACAGATTTTATTTTCCACAAGGTCTAAACTTTAGCTTTAAAAATCTAATTTGTTCTCTTAAAGTTGATGTCGGGTTCATACACACTTCTCTTCAGGTACACCAGCCTGCTACCATCCATCCATCCTTCCATCCACATATCTATCTATTCATTCATTTAACAAATACATGAGTGCCTACCATATGCAGGGTACTAGATTGGGTTCTTTTAACATAACGACAAACAAAAGGGAAAAACTGCCTCTCGTGGAAAGACTTACATGTTGCAAAGTGGAAAAAACCAAATGTTATTTGACAGAAACCTGTTGGAAGGCCTCTCTCAGGAGGTGGCATTCATGCTTGAATCCTGACACATAAGAAGGGGCAGCAAAGTGAAAAAGTGAAAAAAGAGCATGGAAGGCTTAGCATTCAGGCTTCATAGGGAATGAAGGTGAGGATGAGATTGGTATGTTGAACAGTGGAAACAAGGCCAGTGTGGCAGATGCACTGGGAGTGGGAGTGGCAATCTTATGGGGTTGGAGAAGTGGGCAGGAATCAGACTGTCCGAACCTTGTAGACCGTGGTAAGGGGCTTGAATTTTATTTTAAATGCAAAGAAGGTCACTGAAAAGTTTTAAGCAGTATGTGATCCAATTTATGTTTATAAATATCCAATTTATATTTATAAATATCATTCCAGCTGCTGTGTGGAGAATGGATTGGAAAGGGAAGAAAGTGATAGAGGCTACTTGGAGGCTTTAGCTATAGACCAGGGGGAGACATCATAAACTTTTTTGGCAAAAGTAACATCTTAAAAGTAGAGTCTGTAGTACTAACTTGCCTTCCATTTGTCTGAGGCACTTACTCTTCTTTTGGTTCAGAGATATTCAATCAACCAAACGATGACAGATGACTTCTCTGGGGATCACTCTGACTCAATAAACTCTTAGAGCCAGTCTGAAGTTGAACCCTCATTGGGGTCTTCTTTCCTAACTATTCAATAGCTGCTGCTTCTCTCCTTCTCCCTTTCCTCCTCTTCCTCCTGCTACTTCTCTTTGTTGATGCATTCCCAGTCCTCCTTGATTCTTCCAAGCAATATTTGATATCTCATGCCATACCTACTCCCCCACTCCAGCTCAGACAAGTTGCTTCTCATCCTAATCAAGTCAAAAGGCAAATACTGACCACAGTATGTATTGTGTACAGAGCAGGGGAAGAAATGGTTCTTACATGACCAAAGAGATTATAACATGTTCATCATTTAATAACACACACATGAGAACAGCTAAGTGAAGAGAATTATGGAAAATGAAATCAATGGATAAACTAGGAGATCAGAGGAGGCAATTGCTATAGCCAGGAGGAAAGTCAGCTTTGAACTTGCTCACACCAATCAGGGGCCAATCCCAGGGATTGTGAGTGGCGTGAGCCCCCATCATGAGGGCCTCACCCACATGATCTCATCTAAACCTAATACCTCCCGTGGGTGCCATTTCCAAATACCATTATAATGGGGGTGAAGGCTTCAACATTTTAATTTGGGGGGGACACAATTCAGTTCAGAGCAGACTGTATCCAATACTCTGGGTATATGTTAGCACAGCCTTCTTTTCGTAACACATGTGATATATGCATATGTATTATGTGATTATATATTATGTTACATGAAACACAATATATGTTTATTTATACAATTACTTAATTTATGTTTGTCTCATCTATGAAACTAGGCTCCATAAGCACACTGACTGAATGCTTTGCACATTATTTTATTGCAGTTTAAATGGTAGGTATTCAGCACATATGTGCCTAACAAATATGTTTAAATTTGAAATACAGTATGAATTTATATTAAAAAAATTTTTTGATTTATATATTATGATAATGCATTAATATTTTATTACTTTTTACACATATTGTAATACCTGTATTCCATTGCTAAAAAACATTGAAAATATCAGCCTGTAGAATTATCTAAGTGTTTCTCTCTAAACTCCTCTATCATGCATTATGGGCAAGCTGAAGGAATTTATAGAGTTACACAAAACTGTCAGTGGCTTGTATTTGATGGTTTCTGTTATAAAAATCACTTTCAGTCCTTTGAGCCAGGAAATCCTAGCCAAGAATGCAGGCCTCCCTACCATCTGGTTACAGTCTACCCTCCAGTTTTGTCTCCTATTCTGCTTCAGTCTACTGACTCCACTAAAGACTGTCTGCCAGTTTATCTGTTTCAATAACATGCTCTCCACGTTGTCTTGCTGGCTTCCTTACCCCAGTGATTGCATTACGTGCTGAGCTTTCCCCAAGCTTCACATGTATAATTCTGTGTAATCCTCACAATGATCCTGTGAGGTGAGTATTGTTACACAAATTTTAGCTGAAGACACCATGGGTCAGAGAAGTGAAGTAACTCTCACTTCTTCAAGATGATGACATAGCTAAGTGGTAAACCCAAGTCTGTACCCAAAAGCCTGTACTGTATTTCCCAACACAGTATCTTTGCTTCTGAAAGGTTCCACCCAAGTCTACCTAAATCTTCAAAGCCCAACTTGGATCACATTTCCTCTATAAAGTCTTTGCTAAACACTCTAGTTCAGCGAATCATCCCATTTAAGAACAAGAATAGTTATCATAGGTACCTACTATGTACCGGGACTTCTGTTAAGTTCTTACATATAAATTATCTTATTTAGTGCTCTTGTTGACTTTATATGATTAGTATAACATTTTTACAGATGAGAAGCTAGTTTCAGAGTGATGGAGTAATTTTGTTCAAGGTCACAGAACTATAATATTTTAGAGAAGGGGCTCAAACCCAGGTCTGTCTGGCAATAAACCCAGAACTTTTACCCACTTGTCACAATGTCCACTTCAGAACACCTACCACCTGCCCCACTAGGTATGTCTGGTTGTGGGATTATGTTTGGCATTTAATCAATTAATGTTTCGAATAATTTAAATAAAGTTATCCTGATTATAAATAATGACAAGGAATGGCCAACACAATGCAGATCCATATTAAAGAGTATAAATTGGGTGGCTATATTAGTTTCCTATTGTTGCTGTAACTACCACAAACTTAATAGATTAAAACAACACAAATTCATTATCTCCACACCTGGAGACGAGAAGTCAGTCCTAAAACTCAGGTGTGGCAGGGCTGCGTTCCTTCTGGAGACTCTAGGAGAGAATGTTTCCTTGCCTTATTTAGCTCCTAGAGGCTGTCTGAATTCCTTGGATTACTGTCCTATCCTCCATCTTCAAAGTTCGCAGTGTAACATCTTCCAATCTCTTTCTCTCTGTCTCTAACCCTTATATCTTTCTCTTAAAAGGACCCTTGTATTACTTAGGGTCCACCTGAATAGTCCATGATAATCTCCTTATCTCAAAGTCCTTTGCTTAATCACATTTGCAAAGTTCGTTTTGCCAGATAACGTTAAAATATTCACATTCTGGGAATCAGGACATCTTTGGGGTGGTAGTGGTTAATATTAAGCCTTCCACATTGTTGGTGGTGCACAGGACATTCAGTTATCAAGGGCTGGGAAGAAGGAGTTGAGGGCTAACTGTTTTGATCCATATTATGACTATCTTTATTTTAAGAAAACACAAACAATAATCTTTTTTTAAAAATTTTATTTTATCGATATACATTGTGGTTGATTATTGTTGCTCCTTACCAAAACCTCCCTCCCTCCTCCCTCTCCTCCCTCCCCCACAACAATGTCCTTTCTGTTTGCTTGTCGTATCAACTTCAAGTAATTGTGGTTGTTATATCTTCCTCCCCCCCGCCCCGGTTTTCTGTGTGTGTGTGTGTGTGTGTGTGTGTGTGTGTGTGTGAATTTATATATTAATTTTTAGCTCCCACCAATAAGTGAGAACATGTGGTATTTCCCTTTCTGTGCCTGACTCGTTTCACTTAATATAATTCTCTCAAGGTCCATCCATGTTGTTGCAAATGGCAATATTTCATTCGTTTTTATAGCTGAGTAGTATTCCATTGTGTAGATGTACCACATTTTCTATATCCACTCATCTGATGATGGACATTTGGGCTGGTTCCAACTCTTGGCTATTGTAGAGTGCTGCAATGAACATTGGGGAATAGGTATACCTTCGAATTGATGATTTCCATTCCTCTGGGTATATTCCCAACAGTGGGATAGCTGGGTCATATGGTAGATCTATCTGCAATTCAAACAATAATCTTTAATTCAAAGAAAAAAGCTATAATGGTGAGATTTCAGGCAATGCTACCTGCAGCATTTTTCAAAATTCAATAGTGTAGTGGATTGAATTATGTCCCCCCCAAACTCACTGAAGCTTGAATTGTATCCCCCAAGTTTTATGTATTAGAAACTTAGCCCCGACTGTGACTGTTAAGCAGGTGGGAAATCCTGTTATGGTAATTGAAAGGTGGAGCCTTGAAGAGGTGATTAGATTGTAGGACCATGCCATAGGGAATGGATTAAAATTGGTGGTCAGGGGTGTGGTTCTGAGGGCTCTAAAAGAAGAGAGAGTCTGTCTCTCTCCCTCTCACTCTCTCTGCTCTCACTGCTTCCACCATCTTGCAATGTGAGACCCCTGGGTCACTGTTGCCACCACTAAGACCCTCACCAGCTGTGTTGCCTGGATTTTGGACTTCCTAGCCTCAGAAACAGTAAGCAATAAATTTCATTTTCTTTATAAATCACCCAGTTTCAGGTATTTTGTTATAAGCAACATAAACAGACTAATACAAATTGATAAACAATTTCCTGTTGTACTAACACAGAACACCAACCTAGAAAAAATACCCATAGACATTTCCCAGTAGTTCCTCACTAGGGAAAAAAGTGTGGTGATCAATGATCAAACATCCTGTTTGTGAACCTCTTCAGTCCCACTAGAATGCTATGAATGAGGACATGGCCAGATAGCAGGGCTGGGTGTACTGGAGTCCCTCCAGTTAAAATGGGCACACCTGTTTTCTGGGTGGTAGAGAGATAGCATGCAAGTGACTGATCTACTTGTCCAAGTTTTCACTGCAAAAGGGTTGAAATGTTGAAACTAAGAGTCACTGAAATTAAGGAATGTTTTGAAAGACAATGGAGGGAACAGAGGTGTTGGCTAAGAGAGAAGAGGACAGACTGCAGAAAGGCCAGTGACTTGTGTGGGGAGTTGGTGGAACACCAGATTTCTTTCTATGCTTCACTTCAAAATAGGGCCCCACTTTGCTATTGGTCCCTTTTTGTTCTTCAAGGCAATGTCAGAGTCCACGGTGGTAGCCCATGGTGTGAGTGCTTGGGACAGGAAAGGCTAGAGTTGATGAAGGTATTATAGCAAATGCTTTTTCTCTCACCTCAAGTTCTGTTTGCATCGTGCACATGACTTACAAGTGAAATGGTTAGAGGTGGAAGCACAGAATAGCTATAGACAAAGAAAAGTTTCAGGTTGTTATACAGGATTTATCAAGGTATCCAGTTTCCATGTGAATAAGACCTTTGAAAGTCAGACTCTAAACTTGAAGTTATTCTTCCCCTCCCAATTCAATAGCACAGGCAAAATGCAGAATGCTGAATTTTTTGAGGCTACTATATCAAACACTTGGAACAAAGATATAGATGTAATTCTAGCATCTTGCAAATAGAGATGCAAGTAAGAAATAAGTAAGAGAAATAGACGTGAGGCATTTGCAGAGTAACCTGTAGCAAATAAATATCTTTACTTAGAGAATTTTAAAATGATTAATTTCAACTACAGGGGGTACTTTTTGAGTTGGATATCTGATTATTGTCATTTAAGATATTGATATCTACATTTGGTGAACTAGATAAATGCTGTGAATTGAATGTCCCCCCCAAACTCATTGAAGATTGACCCCCACTGTAACAGTGCTAAGAGGGTAGGGAATCCAGTTATGGTATTTGAATGGTGATGCCTTTAAGAGGTGATTAGATTGTGTGGACTTTGTCCTCGTGAATGGATTGATCCATTCATGGAGTAATGGGAATGATTATGATGGCTTTATAAGGAGAGCAAGTAAGGTGGTTAGCTCTCTCTTGCCCATGCCATATTCTCACCATGTGATACCTGGAGTTGCTGTAGAGAGTCACCCCACAGGAATAAGACCCTCACCCGATGTGTTCCCTGGGCTTTGGACTTCCCAGCCTCCAAAACTGTAAGAAATAAATTTCATTTCTTTATAAATTACCCAGTTTCAAGTATTCTGTTATAAGCAACAGAAATGGGGAAATACAATAAGACCCCACTTCTTGAGGACTATTGGCTTAACAAGATGTATTTAAGTCTCGAGATGCTACATGTTAACACTTTCCACCATGGAAGAAAATCATAGGAACAGCATGAGATTTGCCGCAGCCTGAACAGCCTCTCCTTTGTTTCCTGACCTCATCCACACTGACACAGGCACTCTGGCTCATCCACACTGACATGTTAGGGCTGATGTGCTCTCCATTTCAAGGGAATTTGCTTTTAAAAGGAGTCTGAAGAGAATGATACTTTCTACTACAACTAAAGTAGTAACCGTGGAAACGATATTCAGGAAAAAGAGGATTTCCTTCTGCAGATAACTACCACATTTTATATTCTGGTATTCCATTATCATTTACCAGCAAAAGGAATTAAAATACTTATTTCTCTCAGTGTAAAATCTAAGTATTTTTCCTAATGCCTCAATCTCTGGAATGCATTCAAATCTATTAACAGTTGACTTGGGAATGACTACCAAAGATTGATCAGCTCTCATTTCCCAGTGCTAGACCCAGGGATGAAGCAGCAGCATACTGACCTATGAGCAGCTGGAACATCTGGAACAACATCAGAGGGGGGGAGGAAATAACTTCTCATGGCCAGGTCTCAGACAAAATCAAACACAAACAAATCTAGACTGATGATAAATCGTTTTGGCTCTTTTTCTTGTGTTAGAAGCATCAAGTCCCTGCCAGGACAACCAATATGGCTGAAAGGAGAAAGTTAAAACAGCAATTAGATGGCACTAATATGGCTCCAATATAATCTCTCCCCTGGTTTCAAGTCTCTGCCTGCCAGGGTGCTTGGCCACCATCCCAGGGCTTAATTGCATTTTGCAAGTAGTCATAGTACACTTGCTGCTGTATTTCCCCAACTAATTTCAAACACAATCCCCATATCCAATTCAGTAAAAAGAAACTGAAATACCTCTGATAGAAAAATGCAAGTGTTATTTAGTTTAAAGATTGGCTCAATTAAAGGAATAGCTGGTTCTGAGGGAGAAAGAATAAGGAGGTAAAATAGACAGACAAACCATAACCTTGAATTCTAAAATGTTTTTGTAAGCACCATAGAGGAATGGCTAACAATAGGATTTGAGACACTGCTATTGTTTCATGTTTATGTGTATTTTCAAGTGGAATGGATTTTAGATGTAATGTGGCCTTATGGTAATCAAGAGGCAGTGGGACTTAATAGAAAAAGCACAGTGCTCATTCTGGAGACCACTGGCTCTAAGCCAGATAACTTGTGTTTTAGTCTCATCTATGCTAGTTACTAAGTGTATGAACTTAGAGAAGCTAATTGAGAACTCTGTATCTCAATTTTCTCATTAACATATTGAGGATAAAAAAATTTTCCTTTAATTTGTAGCATTGGTTGCTAAAATATTTATAAAATTAAATGAGTTTAAGTCCTTATATTAAGATCTAACTAGTTAGTATTTCCAGTAAATATTTCTAGTAAAACAAGTAGATGTTTGTCAACCACAATCATCTATAAAATTGTGAGGAAGGCTGGAGGAAGGTAAAGAAAAATTATGAGTTTTATGGAAGATAAGGAATTTCAGCTCCTTGAGCTAATTCTAATTAGAATAGGCAAATCCTATTTTTCCATTAAGCTACAGTGCAGTGGAATGGAGCTGCTAGTCCACCAGTTGACAACATCTATTGAGCACTTATGTTGCTCATAGATGAGTTATGACAACTCATTGAGCCCAAAGAACCACAGAGCCTGAAAGAGGGCTTAAATAGGCCTTGATATTTTATTTTAGATAAATTGTTAATTCTAATAAGTTTGGAGGGATCTTTGGAAAGATTTAATTCTACAGTTTGAGAGAAAAAAAGATAGTTAAATTATGTTTTGAAACATCAGACTTTGATTTCCAGTAGTGATAGGGGAATATTTATCCCATATCATTTGGGATAACAGAAAAACTTAGGGAGGAAAAACAGAATTTCCAAAGCAGGGTCCCCTGAAACAAGTGTCGACAGGGTAGTCTTACACAGATTTAGGAATTCTCTCTGCAACTTTCTTCAGATAGACCAGCATTGCTATGTGGAGTCTATGAATGCTTTTTTAAGGGAAATGCTGATAGTGCTTGTGGTATTCTTGCAGCAACCTCAGCCTGAAGACCGGGTTTGGCAGAGTTGAATAAAGAAACACCATCAGGAAAATAGCTGTCACAAAGCCCATTCACTTTATTAACAAGTTTAGAGAAAACAAGTCAGAGCCTATGAATTACACTGTTGGATAAAATAATGATCTGAATTCAATTAATTTAGTTAACCTTTTATTCTTGAAACCTTTGGTTCTGTCTTAGCTTAGCAAAAAAACAAAGAATAGAAGTTATGAGCAGACAACACAATCAATTGAATTAGCATGTGAAAAAAAATCTAGATCCTTACTGCATGCCTTAAACCAAAATAAATTCCAGATGGACTAAAGTTTTAAATATAAATAACAGAAGCTTGAATGCACCAGAAGAAATAAGTAAATAATTATATTATACTTGGCAAAGGAGAACTGGCTAGCCAAATCCCCCCAATAAAACTCCTAAGGAAAAATACTGATAGATTTGAGAACACGTAAGGTTTAAATTTGGTAAGAAATAAACTCACAGACACAATTTAAAGGGAAGTCATAGTCTGGAAAAGCATTTATAATACATAATATTTCTTAATATTATGTATTAGTACATAATATTACATAGCATTTCTTATGTATTAAGAAATACATATCTTTCCATCTTCTTGTATCCTCTCTAATTTCTCTCAGCAGTGGTTTGTAGTTCTCATTATAGAGATTTTTCACATCCTTGGTTAACTCAATTCCTAAGTATTTTATTTTTTTGATGGCTATTGTAAATGGGCAGGCTTTCTTGATTTCTCATTCTGCATGTTCGCTATTGGAGAAAAGAAATGCTACTGATTTTTGTGTGTTGATTTTGTATCCTGCTACTGTGCTGAAATCATTTATCAACTCCAAGAGTTTTTTTTGTAGAGGCTTTAGGCTGTTCGATATATAGGATCATGTCATCTGCAAACAGGGACAGTTTGACTTCATCTTTTCCAGTCTGGATGCCCTTTATTTCCTTCTCTTCTCTGATTGCTCTCTTTACAATAGCCAAGAGTTGGAACCAGCCCAGATGTCCATCATCGGATGAGTGGATACGGAGAATGTGGTACATCTACACAATGGAATACTACTCAGCTATAAAAACAAATGAAATACTGCCATTTGCAACAACATGGATGGACCTTGAGAGAATTATATTAAGTGAAACAAGTCAGGCACAGAAAGAGAAATACCACATGTTCTCACTTATTGGTGGGAGCTAAAAATTAATATATAAATTCACACACACACACACACACACACAAAAACCGGGGGGGGGGGGAGAAGATATAACAACCACAATTACTTGAAGTTGATACGACAAGCAAACAGAAAGGACATTGTTGGGGGGGGAGGGAGGAGAGGGAGGAGGGAGGGAGGTTTTGGTAAGGGGCAACAATAATCAACCACAATGTATATCGACAAAATAATAGTTAAAAAAAAAAAAAAGAATGGAAGTAGTACTTAACTCTAGAGATGTTAATTTTCTGAATTCTACTTTTTTTGTATGTTCCTATATTATAGAACCAGAAAAAAAATTAAATGATACTAAAAATTAAAAAAAAAGAAAGAAATACATAGCATTTCTTAATACATAAGAAACTGATTTTCTTAATGAGTATTTTTTAGTATATATCAGGGAGAGATAAAGTATTAATTTTTTTAATATTTAAAGAAATTTTGCAGGTCAGTAAGAGATGACAACCCTAATGGAAAAAAAATAAAATAATAACAATAATAAGTAATACTTACTGTCACTAGTGGTCAAATAAATGTTAATTTAATTAACAATAAAAATTGTATTTTGGCTTTGAGATTATAAAAGAAAAATATCCAGTGTTTATAAAGTTTTGGTGAAAAGACAATCTTATATACTGAAATAACAATGGTTAAATTTTATTTACTACATACTATGTGTTAGAACCCATTTTACATTTTATATATGTTTTGACATTCAATCTTTAGAACAACCCCCTATGAAATAAATTCTGTTATTTTACTATTTTTCAGATGTGGGAACTGAGACTCAGAGGGGTTCAATAACTTGCCCAGTACCTTCAATCAGAGGTAGATGAGCTAAGATTTGGACCCGGAGTTTACCTACGAGACCATAGTCTTACTCACTAGTTTATGGCTGTCCCCAATAAAGGAGAAGAGTACATTAAAAATGCCTTTCTGAGAGATCATTTGGCAAAAATCAATTTAACTGAAAAAGTTGTTAATATGCTCGTATGCTTTTCCTCATGAATTTCTCTTTTAGGAATATAATAATGTGAGAAGAATGCAAAATTATATGTGTAGAGATATTTATTATAGCATGAACCATAGTAAGAAGATAATCCAAGTATCAAAGAAATAGAAAATGGCAAGGTAAATTTAAAGGACATCTGAATTAGAATATTATACAGATATTAAATATGATGATGTAGAAATATATTTATGATCAGGAAAATATACTTTGAGTTCAAGAAGCATGATACAAACTGCTCTTATATTCAATTAGTTGGCAAGTCCAATTATAAGGCCTTTTTATGGTAATAATATTCTTATTATTACTAACATTTATAGAGAGCCCTCTACGTCCTGAGTATTTATGAACAAAACAAATATCTCCGTTGTCATGAACCTTACTTTCTAGTGGGAGAGACCGACTATAAACAGGAATAAAAAGGAAAATGCATATTAGAGGGTAATAAGGACTTAAAAAAAAAAAAAAACTAAAACAAAAGCATAGAAAATGTTCCTATTAAGGTAAGTATGATGTTGGTAAGGGCAATTGAAATTTAGGGAGAATGACGAGAAAAGAGCTCATAGCAATGACATTTTAGCGAACAACACAGATCACATGAAGAAACTGCAATACAGGGTCATGAAATAATTTTCCTGAGGTCTGACACCCAGTAGAAAAAGGTAGGCATTCTAATTCTACTATGCCATAAATAAAAACTTCAGATGAATATTACCTAATAATTAATAGTAATTATTTAGGGATGGTGAGACATTTGTTAATATATTGGAAACTATCATGTTTGCGGATGTATGACACAAGGTGTCTTTTTAATGATGATTTGCGTGACCATCCTATTGGTGAAGAAATGGAGCAGCCTATGAGAGATCTTAGACAGTTTTTGAGTGGATTTCAAGGCACACTAGATCCGACTCAGTTCTTTGGCTTCTGCTGTAGTTGTCATGCTTCAGTTCAACACTCTGACTCTTGTAATGATGACCTTTATCTCCTAGGTGTGGGGTCTCCGGAGCGACTTCTCCTCTGGACTGCCTGTACAATGACATCACTGTCATTACTGAAGCCACCAGACCTTTCCTTCTCTATACTCTGTACTCCCCATGTCTCACATTCAATTAGAAGCTAAATCTAATGGATTTTACCTTCATAATTTCCTCACATATGTCCTCTTCTTTACATTGTCATGGGCACCAGTTTAGGCTTTAATTCTCTCTCCTTCTCTCTGAGGCAGGCACAACACTGATCTCTCTGTGCCCTCACGCTTTATCCAGGAGACTACCTTCTCACCTTCTGGTTAACAGCTGGATTCTAAGCAAAGCCAATCAGGTCATTCTCCTGATCTTGCTCCTTCAATGTGCTCCCAGTTCCTGTTAAGGAAAGTGCAAATTCCTCATTCTGACATTCAGGGCTAGAAGTGGGCTGACATTTCCACCATATCTTTTACTCCCCATTGTATATGTTGTTTTGTCCAGCCGTGAAAGAGATAGTGATGCTCACCAAATAACCTACTTTCTTCCATGTAACCCAGCTCCTTGCATTTGGGTAGGCCATGTGGTTAATTCTGGTTAATTGGCTGTTAGCAGAAAAGATGTGTCATTTCTGTTCCAGAGCGTAGAAAAACAGGTGTGAGTTTCCCGTGGTTCTTTATTCTCCTCCTGAAACAACAAAAAAGGTTGCATGTTTCAGATCATACAGCTACAACGTGGTGGAATCTGAGTCCTCACTGATCTATGATGAGTATGCAGAGTGAACAAGAAATAAACCTCTAATGTGTTGGTGTACTATTATGTTGAGCCACTGGGATTTTGAAGTTAATTTGTTACTACCCATAAGTTAGCCTCTCTAATACATCAACGAAGCTGGGTGAACTCACCAATTCCTGCACCACATTGTACTCTTTCATATTCTTACCTTTGCCTTTGTGTATCTTTCCATTGAGAACATCCTTTTCTGAATGATTAATTCTTCCAACTGTCATCACATCACTCTGCTTATTGACATTTTACTCGTCCTTCCAGAACCATCTCTAATGTCAACCCTGACTGCTTCTCCCTATTTACCCAATCAAATGTGATTTCTCTTTCTTCTAATCATAAGAAAGCTTGGTAGTAACCCTTTTTATTGCTCTTCACAAATTCTGTGTCATCTCACAGTTGTTAGTATATTTATTTTTCCTCTCTACTTATTATTTTCCTTCAGAGGGTCTGAATCATGTACATATGTCTAACCTGCAGAGGCCCTTGTATCTAATAGTTTTTCTGAAAAATTTTTGTGAAACCTAGCTGAAAACTCAGAGTGTGCAATGTAATTTTTAAAATTTCTACCATAATGGCTAAAAGAAAATATGTTTTAGGTATTTGGGGAACTAATGTCTATTTGATGATTCTTTACACAGATGTCAGTTCCCCGTTTCTTGTCTATTTCCATCATGAAATAGTGAACTCTTTTTTCACTATGGTCTTCTCAGGACCTAGCACGTTGCTTGGCTCAAAATCAAGTGCCAGATAACATTTCAGTGAATAGGGAAAGATTTGGTACATAAAATATTACTGTATTAAAAATTGAGTTACCTAATATTTAATTGCTTTCAAGATCTCTAGAGCTGGAAAAAGCCCTCAATATATAAAATCAGAAAGTTTTAAAGGTACTAGTGGCTTCAGAATAAGAGAAATAAAAATTAAATTTTGAAGGTGCTACATTTTGTAAAGGATTCTCTCAGTTGATAGTTATAATCACTCTCTGTAGTAGGGAGGTATTATCTTCCTTTTGGAGATGAAGAAGCTAAATCCCAGAAAGGTTAAGTGACTTGTGCAAGGTCAAAGAGCTGGTTAAAAACTGAGTCCACAGGTCTCCTAATCCCTGGCCCACTGCTCTTTATTCTATATGTTATTGCCTTCCCTTATCTAAGTTCAGGACAAGGAACATCTTTAGTGTCACCATTACGCTCTGTAACCATTATTATGCTTGGCAGCAGCAACTAGGTTAGTAGTGGAAGAAGGCATACACGTGCACACACATGCACGCACACAATATAATAATACAAGCCTCCTCCAGTCTGGGCCAAAATAGAATTAATCCTGTGTTCATTGCTGGTGAATGCTGAATCCTTCCAGAATGGTGTTTGTGTTTAAGAATAAGTCAGTATACACACTCTGTAATTGAATGTCAAGAAATATGAAAATATATTGTTTTATTGCTACTGTTCATTGATTTATCGGAGTGATTTATTGTCGATGGACATGCAGTACAACAAATCACTTTGCTGACACCATCAGCTGCCTTAACTAGGTTGTCAGTTCATGACATTAGAGGTAATGGATGGTGATTATTTTACAGTAATGGGTTTAATCAACGCTTTGAATGACTTAGCAGTCATGTCAGAGTAGAGCCAACTCATCATTCATCAAAGCAGCATTTTGTTTACCAACATCATCTATAATTCATTTGATTGTTGACAATCATCAGCAAATACCTCTCAGGCAAAGTTTTATCAGAGATGGAAATTTGCACAGCTGCAGCATGCTAAGTCACCTCATGGGGCTGCCTGAGCGAACACAGGTGGGGAGGGATGAACTTGCCCTCTGTCCCCCAGAGAAGTGGCTTCCACAATCTGGGCTCCTAGTCTTCTCACCATCCCCAGGGATTGAATCCTTTCTGTTTCCATCTCCTCAATTTCCTGATTCCATGAGGTCTTCAGTAGCACAGAAAGGCTTTATGTACAAAAGTCTATAAAAGAAGGAAAATGAGAAGCACACAATCTTGTGTGCTGAAATCAACTGAACACTTCTAGACACATGGGCTTGGCTCTGCTACTTGTAGGTAGTCACAGTGGAACCCTGAGCTGATCTGTTACTGAGGCTTGGATAGGTTTGGGCAGGTCTGGTGACCCAATGGGACAGATGTGTCAGGAGTCTATTTCCAAAGAGATTGTAGAGCTTCCTACGCAAAGTTCAACATAATGCTAGGACCTTTTTTTCTCCCTGTGAGCATCTGACATTTCTCCCCGTGAATAAAGATTTACATACAGGCAACATTTTACGTATAATTTTAGTGAGTTTGCAAACTCTCTGAAGTCTAGCCACAGGCAGTAAGGTGAAGTAGTTAGAACCTTGGATTCTGTAGGCAGCACCCTTGGCTAGAATATCTGCTCTGTGCATTGCCAGTTAGGAGCCCTTGGGTAAGTAACTAAACACCTTTCAGTTTCATCTATAAATGGGGATGATAATATTACCTTTGGCTTAGGGTGCTTGTGAATATTAAATGAATTACCTTAGGTAAAGTGCTTAGCACCATGCCCTGCACAGAGTAAGTGCCCTGAAGTGATGGTTTTTATTATCGCTATTCAGTTTCAGAGCACCTGTCCTAATGGAAGAGAGAATCAGACAGCCAAATTAAAGTGGAAAGAAAGCCTTAGCTGTATGAATTCATTATTGCATTTTAGTGCTGCTTATCTGCTTATTTTCAGATGCAATGCCAGTTAGAGACACAGGGAGAAAAATAGGAGCCATCAATAAGAATCTGAAAGAAAGAGCTCTTCTTCTAAAACTCAGTGGCAGGCTACAATACAAGTTGCACTACCTTGCTTTTCTGTGTAACAGAAGAAAGTACTACACAGCATGTACCTTTGGTACCTTAAGGGTCCCAGGACATCAATGTGTGTATAGTGCCCAGTGGGAGGCAGTGGTGACCATGGGAGATGACAGCACCAATAGGAGGGGCAGCAGTCCACAACACAAGCAGCCTGCTCAGCAGAAGCAGCAGTGGGAATTGGAAAATGCCATAAGAACTGGCAATGCCATGGATCCAGCAGTACCTAGTATGTGAGCTAGTAATTCAAGGAATTGATCAAGAGAGGGAGAAGGGGAATAGAGAAGCCATGCAATGCCTGACAGGAGACTTTGACTTTGAGCATATCCCTAGGATATTCTTTAGGACCCCCAGAAATTATTTTATTTGGGGGCAAACATATGTCACAAGAGGCTGGAGAACTTAAGCCAGCAGGGTGGGGACGGGAGCCAGAGAAGCACTGGTCCACAGTAATTAGCAACATGCCTTAGCAGAGCCATCTATTCTCTCTTAGATATATTAGAATCTTCCTACAGCCCTTCTCAAAATACACACAGCTGTGGGCCTCAATTAAACCTCTTACCAGAAATTCTGGCTGAGGTTTGGTAGATGTTGAATGAGATGGAGGTGGGGCAGTTGAGGTGGGGTGTGTGTGTGTGTGTGTGTGTGTGTGTGTGTGTGTGTGTGTGTGTGTGTGTGTGTGTGTGTGTGTGTGTGTGTGTGTGTGTGTATTGGAGGGATGGCATGTACATTTCAACTCTCCATATTATTTTCATTGATATTTCCATTATTGATAATCACAGATTAAACCATCTCTGATTTACTTTCAGTTCTACAGTTCTGTTAAATATTTCTGTGTTAATTAAATTCATATAATCCTATTTAGTTTCCTTTTATAGATCCATTGTTATTTCTTCACCTGATCCAGTCATCTCTGGTCATGGATGGAGTAAGCCCCTCTAAGTTGGGTACTATAGGAGAGACATTAGATAAGGGGGCCACTCTCAAGTAGTTTAAGAAATGAGTACAAATATTGTAACAACATTCATTGAGTGCTTGCAATGTGATAAACACTGTTCAAAGTGTTTTTCATGTATTAATTCATTTAGTCCTCACAACAAACTCATGAGGTAGGTTTGGTTATTATTCTTGCATTATAGATTTAAAAAACAATCAAGTACAAAAAGTAAATCAACTTGCTCAAGATTACCCAGCTAAAAAGGGTAGAGCCAAGCTTTGGACCTAGGCATCTGATTCCGGGGACTAGGCTGTTGACATCTGCTCTGACTGCATGAGTAGGACAAATGCATAGAGGGAACAGCCAGGGAGGAAATGAGTCTCAGAGTCTCAGACTAGGTACACCCTTCTCAGACCACAATTAGCACATAGATGAGGCTAAATAATGCTTTAATTCTTTTGTGCCTTAATTCTATGGATGACAGAAATAATCCCATTGTTCCTATTGTTGGAAATGACTAGTAAGATGTGAAGGCAACTTCTGTACCCAGTATGTTATACCTGCATGAATCATACCCTCTTGATGCTGAAGGGAGAAGGAAAGTGTGGAGACAGGCTGGCTTGGGAATCACAAAGTGGATATTCCAGACATCAGAGCCTGCAACACTGAAGACCACTTTGCCTACTTCACAACTTAATTGGTGGCAGACTAACCTGGGAAACTCCTTTTGGCCTGGATAAGCGATCTTTCCTCTATACAAATCCCAGGGGAAGAGGATCCCGTCAAGGAAAGAGGAAGTGTTGAGAATTCCCACCATGAATCTGATATCACCATGTTCCCATGGCAGGATCCAGAGAGAAACATGGACACTGAGCCCTGAAGGAGTGACAGAGATTTTTTAAAAAGAAAAAAAAAAAAGTCTTCTAAATCCTACTATGGATGCCGGTAGAAGAAAATGATGATGCAGCTTGTTGAATAGCATGCGCTTTATTATATAAATATTCCTTTTCACTTATTTTATCATCTGCAAAAAGCTAGGAAATTCAGATTTGAACAGCCAGTGTAAAAAGAAAAGAACATAAAGGAAACTTTTATTGCTTTTGAAACAATCCCATTTCCTCATATCTCCATAATGCAACAAGAGCTGTCTGCCTCTGCTCTGGATATCCAGTAAATATTAATGTGTTAGGTCTTCTCTCTGACAAAACCATCCTCTCATCACTGGGTGATAGGCAGGACACTCAGGGAGGAGGCAGACGGGGAAGGAGAAAAGGCCTTCAAAATGAGTTTGTTCAATTTGTGACAAGTAAAAGCTACCACTGCAGAGATGCTTCTTCATTTACTTAAAATGCCTTCTCACCACATGCCTTCACAAATCCCCACAACTGGGGCAACCTGCTCAAACACCAGCATGTTCCACTTGGAAGGAAACTCTCTTACCAAAAAGTGGTGTCACAGCTCAGGACAAATGATGAGTGCTCATGATCAGGAAATACACACCCATTCTCTCCCGCTGCAATGGAAAGGATGGAAGCTGAGATTGCTCTTTTCTTCCAAAATCCAAATGCTCAACTAATTAAAATTTGAAGGCACATAAAAGATCAAAGTTTTAAACTCAAGTGCTGCACACACAGCTCGGAGCTTCTGAGAGATTTCAAATATTCTAGTAACCACTGTGTTCATTGAGGGCCTAATATAAAAGAGAATATAACCAGGTGATCAAACAAACTGTGCAAAGAGGAGATCAGGTTGAACTAGTTAGGTCAGGCTTTGAAACAAAGCGGGAAATGATCCACCCAGAAAGGGTTGAGGACAACCCAGAAGACAGAAACTGCATTAGCAAAGCTTTAGAGATAAAGTGTTCTTGAAGACGGAGGCGATCCTCTTGAGTACACTTGCTTTGGCTGCAAGTGTGTATATGTAAAGTACTGTATGAAAGCACGCTAAGAATACTGTATCTTTGAATAACCTATGACTCTGATTTTTAATCCTTCAAAACTGAATGAATGGGCAAAGTTTAGCAAAGTTGTGGAAAAAATAGCAATGAAAGTGTTGCTAATTTCCTTCCAGAAGAATGAGGGACTGACCAATATTTCCAAGGGATACTTTTACTACGAAACGTGTATCATTTAGACATGTTAACAATTGAAGCAATTCTATATTGTTGGATAGGATATATTCTCAGATAACTTTATCTGAACCAATTTTGAATCTTTAATAGAAATAATGCATTCTATATATACTATTGTAGATTTTTTAAAATTAAGATTTAAAAAATAAAGAAAAAAATATTTGTAACCTCACTGTTCCCACTCCCCAAAATAAATGA
The DNA here is from genome assembly GCF_027409185.1 of Cynocephalus volans. Lineage (NCBI taxonomy): Eukaryota > Metazoa > Chordata > Mammalia > Dermoptera > Cynocephalidae > Cynocephalus > Cynocephalus volans. The sequence goes on from NC_084473.1 coordinate 46,159,923, forward strand.
ATATTTTGATGTATCTCCTTCAGACTGTGTGTATGAGGATGTATGTGTGTAAGAATGTGATTACAATGGGCATATAATTTGTTGTAGATTATATATACTATGGCTTTCTGTGAGTCATCCTTTCCTGCATATATATGTCCTGGGATAGGCCCTTCCCACATTGACTCCATGATTAGCTATGTGATTTGCTTTGGCCAATGGGACATCAGGAAGTATGATGCCAGCAGAAGGATTGATAAGCTTTCAGTCTAGCTTGCTTGAAAACAAAAGACAACATTTATGGAGAAGGCCAGTCATCCCAGATGTCCCAGATGGGCCAGGCTCCAAGTGACCCTATACCAGCATTGCACAGCATTGCTGTATGAATGATCCCAGGAGAATCCAGCAGAAGGATTCCTTAGCTAACCAAAAAATTGTGAGATATAGTACATTGTTATTTTATACCACTGAGTGTTGGGGTATAACTGATGCAGTGTTTTAAACCTGATTTTTCATTTAGTATAATGTGAACAATTTTTTCGGTTCTTAAATAGAATTCAGAAACCTAATTTTTTAATGATTTTATTATATACCATTACATCATGTACCATTACCCATTTAACTAATGTCTTATTATTTGACATGCTTACAATTAATTTTTAATGCTCAGCTGGTGACCCCCTGATGCCATTTCCACTGTGTGTGGTTCAGGAAATGTAAACTTATTTTTAAACAAGTTTATATATCACTACATTCCAAGCTCTTTGAAAAAAGTAGTGATGGATTAATAAGTTTTTTCCCTTTAAGCTCTTGCGCTGTGCATGGTGAATAGTAGGTGCTCGAAATATTTATTGAATGAAAAAAATGAAATAAGTATGCTTCATAAGTAAGTTAGAAAAATAGCACTTCATAGCCTACAAATTTCCATACAGTGTCATATCCAGGAAAAAGATTATGGGGGAAGCTTGGTATTGGTAGACTTTCTTCCTCTACCTCATACCTTCATGCTGTCCAGAAGCACTAAGAAATGAGTATTTCTGCTGAATTCAGTGTTTCTGCATTGAAACCTATCATTCTCATGTCCCATTCTCTCAACATCTTGCTTAGAGTAGAGGTGGCAACTAGCTAGCCTGATGAACAAATTTGGACTAAATTGCTAGTTTACTGTGTTTACCGTTCCCAAAGATGAGTATGTTAATAAAGAATTAGTTTGTGTTTCCTTAAATCATACTACATTTACCCATATTCTGATATTTAAGACAAGAAAATACTTTGAAGCAATCTACTGTTATAGGGCTTTTGTTTCTTTGGTTCACTTTGTAAATAAGTATAATTCAGAGATCACCACTTTATATTTTTCAATAAATTACCATTCATCATTAAAGCTAATGCAATATTCAATTTAGGTTTGAATTGAAATGTTTAAAAAAGGTAAAAGAATCAAAATAATTTCTTTTCCTATTACCCTCTAGGGCAACTTCTTTTGTACTTTGTTTCCTTTGGATAAGAAGAAGTATATTATAATCTTAATTTTTAATTAGGTTTTAAAGTATATTTAATTCTGGGTTAAGGCATATTATTCATGTTTAATAGAAAAATGAATAACCTTAAGGATGTTAGCTTCAGATTGAAACCACAGTTCTAAGCTATTTGGATAACACTGTCTAGAAGGTCCCAAAACTTCAAAAGATATTCTTGTATTTTCACACTTTGACCCAGAAAACTTTTTCTTCATTGCTTTTCATAGTTAACTGTTTTGAATATTCATTCATTTTACTTCACTTTCTCCACAAGTTCATTCTCCTTTTTTGGGAGGCAGGCTTAGGAGTGGAAAGAAAGTGTCAAGAGGAAAGAGGACCAAAATTAATCAAGAAAAGACTGTAGCACCCTGAAACAGAAACTGTTATCCCCATTTTACAGCTAACAAAACAAAGACTCAGGTTACTGCAGAGGAAATCAGACATAGAGCTCAGCTCTCTCAGACCTCTCTATATTTGAAGCATGCTATTTCTGAGACTAAACAATCAGAAGGCCTAGATTCTAGTAACAGTTCTTGTAATCCCTGTGAGGTCTTAAGAAAATAGATGGGCCCCAATTTTCTTATTGGCAATACAGAGATAAAACACCATTTCTATCTATTCATAGGAATAACATTACCGTCTCTACCTATTTCATTGTTTTGATATAATAATGGTCGGGAATAAGGTTTTAAAACTGAAATATCTTACAGAAATATATTGCCTTAAGCCCCAGGTTCTGAGTGAGTTCAAGAAATGTAATATCTGGGCCCACATATGGTGCATAAGCATCTTGGCCACCCTATGAGTGAGAAAGAGTAGGGCTCTTCAGAGTGTCCCTTTGAACTGAGTCTCTGTTTCTTCTTTATGTGGTGACACATTGATTCTCTTTTCTTCCCTTCTCAAAGCAGTCTTTGGGATTTTTTTCAGAACTCATGACAGGGCTGAGATCAACTCACAAGAATTGTTTTTGAAGGGAGAAAAAGTGACAGCCATATAGTATTGGTGCCTTAGGAATACGTATTTTGAATCTGGTGAGAGAACTGAGATGAATTGGATAATTTCTAAACTTAGAGTGAGACAATTCTTTGAGTTGGTGATCACAGTTACTGACTTCTGTGTGTGGGTTTGGGGAGTCAACAACCCTTCTACTATCTTCTAAATTCTTAGGTACTATCCCTTTTCTTTTGCAACTTTTATATCCCTGCAACAATTTCCCTCTTGTTTTCTCATTCGCTAAGTGTGCATTCTAAAATATCAACTTTTGTGCCAAAAATTGGACACTAAATGATGAACATTTTGGCCATTGATTTGCATTAAGGTTGGTCAATTTATTCTTAGTCGTCCTTTAAACCTTCTACCTACAAAATAGAATACAGTATTTGCTCAGGTCTCTACATCCTGAATATTGAAAAGGTCTTTGAAAACCTTTGGGTTCCTGTCAATAACACTGGTTGCCTACAGTGCCTTTGTGTGATAGCAAATAGTAGTTTGGTGTTCCAGCACTTGGAACACTTTTTTCGAAGATGTGATATTCACTTAGTGAAATAATGTAATGTTTCTATTAGGTTGAATCATATGCTACTGTGTTTGCAGGGCAAAAATGGTCAAATACAAGCCGTTTCACATAGTTCAGCCTAGTATCTCAAATGACTATTTTTCTGCATACCTGTTTACCTTTTAATATGCAAGCCAAACCATATCCATCCTTAATCCTCTAAAGAAAAATAATATAATATCGTTTTTTCCCTGTTAATAGATACTATGGAGTTATAAATGTTTCCTTTTCTTCTGCAATCTAGAGTCGTTATTGAACAGATGAAATAGCTCAGGAACTTGATATAGATGATCCAGGCATGAGTAAATACTATACCCCATTTTGCAGCAGGACAAGTTTGTGGTGTTTCAATACTCTGAGAAAGAGAAAGTTATGCAACCATTCCTAGGATTAAAGAGAAAAGTATGGAGAAAGGAGGATATTGCAACCTGGGTCAGGTAGGCATGAGAGAAGGGGTACTGGGAGGATCCCAAAGCCTTTTCTCTTGCGAATCACTTTGTTTTAGAAATAAAGTTCTTTGTAGCACTGTGTAGATCTTTCTCGGGTCTTGTTCACCTTTGTATCCCCCCGGTATAAACCGAGTCTAGTGCCCGCCTGCAGCCTGCTCTCCGGCAGGTTCAAGCGGACCTGGGAACTCTCCTACCACACTATTCCCAACCAGAAATTCGTTAGGCTTTTTTCCAAACTGGTGGTCGCAGAGATGGTATCTGCCTCCCAGTAACAGGAAGTTTACCGGGGCCGGAGTCCAGGGTGTGGTGGAGTGACAGTCGGCCCGCCCGTACTTCCTTGCCCTCCCAACACTGGTCGGGACGCCCCACACCCCCAGCCCCGCCAGAGAACCGCGGAGGGAGTGGGAGAGGAGGCCGGCCCACAGGGTCCGGAAAGCCCCGCGCCAGGCCAAGCAAATGGGCTCAGTGATGGCCGAGCAGGGCGGAGCTGCCCGCACCTGGGAAAATGGAGGCAGCACCGGGGCAGTGAGTGGCCTGGTGGTGCAGGCGGGAGCCGCGTGGGCATCCACCCCCCGAACAGAGCTGTGCCAGGGATCACTCACAGTGCTGTGCCAGGTCGGGCGCTCGCTCTGTCTCTGGTTTGTTGCCTTCCGTGTTCTCCCCGCTGCCGCCTCGGGCTGTTCAGTCGCGGCGCCGCTCCGGCACTCCCAGGAATCTTCTTTAATGCCGGCCTGAAACCTCGAATCCTGAATAGGGCAGCTGGCCGCCATCAGTGCGGCCCCAGCCTCCGGGATCCTGGCTGCATCCACAATTATTTGAAGTTGATACAACAAACAAACAGAAAGGACATTGTTGGGGGGGAGGGGGGAGGGAGAAGGGAGGGAGGTTTTGGTGATGGGGAGCATTAATCAGCTACAATGTATATCGACAAAATAAAATTAAAAAAAAAAAAAAGAAATAAAGTTCTGACTGTTCGGAAGATATCCACTGAGAGCAGGAAAGCCCAAACTCTGGGAATTATAGGGTCTCTGCCCCCAAATACCACTTTGCCACCTACTCCAAATATTGTATATATTCTCATGATGAAAACAGAAGTTGGTAATTTCTTTAACTGTGATTGGTAATCTCCAGATTTAAAGCTTATATATTATATGTTTTTTTTTCATTAATTATATTTCTTTCTATAATTTAGTTCTCAAAATTCATGTTAGAGTACAGCAACTAGAATGCCCGAGGAAGTAGGTATTTCTAGTTATGTCAGTGACACCATGCCAGGAAGAGTGGAGTGCCTCTGAAATTGTGTTCTAGTTCCAGAGTGGCAGCTGTAACCTCTGCAAAGGCAGCAATGGTTTGTCACAGTTAGTCATTCCGTGAAAGTGGCATTTACCATGTACTACTAAGCAAGGTACTTGGAAGGTAATAATGTAGGAAGGATGGGTAATCTATTTCTTTAAAAAAATTTTTTTTCTCCCAGTTGATTATGCTTTGAATACTGTTGGACCATTTTTCATTCATAGGCACTGCCTGTATAGCATTAACGATTATAAAAATATCAAATGTTTATTGAACACATTTTATGTGACAAGTTATCTACTAAAAGATTAACATGCTTATCTCATTTAATTCTTACAAAATTCTTGCATGAGGAAATTCTTCCATTAGTATGCCTACTGTGTAGAGGAAAAGATCTAAATTTATAGGATAATTACTAAGCCCCAGATCACATAGGAAGCACAGAATCAGAACTCTGATCACAAAGGTAGGTTCTTCAATGTGACTTTCTATGGCCTGTAGACTACACCACAATGACCTTATGATAAAAGGGCAGAAGGAAGAATCTGGCTGGACACTTTGATGACAAGGAAAGAGGGATGAGAGCTAAATGTAGGGAGGGCAGGCAAGACTGGCGAAAAAGCCAAGCACTCTCGGCTTCTACATGTGGGAATAAAGCTCCACGTCCCCACAGCCATAGGATCAGGTGGTCTGCTTTATTTATCTCACACTGGCTGCCAGTTAATTTCCAGCTGACCTTGTGCTCTTACATTTAGAAATGTAAAGTATTTTTAAGTGAAATAAAATAGAGATCTACAGAAACCTTCATGCTGTTTCTCTTAAAGTTAGAAACATTGGCAATAAAACTTATATATGTCACTGGCCTTCGCTGGCCTAATATTTCTTCTCTTGCATTGATTTTGCTCACCTTAGAAATGGAATTTGAAAGTAGCTTAAGTAATTTCAGAACCTATGTTACTATGGTGACCCAGGATGGAGTGTGTGAGATTTCCTCCCTTCAGATCTTGATATTGAGAAATCTGCCTATTTGTCCCTGTCTTGCAGAAGCTCACAGTGTGACAGAAGGAATAATGTGTGGAAAGACACGTTATTACAGACACACTGGGAGAAATGCAGCTTTGGAACTGGCCTCTGTTTCTGAGAGGTCCAGGTACAGAGAATTCTGTAGCTCATGTTCAAAGACTAATGAAGTCTTGGATGGGTTGAAGCCAGACACCTGTACTGAGCTCCCTACTAATGGATGTCCAAAGCATATCAAAAGGTCTCATCTCTTTTCTATCCATACCTCCCTAGGTGATCTCAATCAGTCTTGGTTTTTAAATACATCTATATAATGATGACTCCTAAAGTTATATGCGCATCCAATAATCTCCCTTGATCTTCAGACTTTAAATCCAAACGCCTCTTTGACTAGTGGTGCCAGATAAAATATAGAACACCCAGTTAAATTTGAGTTTCAGATGAACAATGAATTATTTTTAACTTAATGACATCACTAATACTGTATTTACTTATGCTAAAAGATTATTCATTGTTCATCTGAAACTCAAATTTAACTGTGCATCCTGTATTTTACTTGCTAAACCTGGTAAACCTACTCCTCAACCCAACACCTCTATTTGGATAACTAACAAATGCCCCAAGCTTATTACTGAAGCAGAACTCAGAAATTTCTTCACCTGAACGTGTATCCCTCACATTCTTTCTCGAACCAGTGAATAACTGTTCTTCTGATTACTCAGGACAAAATCTTTGACTTTTCTCTTTTTTGCATGCTCAGTTGAGTCCGGTTGTAAATGGTGTTTATTCTACCTTTATTATCTGTCTAAAATCTGATCACTATGGCATTGCTACTACCTTGGACCAAATCACCACCATCATCTGCCAGACTACTGAATCAGCCTTCTTGTTTTTGCCCCTATAGTTCCTTTTCCACACTGAAGTCAAGTCAGAGCATGTCAGAAAGCTCTAACTTTGAGTAAAAATCAAAATCCTCAAAATTGTTCACAAGGCTGTATGTGCCCTGCAACCCTGCCTCTTGCCATAACCTCTTGTTCCTCATTCCCAAACATACCATTCACTTGCTCTGTACCCCACTGGCCTGCTCATGGTTCCTCAAACATGCCAAACATACTTTGCCTGGGCCTTTGCACTTCTCTCTCTTTGCCTGAAGTTTCCTTCCCCCATATCTACAGGGCTTCCTCCTTCACTATATCTTTCAGTCTTTCAAATGTCTTATTGAAGACATGGCTCAAAGTTGGTACTCCGTGAAAATTTATTGATTAGATGAAAGAAATCAACAATTGTTTTGCAGTGGTCAGATACAGAAAAATCTCACAGGAATAAGTAGGTATATTTATAGATATGTAAATTTGAATATGCACACTTGTGTGTAAAGAGGTGCACATGGGCATGTAGGAGTGAACATCTTTGTGTATATGTGAGGGTCTCACAAAATCTTGGCATGGTCAGTGATGAGCATACCATAAAACTTAACTTCCTTTCTCTGTTCTTGGGTCTGGTATTATTACCAGTAGTCGATTTGTGTCCCTGTCCAGTGCTTTGTGTCTATAGTTAGGACATATATATACATATTTTTTTGCTTACATTTTTAGAGGAAAGATTAGGAGATTTTTCCCTTAATATTTTGGGTAATGCTTTCTGGAGTCATGTATTAGCAGTGATAACTGTTTATCTGGTCTGTTCCTCTTTCTCCTGGCATCTGCATGATTTATTTTAATCACATTCCCACTATCCACTAATTATACAAAATTATGTTATATTAAGTATAATTTCTGCTGGTAGCCACAGGGTGGCATTCATGTTCTTTGCTATCATTTTAATGACTGATAGATTACAAGGTCACTTTGAGTAGATAAATAGTCTATACATTCTTTCCATTGAGGCTCACATTCTGATTTTTCATATTAACACTTGTAAATTGCACAAGTTATTATGCTATCTCACCTGCACCTCATTTTGCTTCCAGCACCTTCATTCTCTTCCTGCAGGAATCCAAGATGACTCTATCATGTGGCCTTGTTTTAATATTCGACTCAGTCAAAGAGAATCTAATGAAAGCCTGCAGCTGACATTGTCTCGGTATTCATTTCAACTCAGCCATCATGGGAAGGTTTGCCAGCAGCCTTTAGCACAGGTCGCTGACTGAATGCTTGCTGGTAAACACTAAGCTGAATAGCAAGTAGAATCACTCACCCCAACAGGTTTGTGCTGGCCTAGGTGGATTCTCCAGACTAGTTTTTGAGGCAGTAAAACCATCTACGGGTATTTAATATTTAAACACTACTTTGATTATTAAAAGAAAACATATACACACACACACATAAATGTTTACATGAGAAAGTTCAGCTCTGATGAACCATCTTAATGGTGTCTTAGCAATGTAGAGCTTATCCCTTCTAGTCCAGAGCTGGGCATTCATTTCATTCATTATTCATACTTTCAGATAACTTAATAATTGTTTATTTTACTTATGGTGAGTTCATATATCATTATATATTTATCACATTCATTTTGCCAGTATTATTTTTCCCATTGTATAGATGGAAAAATAAGTTAACCATTAATTAACAAGATTAACAATTAGTTGAAAACAACACTGAGAGTACATTATAGAGGTGAAATAAACATGGAGGGCTTTGATTAATTTTTTTCTTTTTTCACATTCCAATAGTTGTTGTGGGATGACATAAACTCCTCCCGGTGCCCCAGAGCCTGAAAGGCCTCCATTTTCCATCTCATGTGGGATTATTATAATAGGGGTTTTGCTGGCTTTCTTCACTCCAACTTCTTCTCCATCTAGTCCACCATTCTGCACTCATCTTACTGAAACTCTGTTGGCCACTTTTTCTCACTCAGAACAGTAGGATATCATAAAAGACCCAGCTGTATTTTTACTTCCCACTGACACTTTAAAATTCACTAAAAAATTCTTTCTCCCCTCTGAATGAACATCTTAGTGAGCCCCATGAATTTTCTAGTACTCATAGTTCATAGAAAACTCTATGCTTTCCTTAAGTCACAAACATAAACTCAATACAGAAACCAGGATGTCCATTCCAATATATTAAGCAAGACATTAATCTTCATTTAATGGAAATACTCCCCACCCCCTTCACCTGCTGCTAAGCTTCCTGCCTTCAAGGAGCAGAGTTCAATCAGATCCATCTTTCCTGCTTGCTCACCTTTTTTTCTACTTGCTAAATGCTGTTACTGACCTTTTTAGGGTTGTGGTACATGGAAAGAAGAGGGATAGTGCAACAAAAAGTTCTTACTTGACTGGTATTAGAAGACAGTTGTGCTTTCCCTAGAGGCCTGAAAGATGTATAAAGCCAACTCTCTAATGACACTTGTGTGTTCTTCAGAGGCTCCCTGGCTGGGCCCTCAGATCACAGATACTTTCATTTGGAAAGTACCTCTTTAATTGGCTGCTCCTGATGCCTTTTTCTGGTTCTTGAGGCAGTCTGCTCCACATAGACCCTCCATTGGAATTTTATTCCCCTGGAAGCAAAATTTTTGACCCAGGATTATTTTAAACATGATCCTAGGCTCCCATCCTTACCATAGGTTCCATCTCTGGTCCCCAGGATTCATGCATCTTTGACCATCCCTGGGGGGAGAGTGGTTACCTCCCCAGACAAAGCATTTTACTCTGCTACCATGAAATGCTTTAGTTGGCCTCTCATCTGTGGATTCTTTCAGATTGAGTCAGCGCTGTTCTTCTGTGTTCTCTAACTGCAGAGACTATTTCTTAAATTCTCAGACTAGTCTCATAAATCACTTCTCTAGTCTTGAGATTAAGATCCAATTCTCAAAAATCCACTGCTATGTTGCATTTCTCTCAACACATTTTCTGGGCCAGTTAGTTGTCAAACTGGCTTTCTGAAACCTACTTTGAAAAATCTACTTCTTTGTTGCCTCACTTTTATATTTAATACCTATTGTTTTGCCTTCAAATTTAAATCGTAGTACATTTATTCTAAAAATATTATTTAGATTCCAACTTTTAGAACTGATAGGCTAGGTGATTCAGAGTAGCCATCACACTGAGGACAAAACATAGAGCAACTTTTGTTCTTTAATCTTCGAGAAGGTCTCGGAGTAACAAGTTGATAAGGAATTGCTGTAACAACATCTTGGAAAGCCCAGCTTTTGGGGTTCACTTTTGCCCAGGAGTCATTTACTAATTGAAAGAGACATCTAGGAAGATGGAAAAACCTTTTGACAGCTGAGAAGGGCCAATAAAGTCTAGGAGTTTCCTGCTAAATTCCTGAAGAACTTCACTCTAGTAGAAAGGGCAAACTTGAGGTACACAGTTGGTGGAAGAACTGTAGATTAGATTTGAGTCCTCTCAGTGACTAATGAATCTTTAGGTCCTAGTATTGTATTAAGATGATCCCTGATTATAGTTCTTGTAGGAACCTGGATGAAACAAAGTAATATCCTCTATCAAGGAAATTAACATCACTCCAGGCCCGGATAATTCCATGAACATTTTAAAAGATACAATGTCTGGTACAGAATCAAAGAACCAGGAATACACAGATTTGAAGAAGACATAAATGAGAAACAATAGAAACATAGAAAAGAGAAAACAGACCCACAAGGGCCCCAAATACTAGAATTTTAAACAACATTGCTTATCTTCAAAGAGACAAAGACAATATTAAAATGTTGGCAGAAAACTTGAAACTCTGAAAAGTGACACAGCAAAATCGAAAAGGAAAAAATGTAAGTTCTCAAACCGAAGATGCAATAAGCAAAATTACGAACTCAGCAGATGTGTTTAACAGTATATTAAACACAGATAAAGGGAAAACTAGTGAACTGGAGTACAGTTTGAAGAAAATATCCATAAAGAAGCACAGATTAAAAAAAAGCAAAATTTAGGCAAAATTTAGGAGAGTGGGTAAGAGAAAGATTACCCTTTAGGGTCTAATACATGCTTAAGATAAAGGGAAGAGAGAATGGAGCAAGCACATATTTGAAGTGCAAATGGCTAAGAATTTTCCAAAACCGATGAAAGACCTCAATCCATAGATTTAAAAAGTCCAACAAAATCATAGCAAGTTAAATAAAAACAAATCAATACCTACACAAATCACAGTGAAATCATAGAAAACAAAAAGAGATGTCATATTAAAAATAACCAGAAGGGTAGAAAAAAAGATTCCCTTCAAAGGAGCAATATTTAGACTGAAAACTGAACTCTCAAAAGCATTATAGCGGGCCAACCCCGTGGCTCACTCGGGAGAGTGCAGTGCTGGGAGCACAGCAGCGCTCCCGCTGCAGGTTCGGATCCTATATAGGGATGGCCGGTTTGCTCACTGGCTGAGCGTGGTCACAAAAAAAAAAGGACAAAAAAAAAAAAAAAAAAAGCATTATAGCTTTGAAAGTTAGAGAAAGGCAACAAAATAATATCTTCAGAATGTTGAAAGAAAATAACTGGCAACCTAAAATTTTAACCCAGTGACATATCTTTCAGTGTTAAAGGTGAACATGACAATTTAATGCAACATTTGATCTTGAACTAATTTTGGATCAGCAAAAACAATGCCACATAGGATAGTATTACCATTGGAAATATTTGAATATGTACATTAGATACTTGCCACTCATAGTACCTTCTGTGGCTCAGCTGCATCATCCTCACCTGTGAACTTTTAAAATTGTGAACATAATCACAGGCACCTCCCAGACCTAAGTAGATCAGATTCACATTTCAACAAGATCCCCAGATGATCTTTATGCACATGAAAGATTGAGCAGTATGATATAAGTTAATTATATTTTCTTTATGTTAAATTTTCTGAATTTGACAAGTGAGAAAATGTGGTATATTTGAAAATGTCTTTGTTCTCTTGAGATGCATGCTGAAGTATTTAGAGTTGAAAGGTTATGGTGTTTTCAACCTGTTCTGAAGCAGTTCATCAAAACGATGAATAACAGTAAGTAAACATACAAAGTGACAATTAGAAGGAAACATATTACAGTGATAGTGCAGATGTGGTAAAGTGTTTATAATTGGTGAATCTAAGAGAAAAGATGTTTATTGTTCTATCCTTGCAACTTGGAAAAATCACTTTGGAAAACAGCTTGGAAAACATTTTCATTAGGGTTGAAGATACATATAACCTATACTGCAACAATTCCACTGCTAGATATGTAATCCAAGAAAAAGGTTTGCACATGTCTGCTAAGAGACATCTGCCAGAATGTTCAAAGCTTTATTATTTGCAATGATCCCAAACTAGAAATGCTCAAATTTCCATCAATAATGCAATGGATAAATTGTGACATAAACACAAAATGGCATACTATAGATTATTATACAGCAATGGAAATGGATTATCTATGGTTGTAGACAACAATAGTCATGGTTCTTATAACTATAATAATGAATGGAAGAAGCCAGAACTAAAAGAATGCATATTGTATAATTCTATTTCAGTTGACAGATGCATAATTAAATGCTCAAAGTATAAAAAAAAAAAGCTAGTAATTTATTATTGCACAGGTCAATAAAATAGTTACCCATAGGAGAGAGGGAGATAGTTGGAATTTGGAAGGAGCATGTTTAAGGTTTATGTGTTTTAAGAGTAAACCTTGAACTAGGGGTAGTTCTATGGATATTTGCTTTATATTAATTCATTGAGCTGAACATTTATGTTTTACACTTTACATTTCTGTATGTGTATTTTATTTCAGGACAAAAGAAAGTTTTAAAAAATTAAAACCTGAAAAAATGATTAGTCTGGTTGCTGTATGGAAAATGGACTTGAAGAGATAAGAATGGAAATAGAAAGATACAAGAAATTTACCATAATCTATCTGATAGATGGTCATGGTATGGACCAGAGTGGTAGCAGGGGAAACAGAGAGAAGTGGATAGATTCCAGATATAATTTGGCGATAGAATCAATGAGACCTGTTAATGGAATGTCTGTGCAGAATGAAACGGAATGAAGAAGATCATCTCAGTTTTTGGACTAACTATATAGACGATGGGACCATTGACTGATATGGAAAACAAAAAAGGAACAATTCTGAAGGAAGAAATCATCAGTTCCTATTTGTAGTGTGGAGAGAGAAGACAATGGGACCGGGACCAAATCTTGGGGCATTCAGGTGTATGTGGTATTGTGAAAGCAAAGAGAAAAGAGTGTTTCAAGAAGGAGGGATTAGTCAAGCAAGATGGAGACAGAGAAGTGACTTTTGGTTTTGGCAAGATGAAGATGATTAGTAATTGTAACAAGAGCAGTTTTGGTGGAGTAGTAGGTGGGGAGAGATGCCTGCTTAAACTCGGTCAAAGAGACAATAGAAGTGAGGAAGTCAAGAAATGAAGAACTGAAAACTCTTTTAAGACATTTTGTGGAGAAACTAAAAAGATAGTGTAGCTAGAGAGGGACATGCAGTCAAAAGACATTTTTTGTAATAAGGAAGAAACAAGATCCCATTTCTAGTTGATGAGAACAATTCAATGAAAGGGAAATGATAATGCAGAAGATAGATGGAATACTTCCAGGGATGAAGTCCCTGTATAGAAAAGAGAACATAGGTTAGAGTGCGTATTTATTTTGTGGTAGGCATTGTTCAAAGAATTAGAGGTACACAGCATAAAAATTCATTTTATGCTCTAAGCACAGAGCAGTGGGGAGAAAGAGTAGTAAACTAACAATTGTAACACAGTATTATGTCAAAAACAGGAATGCATGGAGCACTCCAGGGTTGCAGAGCTCAGCTTTGGATATGGGAAGAAGAAAGACTTCCTTAAGAAATTAAACTTAAGCTGAGACTCTAAGGATGCTTCTAATCTAACCAGATGTTGGGAGGATAGTAAAAGTTCTCTAAGAAGTTCACCACTTCTAAACTTTCCAGCTTTAACACTTGTCACAGTATCCTTGCCTCCAAACACATACACCTAAACATTTACCCACATCAAACTGCTTGCCATTTACCTAACATGTCAGGCTAATTTATTAGGTACATGCTGTTGGTTTTCTGTGAAATGCTCTCTCCTTCCTCTATATATTTCTCAAGACTCAGCTTAAAAGCCACTTATTCTCTAACGTACTTTCTAACTCTAATAGCAGAGTTTGCTTTTGCCTCTGGGCTCCTGTGGCACTTCATAAGTGCCTCTAGGGCATGGGATGATTCAGGACTTTGGGAAGGGAGTTACTGTGGTTAAATGCATGTGGACTCCTGTGCCATGTTCCCTGGGTTCAAACTGTAGCTCTGCCATTTACCAGCTGTGTCACCTTAGGAAAGATACTCAATCTCTGTCTCAGTTTCCTCCTTTCTTAAATGTGGGTGATAAAACCAACTCAGTAGAGTGGAAATGAAGAAGAGATGAAAAGAAGGGAACGGCACAGAGGATACAGAAACAAGAAATTTCCAAGGTGAACAGTTCAGACCTTGTGGATTTGCTTGGAGGTCTGTCTTGCTTCCCCATGATGAGACTTGACCAGCCTCCCTAGAGAAGAGATGAATATATGTGCTGGAGGGGAAATTGGTCCTGCTTTCTATCTTTGAAAACATAATTGCATTGACTATGAATTATGTGTGATTCTAGAAATAAAACTGATTTTATTTTTGACTTCTGCATTCTCTTTATTTTTTTGTAAGAGCACTGTCCATTTTGCCAATTTGTTCCCATAGAAACCACTGAAAATGTATAGCTTGTTTAAGTGGATCTGAGAACAGGCACAGGTTGTTGTGGGTATTAAGTGAGTTTATACTGCAAAGCACTTACAAGTGGTGTCTGGCATGTGAAAGTAAGCTGTATAAATTTTAGCCATTATTATGATAATTATATATGTTTTTCCGATATGATGATAAAAGTATCTTTTATTTATTTTTGTATCCTGTCATTCTTCTTCCACCCACTCAACTTACTCTTTCATGATAGGAAGGAGCTCAATAGAGACAGATGGAGGGATAAATGAGTCAATTTTCCTCCCCCCTACCCAACTGGTTTATGACAAGGCTGTCTCCTGATGTCTCCTTTGCACTTAGCACAGGTGTGGACATAGAGCACATATGGCATAGTGCCTTTTGGATGATTTTTACAAGTATCGATTGTCAGGAAAAAACTTAAAGCTCAAAGAGGAGATGTTTCTTTTTTGTTAGGGAATCTCTTCTCAAACCCATGAGCGTTGGTCATTTATTTAATCTCTGCCTAAAAGTAGGTTAACGGAAACTTCTCTTTGGGGAGAATGTGAACCCTGGATGCCAGAGTGGGAGTAAGAGAGAAAGCAAAAGGGGGGGAAGGGGCAGAGAAGATGGAAAGGACACTCAGCATAAAAACTCCAGACCTTGTGGTCCTGCCCTGTTTCCTCTTGGCCAGCCTTGCCCAGCTTCACTTCAGGAGGACTAATGTATGTGTTGGAGGGAAAATTGGTCCTGATTTTTAGCTTTTGAAATCATAAATGTGGAAACAGTGATATCTCTGTGATTTTAGAAAGAAAACTGGTTTTAATTTTTGACAAGTTTTTTTGTCCTTTGCATTCTCCCTCTCTTTTTATTTTTTGTTTTAAGTGCACTATCCATTTTACCAATTTGTTTCCACGGACCCCATTGACAATTCAGGTTGTTTAAGTGGATCTGAGAAGAGGCAGTAGTAATAAATAAAGCCCTGACATGGTCTATAAATGGCAAGAGTGCTCCGGACCACCCATCCTCCAGCCATCTACTTACCACTTAGCAAATCAGGTTTTAGAATAATAATATAAAAGAACACGAGGCTTTTTTTTTTCCTGGATGTGAGGGGTAGAAAAGAGATGAAGACATATCAATCCTTATCTCTTCAGTTATTATATTGGAAGTTGTGCTCAATCTAAGGAGAAGGGGCCCTTCTCAAAGGAACCTATGGATCTTGAGGAGATGTCTGGCCCACACACAGCTGTTAGCACTTACTCTTACTCAGAGTAGGTAGGGAAACTGTGGGTCCTAAAATGACTGCAAACAGCAGGGAAGAAACAGCTAGAAATTTTGTCATTTTCACTGATAGCAAAGGGGGTAGATGGAGCAGAGAAGAAATGGTTGCAGAGAGCTGTAACAGAAAGATGCCAACAGTAGGAGGCTGAAACCCACAAGGGCATTCTCTGGCACTGCAGGGGGGACCATCTCCATAGCATCCACCACAGATGGGGCAGAGCAGGGGAACAGGGGAGCTGGGCCCCCAGGGACAAGGCTGGCTCAGAGGAAGAGAGTTTTCTGCATTCAGAAAGTGCACTTCCTACTCCATTTACACCCCCTGCTTTTTAGTAATCATGATGTTTAATTCCATTCCCTGTTTCTCAGATTTAAATTAAGAGGGAGAATGCAATGGAGAGCTGAGACTCATAAGAAATTTAAAAGGGGAGGAAAGAATGGTGGCAGAAAAGACAGATATAAAGACACACAGACATTGACATAGAGAGGTAGAAATTGAAGGAGAAAAATAAATCAATAAGTTCCAATGCTAAATCTTGAAAGAATGACTAGTGAAAAATTAGTGATTATCTGTTTACCATTTTTCCAGCATTCTGCTAGGCATGGGGGGAGGCGAAGTAGGGAGGGTGTGGGGGTAGGTAAAAATGTCTTCGCTCAAAAATGTATAATGAATGAAAGAAAGCTTGAATGTCAAAATAAAGTTTATTCATCTAACACCATAGGTTTTTTCTGTAGGGGAAGAAAGAGTCACAGCTGAAATGGAGACGGATGGAAAGTTATGATTCGGGGGAGGCCAAACAGCCCTCGAGAATGCAGCCACTCGTGTTGCTGTGGATTAGTGCTGGATCAGGATCAATCTAGGATGTCAAAATGTCCCCTGGTCAAATACTGCAGAAAATAAAGAAGCTGAAGAAAAAGTTTAACGTTTCTGACACAGCAATGAGTTAGCCAGATTAGTCGTAACAATCACCCATTTCCCAATCTTCAGCCAAATACTTGGTCTGAGGCCTACTTTGGATTTAACCCATCGACACCCAGGAAGTGGGAAACTTGGAGAGCTAAGAGGCTATCATGCTGCACAACTCTGAGTTCTCCTCATGAGTTGGATGTTCCAATTGGCTCAGTGTAGAAGGGGGTTGGGATCTAGGAAAATCTTGCCTGGCTCCTCTCCTGCCCCCCCTTACACACACACATTAGAATTTCTAGGTAGTATGGAGATGGCACTTTTACAGTTTAGAGCACTGAAATACAAAGAATTTGATGGAAAGTTTTAAAGGATAGCAAAATGCTCATCCTGTTTATCAATTCTAATAGCCTGAAATTGTGGTGCGATTATATGAGGTAAGGGGCTTTGAATAAGTTAGGTAACGAGATAAATGAAAATACAACTTGGGACCTTGGTTTAAATCAGTGATTAGATTAATTAGGCAGAAATAAAAGGTGTGATGAGGGCGTAAGTCTTGATAGGGAGCAAGAGTAACATCTCAAGAAGGCTTGTAAATATGTGTCACCCCTTTAAGAAACCTAAAGAATGAGACAAGTACACCAAATGGATAAAATAGCCAGTGAATGACGTATTCCTGTACAAGATGCTGAGAAACTTGTCTATCGACAATCTTACCAGCTAGACAGAAGACATGAAAACAGATGAATAGCCAGATAAATATTGCATATAAGAATCATGCACGAGCTATAAATATGGTGAGTTGATGTCTTCTGCCTCCAGGGAAATGAAGTTAAAACTGGGACAGTGATTTTGATGAGGAGGGAATCAGAACTCAGAGAACCTGAGGAAACTGAGTTCAGAATTTTCAATAGCCCTGGAGACTAGGTCATCATCATAAAACATTATACATCACTAAGGAGAATTTTATTTTCCTGTGTCACTTCCATGAGGTTTGCACGTGAAGAGGTTAAGATTCTCTCTTCTGCCTCTTTGTTTCTAGTGGCAGGATTTCTTGGGCTATGATCTCCTTTTTTGTTAAATATTTAGCCACAAGCAATCTGGTCTGGTTGCTCTTTCCTTTGCTTAGATGCTCCACTGAAGTAATAATAAGATTAGCTTCAAAAAAACCCCCAAATTTTGAACCCTATCTTTGCTGAAACTTGTTCTCTAACATTAGGGAAGTGTAAATTCTGAAGCTAATCCTCTGTTATGGGGGGAAAAAAAACCCTAAGCATACCTCAGAAAGTTATATCTCTGCTAGTGATTTATGTTTTTTGTTTTGTAAGCTGTGATAGAAATATGGGCTTAAAAATGAGGATAAAGTGTAATATCTGCGTGTTCAAAATATATACCCCCATTGCAAACTTTCCCCACTCTGAGTTGCTGTAATTTTGGTTAACTGTTCTTTTTCTTTTATTCTTGAAAAATCTATGTTTCCTGTTATACAGCACTAGTAGGTCAATGGTGATCTTAGGAAGTGGCTTCTTTCCCTCTATCTCAGTAAGGAAATGAGTAAAGAAAGGGATTCCCCTTGGCATGATTTTATCTACTATGCATTAGTCCAGAGCTTGTGGGGAGAGCCACTTGGTCCCTTGTCTCATCATGCATTCTTGTGCTTTCCTCCACTGGAGTTCTTCTTCAACATAAAAATGCTCAGGATACATCTCTACTCAAAAATATTACCTTCGTTTCTTATCACTTGATAGTTTGAGTCTAGATTTCATAGCACAGCCTTCAAAACTCATTAGGATATGGCCCCAATCATGCTAAGACTTACTGTTCTCCTATCTACTGATCACTCATCCCTAAAACCACATCCAGCCCATTGCGCCTTCATCTCTCCTTGCCTTTGAGTATTCTGCCTTCTCTGGTTGGAATGCCGTTATTTCACTCTCTGTATCATATGTCCTCTTTGATTCTTCTTTCTGACCTACTCATCCTAAAAGATCCAGATTTAAAAGTTTCCTCTGTAAAATCCTCTTGAACAACTCTCCTGATCCTGATGTAATAAAATGATCTCTAGGTGTCTCTTCTCTGACTCATTCAAGGTCAAAGATGTTTCTCATTAACTCCTACATTCCCCATGGCCCAGCAGAGTACTTAACACATACTAAGTACTCAGGAGGGAAAAAATGAAGAAATAATGGATAGATCTAACTAGTGAGATACAAATATCGATGAAACGAAAACTACATTAAAATGACACAACTCTTTGAAACATGCAATTAATATTTTAATTTAAACTATTACATTATCCTTATTTATTTTGTCACGGGAAAATAAACATTTAAGTTCAAAAGTAAATCACAAAGTTTAATTGTTTTTGTTAGTCCATAGAACTTCAGATTTATATGATGTGAATAATTGTTTAGATGATCTATTTCTGCATAACAAGCCACCCTAAAATCTAGAAGCTTAAAATAAAAGTTGATTGGTTTTTCAAAATTTTGTGGGTCAGGAATTCAGGAAGGATTAACTGGATGGTTGGTCTCTACAGTTAGGAATGTAGGATCTCCTATAAGACAGTTGCTTTACACGTGGACATTTTGGTGCTCCTCAGCTTGTTTCTCTCTCTCTCTCTCTCTCTCCCTCTCTCTCCTGTGACATCTCCTCCTCCAGGGCCTCTTAACATAGGTTGGACTTCTCACATGAGCAGTTGCATTTTTTGCCTGTTGTCTGGCCTCCCAGAGGCAGGAAGGAGGTGCTGCTGGGGCAGGAAAGGGCTATCCCTAGAACTGGCACTGGTCACTTCCTTTACACATTATTTGTCAAAGCAGTAACAGAGTACCCCCAGATTCAATGGGGTAAAGAAATAGACACCACTTCTTGATGAGATGTGGCAAGATCACATTGACAAAAAGCATATAAAATGGAGCATGATGTTGCAGCCATCTTTGAGAAATACAATCTATGACATGATTAATATATATTTGGTAAATCAGTGCCTAAAGGTCCTCATCATAAATGTCAATTAACCCTCTAGAAATGCTCAATGTCTCTCACTGTAATAAAGTAAAACCCAGTCTAAGCTTCTTTTTGTAGCCTCTCTGCCATAGAAATGGGATCTCTGGGGAAGAGAAAGGAACCCAAGCCTACTGTTTGTTCTTCACTAGATATTTAGATCACATTCATCTTATCCAAAATACTACAGAATCACAAGTTAAGAGTTGGTTCTACTCCATAGCAAACTTAACCTTGGAGAACTCATTTACCCGCAAAGTGGCTTTAGGTAGATTCATGGGTAATAGACCCTCACAGGGTTAAAAAAAAAGGAGTATTAGAGATATATCCCTAGCTTTGAAGCTGACAGCAAATAGAGCAAGGTTTTTCAGGCTGTGAGTTGTGTTCCTATTAGTGAATCATGCAATCAGTTTACAGGGTTGGGGCCAGTAGTTAAAAAAAAAAAAGAAAAAAAGAAATGGAATAGAATACAAAGTGTTAGTTTTATATCCTTAAGTATGTATAGGTGCGTCTTTGTGCGTGAGTGTGAGTGTGGGTACTGAATTACAATGCAAACTCTATTTCTAACTGTCAGCCACAGTCAAAAATGTTTTAAAGCCACTAAAATAGAGCATCTGTGTCCTCTTGTGAACCCTCTCTTGGTGCCACTTTCAAAGGCAAAACATGGGACTAGAGGGACATTGGTTTGATCCATCATGGCATTTCTGATGTTCTCATGAAAAATATTTTGTTTGGGGCCCAGAATGAAAAATAGCTCAGAGTCCAATAGAAACATCATTTTCTAAGAGAAGAGATTGCTTTACAGACAGTGTACAGGAAAATAAAATATCTTACCTCCACAGCTTATGCTCTCCATTGCCTATAAAGAGTTTTTATATAAGATTTCTTTTTCTCTCCCTGTTTTCAAACTTACATTTGTTTGAACAGATTTCCCAAGAGCTTCATTCTTTACCTATCAAAGGTTTCTGACCCTTGACATGGGACAAGACGTAGTTCAGGCTAGATCCTGAAGTACTGAGAAAGGCCTAGTTGCACAGCGATGCTGTATCTGATTGGACTGGAAGCCTCTTTCTGCACCGTCCATCTCAGGGATGGGGTTTTTATATGGAGGTGGTTTTTTCAGGCTCTGATCTTCCTCCTGCCACTCAGTATCTTTCCTTCCTTCAAAATATCTTACCACTTGTATCTCGTTCATACTTGTAAAGGCTGAATGGTTTATTTTGGTGTTCATTTTTGACTCTCCAAATCAGTCCTCTCTAAGATTATAATTTTTTATGAATAGTAAATATAGTTTACAAGGTGATTTCAAACATGTGATTTCACTTAATAGAACAAACTTCTGTGCTGGTTATCATAAATATTCTCATTTTAAGTTTGGAGAAGTTGAGGCTCAGAGAGGTAAGGTTGCTTGTCCAAGGTCAAATATACATATTAAGCAGCAGACCCAAGACTTGATTTTTTTAATTCCAAATCCTACCTTGGCCAGAGAAAAATGGGCCTGAGCTAACCCTCTGGACTTGTACAATTTTCTTGATTTTATTTTAAGTTTCTTTCCTAAGGATGCCTTTAGGGCATCTATCCCTTTATTAATTCAGCTCTCAAAATCAGGATAGTTCAAATTTTGCCCTACTTTAAAAGTCAATGTCACTGCAGAAAAATAAAAGTGATATAAGGAAAGTATCCAATGATGGCAAAGCAGAGATATTTAACACAGGCACTTTGTCTGTCTTGGGTATGCCAGATTTCTACCCACCTGCTTGGCCCTTATTTGGGTATGTGGTGACTGAGTTCCCAAAGTATTGGTATGTGTCTTAGTTCATTTGTGCTGCTGTAACACAAATCTGAGACTGGATAATTTATAAAAAACAGAAATTTATTTTCTCACAGTTCTGGTGGCTGGGAAATTTAAGATCAAGGCACCAACAACTCTGGTGACAGATGAAGGTTCATTCCTCCACCTAGGTGTCCTAACATGGCAGAAGGTACAGAAAGGAAAAAAGAGGATAAACACTGTGTTCTCATATGGTGGAAGAGCAGAAGGAAGGGAACCCATTCTTCCTTAGCCCTTTCATAAGGGCTCTAATCCCATCCATGAGGGCTCCAGCCTCTTGACTTAGTCATCTCCTAAATACCCCATCTTTTAATACTATTACATCAGTGATTAAGTTTCAACATATAAATTTTGGGGGACACATTCTGACAATAGCATTATGTTCCTGGTCCCCAAAATTCATGTTCTTCTCACATGAAAAATGCATTCATTCTATCCCAATAGCCCCAAAAGTCTTAATTTATTTAAGACTTATTTAAAAGCACCAACTCAAAAGTCTGAAGTCCAGAGTCTCATCTAAATCAGATGTGGCTGAGACTCAAGGTAAGATCCATCCTGAGGCAAATTGCTCTCTAGCTGTGGAAGTGTGAGATCAAATAACTCATGTATTTCCAAAATACAATGGTGGTATAGGCATAGGATAGATATTTTCATTTCAAAACAGAACAATAGGAAAGAAAGTAGTAACAGGTCCCAAATATGTACAAAATCCAAGGCAAACAGCGGTAAATCTTATGCCTTGAAAATAATCTTCTTTGACTACATGTCCCACCTTCCAAACACACTGGGTCAGGGGTTGGGACTCCAAGGCCTCAGGGGCTCTTCGTAGTCCAGGGCTTCATTAGGCACACCCCAAACAGCAGCTCTAATGGGTTGAATTTGGGTGTCTGCAGCTCTTTCAGGCTGGTACTTTATGCTCGTGGCTCTATACTTATGGGGCATTGGGGGTGGCCCACATCTCCCCTAGGCACTGCCTTGTGGGGGCTCTCTGCCATGGCTCTCACTCCACAATTCCTCAAAGCATTGACCTAATAGGGGCTCTCTTTGGCAGCCCTGCCCCCATGGCAGTTCTCTGCCTGGGGCCCATGGCTCTCTGGGGCATCTTTTGAAATCTGAGTGAAGATAGCCATGCCTCCACAGCTCTTGCACTGTGTGTGCCCACGGAGTTAGCATCATGTGGATGCTGACAAGGTCTATTGCTTGTGTCCTCCCACAGTGTGGCAGCCTGAGCCACATTAGGCCTGCCTGAGCCACAGTTGAGGCAGCTGAGGAGCACTGCACTAGAATGCAGGGAGAAGAGACTTGGGATGGCTCTGGCCATTGAGGTCCCAAGGTCCCACAGGCACCCTGAGCCCCTTCTTTGAAGTTGTTCTGTTTTCAAAGTCCTGGTAGTCTTGGTGTGTGGTAAGAGTGGCAGCCTTGAAGTGCTCCAGAATGCTTTTTTGGTCACTCTTTCATTGTCTTCATGAACAGCATCTGCTTTCCTTATATCCATGCTCATCTCCTTATCAAAGATTTGCTTGGCCACACCCTTGGTATTCTCTCCAGACATACTTTTTTATTTTTCACATGCCCAGGCTAGAATTTTCCAAGTCTTTAAGTTCTGCTTCACTTTTGATTATAAATTCAGTCTCTAACTTGTTTCTTTCTTCTCACATTTTACTGTAAGCAGTCAAGCCATGTAGCACCCTTAAAACTTTGCTTAGAGATTTCTTCTGCCAAAAAACCTAGTTAGTTCATCATGCTTAAATTCTGCCTTCCACTACTGGAACATGAACATAATTCAGAGAAATCCTTAGCCACTTTGTAACAAAGATGGCCTTTCCTCTGGTTTTCAATAAAATATTCATCATTTCTATCTAGTACTTCCTCCAAATGGGCTTTAGTGTTCATATGGATAACAACATTCTGGTCATGACCACTTAAGTAATCTCTAAGCAGACTGGGGCTCTCTCTATGGCTCTCCTCTTCTAAATCCTTACTAGAATCACCCTTAGTGCTCCATTTAAGGCAATCTAGGCTATTTCTAACATGCACTTCAAAACTCTCCAACCTCCACCCATTACCTGGTTCCAAACCTGCATCCATGTTTTTAGGAATTTGTTATAGCAGCACCCTACTTTTTGCTACCAATTTCTGTCTTAGTCTGTTTTTGTTGCTATAACAAAATGCCCAAGACTATGTAATTTATGAAGAACAGAAATTTATTTTCTCACAGTTGTGGGAGGTTTGGAAGTTCAAGGTCAAGTCACCTACAGGTTTGGTGTCTGGTGAAGACCTGTTCATCATAGATGGCACCATCTAAGTACCTTACATGTCAGGAGAGATGGAAGGGAAAAAAAGGGGATGAACACTATGTCTTACATGGTGGAAGAACAAAAGAGAGTGAACCCACTTTTCCTTGAGCTCTTTTAATAAGGACCCTAATTCCATCCAGGAGGGATCCACCCTCATGACTAAATTACTCCTAAAGTCCCCACATCTTAATACCATTATGATTTTTAGGGGTGTGAATTTACTAGTATGAACTTTAGGGGACACATTTAGACCATAGCAGTATGTGATAAAAAAAAGAAGTGATCATATGACATCTTCTCTACATCTTTCTGGGAGATGTACATTTGTTAGGAATATGTAATATGTGAAGACAAAGAATAGACCTCAGTTAGACATTTCTTGTGTTGATATCTTAGGCACCTTAGGAGTTTGTCAGTTCAGTATAAATGTTATGTTAACAAACAAGGCTTTCTTTTTTTTTAAGGATTCTGCAGTATGGAGTGAATTAGACCTGTATCACTCCATTTCTGTTACTTATAACAAAATACATGGAACTGGGTGATTTATAAGGAAATGAAATTTATTGCTTACCATTTCTGAGGCTATGTCCAAAGTCCAGGGAACACATCTGGTGAGGGTCTCAGTGGGAGATGTAATGATGGCAGAGTATCGTGCTAAAAAATGGCGGAGCAGAGAGAGCAGACAGAGAGAGACAGACTCTCCTCTCTCTTCTTTTAAAGCTGCCAGAAACACGGCCCCTGACTGCCAGAAACACGGCCCCTGACTGCCATTTTTATGCCATTCCCTATGGCATAGTCCTACAATCTAATCACCTCTTCAAGGCTCCACCTTTCAATTACCATAATAGGATTTCTGAACCTCTTAACAGTCACAGTGGGGGCCAAGTTTCTAATACATAAAACTTGGGGGACACAATTCAAGCTTCAGTGGGTTTTGGGGGAACATAATTCAATCCACTACAATACCTAATTAAGTAAATAACTTAAGCATAATTATAATATAACATTATACACTGTGTTCCAGTGCTAACATTTTCTTCTTTACGGAATATTGTTGAAACCTTCATCTCTCTGTTCTCACATTTTACATACTTTGTTCATGCTTTTTTTTTTTTTTATCCTACGTGAATGCACATTGTGTTCTTATCTGGGTAAAAAATAGGAATATCCTTATATTAGGGCTGATACTCTGATTACAGATATAACTCTCATGTCTCAGGCCTGGATAGTGTCAATCTGCAAAATAATGACATAATTTCATTGATATCCAAGTTACCATGGAAAGCTCCCATCCCATTTAAGTTCAGGAAGTTGAGGCTTTTTACTAGATTTCTCTTCCCCGGAGGGAGCTGTTACCCATGGGAACACTTACATTTCCCACAAATCAGCCTGATGCTTTCTTCCTACTTCAGCCAGCCTCTGGCTCCTGGCTGCCATTTGGGCTTCTGCCTGTCACCTCTTGCCTTCTTGAGTTTGACTTTCTTTAGGTTTGCCTGCTCCCTCTGTACCACGATCTCCGGGCCAGTGGCTCTTTGCAGATTACTGCTCTTCTGGTGAACATTGCCAGTATCTCTGCTCTGGCCTCTGTAGGAGACACTGCTTTCTTTTGAGTTACTTCTTCTGAATATGGACCAGGTCCTCCAACTATTGCAGAAAGAGGCAATTCCTAAAGACCATACCCCTAAATCAGACTTCAGAGTCTTTTGGTGGGTGAGATCCTTGCTTGGCTCCCTATTTTCACCACATGACAGGAACCAGCTTACATTGTCCCTATTTTTCTCCAATTACTAAAAATCTCAATGGTTCTGTACCCTTAAGAATTCAGACCCAGCAAAAATTCCCTGATCCAGAAAGAGAGCTATGGCTGCCCCTAATATAAATGGTTAATGCTTTCTTTATAGCTGCTAATCAAATGTGCTTTGTAACACAGTCCCTCCTAGAACAAGGAGAGTCCTGCCCTAAAGGCAAACCTCAGTGGCAAAAATGATGTAGATCTATTAAAATGGAAATTTTTTCACTTTGAAAAAAATGGCTGGCTCAGTCTTTGCTGGATATTCCATTATGCAGAGAATTCTACATCCTGCTATTGCAATTGCCCAGAAATTCACAATCTTCACAATTGTGTAGGTGGTTTTTATGTTTGTGATGCTTGTACAATGGGTATTTAAAAGTTGAGAGTACCAATTTTGTTAACATTTGGGAAGTGGAGAAAGCACACATGTCCCTGTAAACCCATAAGTACTGACCTTCAACCATTTACATTTCTGAAAACTTCTCATAAGTTACCATTTTATTTTTTACTCACCTCCTATCTCATGTACACAGTCTCTTCTTCCCACATCCTTAGTAAGGTGTAGAGCAGTTGACCTCCTGTAGCCAAAGACACATTGTTCCTGTTTTACTGTCTCTAGCCCCCAAATTCTGAAGCCTGAGGATGAGCTGGAGAAGTGATTTTTCAGTGCCCCTACCTGGCCTCGGCTCAACCCTATGCCTGGCTGTCCATCATCAGCAATCCAGTGATCTTGCTGAGTGGTACATATTGATCAGAATACCCAAGTAACAGCTGAACTGCCGATTCACTTCTTGTTCCTTGCTCAGGGCATACCACTTGGAAAACATTCAAATTGTCTTTCCTAACATTTATTGTGAAGGGCAGCTAGCTGTTTCTGTAACTTCCAAGATCCCCTCTCACCACCTGAGCTGGGATCCTGGGCCAAACTTACATAGGCATTTATACCAGCTAGTGTCAGCGTGCTGATAGCTGACATTTCTCACTGCCAGTTATTCATAGTAGCACAGCCCACTTCATTAAGAGGTAGTAGGACTTGGGAAAGGAAGAGGACTAGGACTGGGTGAATAAGGAAAAAAACTGTGATTCTAAAACTATGAAAAAAACAGCAACTAAAATGACTTAACATGCTAGAGCCAAGCTTTTTTGAATTATATTTTCAGTATGTCTATTTTATTCATGTGTTTTTCTCTCTCTCTCAATCTCTCTCTCTTTCTCTCTCACACACACACTCACACACACAAGGAGCTAAACATAAATAATAAAAAGTCCTGTCATTACACAAGGCCACTGAATCCACCTTTCTACTTCACAAAGCAAATTCAGTATTACCTCAACATTCTTCCTTACTTATCTGACATCCATCATAATTCTCATTAGGTCTGTAGCCTTTTGTATGACTTACTAATATGAATGAGGATTTGGTTGGTAGAGGAAAATTTAGAAGTGTCTGATTCCTTCCTTCCTCCCTTCCTCCCTCTGTTACCGGCAGCCAGGCTCGGCTTGTCCTCTCACACTAAACAAATGACTCAAAAGTCCAAAAGTTGGTGTAAGAATTCGAAGGTTTATTCAGATAACTGGCATCTGGGGGATGATGAGGCTATAGTCATCCCACCTTCTGATGCCTGTTTTAGGGTTTACAAAGGGAAAGGAGTGGGAAGGTGAGGTAAGGGTTTTGTCTGGCAGGAAAAGGGCGAGGCTGGTCATGAGATCAGTAAAGGGTCTTGAGTCAGATGTTAGGGTCCCATGATGGACTAGGTGCTTTGGTGTCATGGAGTCTGTAGTTGATGGATTGGTCAGTTTCAAGCCCTTGATGTTATTTCAGGGTTGGAATCCTTATCACCTAGGGGGAGCTCAAAGACAATAACCTCAGTCAAGCAGCACTGGAACATAAAAATACCTGACTCATACCTCTAACTAATGTGGATGCAATTTTCCTTTAAGCAAGAAGGTGAGTTAATCAGCTGGGGCACCGTGCCTTTCTCTTGGATTTCCTCTGTTTGCAGTTAGCTAAGAAAAACAAGAAAACTTAGTTTCAATCCTTAATTGTAGGTGTGAAACATCTAAAGTAAATCTACATAAGAGGATGTAAGGGGAGAAAAACAGAAATAAACTTTTGAGAAGGATCTTTTGGGGCCATGATTTCATATCCGGGCAGTTTCAGCCGTACGGCCAGTTTCTCATTTCCTCTGCTAACCTTAAGGAATCGATAATTATCAGTTCCCAAGTTAATGTCTAACTGAAATTTTCTGCTTGGTCCTAGCTACTCCAAAGACGGCTGTTCTCTGGCTGAGGTCCCTTTCACCTCCCTCTATCCTCTCCCTTCCCCCTTCCTCCCTTTGTTCTTCCATTAAATAAAATTACAGAAGGCCATTGTTTTGGACTAAGCTCCCAGACTTGGCCTTAACAGACTAGACTAAAAAGCAAAATGGAGTCACTCCTGCTAAATTTCCAGTGGCCAAGTAAAACTAAGTAATTATCTGACCTTCCCATACGGAGAGAGAACAGCCAATTTTCCTAACAGGCTAGTTTAAATCTTCAACAGGTATGATAATGGAGTTTCCTCTGTTTTAATCCTTACACAAAAGATGTAGTCTGAAGTTAATCTGATGTTAACAGTTACTTTCCTGTTGTTCATTGCTGATCATCCTCTCCCCACCTTACAAGGAAAGTAACTTTGAAATTACCAGCTCATTTTTTGTTATTTCTGCTTTCTTCAGCTCTTTTTCTGTCTGTAAAATTAACCCCTTTTGCTCAGCTCATTGGAATACGTATTCTATTTTATGGAATAATGTGTTGCCTGAATCTACAATCACAATAAAGCCAATTGAGATCTTTATTAAATTTGTTGTAATTTTGTTCTTTGACCCTTTCTTCTTTCCTTCCCTCCCTCCCTCCTTCCTTTTCTTTAAAACATAGTCATTAAGTATCTAGTACACATTTTGTACCATCTTTGTACAAATTTTGTGAAGGATTCCCCAAAGCGTAGATGAAGATGTCTTTGCCTTCAAGGATGCTGTAGCCTAGGAAAATGAAATGAATATACAGGAAATATTAAATGTCTAGTAATAATAATAATAATACAATTTACGTCACAAGTTAGACTAGTAACTACCAAATTCTATAAGGATAATACAGACTCAATGTGCTCAGAGCAGGGGAAGAGTATGAGTGAACTCAGGAAATGTTTCACAGAAGCGGTAGGACTGTAATAGAGCTTTTATGAAAATGTAGGCTTGGGATAATTGGAAATATGGCAAAGGGACACATCCTAGGTAGAAAGCAGAGTCTGCAAAGCTGCTTTCTATTTGGGAAGATCTGCCTGTGACTGCTTCAGAGCAAAGACTGTGCCTTTAACCACTGACTGTCCAGCAAAGGGCCTGGAACCTGGAGCACGTGGTACATGCTGAATGAATGCTGAGTGCAAGGGTAAGATTCCAAACAAAGCCACGAGGACATCCGCACTTGGCTCATATACCTGAGGTTGTATATTTTGATATTTAAGATTTAGGGAGCAAAGTGTTTTATTTTCATTTTTTGCTTTGCTTTTATGTTTAAGTCTATAACGGCCACTGTAGACAGAGGCTTTAGCCACTGTCTAGGAAGAGACGTATTTTACGACAGATGTGTGATGAAGACAGGGAGGTTGAATACTCATAACTTACCTGATTACAGTCCCTGAACAAGAAGCCACATTATGACTCCATCCTCTCCACTTTTCCTTTCAAATAAAGTGGATCTTGGTAAGCTTTTCAATGAATAAGATCCTAACTTTCCCTTTTTAAGAGCTGCTTATGAATTTGGAATTATTATTTTTTTAATTACATTCAAGGTACCATAAATTAGGATAAAGTGATATGTTCAATTTTAGCACAATGCCACAGCCAATGAGTCTATCAGGGGAAATGACCCAAAATACACATCTGTCCGTGTCCCCAACTTTTATTATTATTATTTGGCACCTGGCCAGTATGGGGATCAGAACCCTTGACTGTGATGTTATCAGTACCACTCTTCCACAAGTAAACTAACTGGTCAGCCCCAAGTTCCCAACTTTTGGTAAAAAAAAAAAAAAACAGACAAACAAACAAACAAACAAACAAAAAACCCAGAAGAAATGACCTTTTGAAGCATTGTATATCATATAAGATTATGGTAGATGCACAGAAATAAAACAGCGTTATTCTCTACCCCCGAGACTTTTTTTCCTTGTGGTGAACTTGGTTCAATTTAGATGGAAGAATTGTCTTTCATCCTTCCTGCTTGTAAATAGTAATATGCAATCTGATTGGTTCAGCTGCCAATAGTTTTGCATTTCTTCCCCACCTGCATAGTTGCACACATGCCCCAAAGTTTGAGATCTTATTGCTAATTTGCTAGATTTATTGGGTGATTTTTTTACTATGCTCTTCAGGGGCAGAAGTAAAAAAAAAAAAAAATCCATATTATGATGCAGCTTTAATCTAGTGAATACTGTTAGGAACTCATAGAGATGCAGCTATAAATTCAAAATGCACAAAAAGTGCTAAATGGGGGAAGTGGGTGGGAAGGACATTTGTTCACATCACTTGGACTTAGAAAGCTGGCATCCATATTTCCCAGTATTAAGGAACACAACATCATGGGCAGCTACAGAAGTGCACAGATGTCAGGGAATTTTAGAACTATTCCATTCATTTTGGGGGGTCCTCAACAATTATTAAGTGAGGTTGATCTTACGTTCCTTAATGATGAAGCTTCAGGATCCAGAGTGCCAAGGATAAGATGCGGGTCAAGTATCTGAATGTCTTCCTAAGCCTACAACCTTGGGTAGCGCTCTTCAATGATCCTGGCTGTGAGGGTGACTGTGATTTGAAAACATGAGTTATTGTGCTTTGAGGGGTTACAACATGCCTTCTTTGTTTCTGTATCTACTGTGCCTAGACCTGTGCCAGGGACGAAGGAGGCCTGCAGCACGTTTGCTGAACTGAGTAAGTCTTTCAATGCCTAATAGAGACTACTGCTGTGGCTTTACCTCTATGAGTTTATCAAATGTGCATAGACCGAGTAAATCACTAGAAAAAATAAGAATACTATGATGGCTAACTTTTATGTGTCCACTTGACTGGATTAAGAGATACCTGGATGTTAGTAAAACATTATTTCTGGGTGTGTCAATGAGAGTATTTTCGATAAGATTAGCATTTGAATCAGTGGACTGAGAAAAGAAGACGCCCTTACCCATGTAGGGAGGCATCATCCAATCTGTTGAGGGCCCAGATAGAACAAAAAAGGTGGAGAAAGGGTGAATTCTCTGTTTCCTTCCTTCAACTGTGACATTCATCTTTTCCTACCCTCAGACATCCAGAACTCCTGGTTCTCTAGCCTTTAGACTCTGGGATTTACACCAATCCCCTCCCTGGTTCTCAGACCTTCACACTTGGACCAAATTATACCACCAACTTTTCTGGATCTCCAGCTTGCAAATGGCATATTGTGGAACTTCTTGGCTTCCATAATCATGTGAGCCAATTCCTATAATACTTATCCTCATAGATATATAAATTCTATTTCTCTGGAGAACCTTTACTAATGTAAGTACTATTTAACTTCCCATCTTCTCTAACTGGGCTGGAAGAAATTGGAAGAAGGGAGGATTCTCTCTGTTTTCTTTACTAGAAGTATAAATGAGTCCTGATGAATTGCAGAATCCTCAAAAAATCTGTTGCTTTTCTAAAGTGTTTTTCAATGGCCTTTTCTAGCACTTATCCTTAATCTACTCATTAAAATCATCTCCCTGACCATATTAAAATGTTCTAAGTTGACACCTGGGAAGGTGAGTTTATAATATTCATGTCCAGAACAATCAGATGTAAATGGTAGTGAGAAAATATACTCTACTGAGGCAGTTCCCAGAATGCTCTGTGCTCTCTCACCCCTGTCCCTTTGCACAAGCTCTGTCTAGAACCCCAGACTCTGCTGGTTACTGCTTTCCACAACAGTCAAACTAGGGATTATGTCTTCTGGGAATCCTTCAGTGCATTCTCCTCTGGGATAGGTGCCATTCCCTTGTACTCTCACAAATTCCTATATATTCACCAATTTGCTTCTCTGTCTTAGGCTACTGACTCAGTTTCTCCTGCATACACACACACCCCCAATTATGAACTCCTTAAAACAGGTCATGTATTTTATTCATCTCTGTTGTCTGTTTAACTAGTGCAATGTCTGGCAGATATTAGGGATTCAACACATGTTTTTGAATAAACAAGTAAGGATGTTCGAAAGAAATTATCCAATATGATTTGGCAAAGGAAAATGTGGTAGCAGGGGATAAGAAGTGCAAAGACTGTTTCAGGTATTTCTCAGATTGATCTAGTTTGTAAAAATCAACTGAAGTCCTTGGCCAAGAATGGTAAGCCTGGGTTCTCCAATCACTGGGAAGATGTCCTCCCCTTTTCCACAAACTGTTCCCCCAGCAAGAATGAAATGGTTCTTGTCACTTTCCTGAGCATAGAGACGAATGCTTCAATGGATTTTTCTGTGCACAGGATGCTTAAGAACCAGGATACTCAATGCTAGACTCAGAGTAAAGAGGAAAGACAGCATCCTTTAACCCTCGGCCCCACTTTACCATCTTGAATTCATGGCTGCACTGGGTCTGTCTGGATGAGCAGAATACCACTGATGGGAAAAAAAGGTTCAGTGAACCTCATAGGAAATAGATTCTTTACAACCTCAAAGGAAAAGATTATGCCATTTCCACAAGCATATTATGACTTATTCAGCCCACCTTGTCCAGATCTGTGTCAGGTGCTGGTCTATCAGTTGTGTGGGGTTGCTTGGATGACAATGCTGAAAGAACATATTATCCAGTTCCTTCTCTCCTGGGGCCAACAGCTTACAATATGGCCAAAGACAGAGAACAGTTCAAAGCCATATATGTTGACATATTTATTGAAAGGAGAAGAAAATCAAGTATCATAAATGTATGTTCATTAATTCCTGTTAGTGGTCCAGATGAGCAATTTCAGTATGACTGAAGTTATCAAGAGTTGAGAGGGGATGTTGTTATTCTCTTTGAGTCCTGAGGATATTGCAACCCTCTAACTGTGTTTGGTTCTTACCACTAGGCTCTCTCATATATGCCTTCAATCTTGCCTCCAAGTTCATCGAATAATTTGGAACCTGGCTCATAGCTGCTACCTTCACCCCACTGCCTGTCATGTTTTGGGGTGATTTCAAGGTCTGTGTGGACAACTGTCCCCAAACCCTGCACTCTTGATTTTTAATCTACTCAATCTTAGTGACACTCATGTCAACCCCTCTTAAGAAATCCCTGCTTAGCTCTATCTAGATTTTGATGTCACTGGAACTGTTTCTACTCTAAAATCATAAATCCAAGCTCTATGATCACCCAGGGAGAGAAAGGAACACTACTGGAGAAGAGAAGAAGGCAGAGATAGAACTCTGGGATACCACAGCATTCAGACATCAAGTAGTGGGAGAGGATTTAGCAAAGGACAGTGAGATAGGAAGAAAACCAGAGGGCATGGTGCCACAGTAGAACAAGACAAGTTTTTCTGGAGACAAAGTGGGGTCAACTATATCAATGCTATTGAGAGATTGATTAAGATAAAGAGAGAAAAATGTCTGTTGGATTTGGCAATGTTAATATCCTTGGTAACCTTGTAAAGTACAAGTTAGAGCCTAGGAATGGTATCCTGAACCATGCAAGGCTCTGAGCAAACACTTCCAGGAAGGTCCTAGTGACTGAAGGTAGAGGGGACAGCAGAAAAGGTATTGGCTCTTACACCATAGGGAGTATGATTTTTGAAAAACTGGAATAATCGATCAACTACGGAGCAGATTCTTGGAGATTATATTGAAGTTTTTAATCAATATCCTGAAAATATTGGGGAGAAGTTAAATAGCCTAAGGAGGACAAGAGAACAAAAACAATTATCAATTGGGTAGACAGGCAGATAATAGAACCAAAAAGGAGTTCAAACGGGGACTAGAATTGGAAATAAATATTTCCTGAACATATCCTGGCCATTGCTCCTTAAATAAAGAGGAGTTGAAAGTTGGATTAGAGAGAAAATTTCAGGGAGATAAAGGAATGTATAGAAAAGAAGAGGAAATTGGGACTGCTGAGGAATTCACAGGTCAAAACCAGACTCAGAAAGGGGTTTTGTCACAAGGCAGAACAAATGGAATGAATGAATGCAATCTCCTTAGCTGACCACAGCCCTACCTGTGTTCAGACTTTCAGTGTTATGCAGAGAGATAAGAGATTAGTTAAAGCATTCTGCCTAATTAGACCAGGACTGTCACACACCATTCAGAGCAATGTTGCTTTGGACCAGCTAATGGATTCTCTGAGCCTCAGTGTATTCATACGCAATTTGAGATGTAATTTACCCAGTAAGTCATAGGAAACCATTTACTTTCCCATCTTTTTACTAACCTGCCTAAAGGATGGTAATTATCAAACTGACCAAACCCAAAACTAAGATTGTTTCTTATGAGGCATACATACATTCCAATGGAGCTGTGGGCCCAACAGAAGGAAGCTCAAAATAGCAATATCCAGAAAAGAAGTGCTGCTGAGACTCCATCTTTAGTCTCATGCATTATGCCTTTGTTTTAAAAGAGGCAGAAATCTAAGGAAGGAACTGGAACAATTTGCTCCAGGCTGGTGACAAATCCTGTGGGCTGGTTTGTAGCGAGAGGAGTCGCTATCTCATTGTCAGCTCTCTCCTCTCTTTCCTGATGTGTCAAGACAATTCAGACGCCGTTTTGTTTTTAAAAAACTTACATAATCCTTTTTTCAAACATGAATTGGGAACCTATTGTGTGCTGGGTATAGAAAAATAAATTTGGATGATGTGGACTCACTGTCCAGTGAGGGGGATGGATGTATATCACAGAGTTAAAATAAGTGCAGGTGCTATAACACATGTGGAGTGCACATGGTGGTGTCTCTCCAACCTCCATCCTGCCTGGCTTGTGCTGGCAGTGTGGGTGATTGACCCCAGCCTCGGGAGTGGGCTTTGTTAACCCTGCCTGCATCAATGTCTTCACTGGACTAGCTTTAGTTCAGCACTCAGTGTGCCCATCTGTAGCTCTGCAAGAACGTTCAGACTGATAACAGTAGCAAACATTTTAAAGTACCTACCTTAAGCCATAGGTAAGCTACAAAGCAAGTTATTAGTGCCATTTC
This sequence comes from Cynocephalus volans, assembly GCF_027409185.1. Taxonomy (NCBI): domain Eukaryota; kingdom Metazoa; phylum Chordata; class Mammalia; order Dermoptera; family Cynocephalidae; genus Cynocephalus; species Cynocephalus volans. The sequence goes on from NC_084473.1 coordinate 46,194,701, forward strand.
CCAAACAGATAAGCTGAGAATCTTAGAGGTCAAACAAATCGTCTGTTTTCATGTGTTTCACAATTATTGAAAGGCTCATTCAGCAGAGACTGTTAGTCTGTATCCCCAGAGTTTCTGATTTGGTAGGTCTGGGGTGAGGCCATAGAATTTGCCTTTCTTTTTTAAATTTTTTTAAAAATTAATTAATTAATTTATTTATTTTAAATTTTATTTTGTCGATATACATTGTGGCTGATTATTGCTCCCCATCACCAAAACCTCCCTCCCTTCTCCCTCCCCCCCTCCCCCCCAACAATGTCCTTTCTGTTTGCTTGTCGTATCAACTTCAAATAATTGTGGTTGTTATATCTTCTTCCCCCCCCCGGTTTGTGTGTGTGTGTGTGTGTGTGTGTGTGTGTGTGTGTGTGTGTGAATTTATATATTAATTTTTAGCTCCCACCAATAAGTGAGAACATGTGGTATTTCTCTTTCTGTGCCTGACTTGTTTCACTTAATATAATTCTCTCAAGGTCCATCCATGTTGTTGCAAATGGCAGTATTTCATTCGTTTTTATAGCTGAGTAGTATTCCATTGTGTAGATGTACCACATTTTCCGTATCCACTCATCTGATGATGGACATTTGGGCTGGTTCCAACTCTTGGCTATTGTAAAGAGTGCTGCGATGAACATTGGGAAACAGGTATACCTTCGACTTGATGATTTCCATTCCTCTGGGTATATTCCCAACAGTGGGATAGCTGGGTCGTATGGTAGATCCATCTGCAATTGTTTGAGGAACCTCCATACCATTTTCCATAGAGGCTGCACCATTTTGCAGTCCCACCAACAATGTATGAGAGTTCCTTTTTCTCCGCAGCCTCGCCAGCATTTATAGAATTTACCTTTCTAATAAGTTTCCAGATGATATTAACTCTGCTAGTCTGGGGACCAGGTTTGGAGAACCACAGCTCTAATATTTGTTAGTATCTGGCAGAGCTGGGTTCTTGTAATTAAGTCTGTCTGTCTGCCTGTGATAACTGTGCCCTTTCTGCTACACCATACTTTCTCCTCTTGCACAAGTATCATTCTTAAAGTTTCTTTTATAGAAGCTTAGCTTAACAACAACGACCAAAAGTTATATGGAATGAGTTCGGTAAACACAGATACTCTACTGCCTTTTCAAGTGGGGCAAACATACATCCCAAGATACCTGGGATAGTTCTGTTTTGTGTCTGTTAATCTGGCATATGCTTAATAGTTCTCCATTTTCCTCTGATGTGAGAGAGGAAGGAATCTCAGCTTTAGACAGCTGTGCCACATCCAGGGTGTGTTGCTTCCTGGGTGACTTTGCTACTTACCACCTGGCTGTTTACTGACATGTGGAGACAAAAGGCAAGACATGCTGTGGACTTAACATGCTTGGGGGTAGGGTGGGGTCTGCTCACCAACATTCATAAAAACACACTAGTAAATCTAAAACCCCATACTTAACATAGTGCTTGCTAGGTGTCTAGTACTGTGCAAAATTGGTATACATACATACACACATACGCACACATGCGCACCAACCTTATCCTATTTATAAAAGTGGATTTGTAAAAAGTTTCTTAGGTTGAACATTCACTGTACACATGAGCCAATTACATTCATAAAGGGAGAAACCTTTCTTGGTTCCAAGTTTATCTTCTAATACCCAACAAATTTTAAACAGCTGTCAGCTGTCTGTCCCAATCCTAGGCCTAATTCTAGAACCATTCTAAAATCTACATCCTCTGTGAAGACTAATTTACCCACTTTTCTTTGGTTAACTTTTCTCAACCTCATGAATCAAGTTACATGCCCTTCTAGGTTGTCATCCTTCAACCTCCATCTGGGCTGATAACCTTCCTTTATGGAACAAGGGCATCTGTGCTAAACTCTATTCTATCATTCATTGTATTATGTTGGGATTGTCTGTTTACTACTTCTGTCTACCAGTGAGTGCCAGATAGGGATTATGTATTTACAAATCTATGCATCTAGTGCCACCAAGGTCTAGCACAGTGTCTGACATATAATTTGTGCTTAGTGCATATTTGTTGAACCCAATTGAGCTGTCTATGTGGGTCTCATCTATCACTGAACCCCCAGAACACGGGTGATACTCAACAGGGCTGAAATGCCTCTCTCAAGAGGGAGTATTGATTCCTAAAAGATGAAAAAAAATGTAGACATTAAAAGGGCCACAGCACATAAACATACACAGTATATCTGTGGTATTACAATTTCATGGTGAAGTATGATTAGGAGAAAATGTCTAAAAAGGTTCCTTGGGTCATAATTGAAAAGAGGTTGAGAAACACTGCTCATGTTTCCAGAAAAATGGCCAGAAGATCATCACCCCAGGAACAGCATGAGTGTTTTCTAAAATGCACATTACAGTCTCCACTCCAGATTTCCCACTTCACTCACTTTGAAAAAGACAGAGACTGGCACACAGGAGGTGCTCAATAAATGTCTGCTGAATAATTTGCTCTCCTAACTTCCCATTTTCAGGACCATCACAGGATATCTTTCCTGCATAGATTCCCTCTTGCCAAGTAATTTTGCATTCTCACTGACTGTCTCATATTTATTGCATTTGTTACTCAAAGAAAACAAAATAGCCATAGTTGAATACTTTCTAGACAGTGGAACACCATCCACAACGTGGGAAATCATGCTTATTTAACTCTGGCTGGGTTAAAATGTTGAGCTGGGCTAGACTCCACATTCTCAGGCCCCACTCTCACCTTCAGAATGGATGATATCTCGAGTCTAGAAGGAAATCTAAAATTCCTTTCTTTCTGTCCTCAGCCAGAGGTTACTACTTCCAGAAGACCCTTTTTGCCCCACCATCACAGGACTTAACTGCCCCAAAGGCCCTCTAACAGGGCCAGGAAAATCAGCTTTCCAAAGGCATGATAAATACGTGACTCATAAGAAGCCCCTGCCAAGGGCCGCTTCAGAGGGTGTCAGGAAATGCTGAGCTATTTCGTTTTTATTGTATATGCAGTTATTAATATTCCTGCCAGGACTAGCGATGCCTTCTTGCTTTTCTCCCTTGGGTGAGCTCTTTCATCTTTTTCGTCTTTCCATTCTATTTTCTCCTTCTGCTATAAACCTTGATCTATTTATTTCCTCCATCCCCATTCAGTGTCTGTTATCCTTTGGGCAATTGTCCTGAATTATTTAATAGCTGCTCCAATTTTTTTTCCTGTTCACTTCATCCCTTGTTTCCTTCTCTTGTTCATTTGTCTGGGTTCCCTTCTGCCCATGTATACAATTCATCCAGCAATCCTCTTCTTTCTAAACCATAAATCATGGTGGAGAAGATTGTGTTTGGACACAAGACAGGAGAGATGCTGCCCAGATGGGTGGACAGGGGAGGAGCATGCATTGGTGACTTGCTTTTAGAAGATAACAGATATGATCATTTTTTCGGAGAGCACAGCAGGCAGCCTGTAATTGGTAATGAAGATTCATTTTTCCATCATTTTGCTAGACTGTACTGAACTTGGGTTCACTGTGTCTGCAGTTTTCTTACTTTTCTACTGAGCATTTTTCCTGGCAGCTCTGGGTCAAGGTAAAGGGAAAATAATGTTGTTATTAAGAAAAATTTTATTCTAACTTTGAAATTTTCATGTTTGTCACCAGCTAGAAAAGTAGTTTCAAAAGGAAGAAATTCTCTTACACACAGCTTCACACCAGTCCACATACACATTTGAGAAACTTGTGACATTGGATAAGTTAGTCCTTTGAGGACATTTTCTAAATCTTTTTTTCTTCCAGGAGACTTGCGATAGAAGGCACCCATTGTCTCCTGCAGCTCTCTCTCTCCAATCTGGAGAAAAAGAGGACTGTAGAATAAAATGGTTAGGTATAGAATGAGAGCCTCCTACCAAGGAATATTGCAATTAAGAGGACCAAGGAGGAAGCCTAAACCAAAGGAAAAAACCTCTATATGCATTTTAACCTTCTGGCAGGTCAGTGGGGGAGATACTTTTGGAGTAATGACAGGGCATATTGATATTTCCTAAATCTTTGTTATCATCTTCTCCTACTTGAGCAATATACTCAAGCAATTTCTCAAGTGAGGAGAAATCAGCTACATGCCTTGTGATGTCCTTCGTTCATTGCTTAGATGCTCTTTGGCCTAATTTCATGATAGGGATGCTAACCAGTTGGATACTTACAGGTGAGTGCTCCCAAAAACAAGCTTTGTGGAAGGGTATGTAGAATTTGCATTCTGTCTGTGGCTATTTACATTCTCTTAACTCAAGTATAAAGCTTGTTTATTCAACCAATATTTCCTCAGTTCTTCTACGCAAAGCAATGGGTATCTCTGAATGACAGACAAACAAAATCTAGGGTTATGTCTTTACATCCATGGTCAATTCTCTGCCCTGTAGCAGGAGAGAGAATATATTTCAGTATTTGCTAAATTGTGGTCCCTTTGGAGCATTAGAGCCATGTGGTGCTAATGAGTATTTGGGGGAAAATGGGTTCCAGGGTGAAATAAAAGAGGTAACACTGGGAAAATGAAGTTAAAGAAAGTTTCTTATCACTGGGCTTCATAAAGTCTTTGATATGCTAATGGTGTTGGAGGTCGTAGGACCAGAGAGTAGAGTTCTTTCAGATTTTATCGTAGGAAAGGCTGCCTAATCCAATGTGGAAAGTGGTTAAGTGCTACAAGAGAGATACAAATACAATGATTTGAGTGAATTATTTCCAAACTAGAAAAATCAAGGACTCCAGAGAGGTGATAGCATTTAAATTGAACTCTAAAGGATGGGTAGAATTTGGAATTGGGAATTGTGAGGGCAGGGTATTCAGAAGCACACCTGAAAATAAAATCAAAGAGATAGAAAACTGGACACATTTATGTAAAAGATTAGGTGAGGTGGACAGAATAGCTTGTTGAAAAGTCAATAGTGATAGATAAGGGCTAGTAAGGTAGATTAAAATTTTGGAAGGAACCTGTCTTTTTGGTTATTGCTTTTTTTCAATAGAAGTGATAAACACTTCCTCTTTCTGGTATTAAAAAACCCTCCAGGAATAATGACCAGCGTAGAGTTTAAAAGTTTGGGCAGTGGAGACAGACTTAGTAGCTTGTGTTTTTGAGCAGGTTGTCTCACATCATACGGATCCTCTATTTTCTATCTGAAAAAATGGGGATAACCATAACGACTCCTTGGGTTTTTGTGGTTATTAAATGGATGTTCCATGTAATCTGTTCAGCATAGCATCTGATATATAGTAATTACCTAAGAAATATTAATTGTTTGAGTTAATACTTTCTGTGAAGAGAGATAAATACAAGAAAAGGTGTTCTCAAAAAAAAAAAAAAAACAAGAACACTGATCAATTCTACCTGCTTTGACTAGCGTCTGTTAATTCTTTTATTTTTAGGTTTCCTGTGACCCAGATTTACTTCTATACTTGTACATTTTAAATATGGTAATTTAGCCATTTCAGGTCTCATTTTCTGGGTCTTTGGGAATTTTACTTTTGGTAATATCTGCTCTATCTTTACTGTGTTAACAGTGTATGTTTAACAACCGGCTTTCCCATAACACACACACACACACACACACACACACACACACACGTGCGTGTTTATTATGAATTTTACTGATATAAAGGACGTGTAGCATACAACTTACAAATAATAGCTACGTAAACAGTACTCTTTATGGTAAATTCTATAAAGCCAATTGATCAGCATAAACTGTTTTTGTTGATTTTTGTTGAGTTATTTTATCTATAAACAACCTATGGCTGCAATTGATGAATAAGGGTAATTCCAATAGGAATATTAGCTGAAAATTTCCTTTACATTTAAGAGAAAGATGAAAGTAAAACAATGAAAATGTATATCAGAAATTTATTTATTTCTCAATTACACGAGAATTTTTTTTGTTGAATCAGATGTTTTTGAATACTAGAAGAATATTTCCTCAATTTTTTGTGCTATTAACAAGGTGACAACTACAGAATGACATACATAACTTAAATGTGCATCATGACTATTTTCTCCATCACTTTTAAAAATCTAGACAATCAACAAGGCAATAAATCAAACCCCAACTATAGGGTTTTCTTATTTCTGCTGTTGGGGCTCAGAAAAGAATGCCCCAAAATGAAGGCCTCAAATGAAGCCTCAGAAGCAAAATTTCTCTCTGACCTTCTCCTGCCCTTCTGTCTCTCAGTCTCATTCTCCCCCAGGGTAAGCCATAGAAACTAGAATCATTCTTCCCCAAGGCCAGTCATAAACCTAAAATTATGACTCTACCTTTCTGCCACTTTTCTGTGTAAGAACTGGCCTTAAAGAGTTTCTGTGACCTGCCTTGTTTGATTGCAGGACATAAGACCTTCATTCCAGAGAGCGTTCTGCTCCATACTTGGAAAGAAGGAATGCTACAGAGAGAGGTCAAGAAAAATCTGAACAGTCAAGCTTTGCTGGGTTCCCCCATCAGTCTATTACTATTAGATCAGACCCTTTCTGTCCAATCATACTTCTACACTGCTGTCCGTGCTTCATCAAACCTAAGCATACAAATATATAGCTCACCCTGGATCTTTGGGTCTTCCATCTGAAGTCTCCCATGTCACATAAAACTGTGATCACATAAACTTGTTATGCTTTTCTCTTGTTAACCTGTCTTTGTTATGTGGGTGTCAGCTGTGACCTTGATGATGAGGAGGAAAGGGTTCACCCCTTTTCCACCCCAACACTGGGATACAGATACTCTCACCATATCCAATTTGAATAATAGTAAATTGTAATAACTTAATTAGGAAGTGATGAGTTTTGAGAATTTGTTTTAAATATATTTTATTTAGCTGTAAATTTATATAATTTAATTTTAAATATGACCCTGTTTAACAACCAACTTGCCAAATTCCTGAAAATTTAACAATCAAATACAGAGGGTAATCAGATATCAAGGGTGGGGGGGTTCTTGCTAACCTGACTTTACAGGTTCTCACTAAAACTGGATTATATAAGGAAGTGCCCAGAGGAGCCTAGGAGAAGCTTCAGAAGCCTGACTAAAGTTTGGTCAGGTGAAGAGTCTTAGTTACAATAAATTAGCTGAAGGTGGCATTTATGAAGATGTTGGTACTGAAAAACCATTCTCAATGGTGAGATGCTGAAAGAGCCCTTTCTCCTGCTTCCTCCCCTGTAGCTTCTTGTATTGTGAAGGAGGCATTTCCTGCTGCCATTTTTTAGCATAAACCTATCTCCACTGGTGCCATTTTAATTTGGTTCTAGTTACCCTCAATCCTGCCTGTTTTAATCTCATCACAGCACGTTCTAATAACATTTCTCAGCTTGTGTTTTTGCTACTTGGCATTGGCAACTCTTAAAATGAATGCTGTATTTCATGGAGAGGCACATGGTTAAGCACTAGATCAAATATCACAACTCTGGTCAGTTTCAGGGGGGTATTCTGACAGGATATATATTTCTGAAACAAATTTCATGCATGGAGATTTAGTCAATTCACCAGCATTACAATTTTGCTCAATGATTAACCTATAGCTTCAATTTATATCATCAAAATATATCCTCTCCAGAAAATATCAGTGATAACCTGCTGTGATTCATTCTTAGTACAGTCCCTAAAATCCTATAAATGAGAAATGTCTGAGTTTGAAGGCATCCTGTCTCCAATCTGATACTTTTCATAAAGCTATGAGTATCATTCTTTCTGTAACTCGTGAGTCACTGAGGCCAAATGGAGGAATTTTTCCAAGCCATTCTAAAGGCATGGGAAATAAAATTATATACCAGCCTTATCCTGCTGAGGTTAGAATTAATTCTAATTACTAATAATGGACTTATGAACAGCAATCGCATAGGTGTGGCTGTTCACAGCACATTTAAATTATGTAAAGACTAGTCCCTAGGTACAAATATCTCTGTATTTCCTCCCAGACTCCTCTTCAGAAGGATGCAGCTGGATATTGGGACCAGCATTCCACAGTTGGCTGCCCTTCAGGAAAATGTTTAAAGGCATATTTCCCTACCAAGACTATGTCCACTACTTCCACTGAAAGCCACTGAGCTGATGTGTGTTTTTATTCCTTAGAATGTACTTGAGTAATTTTCAACTTAAGCTGTTTTCTTTTTCTTTTCAGTCTGTTATTACAAAGGCTTTTCTGCAGTGTTGTTCCAGACCAAGGCATAGTCAATATTTATGTCATTAGTAGCTTGGTAGTGCTCCTCATATCTTTGGGGGTCTTTTCTTTTACCTCCTCCCATCCTATGCAAAGACATGTTATCCTTCATATTAAAAGTTAGTGTGGGTGGTGAAATCCAATGATCTCAAAGGCAGTGCAGTGATTTTCATGAGCATTAGTGCCCACATTGTTTAGAGTATGTCATGATGCCGCCACACACAACCGGAGAAAATTAGGACAAGTGTGTGCTTAGCATTTCTCAGAGAAATAGAAATGCTCCCTTTTGGCAAATGTTCCTCTGAGAAGGCCATGCTGAATGTTAAAAATACTGGTGTACAATTACCAAATGAAAACCGAGCTACTTATTCACTTTATTCTTTCCCCCACAAAGTTCTATATATGGGGATCTTGACGTCTTTCCAACCTCTCCTTTTTCCCTTTATTCTTTCCTTGTTTCTTTCCTTCCTTCTTCCATCCTTTCAGGCAATTGAGTAGATTCCCTATTGGCAGTTCAATAAGCTTTTGATAAAATGAAACCATTTGTCATAAATGAATATGCCTAAAGTTCCCTCTGGGACTCACAGTTAAAGGGGGTGGTGATTAAATACAATACAGGGCAGTATTCAAATGTTGGAGTCAAGCATTCACCCCTCTCCCTGAATAATTTTTCTCTGACCTATTACATGTGACCCTTTGCAGGGATAAAGCATTGACCACTGTAAAAGAGCAAAATGTTGAATACTTATCTTAAATCTGTTTATTTCTCCCAATCTCCATAACCAAACCACCATGAATTCTTACCGATATTATTACAGTAACTTCCTAATTGGCCTTTCTACTTCCACTGTTATGTGTTCTACAGATGTATTCCATAGCTTCTAGACTGATCATTTATGAATGCAAACCAGAGCATATCACAACATGCACACTCAGAACAAAACCCAAACACCTTATGACTTACAGAGCTCTACATGACCGGGACCCATTCGCTTCTATTTTATCTCCCCACTTTACACCTCAGCTGCCACGCTCTGGCTACACTTCCTTTCTGTGTTTCAAACTTAAACAGTCTCCCTTATTAGGACCTTTGCATATAGCCTTTCCCTATGCCTGGGACACTTTATTCTCCCTGATATTTATATGGCCAAATCATTCTTGTCATTCAGATCTCAGCTTAAATATCACCTCGTACAGAGGCTTTTCTTTAGAGCCCTAAATGTATTAGCTGCCCAACTAATCTTTCTCACATTGCCCTATTTTAATTTTTTGGATATCTCGGAGCATTAATTGATTTGTTCTTATTTATTTGTTTTTGTTGTTTACATTTGTTGTTTATGAAAGTTTGGTTTCTTTCTGACCAGAATGTAACTTGATGACAGAAGGAACTTTTCTGTCCCGCTCAATATCACATCCTCAATGCTTATGATGGTGAATGGCACATGTAGAGGTGAATAAATACTTGGCAAATAAATAAATACATGCGAGAAGTGCAAATAGACCACATACACAGAGAAATCTGTCACTGACGTGTCACTTACTGCTCCCCTCCTTACCCAGCTTATGTTCCATCCCCTTGATAATCTCTCCCTGCATTTCCCTCAGCTCCCTTTCTCCTCTCTCCTTTCAGCCATTATCCCTGGTACAACTCCAGTGCTGGATAAATCCTACTGTCTACCTACTCTTAGCCTGACCCCAGGCAGCTGAATATGAGTAGAAACACACAGGCTTGCTGGGTCCATTTTAACTCCAGGATCATAAACTTCAAATGGGAACATGTTGCCACCTTACAATTACGCTACCACATTTAACCCATTCTGGGACTCATAGCTTTTCACATTTTAACATTTTTGAAATCAAGATGCAATTTACAGTAAATGGCAACCTCTGTAATCAAGACAGCAGCTGTGATATTACAACTTGGTTGCATTCCTGGGAGCATGGTTCAACTGAAAGGCAACCCCTCTACTTTTCAGTCAAGGTGTAAGGACCATTTAAAGAAAGATTATGATCTCTGCTTCTGGTTTAAAATTCTTCCATTAACACTTTCTGGTAGAAAAACACCAGCATCAATCTTGTAGAAAGGATATCTGTATTCACACTCTGTAATCCTCTCCTCTCATTCTCTAATTGTTTCCATGGAGACACTAACAAAATATTTCAAAAAAGTAATATATTCACATAATTCAAAAATCAAAACAATTAAAAAGTTTGTAATGAGAGGTCTTCCTTCCATCTCTGTTCTGTCTTCCTGGCTCCTCTCCCTCCCCTAACAGGTAACTATTTTATTAAACTTCTTGTGTATCTTTCCAATGATTATGCCAATTGAACCAAAGTAAATGTATATTCTTGTTCTATCCCTTTCTCACCCCAAAGGCACCATAAAATGCAAACTTCTTTCACATTAACATAACAACAGATACAACAGGTGTTTTCACATAACAACAGATACAACAGGTTATTGCATATTAGTACGTAGAGTTCTCCTTTATCATGTCTTCAGCTATACACATTACACAAGGCAGATATTCCATGGTTTGTTTAACTCGCCTTTATTTGTAGCCACCTGGTTATTTTCAATCAATTGCGATTACGAAAATGCTACAATAACTCTATGCATACATAATCTATTATAGATATAAATGTGTAAAATAAATCCCCCCAAATGGGGTTGCTGGTTCAAAGAGAAAATGTATGTTGTGAGTTGAATGGTGTCCCTTAGAAAGATATATTCAAGTCCTAACCATCATAACCTGTGAATGTGACCTGAGTTGGAAATAGGGTCTTTGAAGATTTAATCAAATTTAAGTGAGGTCTTACTGGATTAGGGTTAACCCTAATCCAATGACTGGTTTCCTTATAAGGAGAGGGAAATTTAGAAAGAGACACACAGGGAAGAATGCGACGTAAAGATGGAAGCAGAGATTGGAATGATGTGTCTACATACCAAAGAATGCCAAGGATTTCCAGCAGCCACCAGAAGCTAGCAAGAATCAAGGAAGAGTTCTGTTCCACAGCCTTCTCCATGGGCCTGTCAATATCTTGACTCAGACTCCTAGTCTCCAGAAATGTGAAGAAATAAATTTCTGTTGTTTTAAACTACCAAATTTGTGGCACTGTGTTATGGCAGACCAATACAATGCATTTGTAATTGTGATAAATTTTCCTGGATTACCCTCCACGGACATTGCACTAAGCTGCCCTCTCACCAGCAAAACATGGCAGAAGTTGTTATCCCTTAGCATCACCAACAGAGAATCCTGTTAAACTTCTGGATTGCTGTCATCTGATAGGTAATGATAAATGCTACTATAGTGCATTTTTAATTTATATTTTCCTTCTTTTTTGAGTAAGTGTCTTGCCATATGTTTAAGGGCTATTAATTTTTCTTTTTCTGTGAATTCTCCGTTTATATCTTTTGTCATTTTTTTTTTACTGTTGGTTATTATCATTGTGTTTTCATTTATAATTATATTAGAGGATTAGTTCTTTGTGGTATATATTGTAAATATCTTTTCCAGTCTATTTTGAAACACTGATTTGCTAAATTTATGTTTAGACTAATTTATTAATCTTTTTCGTGGCTTGTGGAATTTGAGTCATGGTTAGAAACATTTTCTCTACTCCCAGTTTGTAAAGGCATTCATCTTATTTTTTTCAGAGCTTTTTTTTTTTCTTTCATCGAAGCAGTTCATTGGAAATCTTGAAAAGATAAAGTTGGATTCAACTTTATCTTTTCCAGATGGTACACAGTTTATTTCAACACCATATATTTTTGAAATGTTACCTTTATCATATACTGAGTTCTCTTATATATTTGGATCTATTTCTGGAAATTCTATTTTGTTATATTGGCTTGACTTTCTTTGCATGTGCCAGTAGAAACCTGTCTTACTTTTTGAAGTTCTATGATATGTTTTAATATGTAAGCAGGCTAGTCAATCTCACTACCCAGTCTATCTAATGACCTCACTCCAGTTAATCCTCCACTTTATACAAACTGCTGTTATCAAGATTTCTTATGAACTTCATGTTGCTAAGACAAATGGTTGTTTTTCAGTTCTAATCTAACTAGATCAGTCAGTGACATTTGACATAGTTGAATGGTCTCTTCCTAAAATACTTTCTTCAAATAAATAAATAATTGATAAGTTGAACTTTTAGAAGGAGAGAGTAGAACTATGCTTACTATAGGCAGAGGAGGTGGAGATAATGAGAGACTGCTTAATGGACACAAAATTACAGCTAGATAGGAAAAATAAGTTCTAATGGTGCACAGTCAAGTCAGGCATTTATAATTAACAATAAATTACTGAATGTTATCAAATGGGTAGAAGAAAGTAGATCAAATTTTCACATCATAAAGAAATGACTAAGTTTTGCAATGTGTATATGCAAATTACCCCGATTTAATCATCACTCATTGTATGGGTGTATTGAAATATAACTGTACCTCATAAATACATACAATCGACACACTTCAATAAAAATAATACTTTCTTCAGTTATAGCCTCCTCTCTTGGTTCTCTTCCTACTTCACTGGTTGCTGCTTCTCAATCTCTCTTGCACATTTTTTCTCATGTCTCTGACCTGTACATGTTTCATATGCCCCACGGCTTAGTCTTCTAACATCTTATCCACCCTCTCCATACTCATCTTCTGGATGATCTTGTCTAGGGACACAACACTAAATACCATCTGTATCCTAATAAAATCCTAATTTTATATCTTGAACCATGCACTCTCCTGTGAACTCCTGACTCATATACCAATGGCTTATTCAACATTGGTAGTTGTACTTAAAAATTACTGTCTCCAAAACTGACTTCTTGGTTTGCCTCTATAACATCTGCTCTTCCTTTCAGGTGAACAAACCAAAATCCTTGGAGTAATCTTCTTTCTCAAAGCTCACATCCATTCCATCAGAAAATGCTGTCAGCTCTAAATCAAAATATTTCTGGAACCTGAACACTTTTCGGCATCTCCACTGCTATGTTCTGGTCCAAGCCATGGTCATCTCTTGGCAGGATTATTGCCATATTCTCCTGCCTGGTCTCTCTGCTGCTACCTAGAGTTTATTCTTCCCACAGCAGTCAAATACATACTCTATAAGACATATCTGATCTTGTCACTTTTCTGCTTAAAATTCTCCATAGGAGTATCCCATCTCACTTAGGGCAAAGCAAAGACCAAAATCTTTGTCATGACCCAAGGGCCCTAAATAATGTGCTCTCTAGGATGACTTCATCTCCCACCACCTTGCACACTCTTCCAGCTGCACTGCCTCCTCATTCCTCAAACATGCCAGCACTTTCTTACCATAGAGACTTGCTACTTGCTATTCACTAATATTTTATTAAATCTTCATAATTCTACATCACGATGATGATTATTCTCATTTTGCAGTTGAAAAAGTGAGGCACAGAGAGTATAGTGTTTTTTCCAAGTCTGTACAGTTAGTACAAGGTCAGGGAGCAACATTCCCCAAATCTATGATGTTAGTGGAAACCCTAAGGATGAGCAATTATTTAATAAACCATAATAAATAAAACAGCAAGGAAATATATCCAGATACTCTTTTCTACACCACTGTGACCTGTGATCTTCATTCTCCTCTGGACCTAGTCTAAATTCAACACATCCGTATTTTCTGTGGCCTGTACAGTAGTAAATGACATTATAGTACAGGATCAGAGAGCTCCCTGTGCTTTACATGTCATAATTCTGTTAGTCCTCACACTACCCTTGGAGATAGGGGCTGAAGTAACTAAGTGCAAGGTTGCAGAGCAAATAAGTGCCAAAGCCAGAATTTGAGCCCAGATGCAGTGGCTCCAGAGTCCACAATCTGAACACAGGTCACTCTTTGTTAATCTCATATAAACCCAAGAATTTGAAAGTGTTGTGACTCCTACGTTACAATGGTAGAACTGAGGCAGATGTAGGTTCTGTTACTTGCTCATGATTACTCAACTATGAGAGTGAGAATGAAGTCCAGACTCAAGCCCAGACCTTTCCAATCCCATAGTGCTCATTTTTGTTTCTCTTTAATTCCTGCTGCTATATACTGAATATTTTTGTCCTCCCCCCAAATCATATTTTAAATCCTAATCCCCAGTGTTATAGTATTTGCAAGTGAAGCCTTTGAGAGGCCATAGGTCATGAGGGTGAAGCCCTCATAAGTAAGATTAGTGCCCTTATAAAAGATATCCTAGAGAGCTTTCTCACCCCTTCCACCATGTGAGGACACAGTGAAAAGTCAGCCGTCTGAGAACAAGGAAGTGGGCCCTCACCAGACACAGAATCTGCCAGCACCTTGATCTTGGACTTCCAGCCTCCAGAATTGTGAGAAATACATTTCTGTTGTTTAAAAGTCACTCACTCTATGGATTTTGTTATAGCACCCTGAACAGATTAAGACACCTGCATTCGCCCTTATTCCTCTTTTTTAAAATGTGGATTTCTCTGAGACGGTAATGCCCCTCTGCCTGTTCTTTACCAGCTCTCTTATGTGCAGAGGTGAGCACAGGCAGGAGAAAAGTGTGGGCGAGGAAGCGGGCACAGTGGAGGGACCCAAAGGGATTCCAGTGACTAAGGCACCTGTGTCCCAGGTATGCTATTCCATGACCCTGTTTCGTAGCATTTATAACCAGATACAGACCAATGCAATACAGACAAATACCTGAAGAGACAGACTAGAAACCTCGTTGTAAAGCACACCAAGAGAGAATACTCTGTCTCAAGCCCAGGTTAAAAATAAACTGTTTACAATACATACACCTTCCCCCATGCTGCAGTATCTCAGGAACAGAAGTAGAATTTAATCATTTCATCCTCTGATGTGAAGGCCTCTATGGTTTAATATGCACACATCACAGATTTCAAATTTTGCAGCTGAAAGTCAGTCTTTGACAAAAACCTAGCTGTCTGTTTGACTTGAAATGTGTTCTAAAATGTATAATAAAAGTCTATTGAAACCAATAAAGCATCTCTGGAAAATGCTGGTTTAATCCACACAGCCAATTCTCTTTTTTATAAATTCAATTTGTTATTATTTGGTTGAAAAGACTGTTCTCTGAGCCCTGACATAAGTGAGTGCTGAGCCTGACACTCAGTCCAGAGTTTGGAAAAATCTGGGGGGGAAAAAAAATCATATAATTGATCTCATTTGTTCGGTTTGTCAGGACTTGACTGGCTCTACATCTCTGCAGGCCTTTTCTCCTCCCAAAACCTGCTTGACCAGCAGTGTTGGCCCTTCTCTAATACCTGTATCCAAGAACTAGCCTACCTTTGGATGGGATGGGAGAGAGTGTGCGTGTGTGTGATGCAGGGCTCTTGGCCCTCAATGGGACTGTGCCTCTGGAGTGTGCTCCAGTTCTCATAAATAGACCAATGCTGTTCATTTTCGAGAACTAGTCCTCACATTGTCCCTTGGTCTGGATACTGATCCTAGCTCCTTATGCTCCTGCCTGCCTCCCTGCTCAGTTCCCTCATTCTTGAGAGAATGGAGAAACTCACCTGCTATGCTAATCCTCCTAATCCCCAAATCCAGGGTTTCTCAATTTCAGCACTGTTAGTATTTTGGGCCTGATAACTCTATTATCGGGGCTGTCCTGTGCATTGTAAGTTGTTTAGCAGCATCCCTGGCCTCTACTCACCCCTGAGTCATCACAGTCAAAAATGTTTTCAGACATTGCCAAATGTTCCCTGGAGAGAATGGGGTAAATTGCCACTGGTCGAGAAGTAGTGTTTTCATTCCTTCCAGGGACAAATGCACTGTCCTTGCACCTCAGTGTGGTCACCAGCCACCACCAAGAGGCTTCATTGATCTCAGTGCTGCCCAATAGAAATATAACGTGAGCTGCAAATGCAAGTCACCAATGTAATATTAAATTTTCTAGTAGATAGATTAGCAAAATACACAGGTGAAATTTTAATGGTGTGTTTTATTTTATCCAATATATCCAAATTATTATTATTTCTATTGTAAGTCTTTGACATCTAGCACGCATTTTACACTTATAGCACATCTCAGTTTATAGTAATCATATTTCAAGTGCTCAATAGCCACGTATGGCCACTGGCTATTGTATGGACAGCACTGATCCAGATTTCTAAAATACCCCTTACTTTTGAATACACTCTGAGAATTGGAATTTTATAGTGATATAAGCATGGGGCTTTGGTGTCATATGTATCTAGTTTAAATATTTCTATATCTCTTTCTGACACTATAAGCTTGAAAAAATTATTTAATCTCTGAACCTCAGTTTCAATATTTGTATTACAGAAATAATAGTTGCTCTTGGAAGAGTTGTTATGAGGGTTACATGAAATAATGTACACAGTGCCTGGTACAGAGCAGGTGCTTAATAAGTGGAATAGCTCTGTTTTCTGCACCTCTGCTATCATTGGAGAACTTCCGTATTCAGTTCCCCTACTGCTAGCATCTTGCTTGAGAAAACCCCCATGCTCCATCCTTTGAACACAGTGCTCTGTGCCTAATTGGACACTCAGTGTGCATGCTAAAGACCACATCATCCCAGGGAATCCAGCTCATCTCCACTTGTTCCTGTCCAGCTGCTGTTAATTAAGCTTAGCTACGTCTAAGGAAATGGCAATTTAAAAAAATTATTCAGCATCTCAGTTTTTCATTTCAACTGATATTTGTTTCACCTTTATTGCAAGTCGAATAACACAAAGCAGAAGAGGAAGCACTCTTGAATGCATCTTCCCCATCAAGTAGGGTCACCTGTTTCACATAGCCCATTAAGCCACAGTACTACATTGCAGGCAGGTTTCCTTTGCAGAGACACAAAATCAACATTTTGGCCATTGTTAAGAAGAGAACAAATGGCTAGGCTGATTTCTATAGATAAATGGCTAGCTAATCCATCCATTTTATGTCCTAATGGGTGGGATACATAAAATATATAAACTTATTATCACGGCAAACACAGCCTATATTAAAAGTAGATCTATTGCATTTTTATAAATACTAGTATCTGTTTAGTTCAGAACTCATATCTAGGAGTATTGGGGTCAACTGCTTATGATGGGAACCTGACAGTGTTTCTGCAAATTATTTATTCCTTCATTGTTTTCCTTCCTTTGCAGAGGAACTGCTCCCTGTCAATCCCTTTCACCTGTACACACTATCCAATACAATGTGCTAATTAAAGTTTCCCCATTTGGCCTGGGTTGTCTTTGTTAAATCCTTAAAGATGGTTATGTTTTTTCTGGATCACCATGAGGTTATCGTGAGAAACCTGTCAGGCCTGGTTGAGAAACATATTCTAAGTGTCTACTATGTGTCAGGCACTGGGGATAGCCATATGATTAAAGAACAGCTTCTACTTCCAAGGACTTCACAGCCCAAGAGGAAACAGCATGTAAATAAATGATCACAAGAAGATATGCAACTTGTAATATACAGGACTTTGGGAACACAGACAAAAGAACAATATCTCATTCATTCACACATTCATTGAGCAGCAACTATGGGCTAGAAAGGCGCAGTGTGGTGAGAAAAAGGGACATTAAAAATAAATTAAAAGATTAAAGGCAAGAAAGACATATATTCTAGTTTTTTTTCCTTGTAAAATTGTTCTTTTCCAGGAAAGAAGTAGTAAAAGAAATCTTCTGATCTCTACTCTGTAAGTAGTTTTTAGATTGTATCTTTTCTAACTGCTGCTTTCTTTTGATTCTGAATTCATGTGTAGACTCAATTAAACTAGAGACATTCAAAGAAAGACATAACAGTTTATATGAGTATTCGTGGTTATTACATTTATTTTCCTGGCCAAATTAATGAAGAGGAGGTTCTAGTTAATAGAGAGTTGCTGTATGCATGCATAACATAATTTAATGATCAGTTTCTAGTTAAAGACTATAGTACAGTGAACAACTCTGTTTTAAAATTAATTTATTCTCTTGTTGCTAAATTAAAATGTTCTTTAGTATTTTGCAGGGTCTCAGAATCTTCACATGTCAATAATAATTTTGTGATAGAAAAATGGATTTATGGTGAGTTGTGTAGTTTTAGAAAAGAAATGAGTCCTAGGTAAAGTCTTTTCATAGCAAGTTCTTTCTCTTCAAATTTGTTTTTAATTCAGTCTCACAGTAGTTCTATAAGGTTGAAACATCATTGCACTAGTTTTTCTCTTTTTATGGATTGGTAAACAGAACACAAAAAGATTAAGTGACTTGCTTGGTGTATTAGTTTGTTTCTGCTGCTTACAACAGAATACCCAAAACTAGGTAATTTATAAGAAAATGAAATTTATTTCTTACAGTTCAAAGGCTGGAAAGTCCTCAGTCCAGGGTACACTTCAGGTGAGGGCCTTCTTAGTGAGAACTCTCTATAGGATCCTATGGCAACCAGGGTGTCACATAGTGAGAATGTGCTAAGCAAGAAAGAGCTCAGCTTCTTACTTTCCTTATAAAGCCATCAGAACCACACCCACGGCCACCCATTAAACTGTGAATGAATTAATTCATTCATGTGGGCACAGTTCTCCAGGTCCAGTCACCTCTCAAAGGCCCCACTTTTCAATTACCATAATAGGATTTCCCACTCTTTCCCATTAGTGTTTCCCAACACAATTGCAATAGAGAACAAGTTTCCAACACATGAACCTTTCAATGAAACATTCATCCCACAACACCTGGGGTTATATAGAGTAACTTTACTGACAAAGCCAGGACCATATCCCAGGTTTCCTGAGTCTCAGACTTTCAGCCTAATTAGAAAATTTCTACTTGGTTTACCTAAAATGTGTCTAACTTTTAATAGATTTTTAAAACAAATTTCTAGCCTTTAAATATTCTAACATTATTGCTTTTACGTACTAGCTGAGAAACTTCACATTTTGAGATAATCAGTTATTATTAAATATTTATTTGATATAGGAGGCCAACTACAAAATGGGCAGCAAAATTGGTTTTCTCAAGGAACTTAGAATGCAGATATTGATGTATAAGGTAACCTTGACATGGGGTAGAATAATTATAATAGCATGAAAACCTATTACTTATCTTAACCAATGACAGTACTATTGGTCGGAATTCACTGTAATGTTCTTCCATCTTTGGTCCTAGAGTTGGTGTGATATTGGCAAGAGGACTGGGTTGAACCATAGGCCTAATGTGAATGGCAAAGAAATGCAGCATCTAGATGACCTAGGAGAATGACTTCATGTCTTTGGGGGTGAGCAGCAATTTTTAAAATAGAACTCAAAAATGTTAACTACAAAGGAGGTTGATAAAGAGGTCTTTATTAAAATTAAGAACTTTTATCCATCAAAAGTAACCATTAAGAGAGTGAAAAAGTAGTCAGTCACAAGTGGTAAATATACTGCAATGCATACATCTGACAAAGAACTCTTTCTCAAAAATATAATTTTTTTTAAAAAAAAGACAGATCACTGAACTAAAAATAAAATGGGCAAAAAATTTGAACAGTATACATGGGTATTACATAAGCATAAGCATAAGAAAACGTACTCAACATTACTAGTCATCAAGAAAATGCAAGTTTACAGTGAGATAACCACTATAATCTCATCTAAAGCCCCCAATCAAGAGATATGATAATATCAAATGTTGGTGTATATGTAGAGCAACTAAAACTCTTATTATGGAAGGTGGAAGCATAAATTGGTACAACTGCATTGGAAAACTCTTTTGTAATATCTATTAAAGCTGAAGATATGTATATACATGATTCAACAGATGTACAAAGGAAAGTTCATGAGAGCTTCATTCACAGTAGCCCCAAACTGTAAACAATGTAAATGTTCATCAATAATAACATGAGTAAATAAGTTGTAGTATATTGACACAATGAAATAATACACAGCAGTGAAAAAGATAAACTCCTGCAATAGTAATGTGAACATGGATGAATCTCACAGATACAGTATTAAGAAAAAGAAGCCTAACACAAAAGTAGTACATATTGTTTGATTCCATTTGTATGAAGCTTAAAAACAGGCAAAACTAATCAGTGGTGATGCAGGTCAAAGAGTGGTTATTTTGGATAAGTGTATGGACTGGGAGAGGTCAGCAGGACCAGAAGATGGGAATGTTGGAAGTGTTCTGTATTTTTTTTCTTAGTGATGGTTATAAGGGTGGATACACATGTAAAAATTCAAGTTATATACTTAAGATTTATGCAATTTACTGTAAGTTTTACATTATGTGGTAGAGAGAATAATGGCTCTTCAAAGATATCCATACCCTAATCCTTAGAACCTATGAATATTTTACCTTACTTAGCAAAAGTGATTTTTGCAGAGGTAATTAAGATTAAGGACATTGAGATGTGAAGATTATCCTGACTATCCAGGTGGGGACAATCTAAGCACGTGGGTCCTTCAAAATGGAAACAGATGGCAGAAGAGTGGTCTGAGAGATGAGGCATGAGAAGGACTGAACCCTCCACTGCTGGCTTTGAAGATGGAGGAAGGGACCATGAGACAAGGAATGTGGGCAGTTTGGAAGCTGGAAAAACAAGGAAACAGATTCTCTCCTAGAACTTCTAGACAGCGGTGCAGCCCTGATGACATCTTTATTTTAGCTTAGCAAGACTCAGGTCAGACTTCTGATCGACAGAACTGTGAAATAGTACATTTGCATTATTTGAAGCCTCTAAGTTTGTGGTAATTTGTTGTGGCAAAAATAAAGATCTAATATATCTAAAAAATGAAAAAAAAAATTAAAAACGAAACTTAACCATTTCTCATTTATGAAGGGTTTTAAAAGTGATTCTCAGCTCCTTCCTCTAAACCTAGTTACTCTGTCCCTGGAGTTCTCCTAGAACCCAATTTTTCCACCATTCATCTTATTTTACCTTATATCCCCACCAGATTGTGAATTCTCTGAGGGCATCTTTATATCACCCACCCCACATATGTCAGGCATTGTACATATGTACATTTTATTTGTTAGCTGCTCTATGCATGTTTGGTAAATTAAGTTAAATTGAACCATTTATCTGTATGAGAGGCAGCCACCAGGACAGACACAATCCCACTAATGTGTTCTCTTAGCCTGCTTAGCAAGCTTTCCACTGCAAAGATACATTAACATTAGCGGTTCTGAATAATGAAGCTGAGGTTGTTTAAAACAGCAGGCTGGCATCAGATGAAACATTTCCATATCATTCTAGATTAAATAAAACATTTACCATTTCATGCTTTCTTTCCTGGTAATTTTGCCTTGTCCTTCACATCAGTGATTTGTTCCACATGGCCACTCATTTAGGATAATAGCAGGGCAAGAGGCGTGACGGAGACAGGGCCATACCTGATCACCAATATTCTATTAAGCTCCCCTGAGCTGTGGGCCTGCTGAAGCTGTCAGTATCTTAAACAAAGGAACTGTGCTTGAGTCTACATATTACGAATTCAGTGACTGCAGTAGCAGTGATCAAGTTATATAGCAAGTGGACAGACATAGCTATAAAGAAAGGCCACAGCCATAATGAACTCTTTTTCTGGGTCCAGTCAAACAACAAAATACTTTTCAGCACCTATTATATGTATAGCCCTAAGTACTGCAGGGGTATGAAGGAGAGAAGATAAATTCCTTACACTTCAAAAGTCTGTAATACAGTTGGGAAAAGAAAATATTTAAGAACAATAACACAGGAATGTGATCAGAACATACTATAAAAGGTCAGAGGGGGGAGGAAGCATTTCACTAGGAAGGCTTTGAGGAGTGCAAGGGTAGGAGGGACACTTAAGCACTGAAGATGGAAAGCTGAGCAGGCATTGTGTTGAGTATGTGCACAGAACACTCCAGGAGCAATTCCTGGCTGCATTTGTCTAGAGCAGGGTTTCTCCACCTCTGTACTTCTTGGCATCAGACCATGTAATTCCTTGTTGCAGGGGGCTGTCTTGGGCTTTGTAGGGTGTTTAGCAGCATCTTTAGACTCTATCAAGTAGATGCCATATACTCCCCTCTCTCTTGGAGTTATGACAACCACACGTCCCCCAAAGTTGCTCCCAGCTGAGAACCACTTGTGCTGGAGTAAAAGTTCAAAGAAAGGAGACATGAGTGTTGCATGCCATGTCAACGAGTTTGGAATTTTACTCTACATATAATGGGGAACCACTGAAAGTGCTGTGTGGAAGACTGACAGGCTAAAAACTGTTGTTTTGACTGAAGTATCCAGGAAGAATTGGAGGAGGGCATTGTGGGGAAAAGGAAGAAGAACCCCAAACTTATGACAAGAGTCCAAGCAGGAAATGATGACGTTTGGTGGCAGCAAGATTAGAGAACGCTTGGGGGCTTCAGGTATTCTTAGTACCCTGAAACTTCAAAGTATTTTATATTTAGTCCAGCATTTCAATACCACATTTCATTTTTTAATTTTAATACTAAGTTCTCAGAGATACTTCTCCTTTTAGGAAAATGAAACAGCAGGACTCACCACACCTACTTGCGGGTTTCCCTGGAGAGAAGAGCACAAGTAGCATCTAAGCAGTATGCAGCTTGGGGACCTTGGCTGGGAACACCGCGCAGCCTGCTGGTTAGAGAAAGCAGCGTGGCAGCGCAGGACCAAGCATGTGGTGCAAATCCTCTGAGAGGAGCTAGCAGCAACTTCTAAGCCTCCTCAAGCTTCCAAGGCAATACTTTTTTCTCTCTCACTTCATTCTCTTTGTAAATTTCAAATTTACATCTAATTATAGTAACGAACATTTTACACGGTACTCTTTCTTTTTCCTAGTCAAATAACAGTGAGAGGAAAAGGTGGGAAAGTGTATCGTGGGCTCTCCTTTCTGATGGCCATTTCCTAAGTTCATCGAAGCAGGCTGGCATATTGGAAAACCTGTTGGTGTGGCTTAGCTCCAATGCAGGACTGCTTCCATAGTGATTTAAAAGCAACATCGGAACTTAATAGATAGGTTTCCATATTTAGGGTACACTAATGGAATTCAAGAGATTCCCTCAATAGATAAAAAGTTCCACAAGGGCAATGACCACATCATATATTTTGTCACTCTCCACTGCCTCACCCAGTAAAGTGATAAGCAAATAACCACATTCAATTGGCATCCGCCTGAAATTAAATTCACTGTGACCTATCAGTAAAGTGATTTGTCAAAAGAATGAAGTTCCTGAGTGACATAGTATCATATCATAGGTTGAGGAAATGTTTCGCCCAGTGGAGACATGGTGTACTGCCTTGGAGTATGAACTCAGGAATTAGACAAACCAGGTTCAAATCCTGCCTTCATCACCTTTGGGTATATGACATTAGGAGATTTGTTTATTCCGTGTACCCCAGTTCCCTTGCTTATAAAGTGGGGCTAAAATAGGACCCGCCTCACAGGGGGATTGTGAAGAAATGATGACATAATCTATATAAAATATGTAAATGCTTGATAGATGGAAATTATTATTGGAATGGTGAATGCAAATGAAACAAAGTATATAATATTTATATTTACAATTTTATTATTTTAAATGTGTTGGCTATTTAAAGTGACCCCCTAGGAAATCTCTTGATACTATAAAGAATCACCTTCTTATTTGTTATTTTGTGGTTGTGGATCTTAACATATTGATTTGCTAAAAGTAGAGAGTTCCCCCTAATCTTGAACCACCCAGGAGTTGGCAAAGCATAGAAAAAGCAGGTCTAGAGTCAAATCTCAGCTGTGACAATGATTCTATCTAAGACCCTGCTTCCCCAAACCTCATGGTCTGGCCTATAACTAGATGACCACCACCTCTCTTGTTAAGAGAATTAATGTGTGTAAGTCATCTTCTGCAAGCTTGGGTCATAGAGGAGCTTTGCATCCCATTTACGTGTCTCAAAAAAGAGATTTTGGTCTGTGTGACCACATATGTCCCTCCTAATCCTAGAAAACATGAAATATCTGGGAATTTCTGGTAGAAAAGTTCTATTTCTACATGTAAATGAAAAAATATTTCCATTTCAGTGACAATCAATCCCAAATGCATGTTTCTCAATCACCTTCTCTCGTTCTGTTCTATGCATCGGGTAAATGGGTCTGATTCAAATGGGCTGCAAAGCTTGCTGCAGGAGTAGAAGCCAAAGCATTGGAGAATAAAGTCCTGCATTATCATATTTGAAGAAGAGGTATATTTGCTTTGTAACAATCACTTCCATGAAACTCTTCTCTCTCTCTCTCTCTCTTTTTATTGACTATAGAATGTAGATATACTGTCAAAGGATTTAAATCAAATTTACACAATTGCTTTCTTATCATTACTCCAACAAGATTCATATCTGCAGCTGATTTGGAGAGAACTGTGACTAAAATATCAGAGCTGCAGCTCTTGCTGAAAAATTCTTCTCTATAGATTGTTATTTTTCTGACACTTAAAAGCCTTATGCCAGAAAGAAATGAAATCCCATTTTGCATTTGCCTCTTCAAATGTAAGCTTTTAACTACCATAATTCCTAAGCTTGGGTTCACACATATCACCTTACACCAAACAGAACATTGGGATTAATGGCCTGGTATTAAAAGCAGAAAGAAAAAGCAATTGCTTTGGGAGGCACTTAAGTACAGTAATACCTAGCAAAAGAAAAGGGTTATATACACAGATGAAAAGCTGGTTTTGTATTAGTTATCAATGTGATAATGTTGGAAAGTAATAGATTATTCTTTCTCTTACTGGCATTCTGAAACTATGGATATAATTTGTGTTTAACTCTTGATAAATTGTGTTCATATACTGCAGCACTGAAAATCAATAGAAAAGACCAATCCAAGTGTCGCTCCCTCTTCACTCTCCACTAAATACTAAGCTTCCTGACGACTGGGATTCCATTTTATTAGCCTTCATAAGAGCCACAATACTCAACCCATACCAGGTTCAGTATGCCTGTCCGATACTGCCCAGGCACTGGGAACATAGAGAGGGAGAGGAAATAATTCCTGCCCTCAATACTAGGAAGGAAGGAAGACGTAATCAATCAAGAGCAAATATAGATGCCTTAAAATACATGTAACAGAAAATTGAAGTCTAATTCTAGACCAGTTGAAAAATAAGCAGAGGCTACTGGCTCCCTTCCCTGGAATCTTGGAACTTCCACAGAAGGGATAAAGAGGTTAATGAGTTTTAGAGCAATTTTACCAAACAAAATAAAAACATTGTGAAACACTTTGGGAATAAGGTGATTTGGCCTCTGGATGTGTGTTTCAGGGAGGGGGGTTGAAGTGGATGCAAAAACATTTTAGATCTTGAGGAAGTCCAATTTGTCTATTTTTTCTTTTGTTGCCTGTGCCTTTAGTGTCATACGTAAGAAATCATTGACAAATCCAATGTCATGAAGCTCTTTTCATATGCTCTCTTCTCACAGTTTTATGGTTTTAGCTCTTACATTTAGGCGTTTAATACATTTTGAATTAATTTTTGTATAGGTGTTAGGTAAAGGTCCATTCTTTTGCACGTGGATGTCTAGTTTTCTCAGAACCATTTACTGTATCAAAAGATGTTATTAACAGAGTGAAAAGGCAATCCACAGAATGGGAGAAAATGTTTGCAAATTACATATCTGATAAGGGATTAATATCCAGAATATATACAGAACTCCTAAAACTCAGCAACAATAAAACAAACAACCCATTTAAAAAATGGGCAAAAGATATAGACATTTCTCCAAAAAATATATACAAATGGTCAATAGCACATGAAAAAGATGCTCAATATCACTGATATTTAGGGAAATGCAAATCAAAATAACAATGAGATACCACTTCACACCCATTAGGGTGGCTATTATTAAGAAAACAGAAAATAACAAGTGTTGACATAGATGTGGAAAAACTGGAACCTTGGGAATATAAAATGTTACAGCTGCTATGGAAAACAGTGTGGTGGTTTTTCAGAAATGAAGTATAGAATTACCATTTTATCCAGTGATTTCACTTCTGGGCATATACACACACAAAAAAAATGATAGCAAGGACTCAAACAGATATTTTGCACACCCATGCTTTGTGTGTGTGTGTGTGACATTATTACAATAGCTAAAGGTAAAAATAACATAAACACCCATCAATGGATTAAAAAAATGTGGTATTTCTATGGTTCGAATGTTCCTTCCAAAAATTATGATGAAGCCTAATCCCCAGTGTGGCAGTGTTGAAATGTGGGATCATTAGGAGGTGAGTGGATCTTGAGGGCTCTGCCCTCATAAATGGGTTAATTAATCCATAAATTAATGATTTAATGGGTTAATAGATTAATGGGAATGGGCCTGGTGGCTTCATAAGGAGAGGAAGAGATACCTGAGCTAGCATGTGAACATGCTCTTGCCTTCTTGCCATGTGATGCCCTGTGCCACTTCGGGACTCTATATAGAGATTCCCCACCAGGAAAAAGGCCCTCTGCAGGTGTACCCCCTCAACCTCCAACTCCCCAGCTTACAAAACTGTAAGAAATAAGTTCCGTTGCTTTATAAATTACCCAGTTGCAGGTATTCTGTTATGAGCAACAGACAACTAACTAATAAAGGCACATATATGCAATGAAATACTATTTAGCCTTAAAAAAGTAGGAAATTATGATGCACGCTGCATCATAGATGAACCTTGAAGACATTATGGTAAATAAAATAAGCCAGACACAAAAGGACAAATATTGTATGATATTACTTTTATAAGGTACCTAAAGTCGAATTCACAGAGAGAGAAAGTAGAACAGTGGTTATCAGGGCTGGGAGGAGGAGATGTGCTATTACTGTTTAATGGGTACAGAGTTTCAGTACAGAAAAATAAAAAAATTCTGGAGATGTGATAGTTACACAACAATGTCAATGTACTTAATGCCACTGGACTGTACACTTAAAATGATTAAAATAGTAAATTTTATGTTATGCATATTTTGCCACAATTCTTTTTTAAAAAAGTAAGCCTCAATTAATTTTGGGGAATTAACAATATAAAGAATATGTTCTCTAAGTGCTATAAAATTTATAACAAAAGTTGATAACAATGGATAACAAAAGCATAGCTAACAAAACAATCCCATATTTCTTGAAATCAAATAACTTCTTGCTAAGTAACATCTTAAGAAAATAAAGCAAATTCAAAATTAAAAACACTTAGAGCGGAATGATAATTAAAGCACTAAATGTCAAACTTTTCAGAATGCAGCTAAAGCAGTTATTAATTATTGGAAAAGCAGCAACCAACAATAACAACAAAACAGTGAAAGCAAATGATCTAAGCTTTCCACCCAAAGAACTAGAAAAAGAGCAAAAGATTAGAAAAGAAATATCAAAGTTAAGGGTATGAATTAAGAGGTGAAAAAACAACTAAATATGATTAACAAATTAAGAAGCTGGTTCTATAGAAAGATTAATGAGATGGAAAAATTTTGGCAAAACTTAAAGGAAAAAGATTGGTAAAAATAAATATTCACAGTATTAAGGAATAGAAATATCTACATATAAAAAACAATGATTATGAATACTAATATAACAATTCATTTGAGAATCTAGTTAATATAAACTTGTACAAGAGATATAATAATAATAATATTTATAATATTTATAGAAGATATGATTAGACCAATAAACATTCCTGGAATTTAAATGGAAATCATAACATTTATTTCCAAGAGTTAGCCCCAGATAACTTTATGGTTGGATTCTACGTAATTTTCAAGAAACAGATAATCCTTTTTTAATGAAGATTTTCCAAACCAAAGAAAAAGAAGGCAATTTGAACAAGTGAGAAAAGACAGTTTAGTAAAAGTAAAGCTAATTTTATAGATGTATATAAATGAGAAAATCCTAAATAAAGTATTAAGTATCTGATGATAAATGTTCACATATATATCATGATCAAGAAGGATTCACCCCAAGAATGCAGTAATAATACAGGTCAGAAAATGTATTAGTGCTATTTCCCCCATTAAAAGATAAAGGAGAAAAACACATGATTATATCAATAAATAAAAATAAAGGAACTTAAAATTCAACAGCTATTATTAAATAACAACAACAACAACAACAAACTTTTAGGAAACCAGAAATAGAAAGTAATATTCTTACCCTGGTAAAAGTTATCCAGTGAAGACCTACAGCAAATATCATACTTAATGAAGAAACTTTGGACATATTTCATTTAAGGTCAGAAATATAACAAGAATGCTTGCTACCTTTCTTACTGATTAACAGAGTTCTCGCTCTCTCTCCCTCTGTATATGTGTGTGTATATACACATGACACATACATATATAATGTATATATATGATGCATATTTATATGACTTAGAAAGTGTGGTAGACATAGAGAAGGACGGCTCATATTCTCCTTCAAAAAAGTTAAAAAAAAAAAAAAAAAGATCAGGACTGGAAAAATAAAAGACAATTGTATTTGAAAAAAAAAAAAAAGGTATTGCCACCACTGCAGGGAGTAGTAGTAGTTTAGTCAGTAAAGGGCCTTCAGAGCCTTAGTTCACTTGCAGAGAACCTCATCTCCTCACCTGAGGTCATGCACTGCCTAGGTCACCTGTTATGTGGTGATTGAACAAGGTAGCATATAAAGGCCTGGCTGTTTTGACCCAGTATGGGAGAACTGTGATTGGCAATACTCACTCCAGAATTCCCTGCTAAGATGGCTGAGGCTTTGTAAGGTCTGCATAAGGTTTAACTTTTCTCTTTCCTCTATGCTGATTCCACTTCTTTCCTTTCACAGTTGATCTCCCAATAAACACCTTGAACCCCCAAATCTACCCCCAGAATCTCCTACAAATGAACCCAATCTGTGATAGAAGGCAACAAAGATAGGGTTATTGATACAGAAAACATAATGGAACTAATAAAAGAGTTCAGAAAGGTTGCTGATTAGAAGATCAGTATTTTTTAATAATCAATTTTCTGGCTATGCTGGTCAAGCAATTTACAGATCGAATTTCTCACCAATGACAACTAAGAAGGCTGGATAAAATATGGAAAACATATGTTGGAAAGAATTAGAAAGCTGAAAAGACAGGATAAGCCAACTTTCCATTTGATGCATTTGCAAATTTATTATTAGCACGGTCTGCAAGACTAAGATGCAAAGCATAAAGTAGCTGTAAGAGTCAGAGAATCTCAACAGAAATTTTAGCAGTCACACTTTTAGAAGGAACAAAAGGCAGTCTTTAAAAAACAGACATAAACATCTATTACAAAAGCATAGTTAAAGGCACTGTGTGTCACTAACTCAAGAACCAATCAACACACAATGGAATAAAATAGAAAGCCTAGGATTGGACCCATATATGAAGGGGACACAGGTGTATGATATAGGAAGCATCACACATTAGTTGGATAAAGTATAAATTTTTGAAGAAATGTTATTGGAAAAATAGGTTCGCTGGATTGAAAATCAGAAAAACAAAATTTTACTTCTATTTCACTCCTGAGTTTTAAATAGTATTAATCTAAAGTCAGTACAAGAAAAGTATAGAAAAATACTTGTCATCTTGAGATAATGAAGGAACTCTTACAGAGCACCCCAAAAGAAAAATGCTTGCAAGGAGAAAAAATGATGAATTTGTCCACATCCAAATTGCACTTTTCTTTTTACCAACAACTTGATAGACAAAGTTACCAGATTTATGACAAGATTTGAAGGTGATATTTGCTCCATTTAAACAAAGGATTGATATCTATAATATAAAACAACACAAAGAAATAAGTAAATGATAGTAAGCCCAATAGAAATTTGGAGAAATCATCTGAAGAAGCAAATCATAGAAAAAGACCAAAGGGCTAATGTGTAGTAGTAATAATAATAATAATAATATTGACAATAATAGTAATAATAGGAATAGCTAATAATATGTTCCCAAGAATTACGTTTTTTTATGTATATCAATTTATACACTCATGGCAATTCTCTGAAGTAGGTGTTATTATAAATACATAAATAAGTACCCACCTTCATTAATATCCCCCAAAATACAAATAAACCAGTTAGGTACCACTTTGCAAGGATCATATCAGAAAAATAAGAAAGTTTGAAAATATCCAGGATTGTTGAGGATATGAGGAAATAGGAAGGTTGATGTACTTCTATGGGAGTTTAGATTGAAGGATCTATTCCTGAGAACAACGGATCAGTGAAAGTTAAGTACGTGAACACCCTCGGGCTAGTGTCATAACAAGTCCATTTATATCCCAGCTCCACAGTGAGGCATATACAATAATGCCCATTTTAGAATTACTTGTGGTAAAATCATGGTAAGGAGAATGTATGTGACCCTCACTATAAAATGAGATAAGAAACAGAATGCCATATAGCTAAGGAATTAGGTGTATGTGTACCATCATGGAAAAAGTTGAAAAGAGAATGAAATGTATACATAATACCTTTCATGGAAACCAAAGCACATATAACACCAACTTTGAGTTCATGTGTGTATCTAAATAAATCTGTAAAGATGGGTTTGATGATTATATAGTCAAAATACTGGAGTGAGTGCCTAAGTAGGGAGGGGAATGGGAAAAGTGATAGAAAATGATGAAAGGGTGCTGCATTTGAGAGAGAGAGAGAGAGAGAGAGAGAGAGAGAGAATATTGTACTGTTATTTTTGAGAGTATAATAAATTCAGTTTTCAATAAACTTAAGGTCCAAAGTGGAAGGACGAAGGAAGGAAGGAAAGAGGAAAGAAATCCCATCACCAACTAATTTGAGCAGTTAGTAAATTTAGTGTCTTATCTACTTAGAAGACTTGATCTGGTGGCTCTGTCTCCTTTTCTCTAGGAGTCTCTTGGTGTTCTGTACTCTGTGTATCATATTCATCCTCAAGCTAGTAGCAAATAGTTGCAGCAGCTCCAGTCCCACCTGCACCCAATAGTGTTCAGAAAACAGATGATAGTCTTCGGAACTCTCTCTTAAAAAAAGAACTTTGCCAGAAAACCACAGTAGACCTCAACTCCAGTCTCATTGTCCCAAATTCAGTCACATGTCTTTTTCTGGAACAATCGCTGGTAAGGTGATGGGATTGATTATTCCTAGAAAATTCATCCCACCAGTGGAACTAGAAGTGGGGTTTGAAGTGAACCCCAAGACAGTGGTTTTCAATTGGGGGTAGTTTTCCTCCCCAAGGGACAGTTGGAAATGACTGGAGATATCTTTTAAAAATTATGATAAGAGGTCAGTTTCTATTGGCATCTAGTGGGTAAAGACCAGAGATGATGCTTAACAAGTTACAATGCACAGGACAGGCCCCAGCCTCTAAAACAAATAGTTTCCCAGTCCAAAATGTCAATATTCCTGTTCTAAGACAAGTAGGCTCTATGAATTCCTGAAGGATATAAACAAAACCTCTAGATAGGAAGAAAGAAGAAGGAAACATAAAAAATTATTTGTAAATAAAATATTATGTAATTCCAAATAGAGAAGAAAAGACTATAGTGGGACAATAAAGGTGTTACTTTATCTATTTAAAGTTATGGATAGATGAATATTTTCAAGAATTGCAAAGGAAAGCTATTTAGGAGATGTTAAGGCTATAGGGTCTACAGTTCTACAGACATTGGTTTGTACCCCAACCTTGTAAGTTACTAGCTATATAAATTTGGCAAATTATTTAATCCTTCTGTAAGTTTGCTAGTTACAGCATCAATATATAGAAATCAGTTGAATTTCTCAAAATAACAACAAATAAATCAAATATGAAATTTAATAAAAATATGATTCATAATAACATCCCCAAAAGTATAATCAAATCCAGAAAAAAAAAAAACTAAATAAGTGGAAGAATATACTAATTTCATGGTTTGGAAGACTCAATAGTGAATAGACTAAATGCAATCTCAATCAAAATACCACCCCATCTCCACTTAGGTGGCCTGAAATTTTCACTCTTGACTTCCTGAGATATATCACCTGTAAAATGGGAATATCTATCTCAAAGTGGTGATGTTAGGTGTAAATGAGATATTCACACAGAGATCACCACAGTACCTGCCATACATTAGTAGTCAACAAATGCTAATACAATTATCAGCTCCATAAGACACTGGTGTTTAAAATGATTCTTGAAAGAAGGGGAAATTTTGCAGCATACAATGAAGAATGAGGCAGAAGAAGAGCATTTCAAATAGTAAGGAAATCTTCGGCAAAGTCCTGAGCCATGAAGCAGTATTCGTTGAGGGAACAATTAGTTTTTTTCTGGGGTTGAAGCCAAGATCATAGGAAGTTAAGAGATGTCAAAAGAGGCTGAGGTGGCAGGGTAGGCAGAGGCTCGATCAGGCACCTTCCCACACACATCATAAATTGCTGCTTGCTTTATTTTAGTTTTGAACCAATGGTCTTCTTTTCCTTTCAAAATTTGATTCTAAGTCATCTCTGATGTTCTTGAATTTTCAAAACTGACAAAGGATACATCTGGGGAGTTGATTTCATTTGGAGTTAGGGTGGTGGTTGAAAGGAAAACTACATACTCCCTTAATAAAATCAAGCCTTCGTTCTGCAAATTCAGTAATGGAGGGAAACGTTGCTGTGGTGTCAGAAGTCCTTATCAGGAGATCTCACAAGGGATGTAATATCTAGGGATGATCTATGACTTCCAGACCCACTGGTCCTTCCTACATGGAGATTCTCCAATGAATCCAGAGGTGTTACTTAGCATGGTTGAAGAGAAGGATGAGAAAAGATCCCATGAGACTGAGTTAAGCTCAGTGACCTGTTTGGCTTTAAAAGGACCAAGAAGGTTGCAGATTTTTGAAAGAAATACAAGGTCACTTATAAGAATATGCCTTTTAAAGCATTTAATGGTGGTGGTGGTGGGGGGGAAATAAATTACTAGACAAAGATTAATGTGTTTCATTTTTCTTTAAATTTCTACCTTGCAAAGATAAACAAAATAGGGGGACATGTAGCAGAATGGACATTATCTTGTATTTTCTTCCTGGATAGTGGTGAATACAAATTTCAGAGCTGAGACAAAGACATTTATCCTGCCAGCTCTGGGAGGGGAGCAATATGCTTTATACTTCATTTTTATTCTAACCATCAAGACTCCAACAGTTTCCTTTTAAAATACAAAAATGCATTCAAATGCACAATGAAAGATAAGAAAGATTTGGTTTGTTTTTGTGATTTCTTGATAGTTCGAATATGTCTGAGGCTTTTTTTCTTCGGAATGACAAGTGCTCTTGGTCCAAGATGCAGGCAGTCTATGTCCCTGGTGGTAGCCGGTGAGGAGAGCTTGGCAATCAGCAAATTTCTGTGCTGCATTCTGCAGGTAAAATGAGATCAGATAGAGGCAGGGTCACATCAGTGTTCTTGTAGAGACTACATAGGGGACAAAACACACAAACTGATCAGAATTTGGGTCTACATTGTCACTCATCAGAGTGATGAAATGACACATCATCCTCGGGAGCCCTTCTAGAGGATACTTCCAGGATTTACCTGGGTCCCCTCTATTCTCATCACTTGTTAAACATCGATCCTAATCTAACAGGAGACTGGTAAGAGTCAAAAATTTTGTTTCCCTTTAAAAATTTCCTCATGTTAACCTTCCCAGCACCTAATTAACTTTCAGGGTCTATCCCAGAGCACGTATGTTAGAGGGAGTGCATCCACATGCATTCAACTGGGATATTGGGCTGCTATTGAACTGGATATTAGTCTCAAAGGATATGCTGCCTGTGTTCCCCCAGGAATAGGGATGTGTGCATTTGCTCTGGAAGTGCTAATAATTTTGCTATATCATTTTTTGGAAGATCTAAGCACCACCTGCACTAGTGTTTCCTTGAAACTAACTTTCTTTCTCCCTCCTTCCCCCTCCTTTCTTCCCTCCCTTCCTTCCTCTTTCTTTCTTTTTCACTTGCTTTTTTTCTTTCTCTCCTTCCTTCCTTAATCCCTCCCTTCTGTCCTCTTTTTTCTTTCTTTATATCTGTATATGATTTTTTTTTCCTTTTTGGTGGAATAGGTAGTGAGCTTTTATTCAGAAATACTGGTGACCTGAGGAGAGATGGTAGGCAAACCCATTTCTCCAGCAAACCTGAAGGATAATGGCCAGGCTAAAGCCTCTCAAACACTCAGGTTTGCTACGGGTTTTTAAAAGAGGGGATTGAGGGAATGGAAAGTGGGAAGTGAAAAGCAGGAGGGAGGGGGACGTAAGCTGGGGAGGCTCTGAGCAAGGAGCCAGGTGCAGGGTCTTGCCAAGGCTCTGTCTCATTTCTGTGCCATCGTTGCTGTTATCTTAGGGTCCTGCTGGATTTTGATGTGCTTCAGGGTACAACCAGCATAACTTTATTGATGTCTTCTTTGGTTTCTTAGGGTCTGGATAGTACCAGTCTTGTAGCGAGTTTCTTTCATACAATTGCCTCCCTACTCTTGAGATACTTTAGTTCATGTTCGCTGTTTGCTGCAGTAAATCATTCAGCAAGCTTTTCAGGGAAGTTTCTTGGTTGACATACTTTCTTAACGTCTGCATATTTGAGAGTGTCTTCCAGTTGCCTTTGTACAGAAATGATAACTTGACAGGGTATAAAACTCTGTAGATATTTTTCCATTGTCTTCTGGCATTTAGAGTTGCAAGAGAAAAATCTGAGGTTAGCCTGACTTTTTTGACCTTTTATGGGCAACTTGCTTTCTCTGTCTAGAAACTTGTAGAATTTTTTCTTTATCCTTAAAATTTTTAAATGTCACCAGAATATGTCTAGATGTTGCTTTCTTTTTGTCCAATTTTAAAGGTACTCTGCGTGCTTTTCCTACTTGTAGATGCAGTTTGTTCTTGAACTCTGGAAACTTATCTTCAATTAGTTCCTTAATTACTATTTCAGCTCCATTTGCTTTGGCCTCTGTTTCAGGTATTCCTCTTAGCTTAGTATATGTGCTGCCAAAGCGAGGACAGTATTCCTCTTAGCTTAGATTGTATGTCCTGGAGCAGCCCTCTAAGTATCTCTTTTCCCTCCTCTTTTCTTATCTTGATTTCTTTTCCCTTTCTCTCCCCATTTGCATTTATTTCATGAATTTGATTTTGTGGACAACCCAGCTTGTACTTTCTTTCTATTAACTCTCTCAACTCCCTGATACTTTTTGCGCTCCCTGCATATCCCTTCTCTATTGCTGCCGATAGTTTGTTAAACTCCCTTGTTATACAGTACTTAAGCCTTTCTATAGCTTCTATTTCCAGTGCTATTTCTGATTCAAGAGGCTCTGAAACGTAACTCTGTTCTTTTCCCTGAACTGCAGTATCACTACCTTTCCAATAGCTCTTCTTAGCAATGAGGACCAAAAACGAAGATTGAAGTATAAATGAAATTTTAAAGAGGGAAATTACATGTTACTAAATTATTTGACAATAATAATTAAGTAAAAAACAATGAAAACAAAAACTGTTCTTAAATTTTAGCCAGATTCAGCTGCCTACCAAGGATCTGAGATAAAGACCTGATCTTTCTTTCTTTTTTGGTTGAAAATGAAATTTGTAAGTGTTCAAGACATTTTAACCCCCAAAGAGTTTTATCCCTGATGTAATCAGAGGGAATAAAAAGGAAATAAGGAAATAGGCTTTTTAACAATGTGATTCAATGTTGGCCAATGCCCTGTCCATGTAACACTTCAAAGTTCACATGTGTTAGCACCAGAACAGAAAAACTCTGAACTAAGTATGTTTTACATAATCATGGTCTCAGGGCCAGCTCATGCAAACCCGTTTGTCTGAACATTCAGCAAATGCTTATTGAGTGTGTGCTCTCTGCTGCGCGCTGTTCTAGGTGCTGGTGACACAGCGGAAACAGACAAAATCCTTCTCCTCCTGGAATTACATTTTATGAATTGAGATTAAAAATGCACAAATAAGTTATAAATAAAATGAATAGTAAGTTAGAGGGAGACCCGTATCATAGATAATAACAAAGCAAAGATGGGGGCTAGAGAGTTCTGGGGTGGGGATCTGGTTGCAGTCGGTAAAGGATACTCAGGTAGCAGGAATGGGTACCAACTGCATGCCTGCTGTGTGGGAGGAACAGGGAGGCAGACAATACAGGAACAGATTGCAAAGACCAGGAGGAGCAAGGCAGAAATGGTAACCGGAAACTGGAGGGGTGGACAGATGACGTGTGACCTTGCAGGCCACTGTGGCTTTTACTCTGCAGAATGGAAATAAAAAGCTGACTAAGATTTACCTCAAGTGCCCAATATCTCCTTGCAGCACTCTTCTCCTCTAATTGGTGGCATTTCCACTCTCATTCTCATCTGGAGGTCTACCGTTTTAACTCTTGATTTCCTATGTGGTCCTTTTCTCAGGAATAAATCTGAAAAACATACAATGAGTTAGGGGTCTGTCATCTTTGGAAAGTAGGTGGGGGCATTCCTTTCATGCAGTTTCTCTCCTGATTGGGGTTATGCCAGAGTTAGTTAGGTCATCGCCCTAAGAGGATTTGTATCCTGTTGCAGAGTTGGGAAGAACAAAACCCTTTTGCAAGTTCTATTTTACATATCCACACTTGGGTGTATGGATTAGTTATCCAACCAGAAGGACAAGGGGAAAACTGTAAGAAAAAATGTGCAGAAAAGTCTCATTAAAATAGCTCCAAATTTATGCATAAATATAAACTAGGTGAAACTTTATAAATTGAGTCAGAGTAGAGCGATAAACTTTGTGATTTTTAGGTTAAGAAGTGCAAGATCCTTGCAGATACTAATTTTCTATGGATTTGAGCAATGAAAGAGCTGGCTGCATGTTATGGTGGTTTGAGGAGAGTTGAATATCTCCCCTGGTTACCAAATATATCCCATAGTTAATCCTAGTGCAGGAAATTTGGATAGAAGGAATTGATTATTAAATGCAGATTATCTGGGAGTAGTGACTTAATACCTCATAATCAGTAATTCATACCACAGCTGGAATTAATCTGATTGATTTGTCTCCCAGTGGGAGATAAGATTCAGCATATGTTAGTTCAGCTATAGAGGAAAGGGGGAAATTAAGGAAAGGTCCAGAAAACAGGGCTCTACCCAGATGGGGCTTCCTACTGGTAAATCATGACCAAAGAAAGTGTTTGTGTGTGTGTGCGTGTGCATGAATATGCCAGAAAATAAGCATCGTAACACTACCAGGTCTCGTTCATCTCCCCAGCTCTTAAAACAGCACCTGGCATGTAAAAGGTACTTAAAATATATTTTTTGAATTAACTTACTGAACAAACGAATGGTGAAAAGGTGAAAGTAGGGAGAAAGTAGGATATAAGTACCTCTAGGGTAAGGAGTATTTTGAATAAAGAGAAAAGTAACTATTTGGAGGAATGTTCTGAGGGCAGGAATGACGAAATGAAAAGGAAGAAAGCAAGACAGGAGAGGAGATGAAACAAAACTGGTAGAGGAGTTGAAAGGCAGATGTTACCTTTATAATTTGTGCCAGATTGTAGAAAACACTTGGTAAGTATCCTATAGACACGGTACTGATACCAAGAGCCCATGGGTGGGTCAGGCCCAGGGTGTCCTCTGCCTCCCCACTGCCTCGGAGTCAATAAGGGGCCACGATCTTGTTTGAAGAGAGTGTTCTTATGGCTCAAGATGAAAATGAGTTTAGGAAGTTGTATGTCTTCGCAGGGTGTGAGGGGATGGGGGAAGGAGAGAGAACCCTTAGAAATCTGCTTTGCTGTTATTTCTAAATAGGCTATTAAGTTGAGGAAGCAGCAGTGGCCTGGAATTTTAGTATTATAAATGGGACTGACCCCTCTCTAAGGCAAATCTAAATTTGCATAATTCTTGTCATCTGTATACTTGGGAATGCATCCGAATCACCTGGGGGCTTTCTAAAAATGTAGGTCTCCAAGCTCACTGTGATTTAGGTCTACTGAGTTATAACTTTTTGTGTGTGTTTTTAAATAAATCTCTCTAAATATTTCTGAAGTTAGCATCCTGGCAATAGAAAGCTACCTGGGTAGGAGTTAGATCCACCTTAGGCAATTCCGTTAGCCTCACTGTAACACTACAATTGTCTGATATACACAATATAGTTAATGTGCCGTTTCCCCCTGTCATATGCCATCTCTATAATCTTAGCTCCTTTCTTCTCTTAATTATTAAGACATTTGATGAAATAATAACCTATTTCAAGGGACATGTTTTAATAGTCAAAAGCTTGGGCACTGGAGTCAGGTATTCAGAATTCTGCATTGCCACCTACTTGCTGGGCAAGTTTTCCAAGGTCCCTGAAGCTGGTGTGTGTGCCTGTGTGTGTGTAGTTTTTTCTCACCTGAACAGGGAGGATAATACCCATACCTATATCACAGGGTTGGCAGGAGGATTTGGTAGGAGCATCTGTTGGCCATTCGGCACAGTGCCTGGCACAGACAGCCCAAGCTTTGCATCACTTCTGTTGCCTTGAAACTCCAAATCCAAGTTTACTGTGTGGGACGAAATTGTGTATGAAAGGAATATGCAAAGAGAGGAATCAGTAGGGAAGGTATGAGTGGAGACCATTTTAAGGGTAGGGACAGCAACCTAAGTTTCTGAAAATAATATGTTCAGGGTCAGGTGGTTGGGGAGAGGGAGTTTGGCTATGCATTTGGGTATAAGTAGCCTAGAGTCAAGTTCTTCTCAAGAAGACATTCTCAAATTCTGTTAAAAATATTTGCATTTTAAAGCTTAAAGGAACCCTGAAACCAAGGCCAAGCATGGCTAAATAACTTGCCAGGGGTCACAGAGTTATTGGCAGACTTAAGATGAGATGAATTCTAATATGTTATACAGATGTTTAGCATAGCTCAAATGAGTGAGAAATGGCTATAGCAAAAGTAGTTACTGAAAATATCCACATTTGCATTCCATATCTTTACTTTTTAAGCTTGCTAACCTGCCACCATGTACCAGTCTAGTATCTTTGTTTGGTTTATAGTAATTGAAATATGTGGGGAGGATGCTGGGTGGAGATTTACCAAAATCAGTTGAGGGAATGCCATGTCATGGAGGTGCATTTGGGCAGAAAAAGAATTGAGAATCACTGTCTTGTCTGATCCTGCCTTGAGTTTGTTTTTTTTCTTTTCGTTTTTCTTTCACAACCTCTTATTCTGTGTCTGAATGTAATTTCAAACCTCCCTTAATACCTGAAGAATGAAGTTTGCCCTTTTGCTGATGAATTCTGGGCTGACATTCCCACCAGAATGGGCAGGTGCAGAGGGCTGGGAGGTCAGGCTGGGTAGTTACTGCAGCATTTGAGATGCAAAGTTCCAGCCCAAATTCTGAGAAGAGGGATAGCAAGAAGTCTGTGAGGATGACATTTACTGCCTTGACACTCCACTTGCTCATGTCACCCAGAGAAATGAGGAGACTAGGAGCCCCACTTCTGGCTCTGAAAGCAGCTGTTAGCAAAGAACCAAGCTGGAGAGAGTTGGGAAACAGGCACCCATGAGACCAGCCCATCTCTGCATCTGTTTCCCAGCTCTTCCCAGGTGGGATACAAGGGAAAGGTGTGGAGGGATTCCTCTGCAAACGAAGAACCACAGACAAACCTGAACCACAGAGCTGAGCCACAAATGGCAGTGGGCAGCCCCTGCAAACATCCCCCCCCCCACTGAACCACTCATGGGAGCTGTGCAGAGAGAAATGCTAAGGTACATACAGGACTTAGCTCACTAGGGCACCTCCTCACCCTCCCATCCTCTATTCTCAGATCCATTTTCAGATCTTTATTTTCTAAGGAAGCAATTAACAGCAATAATATTAACCACTAACAAATTTAAGCAATTGCTGTATCAAGGCACCCTGCTGAGTCCCTTGCGTGCAAGCCTCACAGTGATCTCCCTTGAAAGACAGCATTTTTTTAAAAAAATTTATTTTGTCGATATACAATGTGGTTGATTATTGTGGTCCATTACTGAAACCTCCCTCCCTCCTCCCTCTCCCCCCTCCCACCCAACAATGTCCTCTCTGTTTGCTTGTCGTATCAACTTCCAGGAATTGTAGTTGTTATGTGTCCTCCCCCCCCCCCCCCCCCGGTTTTTTGTGTGTGTGTGAATTTATTTATTTATTTTTAGCTCCCACCAATAAGTGAGAACATGTGGCATTTCTCTTTCTGTGCCTGACTTATTTCACTTAATATAATTCTCTCAAGGTCCATCCATGTTGTTGCAAATGGCAGTATTTCATTTGTTTTTATAGCTGAGTAGTATTCCATTGTGTAGATATACCTCATTTTCCGTATCCACTCATCTGATGATGGACATTTGGGCTGGTTCCAACTCTTGGCTATTGTAAAGAGAGCAATCAGAAAAGAGAAGGAAATAAAGGGCATCCAGATTGGAAAAGATGAAATCAAACTGTCCCTGTTTGCAGATGACATGATCCTATATATCAAACAGCCTAAAGCCTCTACAAAAAAACTCTTGGAGTTGATAAATGATTTCATCACAGTAGCAGGATACAAAATCAACACACAAAAATCAGTAGCATTTCTATTCTCCAATAGTGAACATGCAGAAAGAGAAATCAAGAAAGCCTGTCCATCTACAATAGCCACCAAAAAATAAAATACTTAGGAATTGAGTTAACCAAGGAGGTGAAAAATCTCTATAATGAGAACTACAAACCACTGCTGAGAGAAATTAGAGAGGATACAAGAAGATGGAAAGATATCCCATGCTCTTGGATTGGAAGAATCAACAGAGAGAAAATGTCCATACTACCCAAAGTGATATACAAATTCAATGCAATCCCCATCAAAATTCCAATGACATTTTTCTCAGAAATGGAAAACTATCCAGACATTTATATGGAATAACAAAAGACCACACATAGCCAAAGCAACACTGAACAAAAAAAATAAAGCTGGAGGCATAACACTACCTGACTTTAAACTATACTACAAAGCTATAATAACCAAAACAGTATGGTACTGGCAAAAAAACAGATACACTGATCAATGGAATAGAATAGAGAATACAGAAATCAACCCACACACCTACAGCCCTCTGATCTTTGACAAAGGCACCAAGCCTATACACTGGGGAAGAGATTGCTTCTTTAGCAAATGGTGCTGGGAGAACTGGATATCAATATGCAGGAGAATGAAACTAGACCCATACCTTTCACCATACACTAAAGTCAACTCAAAATGGATTAAAGAAAGACAGCATTTTTAACCCTCTTTTACAACAGAAGAAAGTGAGACTTCAGGGGGTAAAATTCTTCCTGGGAATAAGTTGTGGATATGGGACGGGAAACAGGTTTGAAAGAGAAGAGGGACATTAAAGAGGTCTGAAAATTGTTTTTTGTAAGCTGTTTGTAGGAGCTGCCTATTGCCAGTTGTGCTGGAAATTTGTTAGTCAAAACAAAAGAAATCTGAATAAACTATAGACATTATAATAATAATGCTGATTCATTACTTGTAACAAATGTACCGTACTAATGTAAGGTGTTAATAATAATGGAAACTGGGTGCAAGCTTTATGGGAACTCTGTCCTATTTCTGCATTGTTTCTATAAGTTTAAGACTGTTCCAAATATGAAGTTTATATAAAACAACAAC
Organism: Cynocephalus volans; assembly: GCF_027409185.1. Lineage (NCBI taxonomy): Eukaryota > Metazoa > Chordata > Mammalia > Dermoptera > Cynocephalidae > Cynocephalus > Cynocephalus volans. The sequence continues at coordinate 46,236,352 of NC_084473.1, forward strand.
AATGGCAAATAACATAAGCATGATGCCTAACCTCATAATGCTTACAGTCTACTGGGAAAGACATCCTGGTTGGTGAGAGGGAGTAGAAGAGGTTATACTAGTTAATTATATTCAGTAACTGCAAGAGATTATGGCAATTTGGACTAGGGTGGTAGTATAATAGATGTAGAAAAGGGCAGTTTTTAGAAATGAGTGGAATAGGTGAAAGTTCAGAAATAACATTGGTTCAGACTTGCACAGACTGATAAATGGTGGTGACACTGAGGAGAAGGGAAAGATGTACGATTCTCAGGGGTTGATCATGGTTTTTAAGAATGTTTAGTTTGTGGTACCAGAATAAAACAGAAGACAGTTGTATTTACCACATATTTGGACTTCCAAGTGTAGGTGGAGATGTCAGTGTTTAAAACATCTACTTATGACTAATAATTAAATCCAAGGGATGAGATCACATAGAGAAAAAGTATTGAGAGGGAAGAGAACCTAGAATCAAGTGTTGAGGAACTCCAAAAGTCATGGTCAGAGTAGAGTTAGATGAGCTTGCAAAATGGTTGGGCAAGAACTGCTAAAAAGACAAGAAGTCAATCAAGAAAGGATAGTGCCATGGAAGCCAAAGGAAAAGACTCTTTCAAGGAGCAAGTGCTCAGTGGGAATATCCCTAAGAAATAAAGTGAAATGAAATTGGGCACAGCCAGGGACTATGCAGAATGGAAGCCTACGGTGGGCATGATTGCTGCTGTGCTCTGACCCACTTGGGTCCCTTTACCATTCGGCACCCCCTCCTCGCTGGCACACCCTTATTCTAACAACTCACACCTGCAGTTCTCTTTGAAGGACTTGCCTCAGGCTGGAGCCACTTTACCTGCAACTGCAGGGTGCTTTCTTATTTCACATGAATCCCCATTTTAGGGTCTGGTTCTGGTAAACCAACCTACGATAAGTCCCTCTTAAACAAAAACCAAAAAACAACAAAAAACCCCCAACTCATTTGAAATGGGGGTAAGTCAAAAGGTGAAAAAGGGAGTTCTGTCAAGGATTTCCCCTTTCCAAGCCTCTGGGCTGTGCTGTAGAACTAAAAGTCTAAGATCGCGGTTTGCAAACCACTGAACCACAAGAAACCACCTTTCAGGAGGCCTCTGAGTCCTCATCATTGACAGCCATGACATTCAGCTCTTTATGGGAGGGGCATGTATGTGGAGGTAGGTGTGGTACAGAGGATATGTTTGTGTGTATATGGAGTAGCTGGAATATGGAGAGAATCATGGCATATACAAAATTCAAGGGTCCACAGAGACAGAAAAGAAGAATCACAGAGGATGGAAGCAAATGTGACTCCAGCTACTTCTGGTTCATGGTAGGGGAGAGGTGCGAGGGGTCCCAGAGGCCACGTGGCACTTCTCTAAGCAAACCTACTCACCTGCACATCATGTAATGTGTTGGAATACCACTTTCAAAAGGGGAGACTTTAAAAAGATAATAATCTTATTTCAGAGAGAAATAAGTTAGTGGTAAGCATTTGGAAAGATAAATTTTATCTATCTAGCAGAATCACATGTTTTGATCTAATTTCTCAAAATATTATAGTTTTCAAGATAAAGATCCAATCATTAGCATTTTAGATTTATGATATTCATTAGACTATAAGAGAGGGTTTTACTTCTCAGAGCAGAATGAATTAGCTTTCCAGCAAAGACTATGCAAGCATATTAGTTTAAAACAACAATGACAGCCAATGGCAACAGAAAAATCAATAAAAGTATTTTTTTTTTAGGATTAATTCTTCTATATTATGCTTAATTAGCTCATATATTTTTTTAAAAAGTCTTTATGTTATGGATACAGTGAATGCGCTTTAACTGCAGGGATGATTTAAAGTGCTGCAGGGTGAGGAAAGAGCAGGGCATTGCAAAGGCAAAGGGTGTGAGGTCATCCATTAACCTACTTACATAAACAGGCTGCCTGCAGCATTCACTGAGTTGGGGAGCTGTGCACATATGTGATGCCAGGTGTCACAGGAGTATCAGGCACCCTGTGTTCCCCTAGCTGATGCCTTGTGTCTCTAATAGAGCTTTAGTGTATGTAGGCAGGGCAGCCATCGCTGCCTGTGTCCAGTATGTGTTTTTGGCTGACATGAGTCCACCATAGTCCCTGCAAGGAAGGAAACTGCTCAGGAGCTGTCACTGATGGGACCAAGGGTGGACACCTACCTCCATCAAGGGTGGCCCACCCATAGGCTCATCAGTAAGTCAATGGGTGTCCTAGTGCAAAAGTCATTACGAGAATGATAAGAATGACAGTTTGGGTTATTAGCTAGATAATTAGGTCAGGAGCTTATAGAATTTTGATGGGAAAATTTTGGAAGATTTTCTAGTTAGACATATGCATGGAGAAGACATGCAATGAGAGAAATCATGAGGTCTGTGTGTGAGAGAGAGAGGACAACTAGTCCCCAGAGCTGTTGGATCCTAAATTCTAATATCTTAATTTAAGTCCCGTATTTTTAAGATTTCTTGAGAATCTACTCTTTGCAAATAAGAGATCCATAATATAGGGAGGTATTTGAATCCAGAAGGCAGAAGAGTGCGCTTAGGTTTTGAATATATGGATATGAATGCTAGTTCTTTCATTTAATGTATAAGAGATTTGGAAGCATTAATTTAATCTTACTGGGACTTAATTTCTGATATGATATTACTTTACAGGGATGTCATGAAGATTAAATGAGGTAATATGTATGACAGTATAGATGAACAGTAACATTATTTCTTCTATTTCATGGTTTTAAAAGATAGACCTATGTAAGAGAAAATACCCTTGGAAAGGGTAACACTGGTATCTAGTAGGAGGTGGGGAGGGCCAATCCTGGTCACAAAGTCTCGGACGGGCTATGGAGGGTTAGAGATCAGTATGAACACAGGTCTGAGTACCTGGTAAACAAATTTAACTGATGTCCTTATTTTCCATTGGCTTGAGTCATGTTTATTCTAAATTTTCTGAACCACTGAACTCACTAAATTCCTAAGGCTAATATATGGGGCAGGTTTGAGTTTTTCAGAAAATAAATAAATAAATAAATAAACCAAACCTGAGTGGTTGTTTGTACTACTAAATTCAATACAAACCCACAGCTGGATAGAATTTTAAGTCAGTTATATAAGTACATTCTTGTTTTTAACCCTGGTATCATCTTCGTGGAGCAGCCAAGAGATGTGAATAAGTTTGCCTGATTCCTCACATAGTTACATAAAAGTTCAGAACCAATTTGTTTTTCCTGTTGATAGATTTAGTGTAAAGTTTTCTTTCTGATTGGTCAATACCTACTCAACAGTTTTCTTTCTAGTCATACCTCTGAAACATAGATAAGAACATTTGATCTGGAGGCTGAGGCTGGAGCTAAAAATGACCAGGAAGCAGGTCTAATTCTAAATCCGGAAATTGGCATCATCAAAGAGTGAGGTTAGAAGAAAAAGCACAAATTGATGGTCATCCTCGTGTACACTATGTTTCAGACAAACTACTTTGGTTCCCTCTAGGCTGGCCTGAGTGTTGGCTCTGGACCTGCTATAGGTTTCTGTAGTGGATTGAATTATGTCCCCCCCAAACTCCCTGAAGCTTGAATTGTGTCCCCCAAGTTTTATGTATTAGGAACTTAGAACCTACTGTGACTGATAAGAGGGTGAGAAATTCTATTATTGTAATTGAAAGGTGGAGACTGGAAGAGGTGATTGGATTGTAGGACCATGCAGTAGTGAATGGATTAAAAATGGTGGTCAGAGGTGTGGTTCCAAGGGCTTTAAAAGAAGAGCACATGAGAGTCTCTTTTGCTCTCTCTGCTCTCTCTGCTTCTACCATCTTGCAATGTGAGATTCCTGGGTCACCGTTGCCACTACCAGATGGACTTTATACTTCCCAGCCTCAGAAACTGTAAGCAATAAATTTTGTTTTCTTTTATAAATTACCCAGTTCCAAGAATTTTGTTATAAGCAACATAAATGGACTAATACAGCTTCTTAAACTGAGAAGTTTATGTTGCTTTTTTTTTTTTTTTTTCTCAGTCTCATCCAAGGCAGTTTGAATTCTAGATGTACCTTATGAGGTTACTGCTGGGTTTTTTTCCTCTTCAAATTGAGATTATAATGATCTCTGGAGAGGAAGAAGTGATGCTTTTCTAGGAAGAAAAGGAAGAAGGAATGAGGACTCATTAAAACCCAGTAGCACAGTGGTGTTGAATATACATATTAGGCCTCAGGCAAACTTTTGCAAAGGTTCATACACTTGGCATAAAATTTCTCTTCATTGTATGAGTCTTCACTACCATATGTACATTTCGTGTACCTCTAAATGATACAATTTTATAACTCAAGGGTCATCTCATTCATTTCTATGCTTGTTTGGATGAGATAACTAAAACACAAAGAAAATAGGGCATCACCATGGCATTTGGGAACATAAGCAAAGCTGCATTCCAGGGTTCCTAACTCTCTCCCAGATGGGTAGTCGTTCATACCACCACATTGTCTCTAGGGCTGGCTCTCCCAGATCTACAAGGGACCATCAATTGACTTCATCCTACCCTACTCCATTGTGCATACCAGAAATCACTCCTGCCTGAGTTTAGTTGGACTCCTCCTTCAAACAAGGGACACATGTAGAAATTCACCCCGGGCTTTCCTGACTCAACCCAATATGAGGTTCTTAACCTGGGTTACTGGTTTAGCTTCAGAGGTTCTTAAATTTTATGACAGTTTGTGCCTAAATGCCTCTGTATAAAGGGCCCATGATTTTCATCAAAGAGATTAAGAACCATGGCTTTAAGAATTGACAAACCATTAGGATGGCTAACAAAAAAAAAAAGAGAGAGAAGACTCAAATAACAAAAATTAGAAATGAAAAAGGTGATATTACAACTGATTCATCTGAAATACAAGGAATCATTCGAGACTACTATAAACAATTATACGCCAACAAATTTGAAAATCTGGAGGAAATGGATAAATTTCTGGACACACACAAGCTCCCAAAACTGAACCGTGAAGACGTAGAAAATTTGAACAGACCAATAACAATAAAGGAGATTGAAGCTGTTATCAGAAGGCTCCCAACAAAGAAAAGCCCAGGACCAGATGGATTCACAGCAGAATTTTACCAAACATACAAAGAGGAATTGACACGGATTCTTTACAAACTATTCCAAAAGATTGAAATGGACGCAAATCTCCCAAACTCATTCTATGAAGCAAACATCATCCTGATACCAAAACCAGGTAAAGATATAACCAAAAAAGAAAACTACAGGCCGATATCCTTGATGAATATAGATGCAAAAATCCTCACTAAAATACTAGCAAACAGAATACAGCAACACATACGAAAAATTATTCATCACGATCAAGTGGGATTCATCCCAGGGATGCAAGGTTGGTTCAACATACGCAAATCAATAAATGTGATACACCATATTAATAAACTCAAACACAAGGACCATATGATCATCTCTATAGATGCTGAAAAAGCATTTGATAAAGTTCAGCACTCATTCATGACAAAGACCCTCTATAAGTTAGGTATAGAGGGAAAGTATCTCAACATAATTAAAGCCATATATGCCAAACCCACTGCCAATATCATCCTGAATGGGGAAAAGCTGAAAGCTTTTCCTTTAAGAACAGGAACTAGACAAGGATGCCCACTCTCACCACTCCTATTCAACATAGTGTTGGAAGTACTAGCCAGAGCAATCAGAGAAGAGAAGGAAATAAAGGGCATCCAGATTGGAAAAGATGAAGTCAAACTGTCCCTGTTTGCAGATGACATGATCCTATATATCGAACAGCCTAAAACCTCTACAAAAAAACTCTTGGAATTGATAAATGATTTCAGCACAGTAGCAGGATACAAAATCAACACACAAAAATCAGTAGCATTTCTTTTCTCCAATAGTGAACATGCAGAAAGAGAAATCAAGAAAGCCTGCCCATTTACAATAGCCACCAAAAAAATAAAATACTTAGGAATTGAGTTAACCAAGGAGGTGAAAAATCTCTATAATGAGAACTACAAACCACTGCTGAGAGAAATTAGAGAGGATACAAGAAGACGGAAAGATATCCCATGCTCTTGGATTGGAAGAATCAACATAGTGAAAATGTCCATACTACCCAAAGTGATATACAAATTCAATGCAATCCCCATCAAAATTCCAAAGACATTTTTCTCAGAAATGGAAAAACTATCCAGGCATTTATATGGAACAATAAAAGACCACGCATAGCCAAAGCAATGCTGAGCAAAAAAAATAAAGCTGGAGGCATAACACTACCTGACTTTAAGCTATACTACAAAGCTATAATAACCAAAACAGTATGGTACTGGCATAAAAACAGACACACGGACCAATGGAATAGAATAGAGAATCCAGAAATCAACCCACACACTTACTGCCATCTGATCTTTGACAAAGGCACCAAGCCTATTCACTGGCGAAGGGACTGCCTCTTCAGCAAATGGTGCTTGGATAACTGGATATCCATATGCAGGAGAATGAAACTAGATCCATACCTCTCACCGTATACTAAAATCAACTCAAAATGGATTAAGGATTTAAATATACACCCTGAAACAATAAAACTTCTTAAAGAAAACATAGGAGAAACACTTCAGGAAATAGGACTGGGCACAGACTTCATGAATACGACCCCAAAAGCATGGGCAACCAAAGGAAAAATAAACAAATGGGATTATATCCAACTAAAAAGCTTTTGCACAGCAAAAGGAACAATTAAAAGAGTTAAAAGACAACCAACAGAGTGGGAGAAAATATTTGCAAAATATACATCTGACAAAGGATTAATATCCAGAATATATAAGGAACTCAAACAACTTTACAAGAAAAAAACAAGCAACCCAATTAAAAAATGGGCAAAAGAGCTAAGTAGGCATTTCTCTAAGGAAGATATACAAATGGCCAACAGACATATGAAAAAATGCTCAACATCACTCAGCATCTGGGAAATGCAAATCAAAACCACATTAAGATAACATCTAACCCCAGTTAGGATGGCTAAAATCCAAAAGACTCTGAACGATAAATGCTGGCGAGGTTGCGGAGAAAAAGGAACTCTCATACATTGTTGGTGCGACTGCAAAATGGTGCAGCCTCTATGGAAAATGGTATGGAGGTTCCTCAAACAATTGCAGATAGATCTACAATATGACCCAGCTATCCCACTGTTGGGAATATACCCAGAGGAATGGAAATCATCAAGTCGAAGGTATACCTGTTCCCCAATGTTCATCGCAGCACTCTTTACAATAGCCAAGAGTTGGAACCAGCCCAAATGTCCATCATCAGAGGAGTGGATACGGAAAATGTGGTACATCTACACAATGGAATACTACTCAGCTATAAAAACGAATGAAATACTGCCATTTGCAACAACATGGATGGACCTTGAGAGAATTATATTAAGTGAAACAAGTCAGGCACAGAAAGAGAAATACCACATGTTCCCACTTATTGGTGGGAGCTAAAAATTAATATATAAATTCACACACACACACACACACACACACACACACACACACACACACACACACACACAAAAACGGGGGGGGGGGAAGAAGATATAACAACCACAATTACTTGAAGTTGATACGACAAGCAAACAGAAAAGACACTGTTGGGGGGGAGGGGGGAAGGGAGAAGGGAGGGAGGTTTTGGTGATGGGGAGGTATAATCAGCCACAATGTATATAGACAAAATAAAATTAAAAAAAAAAAAATAGAAAGAAATGAGTTGTAAGTCAAACTCTTGGCTATCCTGAATCTAATGAATGACATTCTTCCCACTACAGTTTATTAGGATTCTACGTATTGATTAGGTATGACAAGATGTTTACAGAGAAATACAGATTTTATTACATGTTGCATCAGTGGCTTTTGAAACGTCTGGCCTCAAACATTTTTTGCATGTCCTACTGCTTGAATCTCAGGGTCAATGCTACCTTGTTTACTGTTGATAATAGCTGGAAGGCACAGGAGGAAAAAGAGGAAGCAACAGCAGATGATCAGGCAACCACAAACCTTGACTGGGACTTGTCAAATAAGCCTTGACTCATGAAGTCTTTCCTGACAGCTCTTAGAAATCAAAAATGTAATCTATTTCCTCTAATCAAAAAACTCTGATGTTTTCTACCTCATCACTTCTCAGAACATAGCTAATTTTTACTCCTGGGTAAGATAGTCCTTCCACACAGCCAGTTAATTAGCCACACAAAATGGTAGCACTTAAGAGATGCAAGGATAATCTCCAATGTTCTCAATTGACAGAGGAGTTGACTAGGGCCCAAGACACTTTTCACTGAGTATGGACATATCTCACCCGCCTTAGGAAAAACCAAAAGGCCAGATAAGATTAATTACCAGTTTAGATTTTGAGTTTAATGTTAACCCTCACAGTGATTACTTTAGTCAAACCATGAGGCTAAATTCAGAAAATGGACAACTTGCTTGTACTAAACAAGGTTAGAATGGGCTTGGGTAGCTTGAGGTCTGCAAACTCCCTGTCCCCTGACACTCCTCACACCTTGGTTCCAATGTAGAAACAGTGTCTGTTTTAAGTTTAGGAGGATAAACATTGCAATCATTTATTTGTTGATCATTAATTTATTTAATGAATATGTATTGGACACATACTAAGGACCAAGCATGATGTTAAGTGTTAAGGATTATACCTATAAAACAAAACCAAAATCAAACAAGAACCCGCATTAAGAAGCTCATAATCTAATAATGGTACTTATCCTTGCTATTTATTGAACACTTAATATGTGGTGGGTACTCCTCTAAGAATTTCAACTTATTATCTTATTTAGTTCTGTAAATCCTATGAAGTAGTTTTAAACTAAAACTTGTTAGGCAAATTGACCTTGAGTACATGTCAAAGTTTTATTAAGTTTGTTAACATGGGAACTAACAAAGAAAAATATATTATGACAGCTAAAATTGAGTTAAGGGTAGAGGAGAGAATTTATATACTTTACAGCAAAGCTACACCGTGTGTGGTCTAGGCATCAGTATGTCTGCAAACTATTACCCTGTACCAGACCAGATAAGAACAAACATCGAGAGAAGAATTTAGAAACTTTCATAGAAATTTGACATTGTTGCAACATTCAATGATTCATTGATAGTCCCATTTCACTGAACAGGATATAGGCCGTTTTATGTGTTTTTGGACTTACATGGCAAAGTGTTTGTAGTGGTGAGCGGGTAAACTGGCTTTCAAGAAAAAACAAGCCAACAAAAGCATTCCTCTCTTTGTTTGCTGATTTCAAGCTACCAGTGTGATGTAGGACACAGAACATTTAACAATCAACTCTGTTGAGCCAGCACAAGCTGGCTCCAGCACATCACTGGCTGGCGTGAGCTGCGTACTATCTGTGCACAATAGGACCACATATTATTTCACAACATATTAGAGGAAAGAGAAAGGTACAAATTACAAAGTACAAATTGCTGACTCATCGCACATTATTATACATTCTTCCTATTTTTATTAGTTAATCTAAGTTAACCCTAGGACATGTGGTTCAGGGTCATCTTCCCAAAGATGCCAGGTATGGAGATGAGAATTTAACACACTCACCGAGATCCATTCCTCCACTTCCACCCTCTCCATTTTCTCAAGAGTTCATTTTGTTTACATGAGTTTCCATGGTTTTCCTTGTTGTTGCTTAGCAGGCAGTTTTCATTGCTGAGCCAAGAAGTAGACTAATTGGTGCCCAGTGGCCTTTTTCAATCTAGAGACTTATGACTTTCAATTCTGCTAGTTATTCTTTTCTTATTTCTTATTTGTTAATTTCCTCTCTTCCATTTTCTCTGTACTGTCCTTCTGGAATACTTAAATTTTTTAAAAAATATTTTTTTCTCTTACTCTCTATTTTGAAACTTTTTGTTCTACTTTCAGGTAGAGTTTCTTCACTATATATTCCAACATCTAAATTGATTTTTTAAAAATTCAACTAGTACTTTATAATTTCCGGTAGCTCTTGATCTCTGTTTTATTATTTTTAAATAACATTCCATTCTTTTTTCAAGAATATGATGAATGCTGTTATTTCTCTGAAGATTCTATAATAAGCTCATCAATTTTTGTTTCCTCTGAGTTTTATATTTTTCTGTGTAGTATAAAAAAAGTCTTGTGTTGGAAGCTTCCTTAATTTTTGGTGATTCCTTGATACCTGATCATATTTTACAGTGTGGTTCTAAATTGCTAATTGAAAGCATTTTGTGTGCTTTCAGGGCCTGTTACCTAGTGAGCTCCTTTGTGGGGTAGGGAGGAGCAACTGGCTTCCCTGATTCCGGAGCCCCCACACATCAGATGTGTAGGACTTACTCTCTGGTTCAGTTTTTCCAGAGAAAAAATTTCTAATTTCCTGCCTGAGGAGTAATGTTGGATTCCAGTGTTCTTAGAGCTGAGGGACACAAGGGCCCTGGGATTTTTTTCCATTTTTCTGCATAAGCTGTCACTTAACTTCCTTATTTTCAACATGGTGCCTTTCTTCTGCCTTCCTCTGTAGCTGCTATTGGTGTACCTGAATACTCTCTTCTTTCCTTCCTTCCTTCCTTCCTTCCTTCCTTCCTTCCTTCCTTCCTTCCTTCCTTCCTTCCTTCCTTCCTTCCTTCCTTCCTCTCTCTCTCTTTCTCCCCTGCTCCTTCTTTCTTTGTTAAGAATATGTCTCTAATCTCCTTCCAGGCTTGGAAAGGGGTAGTTGTTTGTCTGCATAGAATGGTGGAGGGGGCCATAGGTCTATAACCTGCTCAATAGTCTTTCATCTACTCCTTTTGTTTTTCAGCCAATTCATGAGCATTTCTGGGATTCTGTAGTGCAAATTTGTTGGCATGCTTATCTACTGTCACTTAGGTCACAGCTTTCTCAGTTTTAGTAGCTTCTCTTTTCGCTTTTTATTAAATAAGATTTGATATCTCATCTATTTTTAAAAAAATCTTCTCTCCCATTAAATCTTCTCTAATTTTCCTTGTGAATTTATCTCTCTCTCTCTCTTTTTTTTCTTGTACTTTTAGTTTTGGGAGGATACAGATAAAAATGTGTTCAATTGCAATATTTAACCGAAATAAAGGTGCTTTTAAATATAAACTATAATTGTTATGTCACGAGGCCTTGACCAACTTATGACAATGAACCAAGTTTACACTTTATTTTCATACATATGTTATTAAGGCACAAGACTCTACCAGTTTAATTCCTGAAAGGAGTTTTCCAAAGAGCTCTTTCTGTGGTTTCTTAAGATACTGTTTCATATAAGATCTGGAAACCTTGCCTTTCAACCAAGTTGCTATTCTGGCTACCAACTATTCTCCTGAGAAGGCCAGTAAGGGGCAAAGTGGTCTCTGCTGGTAAAATGACCAGCTGCCTCACTCTGGCCGTGGAGAGGACTCTGTCACCCTTTGTCTGTTCTTTCCAAGTTGCAATTCATGCCCTCCCTAATTCTCCATATGCAAGTGCAACCAGCACCAAATGTTAAAAAATAATGTAACTAAAGTCTTGGATATAACAGAGGAAAATTTCCTTTGTATATATATTTTTGGGTATATACAAGGGAAAAAATATCTTCAAAAAGCTCATAAGTCTAAACCACAAAATGCTCCCTTCTTACTCCTTGTGTCTCATTAATGGGCTAGCGCAAGTTTACTGCCTACTGCTTGTCAGTCCCAGTATTTCTGAATTCAATGAAAATTGACCCACATTTCCCAGAGAGAAAGTATTTTCAGTCTACATTTAAAGACTGCCTAATTTCTGGCCCTGTAATTAATCTCTCCTTGGAAGATTTGCATTCATTTCAGGGGAAGCTCCCTCATTGCCACTCACTAGAGTGTGGTCTGACTTCAGGGAGTTTACGATCCCAAAGGTGAGTTGCTCAGACTTACCTAATACCTGTGCAGAATACCAGTTCTCCAGTCCACACTGTGCCTGGCCTTGCGCATCAGGTCCTTTCTGAATGTTTACTATAGAAAGGCAAAGAGAGAATCAGCCTTTGAGTCTTTTCTTGCTGTAGTTTCCTCTTTGTCCCCAATAAAGATAAATAACCCAATAAAAAGGGGGTAAAAGGACACACTTTACTAAAGAAGAAAGAAGGATGGCAAAGAAGTACATGGGAAGATGTACAAAATCTTTGGTCACTAAAGAAGTGTAGATAAGAACCACAGTGAGTACCACTGTATACCCACTAGAGTGGCTAAGAAGGAAAAAACAGCAGAAACATCAACTGACAAAATCAAGTGCTGACAAGGTTGCAGAATACTGGATCTCTAACATTTCACTAGTGGGAGTGCAAAAAGGTACAGCCACTTTTGGAAAATGGCTTGGCAGTTTCTTAATAAGTTAAATTGGCACTCACCATATGATGCAGTAGAAATTGTACTCCTAGGTATTTACCCAAGAGAGTTGAAACTATCCATATAAAGATCTGAACATAAATGTCTATAGCAGGTACATTCATAATTGCCAAAAACTGAAAACAAACCAAATGTCCATCAACTGGTTAATGGTTGAAAAAATTGTGAAACATTTCTGTAGTGAGATACCACTTAGTAATAAAAAGCAATTTAAAGAAAGCAGTAAGAAGAAACATGCTACTGATACATGGAACAACATAGATACATCTAAAAACATTATGCTAAGTGAAAGAAGGCTGATATGAAAGGCCATGTGATGCTGTGTGATTTCATTTACATGATCATCTGGAAAGGGCAAACCTACAGGGACAGGACAGAGAACATGTCAGTCGTTGTCAGCAGATGGGAGTGGGAGAGGAAATTGATTTCAGAAGGACATGAGAGAACTTTGGGGGTAATGGAAATACACTGTATTTTGATTGTGGTGGTGGTTATATGACTGTATATGTTTGAAAGTGATACTTCAGTCCCAGTCAAGCAGCCTTGAGATGATGACAGCTTGACAGCAAGCTCATGAGAGATCTTGAGCTAGAATCACTGAGTAAGCTGCCCTCAGATTTGATCAGCAGAAATCATGAAATAATAAATCGTCTTAAGTGCTAAATCTGGGGGTAATTGTAATACAATTATAGATTTATATATATATTATGTCAATATATATTATATATTTTTATATTCTACATAATATAGTTAACTAATATATATATTTGTTATCTGTTATCTGTTGTAATATCTATCTTTATTCCTACATAATCTGCATGGGCTTAGATTCACTCTAAGAGATAACCACTGTCCTGTTTTAAACAGAGTACTTACAATCTAAGTCTGAAACATTATTATTTATATTATTTATTTGCTTCTTCCCCATGATTGCCTCTTATCTGACTAATCAAAAGGGCTTGTCAAAGTGATTCCCTACATAATTAAGGGAAAAAATTTCTTTGAAATAAATTATAGTATTTGTCATAAAAGGCTGTAGTTTTAAACTGGTTATAATTTTTAAAATGGCAGTACATTCATTCAGTAATCATTTTGTCAGCACCATCTCTGTGCAAGACACCAGGCCAGGCATAGAGATTTAAGAGATAAACATAGTCTTCGACTTCACGGAACCTGCAGTCTAGAAAGGAAGAAAGACATTAAATGAATAATCCAACAATTGAATATAATTGTAAAAAAACGTCATGAAGGACACATGCAGGATGTAAATTTTTCAGTTTCAAAAATGCCTATGGACTCTACCAGGCACTTCTGTACAGAGGAAACTATTAGTTGGGTCCTGATTATAAAAAATATTCATGCTCATTTTAGGGGGAAAAAAAAAGAAAAATTCAAAAAGTTTCAGAGGAAAAAGTGAAAATTCCTCCAGAAGACCTTGTACCCTTTTGAATCTCCTTCACTCATACAGACGTTTCTGCCTTTTCTTTAGTAGGAGAAACTGAATCTGTGTCTGACCTGTATATGAGAGTCCTCGTAAGCACCAGCTGCTACATTGTGACCTACATCCTGCCCACACCTTGGATGGGCTGAATTAGGTACGTTGATCCTTCTGTTTGCAGCCACACGGGTCTATTAACAGCAACCAGCAGCCTTTCCAAAGGACCCTGAATAGCCTTCAAGTTGTTTATGGGGTTGGTGTGAGCTGATGTAGGAGAGCGAGAAATCAAAGGGGCGGTAGCCCTGGGACTGAGCTGCTGTTGTCTAGGCAACTTTATTAAGAACCTTCTGTTCCTCAGAAAATGAAGCCTAAATTAACTCTCAAGTTCTTGGAATTAAGGATTTTTATTCTGAACTGGTCTTTCGCATTTGGGAACTTCCTAGTCTCTCCAACTGAGTCACTTTGGGGCCCTAAAATATTTGTCAAGTGGCATTGGTTTTAAAGGTCTCTTTATTCTAAAATATAATTACAAATTCTTTCACCACTCGGATTTCTACAATGAGATCCAACTTCAAATTCAGTGCTCAAGTTTTGATTTGTCTTCCCATTTTAAGACCCTCCATACAAACAATGATCTATGGAGTATAATTTTTTAAAAGCATGTTTTTCATCTAAGTAGAATGTGAAAAAATCAAGTGTGCATTTCCTGAGTTTTAGCAGTGGCAGCCTCATATCCATAAATTATAGCATACAATGAGCTTCGTGCTGCGTTGCAGTCAATGTGCCTACTTTCAGTGTTTCAAGCACGGAGAGTTTCTTCTTCAGTGTTGGAACGGGCAGCTATATGTTCAATTGAGCAGGAGACAATGATAGTTGATCGTTATATGAGCATTTGCTATTCACTAGGAGCTATTTTCGGCACTTTGAAGACATTAACTCCTTTAATCTTCACAGCAACCTTAAGAAACACATGTACTAATATCCTTATTTTATACATAAGGAAAATCAAGACACAGAAAGATTAAGCAACTTGCCCAGCGCCACAAATAAGTACGGTTCTCAGCGCCAAGATCTAAGCCTAGGCCGTGAGGCTCCCTCTGGCTCTTCATCCCTGCTACAACACTTCCAAAGTGGTCAGCTTGTGCTTAGGAGTCACAGTATAGGAGAAATTGCCAGTTTTAAACACTGAAATCACGTTTAGCGCCACCAAATGCTCACACTAAGAGAGGCATACAGAGACTAGGACCAAATTACAGAATTGCAGGTGAGATTTCATACTTTCCAGCTCAGTTTATTTAGGGCATATTCACACAGCTCTTAGAACAGCATGGTGGGCTGGGTTTTTGGACTGTCAGCATTTTAAAATTCTCTCTCTTGCTCTCTCTGTCTCTTCCTTGACAAAGCAAAGGCTTTGATTTCCAGTTTGAGTCTTGGCTTTATTTTACTTATTGTTTGTCCTTTTATATTAGTCCATATACCTTTCTGTTTCCTCATCTATAAAACTGGTCCACTATTCCCATTGCAAAGTTCAAAGGAGGTAGAGTATATGAATGCCATGTGAAATAGAAAGCAGAAAGAATTTCAAAAATTTATTTTTATTATCTATATGTGGAGTAGGTGACCATTTGTGTAGTGTAATTTGAAATCTTCCATAGATTTCATATACTGAGCACCCACTCTGTGCTATGCATTGTTAAGATGGAGCACAGACAATGGTGCATGAGAAAGACATTGTCTAGTGAACAGTAAGCAGGCAATTATTGCAAGTGTGATGAGGGCTAAGAAAGATGGCAAGTGTGGAAGGATCTGGCACCACACTGAAGGAAAACCTAACACTGCCTTTGAAAGTCAGGGATGGTTTCCCAGAAGAAGTGATATCTAATGTGAGAAGAGAAGCAAAAGGAAGAATTAGCCAGGCAAAGGTATTGGAGGGAAGGAGATGGAGGATTGGCACTTCAGACCACAGGAATGGTACATTCAGTGTTTCTGAGTTCAGATAGAGCAATTCGGAGAATTTAAAGTTATTTCAAACAACTTGAGTCCCAACCAGCTCCCCACTCCCCAGCAGGATTTGCCACTATCTAGTCAACTATGTAATTTATTTATTTGTTTATTTACCCATTCCTGACCCCACCTCCACTGAAATGTAGTCTCCATGAGGGCAGGGGTTTTTGTTTATTTTTATATCCCCAGGACCTAGAACACTGCCTGGCATATAGCAGAAGGTAAAATGTACATAGTCACTAAATTAAAACATAAAATATTTTTTATAATGATAACGCTAGCTTCAATGTGGAGACAGAATTGGTGGAAGGCCTGGAGCCAGGAAGGCCAGTTGAAAGCTATTGCAGAAATCCAGACAAGGAAGGATGGTAAGTTATACCATGGTTTCCAGAGGTTTTTAGAAAGTAGAATCAACAGGGCTTAGTAATTGATTGGAAATGGTGGTCATAGAGGTGATGGTAGGGTATTAATAAGGGGGAAGGAATAGTTAATAGTGATGTCCAAGTATGATAATGTTGGGGCCCAGAAAGCAAAACCCCAAAGCACAGGTCTCAGAAGCAGCCTCAAAAGCAATGTTTTCCTCTGACCTTCACCTGCCCTCCCATCTCTCAGCCTCATTCTTCCCTGAGGCAGCCATGAAAACTAGAATCCTTCTTCCCCAAGGCAGGTCATAGATATACTCTAATCTACCCTGCTGCCTTTCTGTCTTGGAGCTGGTCATAAAGAAATTCTTTGTCCTGTCTTACTGATTGTAGGTCATAAGACCCCCATTCCAGAATAGGTCCTCCCCCATACCCTGGAGGAATGAATGCTACACAGAGAAGCCAAAAAAGAATCTGAAGAAACAGGCCTTGCTGGGTTTCCCCATTCAGTCTATTAGAATTAGATCATACTTTTCTTGTTCAATCACATTTCTCCATGGCTATGCCTGCTTCATAAATATGGACAGTTTTCCCTATATCTTTGGGGTCTTCATTCTGAAGGCTTCCATGTCATGTAAAACTATGATATAAGTTTTGTTATGACTTTTCTTCATATTAATCTGTGTTTATCAGATTATTTTCCAGAGAACCTTCCGGAGGTTGAAGGGGATATCTTCCCTTGCTCCATGCAATAGATTTGATTATTACAAATAATTCGTCCCATCCCCATTCATGTTGGATTTGGCCATATGGCTCACTTTGGCCCATGGAATATTAGTAAAGCAATATGAGCAGGAGCCTTAAATATCCTTGTGCAGTCTTGCTTGGTTCTGTGCTCCAATAATCTGGTATCTGAAGAAAATGCTCAGGTAAGTCATTTGCCTTTTCATCCTGGGCCCCAGAATATGTATCTGTGGAGCAGACTTGGACCCACTCCTAACTTGAGCCACATGAATTGATCTGCAGCATGAAACAGAGCTGCCCAGCTAAGCTCACACAAGATCAGCCAAATAACAGTTAACCTTCAGATGTACAGGTGTGAGAATAAACACTTGTATAAGCCAATGAGTTTGAGGCAATTGTTATAAAGCATCATTGTGACAATAGCGGACTGAAATACCTGGGTTCTGGCTTAGGCTACTTGGTAGATAGTTGGTACCTTCTACAGACATAAGGAATCTAGAAAGAGGAGCAGGTTTTGGGGAAAAGATACTGAGTTCAGATTTGTATATATCAGGTTTAAAATGCCTATATGGCAACCAAGTGCTTTTGTCCAGCAGGTAGATAGATAATTTGACAGCTTAGAAAAGAGAGTTGACCGAGAACCATGTTTGGCAGTTATTACCACATAGCAAATGATGAAAGCAGTGAAAGAATTTGTTCAATGAGAAGAGAGACTACGACAGAGACTTGAAAAGCATTTCATTTTATAAAGGACATATAAAGTTCTTCTGAGCTGAAGAATCCACAAAAAAGCTCAACTTCATAAGCAGGTTAAAGGCAGCAGGGTGTAAATTGAGAGCAGCATGTTCCACAGTCTTGGTTTTGGGGCTAAGTTCAGCAGATATGTCTTAGACCGAGACTACAGCCCCAACTCACAGCTTCTCTGAGTTTATTTCCTTTCCATTGGTTGTATCTTCCACAGCTCTCAACAGAAGCAATGACCCCAGAGGACTGAAAAGGCCATTTTACATTCCCCCCTTCCTAGGCTGCATGCAATGGCCATTTCTGAACTCCTAGTCATGAAAACACAGAACAAGTTGCAAGTTCCCTCTGATTATTGAGAAGGACAAGGAAGGGCAGAAGTGTTCTTTTCTGCTCAATGATCCATGCAGTTCGAACAATATCCATCTTAGGCAAATTCAAGGCAAGAGATAAGTTGAGACGTACATCCAAGTAGCTCCCATAAATGAATTTAGTTCAAGTTGAATTAAGGTGATCTGAGAAAATGTGTTCCAAAACAATTCTCTTCAGCATTGGGGACACCAAATCATTCTGAAAAATGGTTTAGTACTTTTAATAAATGTTTCTATTATAGCCTCATAATTCTATAGAAGTTAGACTAGGGACCTCTAACGAGCTTACTGAAACAGTGAGCACTAAATGCTACTTAATATTTGCTGTCACTTTTCTGAAGGCAAAAAGATCTCTTCATTCTGTTTTTGCTGACTGCTCTCTGCTGTATTGTGAATGGGTAAAAAGACCATGTTTGCCAGGCATGCAGAAAACAATTTTTTGAAGCTGGAAACTGCAAATGATTGTTCTTGGTGAAGAAGGGTGATGACACTTGAAAGAGACAGGGTCTTTTTCTGCTGGAACATTCTGCCCGTAGCATTTTCAGATTTTATGGAAACAGTCTGGCTTCTGACTTCTCTCGTTGCTTACTGATCAACCTAGCTCAAATTTGGCTTAGAACTGTCTGAATACTACTTCAAAATGTGCTGTAGGGATGGGGGGATGTCAAGGAAGCTGGGGAAGATAGGGAGTGGCGCATCTGGCGGAGATATGAAGACATAATTTAGCCGGCTGCTAGGGGATTAAGTCTCCATGCAGTCAGCCCTTTATACCTTGGGTTCCATATCTGCAGATTCAACCAACTGCAGATCAAAAATACTCAAAAAATAAAAAATATCAATAAAACAATAAAAAATAATACAAATTTTAAAAATACAGTACAAAGGCTTTTTGCATAGCATTCACATTGTATTAGGTATCATAAGTAATATAGAGATGATTTAAAATATGTGGGAGGATGCTTGTAGGTTGTATGCAAATACTACTCCATTTTATATCAGGGACTTGAGCATCTGGGGATTTTGTCATGGGGGAGGGTCCTGAAACTAATCCCGCATGAATACAAGGGACCACTGTATTCAGTACAATGGGGAATCATTAAGCATTTCAAACATTTGAGGAGCCTAATAAGATTTATCTTTAGAAAAGATCACTTGGGTAACTTATGGAAAGGAAACAAGAGTTTGTAAAGGTGAATCAGTTAGGAGGCTATTTCAGTGGAGTTGTCTAGGTAAGAGATACTGGTAGGTTATATTAGGGTGAAGGTGGTGGCTGTGAACATAAAAAGATATATTTGAGAGATAATTAAGGGGCAATCTAGGCAGGACTTGGAAATGTATACAGAATGAAGAAGAAGGAGCTTGTAAGAATCAATTTAGGAGGCTGACCAAACCCTGGAAGAGGCCCAGTTTCTACTATTTATGTAGTCAGTTGGAGTGCAAAGTGTGGGGAGTTGGCACAGGAAGATCAGTAATTTGGTTTGGACATTTTAAGAATGAAGTATTGTTGATACATGCAAGTGGAGATGTCAAGTAAGCAGGTGGATATATTGGGCTAGAATGCAGAGAGTAGTGTGGCCTGGAGATGAAAATTGGTGGGTAAATTTCATGGGTGGTAATTACAGCTGACAGCATGGAGAAAGTCTTGCAGCAGGAGATAGTGAATGAGTAAAGAAGAGGGTAGTGGATAGGACTGAGGAGCTACAGAATGTAATGCCTGGGGGAAGGAAGATGAGATGTCAAAGGAGACATGGGGAGTGCGGAGCAGTGAGTAGGAGGAGAAGCAGGACAATGAGATGTCGTAGAGCAAAAGGACCGAGTGTTGAAAGAAGGGGGAAGTAGTCTGCAGCATCAAGTAAGATGAGAACTGAAAATCATCCCCAGATTCGGTGACATGGAGGCGTTTTGTAAAGCCACGAAGAGAAGAAACCACATTAGAATGGACTGTGGATAGTGAGCACCTTGTGAAATTTGATCATGAAAGGGGATAGAGAGACAGGGTGTTTGTTAGATGAATTAGGAGGGAAATAGGATGGTTTCTGTTTACATGTTCTTTATATGAGAGACATTCAATGATGTTTAAAAGTAAATAGGGTGATAGTGGTGCGGTGGGAGTGAGAAATTATTTTGAAAGTGGTGTAGATAAAGGGTCCAGCCAGGGTGCAGGCTCTGCAGGGAGTGTGTGCTAAAGATGGAGGGGCAGTGTGGGCCACTGGAGGATGAGGGTGTCAGGGAGTTGGGCAAGGCGTCCACATGGATGGTGATGTGCTCAGATTTATAGCAGCGTTTGGAGTGAAGAAAAAGGTTGTGGCCCAGTACCAGAGTCTGTGGACAACAAGAGGGCACAATCAAGCGTGTGGTACATGACAGCAGTGAAGGAGAACATGGTATTGCTCTAGAAAAAGAGCCAGCAGAAATTTTCATTACAGGGTGGGAAGTGGTAGTAGAGAGTTAGAAAGACACCAACCCTATCAGTAATCCCTAGGGCCACAGTTTGAGAGGGTACACCTCTCATGAGAAGCAGGGTCCTCAAGGAGGAAGTTTGTTCGGTTAAAACCGGCATTGTGGGGAGAGCTCAGGGTTGAGATTGGTGCTTGAGGTGTTTTTACTGGATGTGGAATAGCAGGTCCACTGAAAACAATGGAAGGTTAAGCATTACCAAAAGCAATAATTGAATTTTCTCTTCACTAAGTACTTAAAACATAAATACTAAAAACAATAATACATAGTAAATTAAAAAAAATAAATTTCTCAAAACTTGTCTAAATCTGCTTTTGGTCAATTCAAATTGAGTTTTTAGACTAATAAGTCTTATTTCTTTCTAGATATACTTAGGAAGCAAGTTGTTTCTGGCTGGGATATTAGTGATCTCACTATCTTTTTAATATTGAAAATAATCATAATTATGTTTCCCTGAACATTATACATTGAATATCCAGTTGTGCAGCCTGGTTCTTCACCAAGGAGCCATGGTAACAAAGAAAGCATATATTTTATTTGAAATGGGATTTTCAGTGCATATGATGTCAATGTGTTTGGTAGACTGTGTTGTAAAAATGCAAGATCGTGCAAGGTTGTGTTTCACCCTGAAGGCAGCAAATCTCCCACATGGGTAAAACTTAGTGTCTAATAGTTCCCAACAGCCATACACAACAACCAGAACCTCAAGAGCTCTTACCAACTCAACCAGGCAGGAAGATTTAAAGCCCAAAGCTACAACTTGTTAGCACCCAGACAAGCACACTTTTTGTTACTGTTACTTCTATATCTATCTGTATTCATTTTCATTCCTTGGAATGTACTCAGCTCTATTTTTAGGGAGCTAAGAGAATCTTACGCTCTCATCAGAAAGTTGATGAAGGAATGAGAGATACTGAGAAGTGGGCAATTTTAATTAGAGGCATTTTAATAACATGGACCCTAAGCACAAAGTATACAATGAGTTAGTAGTGGAGCCAGGAATGGAACCAGGGATTTCTGGATCCACCGGTTAGCTTTGGCCCTTAACATATCATATAGTGTCATTTTCATTTCCACTTTAAATGCCCAGAAGTGCTTTATTCATAGACACCTATGTTGCCAACTATCTTTTTAGAATCTGGCTCCATTTTTTCCCCCTTTCTTCAATACATAACAGGCATGTATGCTATAAGTTGCCAAAAAAGAAACAAGATTAGATCTAAACAGCCACAATCATCATAGTCAGTGATACAAACTTCTATTCCTAATTGGCTTTGGGGAATAGGGAGAAGGTTCTTGAGACCTGAAAGTCACACAGACATTGGAAAAGTGAAGAGAATGGTAATTTTCCAATGTCCCTGATTAGAGCCATCTGTGCTTCCCTAGTGCCATCCCCTAATGTATTCTAATGCAAAATAGCCTCATCCCTTGTTTACTTTGGAACACAGCTGTTGTCTTAATTGAGCCTAACAGATAATGGAAGCATTGTTGCTTTTTCCCCCCTTTTCTCCAAACAAGCGGCTTGGCTTGTGGGATTTGAGGACAATGGGAGAAAATCACCTTTGCTGTTGGGAATCTGTATGTCTGTTCTAATTCTCCAAATGTACTTATTTATTGATTTTGTTTAAGAAAGGAAGTGGGAAATATAAATGTGTGCGCATGCATGTGGTACCCTAGTTTTCTTGGAATTTGAACTTCAGATATCTGTTTTGTCTTGTGGTCTTTTGATAGATTTTTTTTCCCCCACATTGTTATCACATGATACATCCAGTGGTTCAGGTTAAACTTTCAAAAAAGTTTTTCCCTAGCATGTACCTTCTCCAAACTGAAGGAGGTTAAATGATAGACAATAGGTTGGTTTGCTCTTTTCTCACTGCCTATCCATTCAACCAACCACCCCTAAAAACTCATTGCATGCTGCTTTGAGCAAGTTAAACTGTTTCAAATTCTACTGTTTTCTTCATCTCTAGCGATTTACTTAAATATCATTATAGGATATTTCAGACTTCTGAAATCTAGGTTTCATGGGGCATAAAACTTATATAATCTTATAAACTCTTATTAAGGGAAAAAATACAACTTTTTAAAGCTAATAAGTAGCACAACACTTAACAGATTCCAGGAAAAAAGCAAAATATTTTTATTGACTACCTAGAACACCTCTACAAAATCTTTTCTTCCTCTATATATTTTAGCTTCGTACTTTTGATTATCTCTTCATTTGACAATGTGTTTTTAATATTTTTTATTAGGATACTAAAAAGACAATTCAGCTCTTTTCTTCCAGTTTTTTTTTTTAATAGTTAGTTGTGATACATAAAACTGGAGATTTCACATATGATTGTACTCACTGTTTCTAATATTGCTATAAGTTTGTGTCTTACAAATGGAAATTCCAAAGTGTGTGTGTGTGTGTGTGTGTGTGTGTGTGTGTGTGTGTGTATTGCATGATTCCTATTAAAAAAAAAAAGTATGAGGTTTTCAACCATGATGTAACTGGTTCTGGAGTTGATGCCATAAACTATAACAATGAACAAAATATGTAAGTATAAGGCAGTAGTTTTCAGGCATTGACAATAGAAAGGACTGCAATCTTTGAGAGTAAAAAAATATACAGGATGTGCCTCCATGGCTGTCTGAGTGGGGCCAGTTTTCTGCTTTTGGCATCGAGTGGAGCCCAAGCAAAAGCATGGTGAGTGGCATTGCTGAGGTGAGAAGGCAGAGATTGGAGCTGGGGACTTCTGAAGCTGATGGACCTTGCAGGGCAGGGAGGAAAAAAGAGAATTCTACATATGTGGAGCCCCCAAGATCTGTGTGGATTTTCTGTTGGAACTTAGTTGAGGCCTAGGCTACACATATACAGGGTGAGAACCCTTGAGTCCTAACAAAGAACAGGGACCATGGAGCAGAAAGTGGAATAAAAATACTAGGGGTCACACAGTGGTAGCAGAAATAGGTGCTCTAGCCCAGGCAGAATAGTGAGATCCTGGGAACAGCCAGTCTTTTATCTAAGAAATCAGAAAGTGCACACCTTTGCAGTAAAATCAACACCCTAGCATAAGAGCAACTCTAGTGAAGCCTAAAACCAAACCTCCACAGATTCATGGAGAGTTGCCAAACTATTGACTCCTTGCTCCTGAAACAAAACAAAACTAAAAAAATAACAGCAACTCAGTATTCTTAAAAGGAAGACAACATAATCTTGCCACTTTACAACACTTTATCTGCAATGTCCAGCGTATTAGTACGTTTCTGTAGCTTATAACAAAATACGTGGAACTGGGTAATGTATAAGAAAATGAAATTTATTACTTACAATTTCAGAGGCTGGGAAGGCCACATTTAGTGGGGGTTTTCTTTGGTGGTGGCTTAACAGCAATGCAGGGGTCTCACATGGCAGTAAGTGGTGGAGCAGAGAAAGAGAGACTCTCATGTGCTCTCCTTTTAAAGCTCTCAGAACCACACCCCTCCCTGCCCACCATTATTAATCCATTCACTACTGCATGGTCCTATAATCTAATCACCTCTTCAAGGCTCCACCTTTCAATTACCATGATAGGATTTCCCACCCTCTTAACAGTCACAGTGGGGATCAAACTACTAACATATAAAACTTGGGGATGCAATCCATATCATCCAGTATGTAATAAAAATGTCCAGACATGGAGAAGCATGAAGATGTGTTTTAAAAGATGACAGTGTTAAGCAGGAATAATATCACCGTGAGCTGAGACTTATACTTCAAGTAGAAGTAAAATATATGACAACAATAGCACGAAGGTTGAAAGTGGGTGTAAATGGAATAATATTATTGTAAGTTTCTTCCATTTGTCAAGGATGAAGAGGAGTTGAAAAGACTGACATATAAACAGGTGCAGTATTGATTCCATGTAGACTGTGATAAGTTAAGGAGCAACCACCAAAAAATAATAAAAAGAGATATAACTAAAAAGCCATTATAGGGAATAAAATGGAATACAAAGTGTTTAAGTCACCCAAAGATAGCAATAAAAGGAGAAAATAGTGTAAAAATATATGGGATAAATAGAAAAACTATAGCAAATTGTTGGATTTAAATCTAACCATATCAATATTACATTAAATGTAATAAACTAAACACTCCAATTAAAGGTAGATATGGTCAGATTGATAAAATACAAGGCCCAAATATGTAAAAGGGAAACACTTTAAAAATAAAGGCAGAGATGGTTTGAAAGAAAAAAAGTTTGGAAAATTATATGTCATGCTAATAGCATAAGAAAGAAATGAAATATTAGATGTAAGGATAACCATATCATAAAGAGGTCAATTCAATGGAAAGACATAATAATTATAAATTTGTACATAACTAAAAACAGAGCTTCAAAATTTATAAAGCAAAAGTGGACAGAAATAATGGAAGAAATAGATAAATTCATAATCATGGTTGGAGATTTATTTTTTATTGAAGCATAATTGATTATACATATTTTGGGCATACAGTGTTGACTATCATTAGTTGTGTATGAATATGATGATCAAATCTATATTATTAGCATATTCATTATTACAAATTGTAATTATTCTCTGTGTCTCTTACACAATTTCTCCCTAACCCCACTACCCCACCCCTTTTCCCACTTCTAATGACCATTGAATTTTTCAGAAGCGAACAAATCTAAGTATTATTGTGGTCTTTCTTTCTTTCTCTTTCTTTCCTTCTTTCTTTCTTTCCACCCACTTATGAGTGAGGACATGTGGTATTTCTCTTTCTGTGCCTGGTTTATTTCACTTAACATAATTTTCTCCAAGCGCATTCATGTTGCTGTGAATGACAGAATTTCATTCTTTTTTATGTCTAAGTAGAATCCCATTGTGTAAATATACCACATTTCCTCATCTCGTCCTCTGTTGATGGACATTTAAGTTGGTTCCAACTCTTGGCTATTGTAAATAGAGCTGTGATGAACATGGGAGTATAGGTTTACCTTTAACATAATGATTTTCTTTTCTTTGGGCTTGCTGGAAATGGGATTGCTGGATCACATGGTAGTTCTATCTGTAGTTGTATGAGGAACCTCCATACTGTTTTCCATAATGGCGGCACTATTTTACAGTCCCACCAACAATGTAGAAGATTTCCCCTTTCTCCACATCTTCACCAGCATTTGTTATTCCCAGTCTTTTTAATAATGGCCAGCCTAACTGGGGTGAAATAATATCTCAATGTGGTTTTGATTTGCATTTCCCTGATGATTAGTGGAGATTTTGGTATCCTATTCTCAGTAACTGTGTATGAATTGTTAGATAAATTAGTCGACAAAAGAATACACAAGGTCATAGAGGCTCTGAACATCAGTTCAGTAGAATTAATTTACCTATACAGAATATTAAACCCAACAATTACAGAGCATACATTAAAAAAAAGTCTCAGCATACTTGAAGATATTTAAATCTTATGGACTATGTTCTTTAACTATAACATAATAAATTAAAAATTAATAGCAATAAGATACTTTTAAAATTTTCAAATAATTAGAAATTATAAAACAGTTTTAAATAACTCATGAGTCAAAGATGAAACCACTTAAGAAGTCAGAAAAATTTTCAGACAATGCTAATGCAAACATAACTTTTTACATTATAAGCAGTTCTTGTAGCTATATTTATAGCTACCATTACACACTTAAAAATAAATTAAAAATTAGTAATCTCAGTTTATACATTAGGTAGCTAATAAAGGAAAGAAAATTCAAGTCAAAATAATCAGAATAAAGAGAATAAAGATAAAAACAAAAACCAATAAAATAGAGTAAACATTCAAAATCAACAAAGACAAAATTTGGTGCTTTTAAAAGATTAATTCACTTGATAAACCCAAACAAGCCTGAACAGGAAGAAAGAGGAAAAATGCAAATTGTCCTTATGAGGTGAAAAAGATAATGCCACTACAGATTTTAGAGCCATAAAAAGATAATATAAATATTAGGAATAACTTTGTCAATAAATTCAATAACATAGAGTGGAAAAATTACTAAAGGGACACAAAAATCAACTACATTGTATGTTGATAAAATAAAAAAGTAAAGAAAGAAAGAAAGAAAGGAAACACTTCTTGCTAAAACTTATAAAGATGAAACAGAAATCTGGACATTATATTTAGTAATGAAGTTGAATTCCTAACAAAAGACTTTCCTGTTAACATAAAGTTCCATGTTAATATAACATGATTTCATTAGTAAATTTCACCAAATGTAAAGAAGCAATAATAGAAATCTTAAACTCTTTCAGATTAAGGAAAAGAGAAATGCTTCACCATATTTTTTATTATACCAAAAACTGACAAAGACTTTGAAAAACAATAAATCAATATTCCTCATAAGCATAATAAAAAAAAATCTTTAAAATATTAGAAAATTGAATCCAACAATATATAAAAAGATAAAATGTCATAATCAATCAAGTGGGTATTTTTTAAAATAACAAAATTGCAACATTTGAAAGTCATTTAACATTAATTGTTAATCAACATTAATGATTCCACATTAATAGAATAAAGGAGATAAATCATATGATTGTCTAATAGAAACAGAAAAAGCATTTGACAAAACTCACTTGTGATAAAAATTCTCAGCAAATTAAGAAAAAAAAGGAACTTTTTTCACTTAATAAGGGGATCTATGTATATATTAGATACTTTTCCCTAAGACTGGGAAAAAGCCTTGATGGCCACTCTTACCATTTTATTTAGTATTATATTGGAAGTTCCAGACAGTGTGATAAGACAAGAAAACTTGTAAAAATTAGAGAGAATGAGCAAGTTTTTTCACATGGAAAATATTAAAGAATATCCCCAAATTGCTAAAACTAATAAGTGAATTTGATAATGTCACAGAATAAAGAGGTCAATATACATAAATGGACAAACAATTGCAAAATGAAGTTAAAAATAAAATTCTTCCTACAATAGCATAAAAAATATCAAATAATAAACAAAAACTTAACAAAACATGAAAAGTTTCTACAATGAAAACTACAAAGTATTGCTCCGAGAATTTAAAGATGAGTTAAATAGCATATATGTGGATTAGAAGAATCAATATTGTTAAGATATCAATTGGTCCCAAGTTGGCCTATCTATTGATTCTATGTGATATTGGTCAAAACCAAGTAGGCTTAAAAAAAAATGGGAGCTAATAAACAAAAATGAGTTGCTTTGCAGAAATAAAGTGATATAATCAAGGTCTTCTGTTAAGGAAAAAAAAACAAAAACAAAAACAAAAAAACCCCCCAAAACCAGCAAGAATCCAATGAAAACTGACAACTGACAATGGGCCTTGTTTTCCAGGAGACAGTAGCAAGTGATGGGGTCTGTGTCACACTGAGAAGCACACTGTGTCAGAAGATTCACACCTACTAAGCTAGTATTAATTGTTGCTATGTGAAAATGGTGGTGGCCATTATTGCCAGAGCTTCTGAATGTTCGAAAGAAGCTAGAAGTTAGGATGTTTATGTGAAAGCATCTAATTGTTAATTTTCAGAACATTTCAGCCCATTTTTTCCCTAACCATGAGAATGGGAAAAATAGAATATCTGATGGTCTGTGTTCATATTCTGTCAATACGTGCTCTGGTGTAGAGTTTAAGGCATGGTAGTTCAGTAAAGAAAAGAGTTAACAGGGGGTATAGGTTGGGTTTGGATTTGAAGACCTAACCCAGTAATTAAAAAAAAAAAATTTGTATATGTTGAATACTTTCTAAGTGTCAGGCAATAACTTCAGGAACTACTTGTATTCCAGATAAGAAACTGAGTCTTCAAAAAGTTAAATAGTATATTCATGGAGGAGCTGACATTTCAGTTCAAGTTTGTATGATCCCAGAGCACAAACTCTCAGCCACAAAACTGTATTTCTCCCCAATACAGAGTAAATGTGTGGAGAGAGTTAAGTGAAGGAAGCAGCACAGGTGAGGGGTGAAAGCCACAACCCACCACAAAGCATGCCTCTTATTTTCTAACTTATGTTGTCTCCTCCCAATTGCTACCTAGAAGAACAGCAAAACTTTTACTTACTGTGTCTAGACCTAGACAATCAGAACATTTACTCTTCACATTGAGAACATCCTCTAGGAACGTTGCTGTTTAGGACTTACCACTTTCTCTGCAAGCAAAGCTCATATTTTCAGTTAACCTTGGTGAGCATAGTAATTTTAGGACATGGAACTAATAATCTACTTGAGTGTTTGTGAGTCCAGCAAAGTGCACTGCTTTATCCACTCTCATGTGTGATTAAAATCAGAATGAGAAGACAGGCTTAGGAGGGATGGTTAAGCACAGGGCCCCATGGAGGAATACTGGGCTATGCTTTCTAGCCTGCTTGCCATCTCCATCACCTTCCGGGAAGCTCAGCCACCTCTGAAGTCCCAAGGACATGGAATATTGTTTCAAATAAATATGGCTCTTTGCCCTCAGAGAGCCAAAAAAAGAGTCATGCTCCCAGAGGGCTCTAAGCAGGTAAATTGAGTTGAATAGGTGCTTATTAGTATAACATGCAGAGAGGCAGTCCACAGACCACTGTGGGCGCTAAGCCGTCTTCAGTGGGTGTGAGCTCTTGGCTTTCCAAAATGTACTGTTTGTACCTTCCCTTCTTAGTACCTCTCTTCCATCTCTTGCTGCACCTGCCACTCATTCTACCAACAAGTCTTACATGGGAAATACCAGGAACAATGGTAAAACAAATAGAGTTATAAAATGCTAGAAAAATGCCACTAAGACTGTTGAGTGTGTTTGTTAAAGACAATACTTTTTAAACGTTAATTCAGTAGACATATCTCAGAACATTTACAATGAGTAGGTGAGACACACTACCATAATGTATATACCCACATAGAGATATATACCCAGTGTCTTGGGACCATAGAGTGTGATTAATTTTGCCTGAAGCCAGTTGGGAGTGGGAGTAAGGAAAGGCTATCCATTTAAGTGGAGCTTAGGGCAACACAGCTTGAGCTCTGCACAATGCCAGGGGTGCTGTTCTCCAGCCCCACACAACCCTCTTATGCTCTCCTGTCCGAATTGGAGCCATTTCAATGGTAAGACTTCTTTCTTCCTCATGGATTTTAGCACTGTTTTACCTCCACTGCTGTGAGACACCTTCACTTGGTCCAGCTCTCATTGATGATTGGCATGCACCTTCACAAGAGAGTTGCCAGACATCCTGGATTCAGCCAAGGATTGATGCAGGACTTGCAGGACCTGCATTAGTGTCACTTTAATGGAGAGTCTGACCCTTTGTTGCTCTGGCTCTTCCTGTGTTTTACAGAAGAGAAGATGGGCCTCACGGTCCAACAAGACTGGGTTTGAATCACATTTAATAACTTGTCCTTGAGCAAGTTACTTCAACTCTCTCAGTCTAAGCTTCTTCACAAGTAAAATTATGGTGATAATACTTGCACTACTTAAATCATACATTTGTTGTGAGTAGTTAATGAAATAATACCCATAAGCTACTTAGCACAGGGCCTAAAACAAAGTAAATTTTCAATAAATATTATTGATTGCACCAACTGCCAACCCAGTTATGTAATAGATGTTCAGTAAATATTGTGCAAAACTTACAGGGGAAATAGCCAATATAAGACCACACACATACACACATCCTTTAGAGCTGCAGTTACACTTATCAATCAAACTCATTATGTATTTAATTCTCAAATCCACCTTCCCTGGGATAAGAGGCTATACAGCATACTGAGCAGGAGACTAAGAGGAGCTAATTCACATAGCTCTGACTCCTGATCCATTAAAGGATGGAAACCTGAAGCCTCAGTTATGCTGGCTGTGCGGGAGCAAGATCCTGAATTTGTGAGATCTGCCATCTCTGGATGCACAAACACAAAACACAACTACATAATGCAGTGTGGAAATTAAGTACGATATGCTATATCAGTTCTAGGCACATATCAGTTCTAGGCACATTAGCAGAGATTGAAAATGTTTTCACACTTAGACATTTTCAATGGATGATAAATAGGGTTAATGGATTGTGACTGAAATACTCCTGCCCTCTTAAATCTTCCAGGAAGCTTTTAAAATAGATACATACATATTCTTCATGATGGCTTGCTAAAGTCTGCTCTAATTCAATTTCAAGCTGCTTAGGACTGTGCAAAATGCAAAAACCTGCTTGCAGAAACATTCAAGTCCTGGCACTTAAAAAAAAAAAAAAAAAAAACCAACATTGAAAATGATGTTTTAAATCATTCAGCTACTCAGAGTCCTTTTGAAGTCCTGCACATTAGCATTGGCCTGGTGTTAATCTTCTTTTAAGAATAGAATCCAAGGTCAGTATTTTGTTTTGCATATTTATCTCCGGATGCCTTGGAATGCTTAGGCCTGTTCTTTGAATTGATTTGTGTAATGCTCCACATAAATGCGAAGCAGAAGAGGGATTTCAGGGCCATGGATCTTGTCATCTAATAGGATGCGATGCCTCCCCTCCCCCCCACACACTTTACCACACTTATTCTTGAGGAAACCAAACTTACTTGAGCCAAAGGAGGAATCTGACAGACAGTTAGCACTGTCATACTGTGTGCATTTACCCAGAATTGCTTCCTGAATATAACCCCGAAGGCTTGACAAATACATTTAACAAAGAGCTTTGCGATCCAGCTGTCTTAACTATTCAGTAGATATCTGCTGTGCTGCCCTCTAGTGATAATGAAAATATCAGTGGCAAGAGACCTGTGGCAGTGTCTCAGGGGGACAGATCCAGCACTAGGAACAAAGGAGAAACCTGAGGC
This sequence comes from Cynocephalus volans, assembly GCF_027409185.1. Classification (NCBI taxonomy): domain Eukaryota; kingdom Metazoa; phylum Chordata; class Mammalia; order Dermoptera; family Cynocephalidae; genus Cynocephalus; species Cynocephalus volans. The sequence continues at coordinate 46,267,667 of NC_084473.1, forward strand.
AGCAGTAGTTTTGTCAAGGAGCTGGTGGACCCAAGACACGAAGTCTGCAGGGAAGGACTAGTGAAGCATGGGCGATGTCCTTTCAGACACATAGGACAATTCAAGCTGGAACTAGGTAAGTATCACCCATGAGGGGAAAAGGGAAGAGAACCACTATCTTTTAATCCACCTCCTGGGATAGTAGAAATTGTTTCATTGAAGAATCAACATAGCTGTGCTAGGGCCGACCCTGTGGCTCACTCGGGAGAGTGGGGCGCTGGGAGCGCAGCGGCGCCGTGGGTTCGGATCCTATATAGGGTTCGGATCCTATATAGGGAAGGCCGGTGCACTCACTGGCTGAGCGCGGTGCGGACGACACCAAGCCAAGGGTTGCGATCCCCTAACCGGTCACAAAAAAACAAACAAAAACATAGCTGTGCTATACAGAAGAGTGCTTAGATTGGGTTAGAAAATCTGGGTTCAAGCCACTTATTAGTTGAATGTTTTTTTGTTTTTGTTTTTAAAAATTTTTTCTGTCTTGAGGTTTTAATTACATTTTTTGAAAAGGGGATAGTCAAATCTGCCTCACAGCATTGTTTTCTAAATTTAATGTGATGGAATTAAAAAAAAATTATCAATATACAATGTAGTTGATTTTCATGTCGCTTTAGAGATGGAAATATTTTATAAACTCATAGAGTCGTACATAAATGTTAATTATCTCCATTAACATGATCATTCATTTCTTATTAGGAAATAATCTCACAAGATGGATTTTCGTTCTCACTGTAAGGAGCTCAAGTCCAGAGACCTTAAATTAAGTAATTCCTATTGGATGAACTGGGGAAGCAAGTTCACCTAACTCATATTTATGTCTTACTTCAATGTAGCCTGCACAGAATTCACATGGTAAATTAAATAAAATAAATATTTTTCAAATGATTCGGAAACAGTAATGGTGAGTCAAATATTGTTTTTTCTTTGGCTTACTCCCAAGAGATTTAGAAGAAAGGACTCCTAGGGGTCAAGTGTTTCTGCTTTTTTTGGAGTTCAAAGATCTTTAATATCTCCACCAATCTAGGGAACAGAATTATCAGTGCTTTATTTGACCAAGTAAGGACATGAATACAAAACAAAACAGAAAACTGTTATCTACTCTTATTCTCATTTTATAAAGGAAAGACCATTCTAACATCCTTCCTTCAAAGCTAAAAGGACACGATCAAAGATTTTTTAAAGTAGTATTAAGAAAAACATACTTAAAATCCTTCTCATGCCATAGTAAAGTCAAACATTGCCAAGACTGGTAAGGTCTGCACACCTGCATTTGGAAACAATTTACATGGATGGCTTTGGGGGCATCAGTTTTCTGAGACATTTTTCAAGCCCGATTTCCCCTTGCCTTCTCTCCTGTGTAGCTATGGCATCTTCAGAAGCAATAGGGACAGATGAAACTATAAAATTCATATTCTCGGAAGCTAGTAACCTTTGTTATGGCACTTCCTAGAATAACTGATTTCTCATTGCACTGGGCATTTGACAACCACACATTTTCTCTTGCATGTCTTTCATCACAGACACAGAAAGTAAACCACTCAGGATAATGGAATAAAGTACCACATTAGGATCTGTAAGCATATGTGCATTTATTCATAACAATGCTGAAAAGAATTTAAGGCATTTAAATCAATTGCACATGTATTCACCATATAATTTAATTAGCACTTATGGAAGGCACCATAAGAGCTCCTATTACACTGTTTCAATTACAAATAATTACAAACAGACAAGAAAAAAAAATACTTCTAGCATCAGGGATGGTGTTCTCTTTGTGATTACAAGAGCGCAATTTGTTTAAAAGCTTCAATGACGTCATGTATGCAATATCTATTTGTCATTTCAGCAAAATGCAGTAGATAGATCTTTGCCAAAGGAAATAGTGTTTGTCATTGTAGTACTTCGCATTATTTAAATATACATAATGAAGCCAATGGAGTTAGGTAATTGCTAGCTACTTAAATTGTCTGATTTTAAAGTCAAGTTAAAATTTTGATTTCAGGAAAAAATTGTAGGAAAAAGAAGGGGAACTAGCAACCTCAATGTTTGTACTAACAATAATAATAACTACCACCATTCATTATATGCTTACTGATTCCTGGGTAAGGAACTAGATTTAACATTACGATATCTCCAATTCTTAGAAATAACTCTAATTTTTACAAGTAGTCTCCATTTTACTCATGAGGAAACTGAAACTCAGCCAGTCCCTTGTGTAAATTGTACAGGGTCAAGTTAGAGGCATCAGGATCCAAAGTTGTATCAGAATGCCCATCTATTTCCAGTACAGCACATTGTCTTTACTAAGGAATAGTGCTTTAGTGTAAATAATTGGTGAAAATACGCTGTGACCTGACTTTGTATTCTCTTGAGGAAAAGCCAAAGGAGTCTAAACTATATGCTATGAGCAGATGATCTCCATGAACAGTTATGTGAATTCAGTTGTCTCCAGTTTTCATCACAAATATTCTTGACTACATTAGTGAAAGCAAACAAAAATGGATTCCTTCCTAAGCATTTTTCATAAGAAAAACATTTATCCTCTTCGACAATCAGAGCATAATCAAAAGACCTTCTGAGCACGTAAAATGTAGCATCGCAGAAGGAGCCTCATTCAGCAGACTACCACTGAACTTGATTGACATAGTCAGCATAGGATGTTGGTTGCTCCCTCTTTCCTCTTTCAAATATTTTGGATGACTTCCCAAAAGCATAGCAGGGCTCCCCTCCCAATTCATTTCTTCAGAGAGAGCACCGATTCCTCAAGTAAATACAGCTGTCAAGATTTTTTAAACTGGTGCTTCAAGACCTTTGAAAGTAGTCCACTTTAAACACTCAACTGAAATTGCTAATTAATAGAAGAATTACATCTCTAAAGAAATCAAATCAGTGATAGCTTCATCCAGAGCTTGATTCTTTCAATGACTCTGAAACCATTCTTTATGTTGTTGGAATGTGGTGTACTCCTGGTATATTTCATTGTGAATATACTTGCCTCAAGAATAGGACTTTACCTGGGACTCTACCATTGTGAGAAAACACAATCAGAATAAATCAGTGTTTTTTCCAACTGATATAAATTGAATAAAAGTATCTTTGAAGTTTTGTTATTCCCCTTTAGGGAATCTCAATGAGTTTTAGCATTACAGAGGCTCTGAAAAGTTCTGCAATAAAGACACATGTTTAAATTAGTTTAAGTGAGCAATTACAATTTGGGAGCACCACACCATAGTCCAGCACTTCTGTTGACATCACACAGAACAATTACGGAAGACACAGAGGTGTGTTACCCAGATACCTCTTCAAGGAAGGACTTCTTGTTCCAGCTATCAGCTCCTTTAGGGTTTGTCTCAGAGAGCCTTACCCAAGGATAGGGTCTGACTTTTCCTATGGTGGAGAGTGGAGTGGGCCTACATTCAGTGGCTTATTCAGGTGGTAATATACAGGCTTAGCCATTCTGGCCCAACGTAAGGTAGTTTGCACTAGCTGTGTGTGTTGCAGAGTGTTGAACAGGTTTTGCTGGGCCTCGATAGTGGTTCCACTTATTCTCTGCTTAATTCTGCTTCATCACCTTATCTTCCACAGGGCTGATTTCAATAAATACCTTGAACTCCAAGCTCCATCTCAGAACTGTTTCTAGAGAATCCTGTATGCAAACCTGTTGCCACAAGTGGCTTGAGAAATCAGGGAATAACATGGGATTTTGGAGCTAGAGAACTCACTATCCAGCAGGCAATGGAGATCCCGTTATTTGTGGGAGGGAAAGCATAGAAGGCTTTTGGTATGAGATGGCAGATGAATTCTTCACATTCTCACTGGTAGTGAACTGGGATGGTGCACTGGTAGAAAAGAAGGCAATGGCTAGTGTGATTTATCAGGTGCATGAGAAATCCGGAGAAAATAGTAACTATATGGATGATGAGAATGCAATTGCTTACCACATCTGGTGCCCCCCAAAAGGCAACAAAAAAGCTATGATTGTTTACCAGGTAATCCAAAGCCAATTTTAAAGGTCAGAGGGATTCTGTGGTAGATTATAAAGATGCTCTCATCTTCTGAAGTAGGAGGGAAGGGAGAGCTGAGGACCAGGCCCAGAATTTAATAGTCACAGGATTTAGAGGCTGTTTCTCCAAGGTCTGGATGCTGAGAAATATGTGGGTGATGCATATGACTCCAATCTGCTAATTGGGCCAGATGAGCAAGAGTGCCTAGCACTCTGGAGGCTTTGGTAAGACACATGAACTCCAGAAGCCAGGAGATAAAGCCTACGAAGATGCAGGGGCCTGCCACGTCAGTAACATTTCACTCAGTTGGTGCTTAGGGTATTTTTGGACATCCTGTATAAGTAAAAGAGAAGTTATTTCATATTGTACCTCCACTGTGAGGAAGGAAGGACAACACCTGTAGGCCTTATCTGGTTCTGGAGGTAAAATGTTCTACATATAGAATATAGGTAAAGCCCATATACCAGACAACATCAAAGGCTGTCAGCTTTGAGTAAAACTCTTTTTGCACTCCCAGTAGTGATATGTTAGAGATCCAGTATTCTGCAACCTTGTCAGCACTTGATTTTGTCAGTTGATGTTTCTGCTGTTTTTTCCTTCTTAGCCACTCTAGTGGGTATACAGTGGTACTCACTGTGGTTCTTATCTACACTTCTTTAGTGACCAAAGATTTTGTACATCTTTCCATGTACTTCTTTGCCATCCTTCTTTCTTCTTTAGTAAAGTGTGTCCTTTTGCCCCCTTTTTATTGGGTTATTTATCTTTATTGGGGACAAAGAGGAAACTACAGCAAGAAAAGACTCAAAGGCTGATTCTCTCTTTGCCTTTCTAGAGTAAACATTCAGAAAGGACCTGATGCGCATGGCCAGGCACAGTGTGGACTGGAGAACTGGTATTCTGCACAGGTATTAGGTAAGTCTGAGCAACTCACCTTTGGGATCGTAACCTCCCTGAAGTCAGACCACACTCTAGTGAGTGGCAATGAGGGAGCTTCCCCTGAAGTGAATGAAAATCTTCCACAAGAGAGTATCCAGAAGGGAAGAGGCACTAAATAATCAAGTAGACAGAATAGCTTGACCACTGTTCTCTATCAGTTTCAGTTGCTGGCCACCCCAGGGTCAGTACAATACGTGTGTGAATGGAGCAGTCATGGTTGGAGAAAGTGGGGCTATACATGGGCCTAATACCATAGGTTTCTGTTTACGAAGGCTAATTTGGCCGTTGATGCTGCTGGCAGCTGTCCACCTCCCAGCAACAGGGATTATGGTGATATTTCTCAAGGAGACCAACCATTCACTCGACAGCAATTTGACTATATTGGAACACTTTCATAGTGGAAGGGCTAGATATTTGTTCTCACAGTAATAAATACATATTCTAGGTTTAGGTTTGCTTTTCTCACTATGGGATAAGTCAGCATCACTTTTCCAGTGGCTTAGTGGGTGTTCAATCTACCCACATGGGATCCTATACACAACATTGTGTCGGATCAGAGGACTCATCTTACAACAAAGTAAATGCTGGAGTGGGCACATTACCATGGGACTTATTGGTTGACCACATACCATTTCATGCACAAGCTGCTTTGCAGACAGAGAATTGGAATGGTCTGTGAAGGCCCCAGAGGTGGTTGCTGAGGGTGAGGGGGGATTTAGAATGAGTAGCAGAGGAAGGAACAAATGAGTTTCAGCTGTGGCCGTGAGCATATACACAGTAGTAAGGGCTGTAGTCTTTTCAACTGACTTTCCAAAATTACCCAGAAAGACAGGCCCACCGGAATACAGAGGAGCTGCTTCCCAAATAAATATGAAGTGGATTTGAGCAGCACAAAGGGGCAGACTGTGAGAGACACAGAGATGTGCTGCCCAGATCCCCTTCCAGGGAAGGACTTCTTGCCGCAGCTGTGAAGGATCTGCCTCAGCCACAAACTGTTGCTTCTGCCAAAGGCTCATCCATCCCTGGGCAGCGCATATGCAATGAATGGTAGAAGAGAACTGCAAAGGCTTGGCCAATCCAGATAAATGCAGGACAGCTCTCATGGGCTGTATTGACAACAGACCTCCCAAAATGGTAGACTGAAGCTGACCTTGGACCTGAGTCACAGTTCAGCTTCTTCCTCTGCCCATTCTACTGTTCCCACTTCCTTTCACAGACATTAACCCGTAATAAATACCCTGAACTCCATAATCCATCCTAAGCATCTGTTTCAGGAAAACCTACGTATGAAATACTGTTCCCTAAAACACTGATTTGGGAAAAATAATAGAAGATTGTAAGAAGGAATTGTATCCTTTTTCTCACTTATCAGTTCTTTAAAGATAAGAATCTTAAAAATTATTACTGCCATATTTCTATCTAAACCGTTTTCACTGTATTTTGTTTTAATTAGGTGTATGATCATTAATTGGGTACATGTGGATTAAAGCAAGCAAAAAGGAAGAATAAAAGAAAGGAAACATTAAATACTTTCATGCAAGGCAGAACAATACCTGCAAACTATAAGGAATTTTGTGGCAGTAAGGAAAGCTACGTTGACTATAACTGGCTTAAAACCATATGAAGAGGCAAGAAACTAATGAAAAAAAATCAGAATTAAAGATTACAGTACAGCAGTCATAAGGCAGTACATGATTAATTTCTAAATGAGGGAGTACAGATAATACTGTATGTATTCTAGAAGCTAGAGTTGTAAAAGGGAGGACATATTCAAAATACTAATTAAATACTAAAAATAAGAAAATAAAATAATCTCAGATTGGAGTTTTGGGGACCTTCAGAAAAAAGGAGGGATTTCAACTGAATTGGCCCCTCTCTTCCAAATTTAAGTGCTCCCACGTAAGATCAAAATGTTAGAAATATTATTTGGTACATCCCCACGTTCATGAGGCATAGTACAGTGTTCCACAGACAGAAATTACCATGAAATGAATTTTGTCCTCACCAGATTCATATGTTAAAGCTCAAAGCCCCAATGTGACTATTTGGAGATAGGACTTTTATAGGATAGTTTACAGGATAATTAAGGTTAAATGAGGGCAGAAGAATGGAGTCCTAATCTGATAAGATTGGTGGCTATATAAGAGGAAGAGGAAGAGAAATAGATCTGTCTCTCTCCGCTTGCAGGCATAGAGGAAAGGCCATTTAGGGCATGGTGAATAGGAGCCTACTGAAAGCCAGGAGGAAAGTCCTCACCTGGGACCAAACCTTGATCTTGGACCTTCCAGTCTCCAGAACTGAGAGAAAATAAATTTCTGTTGTGTAAGCCACTCAGTCTTTGGTATTTTGTTATGGCAGGTTGAGCCTACTAAGACAGAAATTATCCTAAAAGGAGAGGTGGCCTCTTCCTGTCAGTTTATATTCTGCCAGGAACAGAAAACACTGGCAAGACCCATGTCAAGAAGGGAAATGTTCCAAACGCATGTGTTGCATATGAATAGGAGAGGAGGAAGATGAAATGTGCACATACAGCCCACTTTATTTTAGTTTGATGTAAGTTTATTTGATTATAAGATATTTATAATTTTACAATTCAGTAAGTACAAAATAAGCATGTTGGGTGAGAGACATAAGGAAAGGAAAATATTCTTTGAGCAGGAGCAAAGACTCTACAGAGAATGTACAGCAGTTTGGAGGCTGTGGGTGGTGTAGGGTCGAAATTGGTGATATCATCTTTTGATTTAAATAAGACAGAGCAATTAAAATGAACAGAAGCCACTGCACCTAAATGCAGAGCTGCATTTACATAGAAACAGGAACATTTCATGTTCAAGAAATGTCAGTTTTCTATAAATATAGAGGTTCAGTCATTACCACCAGAATTATTCATTATACTATGATTCAAAACAAGATGAATATACAGGGCCAACATTAGGACTCCAATCCCAAAAGAGGCCTTAAATGTATTTTTCAAAAATGGCTTTTTCCATCCAAAAATAGAAGTTTGCTGCATATGAGATAAGGTGAGAAAAAAACGTGCACTCATTTCTTTTCCAGTTCAAGTGAGTATGGAATAATCATTAAAAACATTTGGAGCATTTAACTGACTTGCATAAATTCTCATTTACTTAATTAATTTAAATCTAAAATTTGATAATGGAAGAATATTAGCATCTGAGTTCTCCTTCTAGATGTCTCTGATCTTTCCCCCACCCTTTCAGCCCCATCTTTCTTTCTCTACAGGCCTACATCACATCTATTCTTCAAGTCCAACCCGAGACTCTTATTTTTTCCACACAGTATTTTCTTATGACTAGCTTTTAGGATTTTCGAGGGGTCTCTCTCTCTCTCTCTCCCCCCTTTTCTCCTCCCCTCCCTCTCTCCCTCACCCCCATAGGAATTTGGAGTTATCCCTCAGATTGAGTCTGAGCCATCCCCAGGGAGTCAGCATGTTTTCTTCACTTTTTGGATTTCAGCCTAGGGTTGAAAAATGATTTTGTACAAAATGATTTTGTACCTGCTGCTCTGTGTGCATGTGTGTGTGTATGTGTGTGTGTGTGTGTGTGTGTGTGTGTGTGTGTGTAGAGGCCTATTAGTACATTTACTTTAATAATAGTTCTTTAATTAATAGCTTCGATGGGTTGCTCCAGGAATCCCTTTTGTTTTATGTTTTGTTGCACGTGTTCACTTTGAGCATTTCTCTGCATCTGTGATGATCTTCATGATGATTTTCACTTGCTATGCTTTATGATGTGGTTTACTCAGTTTCATCAGGCCTGATGCATCTGATTTTTATGTTTCAGGACTCTCTTACAATATCTTAGATTTTCTTGTTTTGCATCTGCTATGGACCGACCCAGTCTTCATCTTGATCTAATTTTAAAATGTGTATTCTTACAACTTATTTTACCTACTTTATTGACTGAAAAAATGTAAATGAGAAAATAACAGTCCCTTTTATCCACTGAAATGTTAATATCTGTGTATGTTTGGGAAATAGCAACAAGAAGGCAAATTTTTAATCTTTTTAATGCAGAATTAGATCTTGGCCATGTCTTAAAGCTACATGGGACTTCAGGTTGTTCATTACTGGCTTAAGACGTTTCCACTCCCAGGGGCATTTGCATTTTAATAGATAACTCTTAGCACACAAAAGCCTTCATGACCCGAAGAAATTAATCTCTAAAAGTGAAATTTGAGATATTATGACAAAGCTCTTGGGGAAAAGTAGAGAGGAGAAATTTTAAAGGGGAGGACTCACTGCCTTTAAATTACATCATTCCTATCAGAAGACAAAATTTAGTAGGGAAAAGGAGGAAATCATCTAGCTGCATATTTCCCATGGGAAGTAAAATTTATTTTAAACAGTAAAACATATTAAAGGACTTTCAAAAGCACATCAAATTATTTACATATTTTGAAAAACATACACCATGGCTGTTTTTGTTTTGATATAGTAGATCATTGTATGAAATGCCAGTTTAAATTATTACCTAGTCCATATAATCTCCTACCTCCTAACCCCCATGTGGGGAAAATATGATAATTTAGTCAGGCCCCCTTGGCTCAGGTCTGGTTGGGGGTCGAGCAGCACATTTCTTGTAAACAAGTTGTGTGTGGGTCGAGTTAGTGCTCATGTGCACCAATGTATCTTTTTAGTTTTGTTGCTATTGTGTGTGATCTACAGAGTTTGTGAAGCTGGCTGGTGGGCACAGAGCTTGTGTCTAAAATTAGAGCATGTTTACTCTGCTGGCAGCTGCTCAGTTTTTCTTTGGACTTTGCCGGTAGCAGTGGAGTTTCTGAGTTTCTCTGTGGACTGCTTGGCTCATAGTGTTGTGTGTGCTGAATAAAGACTCCTCTTTCTTCAACCAAGGCTCCAAGGACCTTTCTAGTTATCTAGCTCATAGACCTGCCTGTGAAGGGTTTGTGAACAGGCTTGAGGGATCTGTGAGCACCAGAGACCCAGCCCTAGCTCTATACCCCAGCAAACAGTTTATTCAAATGATTTGAATGAAATGTGCAATATTAAATGACACCTATATTGATGGATATGTCTATAATGCCTGGTACAGTTTCAGGTAATTCGGATTAATTAATAATATGGGTATTGGTGAATTTCTCTGGGATGTACAAACTGCCTGAATTCTAAATGCCTATTAACAAGACTGAGACTATGATTCTAAAATACATAATTAAAAACAGACTTCTTTATTTAAGACATAGATAAATGACATGTCTAAGTCATTATAGACTCTAGGTCACCCAATTGGTTTTTTTTTTTTTTTTTCCTCTCTCTCTCTTTTTCCAAACCACATACAAGTGTAATAAATCTTGGTTTCTGTTTCTTCTTGTTCATTCTACTCTTAAACCTAATATGTAAGTAGAAATGGTGAATAACACCCTCAAACCCTAGAACTCATGAGTTATAGAAATTAAACTCATTTTAAAAAAGACTTTGCTTGAAGAAATAAGAGAAAACATTGAGATGTAAAACAGCAAGGAAAAGAGATAAATAAGATTTTTATATCTAGCTAGAGAAACTAAAAATGAAAATTTGACCCTTACACAACTTGACCAATTATTTAGTGATAATGTAGATATCCTGTTTTGCAAAAGAGTATACATTTTTCCTTTTATTTAAGTAATATAGTTTTCTTTATCTAAAAATGAAGTTGAAAACTAGAGAAAAAGATTTTCAGTTCTTGCTGTGTAACAAATGAAGATTGGAGTACTTAAATATCCCATTCATTAGATATGAGAAAAACATACTAAAAGTTGTGTATTCCCAAGCATTTATAAAGACAAAAATTCTGATCATGAAATGCAATCTGCTCTCTGAACTCTCTAAGTCTTGATTATACTCTTACTAATATTTCCATTGGGCTGGAGTAATGACTAATCTCACTCCATCAAGCAGCCATTTTCTTAGAAAAGCCTCTCTCCATGAATTAATGAAATACCTTTGATCATCAAACAATTAAATACAAAGTTTTGGGACTATTGTTTCCTTCAGCTGAGAAGAATTGTTGTCTATCTGACTTTTTGGGTTTTTTTTTTCAACTGTTAGAAACATTATCCCAGGCTGCTGCAGAAATAGCAGATGTCACATACAAGAAGAAACTGCCTAAGCAACTGCCTGTGTCACAAAAAGAGCAGGTGTGCCCTCAAGGGAAAAAAGTCTTGTTTTCATGCAATTATTTTTTTTAATGAAAATAAATGAAGGAGAAAAACTTACAAGACCATATCAACATCAGCATCTTCTCTCTTTTCCTCTCCCAAACATTTTCCCCTAAACTAAAGCAGCTCTTTAACCTCTTCAATTCTTGAATCATCTACTAAGTAAGCACTTATCGGGATAAGTACTGAAATCTGAAAAGAGTCTTACTGATTGAGTTTCAAAAGCAGCTATTCAGCCTCATAAGAGTTACTTTTTTTAATTAAGAACTGAACAGTAGGTAGATTACAAGAAGATGGTAGAACAGATAAAAGAAGGCATTAGAAATGCAAAGAGAATCTTAGATAATAGATGTGAGAAGGCATTCTAAATACAGTGGCCCCAAACATATTTTATGCTATAATTCAAGAGCACAGATGAGGAGAAAATTAGAACATTATAGTCCAGAATAAGAAATTAAGATACTTGGATCAGAGGAGAGGCTGAAGTATTTCGTAATTGCACTCTTGCTCCATTTATGTAAAAAAGGACAACAGGAAAATTTCAGTAGTTTGGAGAGAAGTGCAAAAACAGTAGAAGCCCTGAAACCAGCTGGCTGATACTATGAGAAATTTAAGTGTCAAAACCCAATGAACCTAATCTGTCCGTGAGTGGGGTGAGTGGTGACGTGCTAAGAATTACACTCTCAACGTTTCTGCGCACTTTAAATGGTCTCACCTTTGCTCATTTATTCTCTCATCAAGAACACTCATTTATATTTTACCATTGTTTCCTACCTCTTCTCTGAATACTGCTCCTGGTTTTCTCAGTCAATCATGTCAAAAAGTAAAGAAGGACAATGAACAGGAATTCATTTCTCACCTACTGGATGCTTCAAATAGGTGTTTTAAGTAAACAAACAAGATTCTGTTGGCCAGACCCTAAGCCTAGCCCATGTGTTTTTTTTTAAAAAGTAAGCATGTACGTTTTAAATTGTTAAGTATTATGGAAGTCAGGAAAAAGAAAGGGGGTCTCAAGTGATTAGGAAGCACCAGGGGAAGGAGATAGGAAGACGGACCTACACTTTGTCCTGAAGAGTGGGAGAGACACGTGGGAAGAAGAGGGAGACTGGGATAAATCCAGGAGGTAGAGGAAACCAAATCAAAGGCATAATGACAGGAGTATGAGGTCTATTCAGCAGGAAGACTAGGCTGAACTTTTAAACATGTACATCAGATCATGGCTCTCCTCTGCTTAAAACTCTCCAGTGATTTCTCATTGTAACTAGAATAAAATTCAAATTGCTTCCATGACCTTCAAGGCTTTACATGATCTGGTTGATCTGGTTGCTGCCTACCGCTCGGATATCATCTCCTGTTGCTTTCTTTCTCGTTCATTCCGATTCAGCCATGGACCTTTTATTTCGTGAGCAACACCAAGTTGTTTCCATGTAAGCCTCTGTATTAGCTTTTTCCTCTGGACAGAGTGCTCCTTCTCGTTCCCGTATTTGCAAGCCTCGCTCCTTGAAATCATTCAAGTCACTGCCCAAATGTTTCCGCCTTTTTCATCCTTTCCTCCAGTTTCTCTCTATGCATTAATTTTAATTTCTTCTCAGCAGTTGTCCCTCCTAAAATTTCCTAGTTTAAATTGTTTAGCCTTTCCTCTCTCACTGCAAACGTGAGAGCACAGATCTTTTCTAGCTTGCCCAGGGCTTTATTTCTAGCACCCAGCATATTTTCTAGCTTGGTGCTACAAAAAGTAGTTGGTCTGTGAACCGTTTGTTTCCAGTTTGCCAAATGTAAATCAATACAGTGCTTCCTTTATCGAGAAAGTTTTTCTACCAAAAATAAAATTAAAAAAGTCAGCTCAACTAAATCATATACCTAGTGAGATAACTGATTTCTATTCTGGTATAAGCTTCCTATCTGCTCATGAATCTCTAACAGCTTGTGGATTATTACGGTCCACAGACCATACTTTGAGTAGCACTGATTTGGTTTCTAAGAGAGGCTGGAAGGTTTTGTTCCAGCAGAAGCTAGAAGATAACAAAATGTGAGTGGTTTCATAAAATATTTGATAGCTTTGGTAAATTGTTTATATTTCAGGTAGCATATTCGGTGATAATTTCCTAGTACAAAAGAATTGCTCGTACCTAGCTTGTAAAAAGTAGGGTTGTGTCATCAGAAAAGTCTGTGTGGCTCCACTAACAGCTGTGAAAGCCAGTGGAGATGAGAGCCTGAGAAAAGAGGCAAATCACTGAAGCAGCAGGTCCAGTACCAGAAGTCATTAAGGACAGGATTCTCACCTAGAACACAAAGGTTTCAAGGAGACAGGGAAGACACAGGAATACTTAAATGACATTTAGGGAAAGGATTATTTTGTCTTCCCACAAGAGATCAGCACATTGTGGGTTAAATAGAAAGTGGACACTGAACTCAAAGAGGTTGGTGAGCTTGGGAAACACCTTTCTATACCTCAATAATCCGAAGTGGTAAAGATTCCCAAAAAGGCAAATCAAAAGTTTAACATTCTAATAAATCATTAGATACAATTGTTACAATTGGAGTGGTGCATCTATGGAATGCTGCCTATGTACAGACTGAATAGCCTTTATCTGAAATGTCTGGAACCAAAAGTGTTTTGGATTTTGGAGTTTTTCAGATTTTGGAATATTTGCATATATGTAATGAGATATCTTGGGGAGGGGCCTCAAGTTTAAATAAGAAATTCGTTTATGTTTCACATATACTTACATACATAGTCTGAACGTAATTGTATACAATATTGTGAATAATTTTGTGCATGAAACAACATTTGTGTACCTTGAACCATGAGAAGGCAAAGATATAACTATCTCCATCACCCGTGAGGACAATCTGCGGTATCATGTCAGCACTCAAATAATCTCAAATTTCGAAACATTTTGGATTTCAGATTTTTGGAGTAGGGATGCTCAATCTGTACTAGGTACTGTGGGACACCCATTATGTCAGTGAATTCTCTCAACAATCCTTTTGGGTAGTTAATGCTGTTATCCATTTTAATTGAGGCTTAAAGAGGTAGCAGGTGGCAGAATCAGTTTTTGAACACAAGAAGTCTTAAATGAGAGTCTGTGCTCTTAACATCTATGCACATGGCCTTCCTAGGTACCGACTTCAACCACAAAGATTCATAGAAAGAAAAGACAGAAAGGGAGTCCAGAAAAATATTCCAAACATCCAGATATCATTAGGTGAGACATGAGATTGAATACATGGCAAAAAGTGCTACAAAATGATTTTTCACCACAAGACCCTTACAATCTAAACATCTATAATTAGGAATTCCTTTCTTTGGATATTGAAAGTTTTCGGATTACCAAGCACTTGTTATATGAAGGGAGGGAAAATAAATGTCTGAAACTCAAGTCCTACTGAATCAGAATCTCTCAATTTAGGAATCTGCATTTTTTGAAAGCTCAGCATATGACTCTGATGAATGGACAGGTTTAGAATCCATTGCCCAAAGGTAATCACTTATGAAAAAATACTTGGAAGCTTGCTCAATGCCAGACTGATGGTGTTAGAACAGTGGGAGAAAGGTAAGGAAACATGGAAACATTAAAAAGAAACAACACTCTGCACAATTTTTTCTAGATGCAGCCCTGTTATGGGGAATTTTAAAACACTACCTTACCTCTTTCAGGGCTCTGGGGGACTGCACAGCTAAGGAGAAGAGTAATTGCATATTTGACAGGTCCTGCTTGGTCCCTTGGAGGAATAAGCATCCTGGAGATAGAAACCCTGAATGAATGCAATATCATCCTTTGGACAGATAGCTGGAAGCCAACCAGACGCATCACAATATGTTAAACAGCACAAACAAGGTCACACTAAAGTGAATAGACGTGGCTTTGCCAGCAAGTTCTTCATATCAAAATCATACATTTTAAGGATTTTTTTTTCTAACAATCAGTTGATATTCTGCCTGACATTTTGGCATGTCACTGTGACTCTTGCACTTATAAAGTAGAAAAATAGAACTACACAGCAGGAATCCTTGGAACATGAATCCATACTGGGAAAATCTCAGGAAGCAAATAGGTCTGTAGTTGAGGATCAGTTTTATGCTTTGAGAATAGCTTTATTTCATATCATCCTATGTTCATTGGTCATACACATCTATTGAGATATACGTATGCCACGGGACTCATAATATATAATATTGCCAATATCCTTTAAATTCAAGTATTGTTTTGAAGTTAATTAAATCTAAAATAGTGTAGGAGGAGAAGCAAGACTATTTCCAGAAAGTCAACAATATAATTATAATGTGATGTGTTCTTTATCCGTAGATCTGGATGCAGTACAGGACATACTGGGTCTTTTCTATCACTAGATAATGGTGATGCTGATAACAGTTCACATTTGATGAAAGTAAATTCTAAACAAAAGTATTAGAGAGACAGTCCAGAAAATCTGTGTTTTCCACCAAGTTTAAGAGGATTTACACAAAAATTCCTTCATTTCTCAACTCATAACTATAAAAATAGAAATAAGAGGAGGCTTGTGCCAGATGTTTGCTTAGGGTTGTCATATATTCCTTGGAAGACTAGGAGGGTATAGTTATCATCTGTTTGATTTTTTTAAAATGGTAAGGATCAGAATAGTTTATTTGTCTCCTGAGATTTCAAAATGTCATTATTTGCACTGTACATGTGAACAAGCAAGAAGAGTTAACTGTCAACAGTTGATAGAAAAGGGTAACATTAGGATACACAAGTATGGGGAAAATGAATAAAGACATTTACATTCAATAAGTGTGTGCACTGTCATGTCGCATGATACTAAATGTACAAAAGGTTACATCCATTATAATTATCGCAGGTTAAATTCAGATATTGATATCTGATGCCAATACAATTTTGGATACTTATCTAAAATTCATGTGCACAGTCTGTGCTTTTAGTAAAACGGTGAGAAAAAAAAATCTAATCAATTTTTTAAAATTGCTGATATATTTGCTTCATCACAGATGAGAAAGTAGAAGATAGTACATCTGCCAAGTGAGAAGAAAGACTGAGGAAAAATAATGGATAAATATTTGTAAACTTGAAATTTGTTTGGGGTTTAGTGCAAGTACGAGGCAGAGTTTAAGGTTATTTATCATTTTATCCAAATAAATCTTCTTAGTCTGGGTTATACATTTAAGGGGATACATCTACCAAATGCTTCAAATCACTTAACTTTCTTTCACCCACATGCATTTAGTGTGGCTGGAAAGCTCTGTTCAGGAAACGAAGGTTTCTATATCGTGGCTCATTTTATCAGAGGGTGACTCTTCCCTAAGAGACAGGATTAGGAATGTGAGGAACGGTCCTGGCCGGCAGCAATAGTAGACTGTGTCACACTGCAGGCAGCAGAAAGAGAATAAAATCTAAAAGTAAAACGTGCTTTTTGAGGGATGAGTCCTCTTTGTCTTTACCAGCTGTGATCTGTTCTCATTGGTTTAGCATACTCCTTGGCTTGGATGCCCACATAAGAGAAATGGATAAGACATGGAGAGAAAAACTAAGTTTTTGAGCCAGTTTATCAAATGTTTGATCGTTAGTGATGTTTGGTGTTTTGGTTCTTATTGCTTTATAGGATTTCAGGGAAGATTTTGGAGAGGATAGGTCTCTATTCTTTGCATCTTATCTCTGCCTAAGCAGGCATCCATCTGAGAACCTACTTGGGTGTGAGGAGAGAAATGGAGTCAAAGTTGAAAACTAGCATGAAGATGATTTATTCCAGTAAAACTTGGGCAATTCGTCCCTCTCATCCTGTCAGCTGTCAAAAATCCCACTGGCCCTTTAATGTACTTGTTTTGGTACATACTCCTGGAAATCATCAATCTTTGGAATTGGCACTTTAATTAAAACCTAAAGAGAAGTGTTTGATGTGAATTTGTGTACGTGTTTAAGTGGACCTATGTGCATTTATATGTTGTTGGAGTTTGTCTGTGTGCATGTATGTTGACATATTTATAATATACACACACTTCAAAGTGTCTTTATATTTTATGCACCTAGGATTTGTTTAAAGCCACACTTGTGGTTTTGGCAAACCTATCTATAATCACATTGAGACATATCTGAAATTGTAATAAATGGACATAGTCTTTAAAAAAAAGCCTTATTGTAAAGCCTGTCAAAAACTGAGTAACCTATCTTTTTGTAACTTTTTACTTTTTTTTATAACTTTTTAAATTTTAAACAAGAAAACTGTAGATGATAACACTAACTCTGGTCAGACGAAAGGACAATTAGGTCTGAGGATTCTCTCAAACAGACCAGTGCTGAGGAAACCAATGTCTTAGGTGTCTGCCTACATGAGAACTCCAGTTAGATTTTTCCACAATGGGCAAGATGTCCATATTTCTGATTTCCTTCCCATCTTCTTTATTAGTTGCATTCTCCATCTTGGGCCTATTCTCTCCCTTTTGCTTTCCCCTGGATAACAAATCAGACCTGTACCATGTGACATCCAATTGTATATGCCCTTTTCTAAAAGGAACTTCTCTTTATAAACTCTAAACTCCACCAGAATTCTCCTTTCAAGGAACTGTATTTAGCTAATTTCCATGCTGGATGTTAATTACTATATTTTATGGATTGATGTCCCTCCAAACTCAGTCCCCACTGTGACAGTGTAAAGAGGGTGGGAGCCCGTCATATCCACTTTACTATGTACTCTGACGTGCTATCACCAAATCTAGGGCTTAGCTTGGTCTTGGTTACCTAGGCAGAGTACCTAAGCTCCTAGGTTGGTTTTTGTTTGTTTCTCTTTTAGCATTTTAGCAATACTGGCTCCAGGCTGATATATCTGGGATATTTTTCCATGTATTTGCCATTTCCACCCATCACACTACCTCCACTTCTGGTTTTATTAAGCTACTGACAACCACCTCTGTAGTAAAGCTCTCCTGGCAAATGTTTCTTCTCTTTGATGTTTGGGTTAGATGAAGAATCACAAATTAAATGCATGTGGGGAATGAGCAGGCAACACAAATGATGAAGCTGGCCCAGTGTCAGCTAATAGGAGTGTTAGGTTGTATGGTGAACTGGAAATCAGAAAACACATGACCCTTCTAAAAGGAGAAGCACTGCTGAGCTCTAGATGATTGGAGCCATGTGGAAATCCTGATGGTACTAGATTTTTTGATTTGTCACAAGAAGCTGGAAGTACAGATTTCAATTGAATGCTTACAATATATTTTAACTTTGTAAATTGTTTCAGATAAATTTAAATACTGTGTTGGCCTCCAGTCTATATTTCCTCATCAAGATTGTATCTTGCACCTATCAGAGATACTATCGCAGAGCCAAAGGTCAATATAGAAATTCTCATGGAGAATAGGAAAGACTAGAATAGGGTATTCATTCATAGAAAGAGATAGAGACATTTTTATTTTCCAGAATCCATCTTAGGCAAAGTACTATGTGTATTTCACTGAAAAAAAAAAAAAGTACTACTTAGAGAAAGATAAAATGATATGGGCATTCTCAAGCAATAAAAAACAATTCACTCCAAACCATAAATCACAAGATGAAGGAAGGCTGAGGACACCAAGAAGATGGCAGGAGAAGGGAAGCAGACTGGTGAGCCAATGAGATGGGGGAAGGCTGTGTCTCAGGAGGTGGAAAGTCATTTAAGCAATCAGAAGCAATCCAAAAGGCCTCATGGAACTGGGGGTGCTTGAGCTGGGTTTAACACACTGGTCGAAAAGTGACTTTTAATTTTTGAATGTAGAAGGCAGAAACAGCATGTTACATTTGAGGAACAGTAGGACTCACTCTTAATTATCTGAGAAGGGAGGTCATCCTCCTGTAAAGTTAAATAAAACCAATAGGCATTTCTTGTTTGGCATTATCTCTGGTTGTGTTTCCTAACCTTGGGATCTCTGCCTAACTATTATAGAAGGCAAGAGAAAAAAGAAACACTGAAACAGCCTTTGTATAGAGCAGAAGTCCACAACTTTTTCTGTTAGAAGCCATACGATCTCTGTGCAAGTACTCAGCCCTGTAGGAGTATAAAAGCAGCCATAGACAAAGCATGGACAAATGAGTATGGCTGCATCCCAATAAAATTTAATTACAAAAAGAGTCGATAGGCAAGACTTGGCCCACAGGCCATAGTTTGCTGATCTCTGGTCTGGAGGGAAAAGACATAATAATGTAGGGGTAGGAGAGGTAGAAAGAAGCTTCTGGAGAGTGATCCTAAATAGTGCCAAGCACAATACTGGGTCCCCTCAAAATGATTAATATATATATATATATATATATATATATATATATATATATATATATATATATATATATATATATATATATATTTAATTCTAGGGAAGTATAAGAAAGGAAGGGAAGAGTATGGCAGGGGATTTATGGATAGGTGATTTTTTAAAATGCAGAAACAAATGTGTGGCACTAAATGGGAAATATAAGATACAAATGGAATGAGAGACCAAGCGTATTTGAGGAGGCTGAAAAGCCAGAGCATGGAGGTCAAATCATTCAGAGACATATCAAACATCAGGGCAGAAAGGACCCAGTGATGTAATAGTAGGTGATGATATGAGCTCATTGCAGTAAAAGGGCTAGTAAAGGGGATTTGGGCTCTTATCCTACTGGGCTACTTTGAACCAGGGACTCATCAGCATCATTAATTAAAGCCTGACTTTTGGTTCAGCCCGGGCCCCAAATTTCTTACTCCATCTTTAATCAACTATTCTGACCCTTAGAGACAGACAGGAAAACGGGAAATGATGAAGGGAATGGGCCTCTATTGGTGTTTCTGTGCATTTCCCCAGCTCTAGGCCCAGTTCACATCTCTGCTTATGTCTGAAGGCTTTGTCTGTTCCGGTAAGGTATGGATAATCCCATAGGCACAGTGTGGAGTCCACAGAGTATTAAACCTTGCAGATGTCATTAAGGCGACGTTCCCAGCTGATGTAATGAATGCAGCCAGCAGGAGTCACAGAGAATTGAGTTTATTGAGGGGATTGTTATAGTCTTATTATCTAGTTTAACAATTTGGGGATCACCAAATCACATATCATCGCAACTCCCTTCCTGCCAATGTTTTCTTCTTTTTTCAAGACCTGCCACTGAATCATTTCACAGTATGCTTTAATGACAGTGGATATGGGATTCACTGTGGTTTTATAATAAAGCTGCAGCTGCCAGGCTTTTCTAAAGAATTACAAAGTCTCTTTTCTAAGCACAGTAAAATGAATATCACATCAAAAACAACAACTAGGATTTAAAACAAGGGTGCTTGGATACAACTTACAAGAACCAAATTCTCTTAGTTTTCTTCCCAGAGTAATTCCTGAGCTCTGAGACAATGCCCTTTGTGTGAAGTAAAATATGAGCTGAGGATTTGCTTAGGGCAAAACTGACTGGCTGGGTGTGGTCTCCATCTTCAACAAGCCCAGCTGATATCTTAGTCACATCCCTGTGCAGGCAGCACCTGGTTCAGTGCATCACACATAAGAGTGGCTCAGTAAGTGGGAGGCAGGTTGGAGGGATGAATAATTGCAAATTTCCCTTGTGTTTCACAGGTCTTGGAAGGGAGCCGGTTAATGTCCTCTTCCCTTCTTTACTTTGCAAACTACCATCAGGATTGGGAAGCGTTCCAGAGAGGGATATTTATTTAGCAACATGAAAACTAGGCAACCTACTTTCTTGTTTTCAGTCAAATTTGAACCATTGCTATGGAAATATTTTGAATTGATAGACAACTGGATCATATTTCTGTACACTGGCCTGCAGGCTATGAGCTTGAACTGTGAGTTATTTTTTAGTGAGGCTAGTTAATCAGTACTAATCACAATGTTAGTTACTTTATAATTACACAAGTACCATCATGTGCTTTGATGTTTTCTCACACTTAGCAGAAGCACAGATACAGGCTCTTTTTGACCATACTTTCTTCATGCTCTTCCTTGGTCATCTCTGCTTTTTCTGCAGCTAATTAAAATCTATGAAATTCAGGACAAATCCAATAGTTAAATAATTTATTGTATATTTAACAAGCCGTATTCTTCACTTGTTGAAGGTACAATTAAAAACACATATAACTTTAATTCATATAATGTTTAATTGGTAGGTTTGAAGCCAGTTATAGTACCAATGTACTCCTTTCCCAATTTTAACTCCTACATTAGTTTTCATTAAAACTGTTAAATTAAAAGAAATTGTCAAGTATCAGGAAAAGCTGTCACTGAACCTAGCAGGTGGTATCTGTTAGCAAAGCTAAAATCACTTAGAGAAATCATTCCATTAGAATCATTTCTTGATAACCACTGTTAGGCCACGCAGAAAATTAGAAACTATTAAAATACAAAAAAGAAAGAAAGAAAGAAAGAAAGAAAGAAACATGAGTTAACTCATAAAACAATGTAACAATCACTCTTAAAAAAGAAAAAAAGATGAATTTGCACTAAAACCCAGGATTACTAAGCTTAAAACTTTAAATGCTTCTGGATAGTATCTCTTTCACATTTTTGGTTTTGTTCCTTTTTCCTAGGATGTCTTTCATATCTAAGAAAAAGTTAGAAAAAAAGTTCAAGGCCATTGGTAAGTTTAAACCCCTGGTCTGAACCAAGAAACTTATCTCTGCCCCTTTCTGTTTCAATATATTGCAGGAGAGGGCTGTAGTTACTATTTATAGTCTTAATCAAAGGAATTTTAAAAATTATCTCTCTCCTTTTTGTTTTGTTCTTTTCCTCCAATTTCTATACCTTCTTTACTTCTTAATTAAAGACACTGAGTAATAAAATATTTTGCACTGAAAGGTAAGAAAGGTGCACAATTAACGTAAGGAGGGTTAGAAATCATGCTGTGTCAAGGAAAGATCTGAATCATCTCATATTCTATGGGCATCTATGGTTTACTTCTGGGCAACGTTTTCTAGTATTTAAGTGCTAATCGATCCCTGAGTTGTATCAAAGCTTTATTGCATGTTATTTGATTCATCTGTCAGGACTTCCTGTCTCTCATGAGAGTTCAAAGTTGGAAGGAACCCTAAGCATTTTACTTTATATTACTTCCAAGGTGGGGATTGCTGCTAAACAGCCTTGAAATGTCATTAGTTAGCTTTTGTTTGAAGATTTCTAGGGAAAGAGAGCTTGCTGCTCAATAGGTGTTGAATCTCACTTATGGGAGACTTTAATTTTAAGGAAAGATTCCCTTTCTAGCTCTTTTCTGAGATCAGAGGTTTGGTTATGGAAATAAGGACAGAGTTTTGTTATTTTGGAACAGGGTTTCTCAATCTCTGCACTACTGACACTTTGAACAGGATGATTCTCTGACCTGTGCATTGTAGGGTCCCAGGCTGTTACCCACTAAATGCCAGTAGCACCATCCCACCGCACCCCCATTCCCCCTTCCCTCCACCATTTGTGACAATAAAAAATGTCTGCTGTGGGGTGGGAGGTTGTTGTTGCAAAATTGTCCCTGACTGAGAACCACCGTCCAGAGAATGAGAACATAGCTAGCTTGTGACAAAGCTTGGGCTCAAACCCAGGCTTCTTTTTTTTTTTCCTTTTTATTATTTCTTGTACTCACTCAACACAGACTCTCGAGCCTCCAGATAAACCCATTTAGCTACATGGAGAGAACAGGAATCAAGATCTCCTATTCTAAGGGTGTGTGTGTTATTTGCAGGCGTCACTTACTGGATCTACTCATACTTTCATGATACCACATACTCACCAGACTGGGAAATTGGACTAGATTTGTAAGAGTCTCTTTTCACTAAAATTCTGTGACCTTGTACATTTATATAATGAAAAGATTTAAAGATGAGATGGTATGTCACCTCTATCATGGCTTGGGCTGGCTACTACTTCTGGGATAGACAATCTGGATTTTGCTCTTAGTTGGACTTTTTGCTAATTACACTACCATGCTATCCTGTTCCCCCACACTAACTTTGAAAAACGTGTGCATTTTTCTTAGAATTGTTTTTGTATTTTTTGGTGCTTTGATTAACAAATTATGTAACTGAAGAAGAAAAATTTAGAAATTTGGCTTAGTTTTGAGTTGTCTTTCCCAACCCTATTTTTCTCCATGAGCACTATTATTGTTAATGATCAATTTGTGGATGTAATGTTTCTCCGGAATGTGTATATTGTGCTATAGCTGTTAAGACTTGTAGTTTAAAAAAGTCAAATAGTACCAAAAGGTATATAAAAATAGTCCTGGATTTCTGTCTCAAAACTTTTAAAACACTTTTCTTTCTTTTTTTTTTTTTTTTATGCCTGGTGTTCTGAGATTTCATGATGTGCCTTTTTATAGGTCTTTTTTATACATTTCGTTGGACACTCAGAGGGTACTTTTAATCTGGAGTTATATGCCTTTTACTTTTGGAAAATTTTCTTGTATAATTTCTTTAATAATTCCCTTCTCATCATTTCTTCTAGAACAGCTATTAATACAGTGAAAGTGGAAGAAGATTTAAATAAAACTTCCTCAGTTATGTAATCCAAACTATAAAATTAGAAGTGAAAGGAGAATGAAGCCAGGTGTTAGCCTAAGAGTTGGCACATATTAGTTAGAGGACTATGAGGTTTATTGCAAGCAAGTCTTGCTATTATTTGTTTAATTTTTTCAAAAGTTAAAAGTAAAAATAGTCAAAGTAACTTACACTATTGCAAAAGATCATTACTTTCACAATGTGTTCGTTTGAGCAAGAGGAAGGTTTGACTATTGAGAGTTGCTATGAAAGGATAAAATTGGATGATATGTATGAAGAAAGTGAATGAGACGGCTGCATGCAGGTAATTTGCTTGTTACCACCCAGCACTGCCACCTGCTAATTGCTGGGGGTGTGGGCTGATAAATAACAGCATCCCCTTTTCTAGAGAATTGTCCCAATCAACCAGGAGCTGCTTCTCCTAAGGGGCTATGTACCCACCCTTTGGGCTCAGAATTCAGACAGTGACTGACTGACATAAGGGTTAAAAGCCTGGACCTTTGCCTCAAAGAAAGATTGATTCCATGGTGCAAGGAGTGCTCTAGAATTTTCACTATGGGACCAGAGTGAAAAAACACTCCAGCTGAGAACACATTCTTGTATAGGTTTCTTGTCCTGCCTATTTTGATTTCCTCCACTCTACTGAAGGCACTCTGTTAATCTACACTTGAATGAGGATCCCCTATTAGCGCTGCTTCCAGGGTACCTAACCTATGATAACAATTATACTTTTAAATTCAAAGAACTCTTATTTTTTAAAAAAATTTTATGTTATTTTGTCAATATACAATGTGGTTGATTATTGTGGCCAATTACCAAAAACTCCCTCCCTCATCTTCTACCCGCTCCCTCCCAACAATGTCCTTTCTGTATGCTTGTTGTATCAACTTCAAGGAATTGTAATTGTTGTGTCTTCTTCTCTCCTCCCCCCACACCGCCCCCAGTTGTTCGTGTATTTATTTATTTATTTTTAGCTTCCACAAATAAGTGAGAACATGTGATATTTTTCTTTCTGTGCCTGACTCGTTTCACTTAATATAATTCTCTCTAGGACCATCCTTGTTGTTGCGAATGGCAGTACTTCATTCTTTTTTATAGCAGGGTAGTATTACATTGTGTAGATGTACCACATTTCTGTATCCACTCATCTGATGATGGACATTTGGGCTGGTTCCAACTCTTAGCTATTGTAAAGAGTGCTGCGATGAACATTGGAAAACAGGTATACCTTTGACTTGATGATTTCCATTCCTCTGGGTATATTCCCAACAGTGGGATAGCTGGGTCGTATGGTAGATCTATCTGTAATTGTTTGAGGAACCTCCATACCATTTTCCATAGAGGCTGCACCATTTCGCAGTCCCACCAACAATGTATAAGAGTTCCTTTTTCTCCGCAACCTTGCCAGCATCTATCATTCACAGTCTTTTGGATATTAGCCATCCTAACTAGGGTGAGATGGTATCTCAGTGTGGTTTTGATTTGCATTTCCAGAATGCTGAGTGATGTTGAGCATTTTTTCATATGTCTGTTGGCCTATCGCATACCTTCCTTTGAGAAATGCTTATTTAGCTGTTTTGCCCATTTTTTAATTGGGTTACTTGTTTTTTTTGTTGTAAAGTTGTTTCAGTTCCTTGTATATTCTAGATATTAATCCTTTGTCAGATGTATATGTTGCAAATATTTTCTCCCACTCTGTTGGTTGTCTTTTAACTCTGTTAATTGTTTCTTTTGCTATGCAATAGCTTTTTAGTTTGATATAATCCCATTTGTTTATTTTTCCTTTGGTTGCCTGTGCTTTTGGGGTTGTATTGATGAAGTCTATGCTCATTCCTACTTCCTGAAGTGTTTCTCCTATGTTTTCTTTAAGAAATTTTATTGTTTCAGGGTGTATATTTAATTCCTAAATCCATTTCAAGATGATATAAGTATATGGTGAGAGGTATGATTCTCCTGCATATGGATATCCAGTTATCTCAGGACCATTTGCTGAAGAGGCAGTCTCTTCCCCAGTGTATAGGCTTTGTGCCTTTGTCAAAGATGGCTTTAGGTGTGGGGGTTGAGATCTGGATTCTCTATTCTGTTCCATTGATCAGTGTGTCTGTTTTTATGCCAGTACCATGCTGTTTTGGTTATTATAGCTTTGTAGTATAGTTTAAAGTCAGGTAGTATTATGCCTCCAGCTTTATTTTTTTGTTCAGGATTGCTTTGGCTATGCATGGTCTTTTGTTATTCCATGTAAATGTCTGGATAGTTTTTTCCATTTCTGAGAAAAATGTCATTGGAATTTTGATGAGGATTGCATTGAATTTGTATATCACTTTAGGTAGTATGGCAATTTTGACAATA
The DNA here is from genome assembly GCF_027409185.1 of Cynocephalus volans. NCBI lineage: Eukaryota > Metazoa > Chordata > Mammalia > Dermoptera > Cynocephalidae > Cynocephalus > Cynocephalus volans. The sequence continues at coordinate 46,293,646 of NC_084473.1, forward strand.
TTGATTCTTCCAATCCAAGAGCATGGGATATCTTTCCATCTTCTTGTATCCTCTTTAATTTCTCTTCAGTGGTTTGTAGTTATCATTATAGAGATTTTTCATTTCCTTGGTTAACTCAGTTCCTAAGTATTTTATCTTTTTTGGTGGCTATTATAAATACGCAAGCTTTCTTGATTTCACTTTCTGCATGTTCACTATTGGAGACTAGAAAAGCTACTGATTTTTGTGTGTTGATTTTGTATCCTGCAACTTTGCTGAAATCATTTATCAACTCCAAGAGTTTTTTTTGTAGAGGCGTTGGGCTATTCAATATGCAGGATCATGTCCTCTGCAAAGAGGGACAGTTTGACTTCATCTTTTCCAATGTGGATGTCCTTTATTTCCTTCTCTTCTCTGATTGCTCTGGCTAGCACTTCCAAAACTATGTTGAATAGGAGTGGTGAGAGTGTGCATCCTTGTCTAGTTCCTGTTCTTAAAGGAAAAGCTTTCAGCTTTTCCCCATTCAGGATGATATTAGCAGTAGGTTTATCATGTATGACATTAATTATGTTGAGATACTTTCCATCTATACCTAACTTATAGAGGGTCTTTGTCATGAATGAATGTTGAATTTTATCAAATACTTTTTCAGCATCTGTAGAGATGATCATATGGTCCTTGTGTTTGGTTTTATTGATATGGTGTATCACATTTATTGATTTGCATATGTTGAACCAACCTTGCCTCCCTGGGATGAATCCCATTTGATTGTGGTTTTGTGTATGTGTTACTGTATTCTGTTAGCTAGCATTTTATTGAGGATTTTTCATCTATATTCATCAAGGATATCGGCCTGTAGTTTTTTAGTTGTATCTTTACCTGGTTTTGGTATCAGGGTGATGTTTGCTTCATAGAATGAGTTTTGGAGAGTTGCCTCTGTTTCAATCTTTTGGAATAGTTTGTAGATAACTGATGTCAATTTCTCTTTGAATGTTTGGTAAAATTCTGCTGTCAATCCATCTGGTCCTGGGCTTTTCTTTGTTGGGAGCCTTCTGGTAACAGCTTCAATATCTTTTATTGTTATTGGTCTGTTCAGATTTTTTATGTGATCTTGGCTCAGTTTTGGCAGCTTGTGTGTGTCCAGAAATTTATCCATTTCCTCCTGATTTTCAAATTGGTGGCATATAGTTGTTTATAGTAGTCTCAAATGATTCCTTGTAATTCAGAGATATCAGTTGTAATATCAACTTTTTCATTCCTAATTTTGTTATTTGGATCTTCTCTCTTCTTTTTTTAGTTAGCCATGCTATTTGTTTGTCAATTTTATTTATCTTTTCAAAAAACCAACTTTCTGATTCATTGATCGTTTGTATCATTTTTTGGTTTCAATTTCATTAAGTTTTGCTCTGTTATTAATGATTTCTTTCTGTCTGCTAACTTTGGGTTTGGATTATTCTTGTTTTGCTAGTTCTTTAAGGTGAAGTGTTAGCTTGTTCACTCGCTATATTTCCATTCTTCTGAAGTAAGAATTTAATGTGATAAATTTCCCCCTTAGTACTGCTTTTGCAGTATCCCACAGGTTTTGGTATGATGTATCATTGTTTTCATTAGTTTCAATAAATTTTTTGATTTCCTGCTTGATTTCTTCTTGGACCCATATGTCATTAAGTAGAATGCTGTTTAATTTCCATGTGTTTGGATAGTTTCCAGAATTTCCTTTGTTATTGTTTTCTAATTTTAATCCATTGTGGTATGAAAAAATACATGGGATAATTCCAATTTTTTTGAATTTTTTGGGACTTGATTTGTGACCTAACATGTGATCTATCCCAGAGAATGATCCATGTGCTGCTGATCATCAGAATGAATATTCTGAGGTTGTTGGATGGAATGTTCTGTAGATATCTGACAAGTCCAATTGGTCTAGAATGTAGTTTATATCTTGTGTTTCTCTGCTGATTCTTTTCCTAGATGATCTGTCCAATATTGACAGTGGGGTGTTCAGGTCCCCTGCTATTATGGTGTTAGTGTCTATTTCCTTCTTTAAGTCTAATAGAGTTTGCTTTATAAATCTGGCTGCTCCGACATTAGGTGTGTATATATTTATGATTGTTATGTCTTCTTGATGGATCAATCCTTTTATCACTATGTAGTGGCCCTCATTATCTCTTTTTATGGTTTTTAGTTTAAAATCTATTTTGTCAGATATAAGAATAGCTACTCCAGCTCATTTTTCGTTTTTGTTTGCATGGTAAATCTTTTACCATCCTTTCACTTTTAGTCTATGTGAATTTTTATGGGTGAGGTGGGTCTCTTGTAGGCAGCATATAGTTGGGTCCTCCTTTTTAATCCAGTCAGCCAGTCTGTGTCTTTTGATAGAGGAATTTAAGCCTTTTACATTAAGAGTTGTTATTGAAAGGTGTTGATTTATTCCTAGCATTTTATTGGTTGTTTGGTTGTCTTAGGTGTCTTTTGTTCCTTGCTTTCTGATTTACTGTTTGGTTTCTTTGTTTGTTGGTTCCTTAGGTTGTAGATAGTGTTTTTGTTAGCTTGTTTTCTCTTCATGAATGCCATTTTTATTGTACTAGCGGGTTTAGATTTTTCTTAGGTTTTTATGGCAGTGGTAGTTATTTTTCAGGAACCAAACCCAGTACTCCCTTGAGGATTTCTTGTAAGGGTGGTCATGTGGTAGTGAACTCCTGCAGTTTTTGTTTGTCTGAGAAATATACTATTTGCCCTTCATTTTGGAAGGATAGCCTTGCAGGGTAGAGTATTCTTGGCTGGCAATCTTTGTCTTTTAGTATTTTGAATATATCATCCCATTCCTTTCTGGGTTTTAGGGTTTGTGATGAAAAATCTGATGTTAGTCCGATTGGGGCTCCCTTATAGGTGATTTGACACTTCTCTCTTGCAGCTTTTAAGATTCTCTCTTTGTCTCTGAGTTTTGCCAATTTGACTATAACATGTCTTGAAGAAGGCCTTTTTGTGTTGAATACGTTTGGAGATCGTTGAGCTTCCTGGATCTGAAGATCTGTGATTTTTCCTATACCTGGGAAGTTTTCTGCCACTATGTTGTTGAAAATGTTTTCAATGCAATCTCGGTTTTCCTCCCCTTCTGGAATACCCATGACTCGGATATTTGAGTACTTAAGATTTTCTGATATCTCTCTCAGATTTTCTTCAATGTCTTTGATTATTTTTCTTTTTTTTTTATCTGCTTGTGTTATTTCAAACAGACCATCTTCAAGTTCAGAGGTTCTCTCTTCAACTTCGACAAGCCTGCTGGTTAAACTCTCCATTGTGTTTTTTATTTCACGGAATAACTTCTTCAGTTCAGCAAGTTCTGCTACATTTTTTTTCAGGGCATTGATTTCCGTGTACATTTCCTCTTTCAGTTCCTGTATACTTTTCCTCATTTTACCATGATGTCTAGCTGAGTTTTCTTGTATCTCATTCAGTTTCCTTAGAATTATCACTCGAAATTCCTTGTCAGTCATTTCAAGGGCTTCTTGTTCTATAGGATCTATAGTTTGAGATTTATTAACTTTTGGTGGTGTACTTTCTTTATTTTTTGTATTTCTGGTATCTTTTTTTTTTTGATGTTTATTCATTGTGGCATGGGGTTTCACAGTCCACCGGTTTGAGACTATTGACTAACTAAGATGTTGCTGTGGTTGCCAATTTGGTATGGCTACCTCCATGACTGCTCAGTTGGCCTCTAGTGCCTTGCGTGTGTGGTTGCCTCGGGTCTTGGGCCTCTCCGGGGAGCCACCTCTCTGGTCAGCTTGGGCTCTGCTGGGCTGCTGGATCACAGGGCGGTACTGCAGGGTGTGTGGTCTCTGCTGAGCTTCCACTTCCCGTGCAGGACTTCTCCCTGTTCCGTGCGCTCTGGCCCGGGCTGTTGGATCGTGCAGTGGCGTCTCCACCGGGTGTGTGGTTTCTGTCAAGTCTCCGCCTCCCTAGCTGGACATCTCCCCGCTCTGTGCGCACTGGGCTGGGCCGGGACGTGTCTTCTGCAACCCTCGTCTATCAGCTGGGCCTTCAAGACCCTGCTCGGCACTGCCTCGCCCAGGAAGTCTACCAGGTTTCTGCTAGGCGCAGATGACCGGTCGCTCTGGGTGCCTTTGTAGCACTGTGTAGATCTTACTCGGGACTTATCACCTTCCTCCTGGTATCGCGGTTATTTGTGTACTTGTCTTATCTCCCACACCAGAGCGTGAGCTCCTTGGGGGCATAGCCCACAGCACACAGTTCACCTTTGAATACCCACGGCGCTGACCAACTCTGGTGCCCACCCACAGTCAGCTCTCCGGCAGGTTCAAGTGAACTCAGGAACTCTACGACCACACTATTCCTAACCAGAAATTGGTTAGGCGTTTTTCCGAACTCGTGGCCACTGAGATGTTATCTGCCTCCCAGTAACAGGAAGTTTACCGGGGGCGGGAGCCCAGGGTGCGGTGGAGTGACAGTTGGCCCAGCTCATACTTCCTTGCCCTCCTGACGCTGGCCGGGGACACCCCACAACACCAGTCCCACCAGAGAACCACGGAGGGAGTGGGAGGGGAGGCTGGCCCGTAGGCCCCGGGAAGCCCCGCGCCGGGACAAGCAAGGGGGAAGGCTCAGTGAGGAGCCGAGCCGGGCGAGGAGGACAGGCTTGGCAGAGCCAGGCCGGAGCCGCCACCACCTGAGAAAATGGAGGCAGCCCCGGGGCCGGTGAGTGGCCCAGTGGGGCAGGCAGAAGCCAGGCGGGCGTCCACCCCCCGTGCAGGGCCGGGCCGGGGGTCACTCACAGGGCTATGCCGGGCCAGGCGGCTCTCTCTCTGCCTCCACGTCATCACCATCCCCATCCTCGGCTGCCGTGGCCTCGGGTTGCTCACTCGGTCCCACGGCATGGCTTGGGCACTCCTAGGAATCTTCTTTTATGCCAGCCTGAAACCTCAAATCATGAATAGGGCAGCTGGCTGCATTCAGCGTGGCCCCGGCCTCCGGAGTTCTGGCAGCGTCAACAGAGGCCCGGCGTTGTGTTCCCTGTTTAGAGACTCACTTTTTCAGCTAAGAAACAGTTCTTTTCCTGCTCCATACTTCAAAGCTGTTGCCTGTAAACGAGGCAGCCTCTCCTACCAAGGGCAAAGTGGTGGTAAGCCCCACGACCGGCCACCAGCAGCTGTCCTCCCTTAAGAGATGGCAAGAGGAAGGTCCACAAGTTTCCCAGCTGCCTTAGGCCCAGTGGTCGCCTTTTCCCCCTCAGCTTCTCCGCGCCAACTGCCGCAGCCACCGCCATCTTAGGATCCCTTGGGTCCTCATTTTTAATACTGCCAGCCAGTCTGTGTATTTTGATCGTGGAACTTAATCACTTTACATTAAGAGTTGTTCTTGAAAAGTGTTGATTTAATCCTAGCATTTATTGATTTTTGTTTGGATGTCTTAAGTGTCTTTTGTTCCTCTCTTTCTGATTTACTATTTGTTTTCTGTATTTGTTTTTTCCTTGGGTTGTAGATAACCATTTTCTTAATGTTTTCTCTTCTTTGTTGCCATTTTTATTATATTAGTGGGTTTTGATTTTTCTTGGGTTTTTATGGCAGTGGTAGTTGTTTTTCAGGTACCAAACCCAGTACTCCCTTGAGGATTTTTTATAAGGGTGGTGGTGTGGTAGTGAACCCTCACAGTTTTTGTTTGTCTGAAAAATATGCTATTTTCCCTTCATTTATGAAGGATAGCCTTGCAGGGTAGAGTATTCTTGGCTGGCAATCTCTGTCTTTTAGTATTTTGAATATATCATCCCATTCCTTTCTGGGTTTTAGGGTTTGTGATGAAAAATCTGATGTTAGTCTGATTGGGGCTCCCTTATAGGTGATTTGATGCTTCTCTCTTGCAACTTTTAAGATTCTCTCTTTGTCTTTAAATTTTGCCAATTTGACTATAACATGTCTTGCAAAAGACCTTTTTGGGTTGAATACATTTGGGGATCTTTGAGCTTCCTGAATATGAAGATATGTGTCTTTTCCTATACCTGGGAAGTTTTCTGCCACTATGTTGTTGAATATGTTTTCAATATAATCTCCATTTTCCTCCCCTTCTGGAATACCCATGACTCAGATATTTGAGTGCTTAAGGTTGTCTGATATCTCTCTTAGATTTTCTTCGATGTTTTTAATTCTTTTTTTTTTTTGTCTGCCTGTGTTATTTCAAACAGCCCATCTTCAAGATCGGTAGTTCTCTCCTATGCTTCTGCAGTCCTTGTGGTTAAACTCTCTGTTATGTTTTTTATTTTGTTGAATGAATTCTTCAGTTTGGCAAGCTCTGCTACATTCTTTTTCAGGGCATTGATTTCCGTGTACATTTCTTCTTTGAGGTCCCGTATACTCTTCCTCATTTCATCGTGTTTTCTAGCTGAGTTTTCTTGTATCTCATTTAGTTTCCTTAGAATTATCACTCGAAGTTCCTTGTCAGGCATTTCAAGGGCTTTTTGTTCTATAGGATCTAGAGCTTGAGAGTTATTACCCTTTGGTGGTGAACTTTCTTGATTTTTCATATTTCTGGTATCTTTCCTTTTTTGTTCAGTTATTGTGGCAGGTGTTCACAGTCCACTTGTTTGACACCTTTGTCTGGCTAGGATGCTGCTGGGGCTGCCAATTTGGTATGGCTGCCTCACTGTCTGCTTGGCTGGCCACTAGTGCCTTGGGTGAGTGCTTGCCTCAGTTCTTGGGCCTTTCCAGGAAGGCGCCTCTCTGGTCAGCATGCACTCAACCGGGCTGGGGATGGAGTCAGGTGGCAGTGGAGTGGCCTGCCTTCTGGGTCACATGCCAGCACCACAGGGCCTCAAAGAGCTCTTTTTACCCCTCTGATTATTACTGTTTATAGCATCCTGTTCTTGTTATGTGAGTATGATATTTTTAAAGGTTTTTTTTTCTGTTTTATGCATCATTTCTATTTTCTTTTTATCTTTTTGTTTTTGTCTCTTCTTCACAATACAAGTTTTCCTCGAATGACTTGTGATTTTTGTCCTTCTATTCCTATTTAAGGTAAGGATACTAAAAAATGGTTTGGAAGCTATATTAGCATTTTCCAGAGAGACAAAACCAAAACCAAAAGAGAGATGGATAGATACATAGATAGATAGAAAGAAAGAAAGAAAGATACTTGGGGGGAACTTCAAAACACTCATGGAAAAATGGAATTAAAATATTAAATTTAAAAAATATAAACTTTATTTTTGAACACATGCTCCATCAAGTTAAGACACAAGCTGCCACACCAGCCATTTAGTTCATCCCTAAAGAACTGAGGGTCCTGGGAATTTAACCATGTCAAGACAGTCTTTTATACATTATGAACTGAAGAAAAATGGGTGTCTTTGAAAGATTTTTTAAGATTAGGAAACAAAAAGAAGTCAGAAGGAGCCAAATCAGGACTGTAAGGGGGATGACTAATAACTTTCCATTGAAATGCTCACAAAATTGCTCTTGTTTTATGAGAAGAATTAACAGGAGCATTGTTGTGGTGGAGAAGGACTCTCTGGTGCAGTTTCTTAGATGTTCTTCTGCTAAAGCTTTCGCTAACTTTCTCAAGCACTCTCATAAGAAGGAGATGTTATTGTTCTTTGGCCCTCCAGAAAGTCATCAAGCAAAATGCCTTGAGCATTCCAAAAAACTGCTGCTGTGACCTTTGCTCTTAATTGCTCCATTTCTTCTTTGACTAGACCACTTCCACTGCTTGATATCCATGGCTTTGATTGTGCTTTTTCTTCAGGATCATACAGGTAAAACCATGTTTTATTTCCTGTCACAGTTCTTTGAAGAAGTGCTTCAGGATCTTGATCTCATTTGTTTAAAATTTTCATTGAAAGCCCTGCTCTTGTCTGAAGCTGATCTGGTGCAACAGTTTTGGTATCCAACAAGTGGAAAGTTTGTTGAACTGTAATTTTTAAGTCAGAATTACACAAGCAGAACCAACTGAGATGTCTATGGTTTGGCTACTGTTTCTGCTGTTAGTCCTCAGTCCTCTTCAGTTAGGACATGAAGAAGACTAATTTTTCCCTCCCAAATTAGTGTGGATGGTCTGCTGCTGCAGAATTCATCTTCAGCATCATCTTGCCCCTTCTGAAAACAAATTATCTGTTTGTAAACTGCTGATTTCTTTGGGGGATTGTCACATAAACTTTTTGTAAAGCATCAGTGATTTTACCATTCTTCCACCCAAACTTCACCATAAGTTTGATGTTTGTTCTTGTTTCAGTTTTAGCAGAATTCATGTTGCTCTGATGAGGGCTCTTTTTAAACTAATTATCTTATCATTCTTAGTGTCTCAAACTAGCTCCTGTTCAGACATGCTCTAACCAGTTGGTATAAGTTTATTTTGGTGAAAAGAAATTTTGGAATCTGTGTATAGTTTTTAAATAACACTCATTTTCCATGAATTTTTGAAGATCCCTCTTAGATGAGCAGGGATTTATTTATTTGGAGAATTTTCTCACATATTTATGGAGGCTGAGAAGTCCCATGACATGCCATCTGCAAACTAGAGATCCAGAGAAGCTGGTAGCATGGCTTAGTTTGAATCTCAAAGTCTCAGAACCAGAAAAGTTGATGGTATAAATCTCAGTCCAAGGCTAAAGTTTGGAGAACCCCAGGGACTGCTGGTACAAGTCCTAGAAATCAAAGGCCAGAGAACCTGGAGTTCTAATGTCCAAAGACAGAAGAAGAATGTCCCAGCTCCAGAAGAGAAAGCACAAATTCACCTTTCCTTTATATGGGCTCCCAGCTGATTGAATGATGCCTGCCCACATTGAGGGCAGATTTCCCCACTCAGTCTACTGACTCCTGCTCTGATCTCTGAAATACCAACACAAACACACCCAGAAATAATGCTTTACCAGCTATCTACTTATCTCTTAATTCAGTCAAGTTGACATAAAACATTAACTATCACAGAAGCTCTATGTGGATGGTGGACTTCTCTTTGGTGAACATCACTTGTAAGTTTAGTGGCCACTGGTTTGTCATTAGACATACCCAAATAGATAATCTTTGGGGTGATTCAATTTATCTGGAGAAGAGTTCCCTTCTTTCTTATTTAGGTCATGTAAGCTTAGTTGCCTGAAATGTATTCTAGAGCAGTGAGGAGATGGTCTGCAGAGTCATTATTCAGTGGACAGCTTTTATTTTGTCTCCTGTTTTAGTCCAACTTCTCATTCTTGCCCAGTTTAAACCTAATATATTGCCTACAGAGCCTCTCAGATTTTGTTATCCTAGAAAACAAACCTGCCACCTCCTGGCAAGAGTCAGGGTGGGTAAGTGGTAGCCAAATGTGTGATTGTTACAAGGACTTGCAAATATGCCCTTTGTTTTAATAGCCTTACCACCTTATGTAATCCTTCCTGAACAGCCTTGCTTGTTATTATCACCATCAGCACGCATTTTGTTTAGAATAGATCTTTTTACAATTTTTAATTATTTAACAAAAACTTATATGCTGCTTACTATCTAAAAGTGCACTCTGCAAATATAACCCATTTCAATGTCACATTCACCTATGAGATGTTATTAGCCCCATTTTACAAATGAGGAATCTGAGCAGAGGGTAACTTGCCCAAAGTCACATAGCCACTAAATGGCAGTGCTACATTTTGAATTCAGGTAGTTTGGCCCTAAAATCTTTGTTTTTATCTGTTCTACTCTTCTACTGTCCTATCTGTTCTTCCATTCCCATAATGTTGGGTCACTTGTCATTTTGCCGAATCTTCATTAAAACTCAGGGTTACAAACATCTGAGTTCATTGAAGGTATAATTTCTGTTTCCAATCTTGTTGTTTTGGAATAAATTTCAAGAAGGAGCTTATCAGGTTTTTAAAATTGCTCCTGTTGTCATTGATTTAGGCTGGGCATAGTTATTTTTTAATAAAAGCCTTAACATTTGGTTAGAAAGGCAGGAGTTTAGAACAGCATAACTTAGGAAAAAAAATAAAGCCATCTGGTTCCATGGATTAGTTTCTCAGGGCTTTTGATATCCTCTCTCAGTCTGGGAAAGCCACCTGATTCTTTTTTTTTTTTTAATGGATTTATTGGGATATAATTCATAGTTACTTAAGTAAATTATAAATAAGTTACATATTTAAGGAGTATAACATAAGTATTGACAAGTAATGGTGAAAACATCATCAGAATCTCGAAAATGAATATATCCATCAAACCAGTGTTTTCTTTGTGCCCCTTAGTAATCCTTCCCTTCCATCTCCCCTTCACCTTCCTCCAGCCCATTCCCCAGGAAACTCTATGTTCTGCCACTACTGATTAGTTTGTATTATCTAGAATTTTATAGAAATGGAATCACAGAATTATAAAGTATTTTTTGGTCTGCTTTATTTTTCTCAGAATAATTATTTTGAGAGTCATCCATGTTTTGGCTTGAATTGATAGTTTATTTCTTTTCATTGCTGAGTAGTGTTTCATCGTATGGGTATACCACATTTGTTTATCTATTTCCCTATTGATGGATATTTGATTTGTTTGCAACCTTTAGCTATTACAAATAAAATTGCTATGAACATTTGTGTAGAAGTCTTTTTATAAGCAATGTTTTCATTTCACTTGGGTAAACACTTGGGAGTAGTGTGGCTGGATCAATGGGTATATATACTCATACACTTAATAAGAATGTGCCAGACTTTTTTGCAAAGTGGTTATGCTGTTTTCCATTCCCATCAGTAATGTATGAGCATTTCTCCATACAGTTTCTCCACACCCTCATTAACACTCGGTATCGTCAGTCTTAATTCAACACACTCTCAAAAGTATATAGTGGTATTTCTTGAGGTTTTAATTTTCCTTTCCCTTATGACTAATGATACTAAGAACCTATACATGTTCTTATTTCTTATCTATATATCTTTTCTGGTGTTCTGTTCATTGACATCTCTGCCTATTTATTATTTATTTTTCTAATGCTTAAGATTTGGGAGTTTTTTATGTATTCTAGATACAAATCCTTTATCAGATATATGCCTTTCCAATGTTTTCTTTCAGTTTGTGGTTTGTCCTTTTATTTCTCTTAATAGTGTCATTCAAAGAGGAGTTTTTAATTTTAAGTCAAATTCACAAACTTTTATTTGTAAAATAAGACCAGTGAAAGATAGATTCAGAGTTGAACTTGTCCCCTGATATGTAATATCATGTACTACAAATTATTGCTATCTTTCAGGAGTAAGATTCCCACTCAAACTGTCCTACATAAATAGTTACATATTCTCTCCCCAAGGGATCTCAGAAAGAGCAGACCATAACTCTCACCTTTAAGAACATTTCTACTAGTGAATTTTTCACCTGAAGGTAAATTTCTGAGGCGAATTTTTGGGAAATCTCATGAAAGACTTTGTTCTATCTAGCTGCAGATTCCTTCTCAGGTCCTTATTGTATATATATTTTCCCCTTTTCCACAGGCTGTAAGGATTCAATCCACTTTCCTCTCCTTTGGAAGTTGTTAACACCCACTCTACCTTTTTGGGTCTTTCTCCTAGCCAGTCTGCTACAGAGTAAGAAGAAAAATTTCTGTTTTCTCTCTCTTTATGTCCTAGAGATAAGCACACAGGCCCTTTTTATTTTAAGAAACTTAGTGCTAATCGCTATGGGGAAACAGATGGTAATAGCAAAAATAGTGTTACCAGAAAAGTTACAAAGGTTCTAGAAATTTTACAAAATTCTTACATTTGTATGCTCTGGTCCACAGCTCTTCCTAAAAAGATAACAATCAGCCTGTTGTTTCCTGTTACCATTGTTTGTAGTTAGGGCTTTTTGCCCACCTCTGGCAAAGGACGTTTTCTTTCATACATGCCATTCCGTTAAATCAGAGAATACAATAAACCCTGAAGATTCAATAAATGAAAGCACTGTATTCCCTTAAGTGGCAAGTTTGTGTCTCTGCAGCCATTCAAACTTGGTGATAGTCATAGTCTAAACCAAGAATGATTCCTTTGGATATTTCTACACAAAGACTTGGGGGTTACACAGTAGAATCTATATTAGGAAGTCCTGTGAAGTGGTTAAAATTTAGATTAAAGTCCCATTAAGTGAGTTTCCAGAGGCTAGGGAAACAGAGAGAAAACTCTTATAGTTCCCAGAAATTAGAGGATAGATGTTGGGGTTTTTCTGCTTCTGGGAGTTTAGAGGTGGAGAGTAGGTCAGGATTGGGAGTAAGTCCAAGGTTAAAACAGCCAGAATGAACATATTGCACATAGCAGACAGGGGGAGTTATACACAGATGGCTGGAATAGTTAATGCAGTGTTGACTTCAACAATGAGAGAAGCCAGAAATGAGGCAGGAATGATGGAAAACTGGTCAGAATAGTACCACTAAGTTGAACATGGGTGGAGGCAGGAGTCATTTGGTGTCTCTCATTGTAAAGAGTAGGGTCAGAGAGTCATGCTAGCAGCATGGTGAAGTGTCCTTGATGGCTGCTGAGGATTGATTGAATTGTGTCCCCTACAGTTCGTTTATTAGAAGCTTAATTCCCACTGTTACTGTTGAGGGTGGGAAATCCTATTAAGGTAATTGAAAGGGGGGGCCTTGAAGAGGTGATTAGATTGTAGGACCATTGCCATAGCAAATGTATTAATAATGGTGGTCCTGGCCATGGTTCTGAGGGCTTTAAAAGGATAGTGCATAAGGAACTACCTCTCTCTCTGCTCCACCATTTGCCATGTGAGACACCTGGGTCATTGCCGCCACCACCAGATGTGTTCCCTGGACTTCGGACTTCCTGACTTCTAAAACTGTAAGCAATAAATTTCATTTTCTTATAAATTACCCAGTTCCAGGTATTTTGCTGTAAGTAACAGAAATGGACTAACATGGCTTTCCACATTCAACTGCATCTGGTTCTGACTTCTCTGTCACCTGGTCTGACTTAAAGATGAACTCTTTTGCCAATTATTAACTCCCTTACATGGTCTCGGTGCAATTGAACCTCTTAGGTGAGTTCACAGATGTTTAGAGGTTGCAGAAACACTAAATGATCCTCCAGTTCAGCCTCCTCATTTAACATATAATGAAAAAGATATAAGTTTATGGAAAAGTATAATAATGAGACAAGTGTGGCACTGAGAACTTCCATGAAATATCAGAGAAGAGCACCCAGCCAGATGTCAACAGGCCTGAAGGAGATTCCCGCTAATGTCCTTCCTACATGGTGGGTTCACCCTCTATAATACCTGCTTTCTTTGTGTAATTTGCATAGTTCAAAGATCAAATGAGATGACTTATTTTGTCCTGCTGGGGAAGTTTGGCAATGTCCAGACACATTTTTGATTGTCACAGCTGAAAGGGTACTACTGGCATTTAGTGGGTAGAGATCAGGGATGCTGCTAAACATCCTACAATGCACAGGACAACCCCACTCTGCACTCCCCAACACATACATCAAAGAATTATTCAGCTCAAAATGTCAACAGTGCTGAGAATGAGAAATCCTGTGAGAGTGAAAAACAGCAACGACAATGAAACACTCTTAGGGCAGTACCTAGTACATAGTTCTCAGTAATTGTCAGCTTTGATTTTATTACTGCAGAGCCAGCCTAACACAGAACCACTCTGGTGAGGAAACGGTCCTGCTGCTGAGGCTACCAAGCATCCAAATTTTCAGTTGTCCCAGTTATTTAGCTAGGAACCTGATCTGGCTGTAACTACTCCTACTTCCAGAGAGAGACTCCTATAATGTTCTGGATTTTTGACATCATTAGCTTCTGGGTCAAAGTCCAGTGTTGGTGTGTCTGACAGATGAAACGTAGATTGCTGATCATGCTTGAGCTAACGAGAGGATGGAAAAGAGGGAATCTGACCTTTTCAGCTTCTGTAATGAGAGGTTGGACCTGCTTCCCATTAAACTTCTTTCCACCCAACTGCTTCCCACCAAACATGCAGATTTCCCAAACACAGGAAGTAATTCAGTTAGAAAAAAAGACTAACTAATTCCCATTACAGTGAGCTATTGCAATTGGTGATTTGAAAGGCGATAGAGATTTATTGTCATGGAAATTACTGAGAGAAAGGAAAACAGTTTTTTTTAAAATGTTGTTCTAACATAGTGGGGAGTTTATACTGAGGAGTGTAACCAAAAGAAAGATAGAGAAATCTCTATTCTAAGCTTTTCTTCTTTCCACTCCACTGACATTATTAGCACTAAAGTTATTCTTAACATTGCAATTATGAAATTCTTATTTCTAGCCTACATTTTAGCAACTGTTCTGCAGTATTTGACACCTTTGGCTCTCCCTATTGTTTAAAATTCTTTATTTTCTTGATTTCTGTGATACCCTTGTTGACTTTGGCTGGATTCTCTTTTGCCTATCTCATAAATCCTGCAGTCATCCAGGGTTTAATCTTTGCATTCTTCTTACCTGGCACATTCAATAGTTGATCTTGTCTATGTTTATGCATTCTAGTACCAGCTAAGGCTGAGTGATACGTACATTTAAGGTCTTGCTGCAGATATCTTCAACAAAGATAACCCACTCGTAGCTAACTACCTACTTATCATCTGTCATTGATTGTCCCAAGTCATTTCAAAGTCAATCTGTCTAGAATAGACACTGTTATTTATCTTTCTTCTCCACCTATTTCCACCCATATTATCTATCCTATTTAGTGTTGCCAATATTTGCTATAACATCCAAGTGAGAGAAGTGGGAAATGGTCTAGATTCCTCCTTTCTCTTATGGCCATATCCAATCAACAATTGGGTCCTTTTGACTTTATCTCTTCAATATGTTATATCTTCTCATTCCTTTCCAACCAAAATTATTTGTTTATGTGTCCTGTCACTCACATTAGATAGTAAGTTCCTTGAGATCAGGGATATATATTATTCAATTTATTTTATTTTATTTTATTGGTTATATGTATTCATGGGGTACAAAACTGACCATCAACACTTGTGCCCAAGAATATATTTAATTTTATGTGCAGAACTGAGAACTGAGACCACCTGTGTCAACATGACTTAACCTTTAAGGTTATAAACAAGTAAGTAATTTTGCTATTTGTTTCAGAAAATCATTGCAAACCAATTTATCAAGGCAACCAGTTTGCTCACCTGGACAAATGGTTGTCTTACTGGACAATGTCCTTTTCACTTGGGCAAACATCTTCCTTAGACAACTGTTTTCTCATTGAAAGCCTATGTCTATGTGTCCACCAATCCTAAACTATTGCATCTATTGCATTATATGAATTTTGTTCAATTTCAAGAATCTTCCCATCTTTAAAGACCCACTTTAAACCATTTGAGTTCAGTCCTCCAAACCCTATAAATACCTTTTCCTAACTTCTCTTTTGAGACATTAATAAGACTTTCTCAATGTGGTTTTCTCCTTTGCTGCAGTATGTCTAGTAAATTCAGCTTTACCTGATCAACAGAAGATTTCTCTGGTGGATGTTGCAGAAGAGTCAACAATCAACAGGCCCAAACACAGTCCCTGAGATATAATAGAAGTTTAGCAAAAAGTTTTTTCTATCTCTATTAAGGAATTAGGCAGAAACTTAGGTAGGATGTTGTATAAGAGAAATGTGGGGAAGGAGGAATGGGGAACAAAGGGAAAAAAAAAGTTTTGGTTGTATGAGATAGATTCTAGAGAACTACTTTACAGCAAAGTGCCTATAATTAACAATATCGTCTTGTATAAGAGCACTTCAAAAAGTGTGTAGAAAAATAGAATCAAAAAATAATATGAATTTTTTCCATGAGCTTTTAAAAGTACCCGTGTATACTTAAAAGTTTTCCAAGAGAGAAGATCTTATGTTAAGTGTTCTTATCTAAAAAAAATGATAATAGTAAGTAAGAGAGTGGGAGGAAATTTTTGGATTTGATAGAAAGGTTTATGGCACAGATTATGGTGATGGTTTTATGGGTGTATACTTACCTCCAAACTCATCAAATTGTATACATTAATTATATACAGCTTTCTGAATGTCCAAATAATTAAATAAAAAGTAATGTTGCATTTAAAAAAAAAAAAAGGAATTATGGAAGGGAAAGATACATGTTTCTTTTTATCTATACTGAAGGGCTCCTGTGTGAACTGGGAGAAGTGTTTCATGGTTCTCACATAATAAGGAAATGTTGATCTCACATTAGAACTATAAACCCAGGTCCTCAAGGTAGATGTATAGTATTTTATATTGCTCAATCTGAAAAAATTCTAGACGTTAATACTAGTGTTCCTTATTTTTCCTTTACCCTAGGCCATGTTGTGACAAACAAAATGACTCCTTTTTGTTCTCCGAACACCATTTTCTTTTTTATTCATCTGTCTCTTCCCAACACCTGTGCTTCTAGTACTCTAACCTTTTAAGTCTATCAGGATTAGAAGCTGTTCTGATAAACTAATCTACACTAAGGCATTACCTTTAATAAGAGATGATTGAACATGGAAACATCTTTATGTTTGGAATAAATGAGAATCAATAAGCTTTATTGAATGAGCCAACAATATTGTATTGCTATTGGAATGGAAAGGGGATAAATTACACATTATTGGTCCTTTTTAAAAATTTTTATTTTAGTTTTTATTTACTTGTAAATTTTTGCTGGGTACAGTGTATTGTTTCAATACATGCATATACTGTACCAAGATTCACTTAGATAGCATAGTCTTGTACTTCTTTGTCTACCACTTCTTCCCTGTGCCCTGCATCCTCTCTTTGCCTCTGATAGCCATTATTCTACTCTTTACTTCTATGACAGCCAGTTTTTATTTTCCTTTCCTTTTTTTTCTTTTTTTTTAGATTCCACGTGTGAGTGAGATCATCTGGTGTTTGTGTTTCTGTGCCTGGCTTCCTTCACTTAACATGGTGGTTTTCCCGTTCCATCCATGTTGCTGCAAATGATAGGATTTCATTCTTTTTTAAAAGCTCAATAATATATTGTTTATATATACCACAGTTTTTTATTTTTATCCATTCATTCATTGACGGGCATTTAGGTTGATTCCATCTCTAGGCTATTGTGAATACTACTGTGATGAACATGGGAGTGTAGATGTCTTTTTGAGGTACTGATTTCATTTCTTTTGGGTATATACCCAGTAGTGAGATAGCTATTTGGGAATCTTTGAGCTTCTTGGATCTGAAGGTCTGTGTCTCTCACTATATCTGGAGGGTTTTCATTATTATTTCATTGAACAGGTTTTCAATATCTTTACCTTTCTCCTCTCCTTGTGGAACACCCATGATTCAGATATTTGTGTGCTTAAGATTGTCTGCTAGCTCTCTTAGACTTTCTTCATTTTTTAAAATTATTTTTTTTCTTATTTTGTCTGCCTGGGTTATTTTGTAAAGACCATCTTCAAGATCAGAGATTCTTTCTTCTTGTTCTTATCTGCTGCTGAAGCTCTTGGTTGTGTTTTCTATTTCATTTAATATATCCTTCACTTCCAGTAATTCTGCTACATTCTTTTTAAAGGTATTAATCTCTTTGTAAATTTCCTCCTTCATATCCTGGATATTGTTTTTTTTTCCATTTCATTGTGTTGTCTAAGTATGTCTTCTCTTATCTTATTGAGTCTCCTTAAGATTGTTACTCAGAATTCCTTTTCAGTCATTTCATGGGTTTTCTGTTCCTTTGCTGGTGTCATATTTTCTTGTTTATTTGTATTTCTAGTATCTCTACATTGACTTCTGGTCATCTGGTAGATCAGTTGCTGCTTCTATTTCTCTGGAGTGCACTTAGAGGAGAAAGACTTCCCCCTGTTTCTCCAGACTCCTATGGTGACTCTTCTTGTGTCAATGCAGTTGAATGTGCAGCAGGCCACCTACAAAGTGGTCATGGCTTCCACTGTGGTAACCAGCCATCCTTCCAGTAGTAGAAGCTGTGGTGGTGGCTTTTGTAGATCAAATCCTCAGAAGCAGTGTAGGGCTTCCTGGTCATGGTGGGCTAGCAGCATTGGGTCCTGCTTTGTTTGCTTGCAGTGGGCAGGCTTCCTGGTTTTATTTTATTATTTTTTTACCTTCTAGTGCATTCATGGTCACAGTGGGCAGGAGGCACACTGGGTTCTGCCTTGTTGGAAAATGGTGAGCAGGCTTCCTGGGGGATTTCTCATGCCTTTGCTTCCCCGGTCATGGCAGGTAGTTGGCATTGTGGGTCCTGCCTTGTTGGTGGGTGGTAGGCAGGCTCACTGGGGGCTTTTTCTCTGCCTGTGCACGCATTGTTGTGGCAGTGAGTGGCATGCTGGGTCCTGCCTTGTTGGCCTAACAGATTATTTTAAATTAATAATAACTTAACCTTGATATTTAAGAAAAAAGAAAACACCAAACCAACTCTATGCATTGACATCATTTCCCCCCATGTTTTGACATTTTGTTGTCTCAAGTTATATCTTTTAATATTGACTATCTCTTCTATGGTTTTGCATCTGTTATTATCTTGTTAAATTTGTTTTTTAGTCTTTATATTAAGGATATAAGTGGTTTATTTGCCACACTTTATAACACTGAAGTATTCTGAGTTTGTCTGTGTACTTACTTTACTAGTGAGTTATGTAACTTAACATGTTTTCTTGCTACTTTTTAGTGTTGTCTTCTTTCAGATTAAAGAAGTCTGTTTAGCGTTTGTTGTAAGGCAGGTCTAATTTTGATAAATTCCCTTAGCTTTTGTTTGTTTGGGAAAGACTTTATTTCTCCTTCACATAGTAAGGTTAGTTTTACTGGATACAGAATTTTTGATTGATTTTTTTTTTCTATCTGCACTTTGAATATATCATCCCATTCTATTCTGGCCTATAGGGTTTCTAGTGAGATATCCACTGAGATGTATTGGGTCTCTGTGAATGTTGTTTTTCTTTTCTCTTGCTGCTTTCAGTATTCTTTCTTTGTCTTTTTTAAAAATTTTACTTCTCAAAATACATTGTAGTTGATTTTCATGCCCCTTTACCCATTCCTAATCCCTGCACCCCACTCTCCCCCACATCGTATCTGTTCACTTGACTTAAATAGTTCGAGGAATTTTTATGGTTATTCTGTCTTTGTCTTTGGTTTTAATAATTTGATTATTATGTGCCTTGTGGTATTTCTATTTTTATTGAATTTGATTGGTGACCCCTGAACTTCCTATACATGGATGTTGTCAACTTTCTCTGTACTAGGAAAATTTTCATTCATTATTTTCTTGAACGTGCTTTCTAGGTACACCAATTATGCAGAGATTATTTCACTTGAGGGAGTCCCATAATTGCTGCATTTCTGTTTTATTTTTTCATTTTGCTCTTCTGATTGGATAATTTAATATGTTTTTTCTTCAAGCTCATTGATTCTTTCCTCTGTTTGATCAAGTCTGCTCTTGGAGTTTTCTATCAAGCTTTTCAGTTTGGATAATATATTCTTTATTTCTAGAATTTCTAATTATTTCTATTTTTTAAATTGATTATATTCCTTCGTCCAGTTTGTCAGTCTCCTGAATCATTTTCCAGTTATCATTTAATTTTCTGTCTGTATTTTCTTGTGACTCCCTGAACATCCTGAAGAGGGATATTTTGGATTCTTTGTCAGACATTTCATAAATCTGCCTTTCTTCTGGGTCCATTGCTGGTGCTTTGTTTGTTTCCTTTGATGGTGTCATATTTTTCTGTTATTTCTCAATTTTTGTGTCTTTACATTGATGTCTGATGTTTGAGGAGATGCAACCTCTTCCAGTTTTAATACATGTTCTTTGGTGGTATTAGACCACCACTTTATTGCTTAATATCAGAGCTCTGTCTCTGGTTTGTGTTCCTCTCTCCCCCATTCTGTGGTAGATTAATAGCTACTACCACTGCTTAATCTCTGCACTGGAACTAATTTGTGTCTTGTGCTTAATTTCCAAATTAGTGAAAATTTCCAGTGGGGACCAATCTTGAGCTCTGTGCTTGAACTAAATCGTGGCTTTGCTGCTGTTTCTCAAACTGGGAAAAGTTTTTTGTGTAGATCGAATTTTAATTGTTGGACTTTTAGTCACTTCCATGTCTTGTGGGGTCACCACAGACACAACTGGGCTGTGTGGAAATTCTGTCCTGGGACTGAGTCATTCCCACACACTGCACCTACTGCAGTTCTGTCACTCTGACTAGTCTGTACTCTGGCAACTGTGCCATTTGGAAGGCAGAACGCCTGCCTGTGCTGATCTCCAATGTTCACCTGGATGGTCAGCCTCTCCCTGGCACACCAAATGTATTCTATGGGGCAGGGCACGCACAGGTTCCTTGTGAAGACTTGCTAACCACTGTGTGATTCCTTCTTCCTGTCAGCTGCAGACCCTCGTTCCTGTACAAGTCCAGGGGAAACTTGCTGGTGGCTTTGCCAACCTGGGAGATGGATGGTGTACTCCGGAGCACCCTTCTCCTTTGAAGAATCCAAATAGCTTCATGCAAAGGATGCTGCTGTGGCTTTGGTGTCTCCTGGCAGCTGCTCCAGGTGCTGATGCTGCTCCTTGCCTTGTACCATGTCAAACCTGGAAGCTGCCGGAGCTTGGAATGATCATACTGATCCCTCCTTCCTCTCACACCATCATGAACTCCATGGGTCTCTCTTCCTCTTCTCCTGAGTTCCAGTGATCTCAGGATGGCAATTTTTGTGTTTTAATAGTTGTAAATTGATAGGTTTTTGGAGGGGGTGGGTGCAACTCCAGGGATTGTCTTTTCTGCCATGTTGGTGACATTGCTACTTGATCCTTGATATTCTGAAAGAAACTGTATGAGATCTTAGATTCCTGAATTCACAATTACTAGCAGGCCTCACTTTTTCTCCTATGTGTCACTTACAAGGTAAGAAATAGGGGACAATGCAAATACCTACTGAATTAGAAGTTCTGAGTTGGTAAGCAGTCAACCTGGCTAATTTATTAGCTAAAATATTCCCCTCCCAACCTCACTCCCTATACAGATCCAAAACATACATCATAATTCAAATCTAAGCCTCTGCAAGATTACAAATTGCTCTGTTATAAACATCTAACACAGAGTAACTGCTGAAACCTGAATATTAAATCTAGGAATGACAAGGTTCTACTCTATAGGACATGTTCTTATTTACTTAATTACTTGATGGCAATCTTTTTGAAATTAGATCCTGAACTTAAATGTTTTTATTTTCACCCTGACAGCACACATGGTGCTGAATAGAGTAGGTGTTCAGTTCAAGTGTTTACTGAAGACATTAATTAATTATGCTTGGGGAAGTGAAATATAAAGGATGACAACTGCCTCAGGTCACTCCAGGAGTAATTATAGGTATTTTACTATGGTGACCATACATGGGCTTTTCTAGGAAAGTCCCCATTTATGCCTGTTTTCTCAGCATTCAGTCCAACTTAAAATTTGTCCAGAATAAAAGTATCCAAATATAATTGGTAAGTTATGAGATCACTCTCTGTCGAACTCTGATCTCCTATCTCTCTAAGAGAGAAGAAACTTATTACTTGGTTGTTTTTATTTTTGTTTGGAAAATATTTTTCCTGGAGTTTATAAAAACACTTTGCAGGCTGATTTATTTCTCTTGGAATGACAAAGTATAGAAAGCTAAATTGTATTGTGAGACGTTTTCTCAGCTTAATCCAGTGGGTACTTTCCCTCCCCAAATTCAGAGAATGTGAGTACTTCATACCCATGAACTGTTACAGCATTTAAAGTAAGTGATTTAAAATAAAAGACACTTTCCCTACACTTGGCAATTTTTTCTGCATATTTAAATAAATGATCTCCCCTTATTTTCTAAAAGGCTAAGGGAGTAGAACTGACCCTAAATCATAAGAATCAACGAGATTGTCAATTTATGAAATTGGCCAATCAGTGTTAGCCTCTGTTGGGTTTTATACAGAAGGTACATTAAATTATCCGATAGACCTTACAGTAAGCAATGTGAATTTGTCAACATTGTCTGTTCATAAAGGAAAGGCTTCTTCTGCACTTCTAGTTTAGGCTGAGGTTCAAGATTTGCCTACATGGGCCAATGAGAGACAAAAATTTATTCATTCAAACATTCAGTGAGTATTTACTTACTATTTGCCATACAAAAAGCACCATTCTTATGCTTTTCTTACCCTATAACAAAAGACAAATGGGCAAAGGAGTTGAATAGACACTTTTCAAAGGAAGACATACAAATGACCTACTGATATATGAAAAAATGCTCAACATCATTAGTCATCAGAGAAATGTAAACCCAAACCACACTGAGATATCATCTCATCCCAGTTAGAATGGACATTATTAAAAAGAACAAAAACAACAAATGCTGGTGAGGATGTGGGGAAAGGGAAACTCTTCTACACTGTTGGTGGGATTGTAAATTAGTACAGCCATTATGGAAAACAGTATGGGGGCTCCTCAAACAATTACAGATAGAACTACCATATGATCCAACAGTCCCTCTACTGGGCATATATCCTCAAGAATGGGATACCTGCACTCCCCTGTTCATTGCAGCTCTATTTACAATAGCCAAAATATAGAACCAACCTAAACGTCCATCAATGGACAACTGGATAAGGAAAATGTGGTATACATACACAATAGAATATTACTCAGCCATAAAAAAGAATGAAATTCTGCCATTTTCAGCAACATGGATGAGTCTGGAGAAAATTATGCTAATTGAAATAAGCCAGACAAGGAAAGAGAAATACCACATGTTCTCACTTATAACTGGGTACTAAGAAAGAAAGAAAGAAAAGACCTAAAAATTCCTTGAACTTTCAGAATACTAGAGATGGAGGTAAGACAGTGGTGGGGTCAGGGAGGGGTTGGGGAGGGATAGGTTGGGTAAAGGGCATAAAGAAGAATCATGATTTGTAATAATAATATGCTTATAATAAATAATATTTTTAAAATAAATAATAAAATAATAATAATAATAATAAACAAATAAATAAACAAAAGACAGGATCTCCAACAGAAGGATAAAAAAAGATTAACAAGAGAAAAGCATTACAAATTTACTTAATCAGAGTTTTATGTGACAGAAACCTTCAGAAATGAAAACTCAAAGATCCAGGGAAAACTTTCTATTTCTATGCTTAGGTTTGATGAAGAATGGACAGTCATGTAGAAATGTGATTGGACAAAGGGGGTCTGATCAAATGGCAATAGACTGAGGGGGACACCCAGCAAGGCCTGTCTGTCCAGGTTCTTCTTGTTCTCTCTGTGCAGCATTTCTTCCTGCCAGGAATGGGGCAGGACCTCTCTAGAATGAGGGTTTTCAAGGAGGATGGGGGAAGGGAGAGAGTGACCTTTCTAGGTTTTATGGCATGCTTTAAGGGAGAGGGATTCTAGTTTTTATGACATGATTTGGGTAAGAGGAATTTTTGTTTCTATGACTTGCTTTGATGGAGAAAAAGGGGCAAGAGACAGGAGGGTAGGAGAAGTTCAGAGAGACTTTGCTTCTCATGCTGTTTATGAGGCTTTCCAATGTCCTTTAGTTCAAAGTACTCAGAATGCCAAAGCACCATACTTAGGATATAGTGTTCTGACCCCCAGCTCTGGTTTATAGATACTGAGATGAATAAAATGGAGTATCAGTTTTTAAGCATCGTTTGATATATAAAGGGAGTTGAAAAGCTAAGGCTTTACTTTCTCAAAGAAAGGCAAATGAAAGGCAATAATTTTTTAGAGCTATACAATTCTAAAAGCACTCATGTTTACAAGTTTTCAGATAATCTCCCGTTGACCCTCAAAGGTACCAACAAAAAAGCAAAATTATCTTTTCTGGGAAGTTTCTCTTTACCTCATATAGTCTCTTATTAACATAGAAAAATATTGTAGCCTAGAAATCATTGTCAATTGCATTTTTGTTGCAAAGAGAAAAAAACCTTTTTTCTTTGTGTAAGAGTGAAACTTTGAGTAATTCTTAAAACGGAAAATGACTCTAGATACCATTTTGTGTAATTACTGCCTTCAATAAAGACTATATCCATCAAGCCAAATAATTAGTAAGACTCTCCAGTGTGATAAATCCCAAATGCACTTGGTCACTTTACTGCAATGTACAATAGCTCTTAATGTCAGTAAATATTTACTAGAGACAAAAGTTAAAATCATCTTCCTCATGTGAGTACTAGGCCTAATTTTCTTGTCTCAATAGAGATGAAACAATTGGCCATTCTCCTAGAAAGAAGAATGTTAGAAGCTTCCATTAGTTAAAACATTGGCACATTTGTTGAGGTTCAGAAGACACTGAGTTATACCTTAGTAAGTAAAACACACAAGAATCAGAAAAGAAACAATTCTGGGCTATAAAGGCCAAGTGTGTGAACCAGGCAAAAAAGTGCAATTAAGAAGTGGAGTCCGGTCCGACCCCGTGGCGCACTCGGGAGAGTGCGGCGCTGGGAGCGCAGCAGCGCTCCCGCCGCGGGTTCGGATCCTATATAGGGATGGCCGGTGCGCTCACTGGCTGAGTGCGGTGCGGCTGCTCACAAAAAAGACAAAAAAATAAAAATAAAAAAGGTGGAGTCCAGGACAAAGGTCTGGCAGAAGATGGGTCTTGTGATGGGCTTTGAAGCAGAGGTTAAAGCTGGGCAGAAAGGACAGGAAAGCAGCATGGATGAAGTTTCACAGGATAATATTTTTTGGGTAGAATTTAAATTTATTTATTCCTAACTCCAGAGACTCATATGCTACCTAAAGATATTTATTGAAGAGTAATAAGAATAATACATTCTTATTAAAGAAAATATAAATAACTTAAGACTAACAAAACCACCCAAATTATCTCTAATTACACCCTTTCTTCCCAGCCACGGCTGATGTTTTAGCATAGTTGATTCCAGACGTTTACTGGGCATTTTTAAAAGCATATTTTCAATCAAGTATAGACTTGATTATGGATTTAGGTGGATTTTTAAAATTAATATTGCATAATAAACAATTTCCATGTTAATAATGCATATATTTTATTTCATCAAATATATCTACATAGTTTTATTTGATATTTCACACATAGTTTTACCTTTAAATAACATCACATTTATTATTATTATAAATTATTTTATTACTAATATCTTTGTACATAACACTGTTTTCCCTTCATGTAGTCACTGAAAGGGGAGTGTGGTGGAGAAAACAGCCTTTGGAGTTAAATAGATCTGGGTTTGATTTTTGAATCTGCCTCTTATAGCTTGTGATCTTTAGCAAAGTATCTAACTTCTCTTGAGCTCTGGTTTCCTTAAATATAAAATGAGCATCACTATGGTTACTTTGCAGTATTATTTTGAGAATGAGAATTAATAATGACAAAGTGTGAAATGCTTAGAACAGTCCCTGGCACAAAGTAGAAGCTCAATAAATAATGGTTATTATTGTCAATATTGTTATTAGTATTAAACTTGACATTATATGATTCTCCGTAGGAACAATAGGAAAGAATTTGTGAAACCATCTTTTGGGGGATGAGGGATCCTATAAGGAAAACATGAGAAGTCAATTCGAAGGGAAGTTTGTAGTCTAATTTTTTGAGATTTGAATGTCTGCTCAAATCTTGCCTTGTAGCCTCTGAGTAACTGGAAACTGTTTATTTATTTTAGAGCAAGAGAGTGTTTTAATGAAAGCAATGTTCTAAGAAAATCAATCATAGCTTTGTTTTTTCCCTAGTTTAAACAACCCAAATATTCTTAACCTTTCCCTATCAGACCTTATGCCTTCCACATTAGTCCTTCGATTGTCCTTGTAGCTTTCCATGTGTGTAGATCTAACATCTAAGTCTGTGAGATGATTCCCATCTCCCCTCCTCCAAGTCCCAACTCAAACATAGATAACTCCTAGTTTGGCACAATAGGTGAAAATTTAAAATTGCCTAACTACCTTTCAGAAAAACAAAAACAAGAACAAAAACTCTATTCCTCAATCCCAATTGCAAATCTTTGTCTAGCTAAATGAATTAAACGGCAGAGTCCTGAAAGGTGACTGCATAAAATACTTTTATTGGTATTTTATTACTGAAATCTTAATACACATTTATGTTTTTTTGCATTGATGTAAGTCTTCAAAGATTTATTTTCTCAATTACCAATCAAAAGAACTCATAAAGGTACAGCCAGTGGACCAGGCAGGATTAGAGCTGCCTGGGAAGACAGATGGAGTCACCACAGCGTCTGAGCTTTAAACAATCTCACTAGCTGCTCATTCCTGGACCAAGTGACAGCTAAAAAACAGAGTGGCTCATGAGGAACCGCTTAGGTTTTTAAAAAGCTACATTGCTGGCTTCTTAGGCTTTAATAATAATTGAGACTAAATGTGATGATTCCTAAGTCTTGTTTATAAGAAGTCAGAAAGTTGGTTCATTAAAGAAGAAAAAAAAAAAAAAAAAAAAACTAGTTCTTTTAGTTTTTCAACCAAATCCTAAGAAAACACCATTTTTAAAAAGCCATGGAGATGTGCTTTCTTTGCTTCTTTTCAGAAAAACAACAACAAAACAACAAAAACAGTTAAACAAGGAACATGACCTTACTCTGATTCTGACACGTTTACTGACATCTGTAAGTACCGCTTGGGATTGGATTGATTTTGTTTCCTTCCTTGGAATGAGTGGCAGGTGTGAACATTTGTTTGTTTACTGGATTTTTATAATATTCTTTTTTAAAAAAAATTTTATTTTACTTTGTCAATATACAATGTGGTTGATTTTTGTGGCCCATTACCAAAACTTCCCTCCCTCCTCCCTCTCTCCCCTCCCTCCCAACAACCTCATATCTGTTCGCTTGTCATATCAACTTCAAGGAATTGTAATTGTGTCTTCTTCCCTCCCCAGCCCCCAGTTTATTTGTGTATTTATTTATTTATTTTTAGCTCTCACAAATAAGTGAGAATATGTGATATTTCTCTTTCTATGCCTAACTCGTTTCACTTAATATAATTCTCTCTAGGTCCATCCATGTTACTGCAAATGGCAGAATTTTATTCTTTTTTATAGCAGAGTAGTATTCCATTGTGTAGATATACCACATTTTCCGTATCCACTCATCTGATGATGGACATTTGGGCTGGTTCCAGCTCTTAGCTATCGTAAAGAGTGCTGCAATGAACATTGGAGATCAGGTATACCTTCGACTTGATGATTTCCATTCCTCTGGGTATATTCCCAGCAGTGGAATAGCTGTGTCATATGGTAGATCTATCTGTAATTGTTTGAGGAACCTCTGTACCATTTTCTGTAGAGGCAGCACCATTTTGCAGTCCCACCAACAGTGTATGAGAGTTCCTTTTTCTCCGCAACCTCACCAGCATTAATCATTCACAGTCTTTTGGATTTTAGCCATCCTAACTGGGCCGAGATGGTATCTCAATGTGGTTTTGATTTGCCTTTCCCGAATGCTGAGTGATGTTGAGCATTTTGTCATGTGTCCATTGGCTATTCATATATCTTCCTTTCAGAAATACCTATTTAGCTCTTTTTCCCATTTTTTAATTGGGTTACTTTTATGTTGTTGTAAAGTTGTTTCAGTTCCTCATCTATTCTGGATATTAATCCTTTGTCAGATATATATTTTGCAAATATTTTCTCCCACTCTGTTAGTTATCTTTAAGTCTGTTAATTGTTTCTTTTTCCATGCAGAAGCTTTTTAGTTTGATATAATCACATTTGTTTATTTTTCCTTTGGCTGCCTGTGCTTTTGGGGTTGTATTCATGAAGTCTATGCTCATTCCTACTTCCTGAAGTGTTTCTCCTATGTTTTCTCTAAGAAGTTTTATTGTTTCAGGGTGTATATTTAATTCTTTATCCATTTCGAGTTGATTTTAGTATATGGTGAGAGGTATGATTCTCCTGCAAATGGATATCCAGTTCTCCCAGCACCATTTGCTAAAGCAGTCTCTTCCCCAGTGTATAGGCTTGGTGCTTTTGTCAAAGATCAGATGGATTTAGGTGTCTGGATTGATTTCGGGATTCTGTATTCTATTCCATTGTTCAGTGTGTCATTTTTTATGCCAGTACCATGCTGTTTTGGTTATTATAGCTTTGTAGTATAGTTTAAAGTCAGGTAGTGTTATGCCTCCAGCTTTATTTTTATTGCTCAGGATTGCTTTGACTATGCGTGGTCTTTTATTATTCCATATAAATGTCTGGATAGTTTTTTTCCATTTCTGAGAAAAATGTCATTGGAATTTTGATGGGGATTGCATTTAATTTGTATATCACTTTAGTTAGTATGGACATTTTCACAATGTTGATTCTTCCAATCCAAGAGCATGGGATATCTTTCCATCTTCTCGCGTCCTCTTTAATTTCTTTCAGCAGTGGTTTGTAGTTATCATTATAGAGATTTTTCACATCCTTGGTTAACTCTATTCATAACTATTTTATTTTTTTGGAGGTTATTGTAAATGGGCAAGCTCTCTTGATTTCACTTTCTGCATGTTCACTATTAGAAAATAGAAATGCTACTGATTTTTGTGTGTTGATTTTGTATCCTGCTACTGTGCTGAAATCATTTATCAACTTCAAGGGATTTTTTTGTAGAGGCTTTAGGCTGTTCAATATATAGGATCATGTCATCTGCAAACAGGGACAGTATGACTTCATCTTTTCCAATGTGGATGTCCTTTATTTCCTTCTCTTCTCTGATTGCTCTGGCTAGCACTTCCAACACTATGTTGAATAGGAGTGGTGAGAGTGGGCATCCTTGTCTAGTTCCTGTTCTTAAAGGAAAAGCTTTCAGCTTTTCCCCATTCAGTATGATATTAGCAGTAGGTTTATCATGTATGACATTAATTATGTTGAGATACTTTCCATCTATACCTAATTTATAGAAGGTCTTTGTCATGAATGAATGTTGAATTTTATCAAATGCTTGTTCAGCATCTATAGAGCTGATCATATTGTCCTTGTGTTTGGTTTTATTGATATGGTGTATCACATTTCTTGATTTGCATATATTGAACCAACCTTGCATCCCTGGGATGAATCACACTTGATTGTGGTGTATAATTTTGCATATGTGTTGTATTCTGTTAGCAAGTATTTTACTGAGGATTTTTGGATCTATATTCATCAAGTATATCAGCCTGTAGTTTTTTAGTTGTATCTTTACCTGGTTTTGGTATCAAGGTGATGTTTGCTTAGTAGAATGAGTTTGGCAGAGTTGCCTCTGTTTCAATCTTTTGGAATCATTTGTAGAGAATTGTTGTCAATTCCTCTTTGAATATTTGGTAAAATTCTGCTGTGAATCCATCTGGTCCTGGGCATTTCTTTGTTGGGAGCCTTCTGGTAACAGCTTCAATCTCTTTTATTGTTATTGGTCTGTTCAGATTTTGTACATCTTCTTGGCTCAGTTTTGGTAGCTTGTGTGTATCCAGAAATTTATCCATTTCCTCCAGATTTTCAAATTTGTTGGCATATAGTTGTTTATAGTAGTCTCAAATGATTCCTTGTATTTCAGATGTATCAGTTGTAATATCACCTTTTTCATTTCTAATTTTTGTTATTTGGGTCGTCTCTCTTCTTTTTTTAGTTAGCTGTGCCAATGGTTTGTCAATTTTATTTATCTTTTCAAAAAAACAACTTTTTAATTCATTGATCTTTTGTATCATTTTTGGGGTTTCAATTTCATTAAGTTCTGCTCTGATCTTAATGATTTCTTTCTGTCTCCTAACTTTGTGTTTGGATTTTTCTTGTTTTTCTAGTTCTTTTAGGTGAAGTGTCAGGTTGTTTACTTGCCATCTTTCCATTCTTCTGAAGTAAGCATTTATTGCGATAAATTTCCCTCTTAGTACTGCTTTTGCAGTATCCCACAGGTTTTGGTATGATGTATCATTGTTTTCATTAGTTTCAATAATTTTTTTGATTTCCTGTTTGATTTCTTCTTGGACCCATATGTCATTAAGTAGAATGCTGTTTAATTTCCATGTGTTTGGATAGTTTCCAGAATTTCCTTTGTTATTGATTTCTAATTTTAATCCATTGTGGTCTGAAAAAATACATGGGATAATTCCAATTTTTTCGAATTTTTTTAGACTTGATTTGTGACCTAACATGTGATCTATCCCAGAGAATGATCCATGTGCTGATTAGCAGAATGAATATTCTGAGGCTGTTGGATGGCATGTTCTGTAGATATCTGACAAGTCCAATTGGTCTAGAATGTTGTTTAGATCTTGTGTTTCTCTGCTGATTCTTTTCCTAGATGATCTGTCCAATATTGACAGTGGGGTGTTCAGGTCCCCTGCTATTATGGTGTTAGTGTTTATTTCCTTCTTTAGGTCTAATAGAGTTTGTTTTATAAATCTGGCTGCTCCAACATTGGGTGCGTATATATTTATGATTGTTATGTCTTCTTGATGGATCAGTCCTTTTATCATTATGTAGTGTCCTTCATTGTCTCTTTTTATGGTTTTTAGTTTAAAGTCTACTTTGTCAGATATAAGAATAGCTACTACAGCTCGTTTTTGTTTTCTGTTTTCATGGTAAATCTTTTTCCATCCTTTCACTCTTAGTCTATGTGAATCTTCATGGGTGAGGTGGGTCTCTTCTAGGCAGCATATAGTTGTGTCCTCCTTTTTAATCCAGTCAGCCAGTCTGTGTCTTTTGATTGGCAAATTTAATTCTTTTACATTAAGAGTTGTTATTGAAAACTATTGATTTACTCTTAGCATTTCATTGATTTTTGTTTGGATGTCTTCAGTGTCTTTTGTTCCTTTCTTTCTGATTTACTGTTTGTCCTCTGTATTTGTTGGTTTCTTGGGTTGTAGATAAACTTTTCTTTTCTCTTCATTGTTGGCATTTTTATTTTACTAATGGATTTCAATTTTTCTTGAGTTTTTATGGCAGTGGTAGTTATATTTCAGGTATCAAACCCAGTACTCCCTGGACAATTTCTTGTAAGGGTGGTTTAGTGGTAGTGAACTCCTGCAGTTTTTTTTTTCTCTGAAAAATATACTATTTGCCCTTTCTTTCAGAAGGATAGTCTTGCGGGGTCGAGTATTCTTGGCTGGCAATCTCTGTCTTTTAGTATTTTGAATATATCATCCCATTCCTTTCTGGGTTTTAGGGTTTGTGATGAAAAGTCTGATGTTAGTCAGATTGGGGCTCCCTTATAGGTCATTTAATGCTTCTTTCTTCCAACTTTTAAGATTCTCTCTGTCTTTGAGTTTTGCCAATTTGACTATAATATGTCTTGGAGAAGACTATTTTGGGCTGAATACATTTGGGGATATTTGAGCTTCTTGAATATGAAGATATGTGTCTTTTCCTATACCTGGGAAGTTTTCTGTCACTATTTTGTTGAATATGTTTTCACTGCAATCTCCATTTTCCTCCCCTTCTGGAATACCTACGACTCAGATATTTGAGTGCTTAAGGTTGTCTGATATCTCTCTTAGATTTTCTTCAATGTTTTTAATTCTTTTTTTTTTATTTGTCTGCTTGTGTTATTTCAAACAGCCCATCTTCAAGGTCAGAAGTTCTCTCTTCTGCTTCTGCAATCCTTGTGGTTAAACTCTCTGTTCTGTTTTTTATTTTGTTGAATGAATTCTTCAGTTTGGCAAGCTCTGCTACATTCTTTTTCAAGGCATTGATTTCTGTGTACATTTCTTCTTTCAGTTCCTGTATACTCTTCCTCATTTAATCATGTTTTCTAGCTGAGTTTCCTTGTATCTCATTTAGTTTCCTTAGAATTATCACTCAGAGTTCCTTGTCAGGCATTTCAAGGGCTTCTTGTTCTATAGGATCTAGAGCTTGAGAGTTATTACCCTTTGGTGGTGAACTTCCTTGGTTTTTCATATTTCTGGTACCTTTGCTTTGATGTTTAGTCATTGTGGCAAGGGATTTTACAGTCTACTGGTTCAACACTTGTCTGGCTAGGATCCTGCCGGGGTTGCCAATTTGTCATGGCTGCCTCTGTGTCTGCTCAGTTGCTGAGGCTGCTGGCGCCTTGGGGCACATGGTCTCTGCGGGTCTCGGTCCTCTCCTGGGAGGCACCTCTCTGGTCAGTGTGCACTCGGCCGGTTGGGGATGGGGTCCAGCGGTGGTGAGGCCTACCTGCTTGGTCATGCACTGGCACCGCCTATAATATTCTTGATGAAGACCTTGATTGGTCTTGCTTTCTCTATATCAATTTGCCTCTCTACATACATATCCCAAATGTCATTGAAGAAAACAATATGAACTTAGGAAATTAACATCTAGAAACTATGTAAAAAATACCTTTTTATAAAAACAAATCCTCTTCTTATTTTCCTAATATTGAAATAGAACCATGTCATTTTCCTTTTAAACTCTCCTTCCATTAAGGGTATATCCTAAAACTTTAGATGTTTTTTCCTGCCCTCTAATTCATTCTGCCGCCTATCATTAGTTATTTGTAAACAAACACATATGCTAAGGGAACTTCTACTTAAAGATATTCAGTGTTGAATTCCTTTATAATGTTCATCTTTAAAAAAGTAAAAGAGGTGCAGAAAAAGGTGTGGGAACAGGGCACTGGCTATGTAAGGAGAATGAAGAAAGGGCATGGGCTTGGGAGGGGGCTTGGTATTTGATGTGTGATGTTTAAAAGGAGTTGGTGCTTATCAATCATTTTTTTTTCATCAACACCTTATTTTTTGCCTTCTTAGGCTTCTTAACCCTTACTGCTACCCCCCAAGAATTTTAATACTATAGATATACTGCATCTCTATTTTTGTACAATATGTACATCTGTGTTCTATACATAAAGAGTAAGACTATTTCAACCTTTTGCATGTTTGCTCCCTTGATGGTGACACCTCTCCTGATGAGAATCTGTGCTCTGTGTGAGCTTACTGTGTTTAAGGGAGACAGTGTGCAAACAATGTGGCATTGAGAGGAACTGAATATATCATAAAGGACTGGTAGGAGTCAGGGTTGATGGGCTGTTTGAATGGTAAACATTAGAGCCAAAGTCCATTGTTTTGGAAACTCACAGTCTTCTTTCAGGAGGAACTACCGGGTGCTATATCAGCAGTATGAGGTCAGGTTTGAGTTTATCTACTGTCTAAGGGGAAAATGCCTTTCCCATTACATCCACATGAGATTCACTCATTTATTCTACTAGTACTTATCCAGCAGCATCTATGTTACAGATTAAAGTGGTTTTTATCACTGGGCTGTAGAAAGTGGATACTTGCCGTAAAATCAGAATTATGTCAAGAACTGCTGTTGCTAATACAGTTTTTCAAGTAATTCTACTCATTAGGCTTTTGCCAGTGTCTTTTCATATGATCCAAGTCAATTATTGCAGGGATCTGTTTTAGTAGCCTTATGCATCAATTTAAAAAATTAGACTTTTTTTAAGTATAGGAAAGATTCCTTAAAGAGTGAGAGGTATCCTTTAGGTTTTGTGTGTTATAAGTTGAATCGTGTCACCCCCAAAAGATATGTTGAAGTATTAATCCCCCACTACCTCAAAATGTGATATCGTTTGGATATGGAGTCTCTATAGAAGTACTAAAATTAAAATGAGGTCATTAGTCTGGGCCCTAGTCTAACATGAATGGTGTCCTTATGAAAAGGGGAAATTTGGACACTGTTATCAGTCTGCTGAGGGTGCCATTACAGAATACCACAGACTAGGTGGCTTAAATAACAGAAATTAATTTTTTCACAGTTCGGGAGGACAGAAGTTCAAGTTCAAGGTACTATCAGGATTGATGTCTAGTAAGGCCTCTCTTCCCAGCTTGTAGATGGCCACCATCTTGCTCTGTCTTCATATGGCCTTTCTTCTGTGCAGGCATGAGATAGACAGAGAGATCTCTAGTGCCTCTTCCTCTTCTTATAAGCACACAGATTTTTTCAGATTAAGTCCCTACACTTATGACCTCATGTGACCTTAATTACCTTGCTGTAGGCCCCATCTCCAAATACAGTCACATTGGGGATGAGGGCTTCAACACATGAATTTTGGAGGGACACTGTTCAGTTCATAAGAGACACTGAGACAAACACAGATACAAAGAAGATGACGTGAAGGGACGTAAGGAGAAGACGATCACCTACAAACTAAGGAGAGCGGTCTGGAACTGATCCTTCCCTCACAGCCCTCACCACAAACAAATCTTGCCAAAATCTTGATTTCAGACATCTAGCTTCCAGATCTGAGACAACAGACTTTTTTCTGTTTAAGGCATCCAGTTTGCGGCACTTTATTATGGCAGCCCTAGTAAACTAATACAGTGGTCCTCTCAGGTCTCATAAAATAGAAGTGGTCTATGCTAGCCTCATGGTCATTCACCTGTGATAGTTGAGGCCTAGCTTAAAAGAGCAAAAGAAAAGTAAGTGGAGCCAAAGTCTTCTGAAACAGATTTTGAAAGCAGTGTATCAGGCTGATATCTGGTTTATTATTTTGTTATAGGTAACACTACATACAGGCTTTGTCATTCCTATGAATTGGTATCCACCCTGCTGGGCATTTTGTAGCATTTGCAGTTAGGGTGAAAGGCAACTGTGGAAATAATGGAGTTCAAGACACACTGCCATAAAATGTGGCACTGTGGCATTAGAGAAAACAAGGGAAGCAGGATGGCCACTCTTACCTTCCCTTGCCTTTCTCCTCTGAAGCAGGCCATAGGAGCCTCATCTGACAGGTGCTCTTTCTGCACCATGAGGAAAGGAGCATCCTTGTCTCTGAAGACACAGGGACACAGGGAGGAATCTGCATGAGCAGTCCTTGCTAAATTCTCCCCCAGTTTATTACCATTAGATCATAGCCCCTTTGTCCAATCATACTTCTTCACAACTATCCACCTGTTCATCGAAATGGGACTCTGGAGCCAGGAGAGTAGCGAATAGATTAACTTATCTGCTCGGCCAGATCTCCCACATGCTCTGAGTTTTGTGAGCTGGTTGAGGGTCTGTATGTAAGCCTGAAAGTGATTTACACCCCTACTCTGATTGTATGTACTCCATGGCGGTGTGGCTATCTGACTGACTGGCCACCATCACTGTTTCTCGTAAGTCTAATAAACCAATGTCTCTACCCATTGGACCTCCAGGTGAGTTATTTGGAATTGGCAAACACTATGCTAGTGCTGCCGCAGTACACTAATGTATATGACATAAGTTTAATGATTTGAAGAGGAAATAAAATGACTTTTAGCCATCTTAGCACAACTTGTTTTTTCATGGGAATCTTTAGATGTCTGCTAAGTCCATTTTTCTATGTCTGATATAATTTTTTTATATTATCTTCTTTCTCTCTCTGTCTCAGACATCTTGTCAAAGATTCAGATGTCTTCATCTGATTGTGCTGTTGGACAGCAGATTTTTGACCCTCTATTTCAACATGTTGCATTTTCAACACTCAAGGTAGTTTTTTTCTTTCTTTTTTGTGTTGGTGGTTGCATTATGATATAATGGAAGTTGTTTGCTTTTACTAAAATAAGAGAAAAAAAGTAGAGTGAAATCAACCATGATTTTTTTAATGGCTAGCTTTTCCTATTTAGAAGATTGTTACTGATGATATGGCAGAAAGACATATTGCTATATTAACAAGGTCACTCAGTCACAAAATCCTGTTAAAGTAGAAAATGACGGAACCAAGCTGAGCGGTGATAAATAAGGCAACTTCTCACCTTGTAGTCTTAAGATTCCTTGTTCAAATTCACATGGATGGCAGGGAAGCTGAGAATAAATTCAAGAGATGTGCATGACTCTGTAAAAAACACAATTCATATACCATCAGTATTGACTCTTTTCTAATTTTATTTTTTACTTTATGCAAAAATAATAATAGCAAACTAAATCAGGGAATATAGTTTCAAATTTATGTTCATATAAACGATGTATCTACAGAAGTAAAAAGGAACCTGCTGAGTAGAAAATTTCAAAATGAACGTATACATTTATAATATCACTGTCATGTTTACTTTTTTTAGAACTAAAGGCACCAAGTAGCCATTTGCATTTTGAACGATAGTAAATGCATTTCAGATTTAGTTGTCAATTTAATGAAGCTTCAAATATTGACTTTAGCAAAACAGTAAAGTAGGAAATAAAAATAAAAAGGATCATTATAATGGTATCCTAGAGGGAATAACTATGGTCACTTCAGTCAATGATACACTGACTTTAGTGGTGTTGTCTAGGCAAATAAAAAGAAAGATTGCCTTGACTTAGCCCAAGTAGGAAAAGAAATTTTGCAGGTTTATGGCTTCATAAATTGTTCTGAATGTTTAACATCCCATGAAGAAGAAGCAAACAATGAAGGTACTTCATTCAAGAATATAAAACCAGTATTGTCATTCAGATTTAGCGTCTTGTTATCCGTGTTTGCATTGCTACCATGCCTTCTTTGACTATTTTCAAAGCATTTCCACTCAGAATTAGGGACCATTTTACTTCTGGGATTTAAACACGTAAGAGCCTGATCTGACTTCATAGCTTACTGAAACTTTGATATACAAGATTATTTATTTTAGTGCTTTATGACCATTTGTTGAGTACAGATAAATTACACACACTTTGAGAATAAACTGTTCTTGCATGTGGTGGTAACTTAACTGTTTGAATCCCCCAAATACTTTCATTTGTCATTGGAAAATATTAGGAAAATTAAAGTTATATGATTTGTTTACTGTAAGGTTGACATAAAGCAGGGTCATAAAAAATTAAGAGTTTTACATCGATTTCTCAGTCAATGGGATATCATGATATACCCCGTAAAGGTTAAACCTATAACAACCCTTCTCCTTCTCCATATTTTATTAGAATTTCTGGAATGACAAAGAAAGGGATGGTGTTACAGCTTTGCTTATCTTATCTATGCTTCAACCTCAGTTATCGATAAACTACTCTTGCTTTTCTGAATATGAAAAGGTGTAATACATCTTAACAGGACTCTTGCTATTGCTTTTATCTGAAATATTCTTACCATGATATTTAATGTCTCTGAAATCTAACCTTCCCTGGAGATCTGTGTAAACTACTTACATAACCCATGATAATTTTACCATCACCTTAGGCAGTAATGATTTCTTCTCTCTGTTGCCTTTGGCCTCTTATTGTCCCTTATTATAGACCCTGTTGTTTTCTTTACCTTTCTAAGGTAATACCCTGTAGTTCTAGCTTACTAGCTTACTGGAAGATCCTCAAGATCAAAAATTTCGACATATACATGTTTTTTTCCATGTACAAAGCAACAGACACTAAATATACTACAGTCTTCCCACAGAAAATGCCAGTGGTGCTTCAGCTTTTGCTTTGGTAATTGAGATGCCCCAAACTAAACTTTTATCTTACATTTCTAAAATATAGGCAGGCCCTTTGCCTCTAAAATTGCATTCAATTTTTTCCCCCTGGATCTGACTGATTTGAATTTTTCCAGATCTTACTTTTTAACAAACTATTCACAAACTTCTGATTTTATTATAGTATTTCTCTTGTATCAGATGATTGATGACTAAATAAATAAAAGTGGGAGGTTAATATGCACATGTCAATGGTTCATTTAAAAAAACAAAAACTCTTTGTTGACTACTGTGCTAAATTGTTTTGGAATTTGGTTCCTGTTCCCAATAAATTTAATCTGCAAGGGGAGAAGATACTAGATATGTACAAAAATTCCAGATTAAGAAATAATATTGTAAGTGTAAGAACAGATGATTTTGATAAATGGATTCAGCCTAAGAGAAGGATGACCTCATTGTGACTGGTAAAATGGGCCATGAAGAAGGATGGACTTTGGCTAGTTGAATTTTAGGGGAGACAATTTATGAGATAGAATTAGCATAAACCAAAGAAAAAAGTTAGAAAAGAACACATATAAGGTTTAACAAATTAGAACCATCCTCAAAGAGCGGAGGGTGAATAGGATTGGTTGAAAAAAATGATGTTAGTCATTTAAATAAAAATACATTGAAACAAGCCATTAATTAGTAGATGGAAAAACTGTAGATTGATAAATAAATTCAAGAAATGATTCTTTGGGAAGACCAATAACTGTGGATAAAATTGTTGCAAAGATAATTGATAAAAAAGGAAAGAAAGAAAAAATAATATTAGAAGTGAGGAAGTGCATAAAAAAAATCACAGATACAAAAGAGCTTATTTCAATGAAAATAAGACACCATCTGTTCAACCATAAAATAAATCAAATTATAAAGTTGCAATAATTAAATGGGGACATAGCAGTGTAGGAATAAACTTACAGACTAATGCAATTAGGAAAAATATCCAGAAGGAACCCTAGATGCACATATACTTTTAATACTTTATAAGATGGCAATTCAAATCAGTTAGAAATAGAAAGATGATTCCATAACTAGTGTCACGCAATGGGCTGATTAGTTAGAAAAATATAGTTTGATTATTTTCTCACATTATACAGCATGTGGGAAAATGAGGAAAACTTTAAAAAATACATAAAATTGCTAAGAAAAAAATAGATATTTAAACATTCTTGGTATAAGAAAAAATCATTCTAACACTCCAGTAAGCTAATTAAAACAAGCAAGCAAACAAAAAAACAATGAAGTTTATTTAGATAACACAAGAAAAAACTGCTTTGTATAAATGGTTAAGAAGTTAAGAACCTCTAGTTTGTAACCTCTACTTTGCAGTTGCTAAAAAGCTAAATTATGTCATTGACATGGAACACACACACCCATACACATACACATACTCTTTCCTACAAAAGAGATATGTTTTTGGAATGTATGGGTGTAAGTATGAGTATATGCATATAAATGTGCATGCATGAATTCATACACACATACTTATGTGTCCTTAAGGTGTGTAGTTACAACAAAAAGAAAGTTATTCTGATGTAAATAGGAAAAAAATGTATGACAGGATATTGGATGGCTCACAGATTCTCTAGAAAGGGTGGCACAATAAAAGGTCAGGAATCAAGGCAGACTAGGCAGAGTAAACCATAGCCCAAATCATGGCACAGGTGCCTTCTTCACTGCCATCATCACCTCTGGAAATGCTCTCTCCACCATTGCTGGAAAGGATTCTCCTCTGTCCTTGCTTCTTTGCATGACGTCTGATTGGTCAAGCCTGCATTCTGGATGCTTTCCCTGGCTACAAGGGGAGTGAGGGAGAACAGCTATTCCATGTCAAATTGTGTAGTGGAAGGTAACCATTATAAACACACTGACTTATCCCTCAGAAAGAGGAAGAACCATGGATTTGCAGATTTGCATGTGAGTGTTGTGTGTGTGTATTTGGGCTTAGACAGCACTTGCTACTGTTTTGCTATGCGCAAAATGATGCTGTCTATTACATTCTGTCTAAAATATCTTATATACTGATTTTGTAAGTATTTATTGAGTATACACTAAATACATAATTAGTTTGCATGCAAAATATTTTCCCCCATTCAGGAATGTGTAGTCTACAAGATAAGATTAGCCTATATGGAATATCTAAGGAATACTATAAGACAGCATATATTAAATTTTGCAGTGATTGATACAACTGATAATTGCAGATGGAGCTTGGAAAAGAGACAATAAAATGTTTGGGGCTGGCCTGTTAGCTCACTTGGTTAGGGTGTGGTGCTGATAATACCCGGGTCAGGGCTTTGGATCCCTATACCAGCCAGCTGCCACCAAAAAAAAAAAAAAAAAAAAAAAAGTGATTGAAGCAGTTAGAAGACTTCATAGAAAAAGTACTGACTTGATGTAAACTTTGAAAGGTGGAAAAAATTTATTAAATATCAGTGTGTTTATATAGGTGTGTATATGTGAACAGGAATGTTTACATTAGTGATTATGAATATATCTTTATCCAAGATAATACACTTGGCTAGTGAGTTAGTTGCTTAGTAAACTCTATACAGCTCATTTAACGGGTAGATTAAATTTGTCTCAAATAATCCTTTGATTTTTATCATAAGGCCCTGTGCCAAAATAATTCCAGTTATTTAAAAAACTTTTTGATCAAGCATATACACATAAAGATAGTTTACAATTTATGTGTGAATTTTCACAAAGTGAACACCCCATATAACCACCACACAGACTGAAAAACAGAACATTTCCAGTATCCTAAAAGCCCGATTGCTCCCTTCCCAGCCACTGCCTTACACACAGGTATCAATGTCTTGTTATCTGTCACCATAGATAGTCTTGCCTCCTTTAGAACTTTATATAATGGAATCACACAGAAAGTGTTCTTTTGTTTTAGCTTCTTTCAATCAGCATTGTACTGATGAGATTTATACATGTTATATGAAACAGTGTTTTTCCCGCTCATTGCTATGTAATATTCTATCGTATGAATATACCACAATGTATCCATTCTATTCAACTCAATTTCGTTGCGGCTGTGAACGTTCTTTTGGTAAACAATTAGATGTAAAATTCCTAGGTAATAGGGTATGCATGTATTAAGTTTTAGCAGATTTGGCCAAATGGTTTCCAAAGTGGTCACTCCAATTTACAATTTAACTGTGTGTGGAGATTCTGGTTCTCCAAATCCTTTTCAGTGCTTAATATTACCAGTTTATTTGTTTGTATCTCATAGCCTTTCATCTAATGCTTTCATTAATTTATGATCATTGCCTGAATCTACTATTCATTCTATTGAGTCGCAAAACAGAGATTTCTTTTTATTTTGAGTTTGAAACAGTTCACATTATTTTATTTTATTTTATTGATTGGTTGATTTTTTATTATACATACATGTGGGGTACAATGTTGATTTTCAATAATTGTGTAGAATGTTTGATGGTTAGATCAGTACAGTTAGATAGTTAGCTTATTCATCATTACAATATGCAATCATTCTTTGTGTCCTTTGACCAATTCCTCATTAGTCTCCTCTCCGTCCTCTCTCCCCTCCCCTTTTCCACGTCTAGTTTTCGAAAAGTTCAACATATTAATGTGATTATTGTTTGTTTCTTTCTTTCTCTCTGTCTCTGTTTATTGTTCATCTGTTTATTTATGGATTCAGTTCACGGTTATGAGTGAGAATGTTCAGTATTTTCTGATTCTGTTATTCCTTCCACATTTCTTGCTGAAACTCTTCAA
This sequence comes from Cynocephalus volans, assembly GCF_027409185.1. Lineage (NCBI taxonomy): Eukaryota > Metazoa > Chordata > Mammalia > Dermoptera > Cynocephalidae > Cynocephalus > Cynocephalus volans. The sequence goes on from NC_084473.1 coordinate 46,334,553, forward strand.
CAAAGGAGAACTTTTCCTCATCAACTAGAGATATTTGGTTATCTTGAAATATAGTGAGCATAAGAAAGGCAGGATAATGCCTTTCTTTTTAATGGCCAGTGTTCAGTCATTGTCTTAGTTACTTCCAGTAAAATTCAATGACGTTCCAATGTCAAAAAATGCAAGGCATTTTTTCTTGTTTTCTTTTTTGAGTATCATTTTGAACTCATATTTTTATATATTTATTGTTTTTAACCAGTTGCATTTACAAGACTTTTGATGCTCAAATTGCTCTTCCTTCGACAAAGGAGGGTCGTTTCAGTTCGTCCCCTGTTTTATTTACATAGCCCATTATTCTTCAAAACGTCTTTGCTTTCTGGCACAAGAGATCTTAGCCTAATCCTGTATATTCCCGCCCCAGACCTGCAATCAGCCATTTCTCCAAGCTGCAGGTGCCAAGTTACTCATTGCTAATGTGTTCTCATTGATTCTAGGCTTCTTCAGTGGGCAAAGCTAGAAAATATATAGTTTTGAAAGCAAGACAAAACAATTGGGAGTCCATATTGGTATTTCTAATTCATATGTATTATTATAGTATTTTTTACATAATTTCTTTAATTTTAGCCTTCTATTTCTTTTTACTAAAACTTTTGGCTCCTAAAAATAGTAGTAGGATTTCTAGCTTGCATTTTTCTATAATATACCTAAAATGTACTAAAAATGTTAATATCAATATAACTACTAATCATTATACTCCATAATGAAATTTAGTATATAAATATTACTAATAAAGTAAAAATAGAATAAAATTTATCCCACAAAAATTGTGTGGTACAAATCCTGTGTTCTAAATTCACTTGAAATAATTCTTAATCTCTGTGTGTTTCTATTGCAACTTGATAGATAGCCAAACTCTCAATCAAGCATGAAGGAAGGATAAAGGCATTTTTTGACATAAAATGACCCAGGTAATTTACGTTCCATATAATATTTGTTAAATAAGTCTTGAAGATTTTCCTCAGAAAAAAATAAAATAAAATAAATCAAGAAATATTTAGGAACCAGTGCATTAACTTTAAGAGCACACAGAAGAGACTTTTCAAAATGGCAGAAAGCTGGGGTCCTAGAGATCAGGCAGTCCAGACTGGAAAAGGATCACCGAGCCCTTAGTCGAGGAGATAGCTGAGGCAAAGATACATGTTCCGTGGATAGTTCCAATAGAATGCTTGAGATAGTGGAATAATTTAAAGATATAAAAAAGGCACTATATAGAAGAAATAGAGAAGCACAATTAGAAAAACTAAAAGCCCTATATGAAAGAAAATAAGATCCCTGAACACTCAATAGCTCTACAGTGAACCTTCCCAAACTGATAGTAATTTAATGTTGCTTAATGATTTCTAACTTTTAGCATCCATATGTGGACAAAACACAGAAGATTTACTTATGGTTATGGAGAAGAATATAAATACTAGCAACATTGGCTATGTAAAATACAAGACAGCAGAATTTAGGGGGTAAAGGGGGAAATACAGGCAAAGGGAAAGTAGGAGCGTGAATATCTCCATCCTGCAAAGAATGAAGTCAAGAGATACTCTCTATGAAATAAACAATCAAATAAAGATTTCAGTGTATTATTTCAGTGCACAAAGGAAATTTATAATCCTAAGAACTGAAGAAGAGGCCACTGAAATGCATGGTCTTTGTGAGAGGGGGATGACGACTGTGTGGGGCTGGGGCAGTAACTTACTTTTCTTTTGTAAACCATCCTGTAGGAATGGATTTCTTTAATCATGTGCACAGAATATACTGATTAAGATGTGTAATACTAATATCTACAGCAGTAGCATTAGATGGCAGTATTACTGCTTCAGGAAATGTATCTCACAATTTGAAGTGGTGAAAATCTGCCAACGGATGGTCCGTGTGAAGGCCAGAAAATAGAAATACCACTTGTGAGTAATTGGTGTGCCTAAATGAATAAGAATAAATGACATGAACAAAATAGGAGCTGTATTTATAGACAGAATTTTTTTATACCTGATACAACTCTAAATCAAAAGACAAAAAATGGCTTACTCTTCATGAGAAACAAATTTTATAAAATACAATACTTAGACGTATCTACAGATCCGAATGAAGTTATAAAATTTAAAATAGAGACATAGATTACAACAAACATCTAGGCAGGCTTTCTTTTTAAGTTGATGTATAGAGAGACATTGAGCTGTCATAGGAGTTCTCTTTCCTAACATTTAATTAGTATATGACCATCTATATAGCGTTGGGTAAACAAAATAGTGATCCAAGAATTTGAGATGGAAACAAGTTGTTCTCATATGAAGAGGTGACAGAGAAACTTTCAGATAGTCAAGGACTCAGAAGTACCCCACCAATGAATATTGCATTCTGAAACAAGCACCTGAAAGGAAAGTAGTGTGATTTTGACATTAAGAGCAAGGATTTGAAACCATATCTCATGGTTCAAATATTGATTCATCTAATTTCCTGGTTGCATGAGGCTGAACTTGCATGTCTGGAACTTCTAGCTGTTTGTCAGAAGCAGCTATAATTCCTTTCTGAAAAACAATAACATCACATTAAGCCACAACTTATCTCTAGAAAGTTCATGTAAAATATTAAACACATGAGTAAAAGTAGCCAGAATGGCTCTCTTGCTTCCCCTTGCCACGTGATCTCCTGGCACTAGCTGGCTGCCTTGCTGTTTTCCACCATGATTAGAAGCAGCCTGAGGCCCGTACCAGATGCAGCTGTCCAAGAATTATGAGCAAAATAGACCTCTTTTCTTTATAAATTAACTAGTCTCTGGTATTGTGTTATAGCAACACAAAAATGGACTCTTATAGTACCCATACCTTTAGGTAATCTGGCCCTAATCAACCTCAGTCCTCCTCTTTCATGAGTCTCAGGATTCATTTGTACCAAATAGTAACATAATTCAAGAAATATTCCAGGTTTTATTTTTACCCATGTGCCCACTTTACTTTGCTTACATAATAAATTCTTAAGTAGATTACATAATAAATTGCTGAATAGTATTCAATTGTATGTAGAACTCCATTATATTCATTCATTATTGATGGGCTATTTCTAATTTTGTGTTATTATGAATACAATTGCTATAAAAAAAGTAGCAGAATGAAGATGAAGACACACACACACACACACACACACACACACACACACACACTAAAAATACAGAGAAAACATGAGACATATAGCTTCATGGTGAAAAAGTCTAACATATATGTAACTAGAATCCCAGAATGAGGACAGAGAGAATGGGAAGACCAGTATTTGAAGCAATAACAGATGTTTATTTTCCTAAACTTGTAAAAGACATCAAGCTATGAAGTCAAGAAGGACTACAAACCTGAAGCAAGATAGTAACAAAAGAACATCTGGGCACAGCATAGTAAAACTGCCAAGAGTCAAAGTATAAGAGAAAACCTTAAAGAGGTCAGAAGAAAGACATAATACCTAAAAAGAAGAAATAAGACTATGAACTAACTTCTCATAGGGAACAGTAGAAGGCAGGTTATAATAATATGAAGTAGCTGGTAGAAAATAGCTGCCAATCTAGAAGTCTACGACTGGCAAACATACCCTATAAAAATGAGGGTGAAAATACATATTTTTTGAGACTCTAAAACTGTGAGAATTAATCACCAGCAATGCCGCAACAAAGAAACTATATGTGAGAAGTAATAAAAATAATCCCTGCTGAAAACTTGGAGATATGAGAATTAATGAAAAATTACAAGGATAAATTTGGATAATTTTAGAAGAGTATTAAATATATAAAATATCAATAATAACAATGTTTTGTGCAATTTAAAATATAGAGAGAACTAAAATTCCAGAAGCCATTACTGTTATTGAAATAAAGCTGGTCCTTAGTTCTTGAGAGAGCCAGTCTATTTCTTTACATTTTTGTTTGAAGTCTAGCCCTTCAGCCTCTCCCTTTCTTGATGAGAACTAAACTCTAATTTTTGTCCCCCTGTATCCTCAATTCTGTTGAAAATTCTCTTCTTTTCAGCTTCCCAGTCACATCTTTTAAGATCAGTAGGTGCCCTAAAGAGACGAGTAGTCCCAAATACTGTAAATCTTCATGACTTTAGTAGCTGTCCAGATTCTTTGTTTTTTTATTTTATTTTTTAAAGTTTGGTCCATCTTCTCTAGGTGTTTTCTTAGGCAGTTGGTCTAAACTACACAGTCTACAACTACCAGAAACGGTTTATGTACACTTAAAACTTAATAATTACCCTTCTTGTTATTAAACAAAATTTCTCTTTTCCAAATCAGTAGAGGGTGAAACAAATAAATACAGAATACAAACACCAAGAGATATAAAACCACCCAAACAACATGGCAACACAAGAATAAAACATAAAATAAATTAGTTTAATTTTTTAATTAAACATAAAATAAATTAGATTTAGAAAAAAGTCTATCTGATAGGACAATCAATATAAATAAAAAAACTCACTTATTAAAAGAAAAAAAGCAGATAGGATTAAGAAATTAAATCCATATAAACATTATTTCTAGGAAGTAAACATAAAGAAGAGTAATTCAGAAAGTTTAAAAGAAAACACAAAGAAATATAATGCATAATATGCAATTCGAAATATTTTTTCTCAAAAATAAAAGTTCTGATTAAAAATAAGACAGGAATTTATTAAAAACCCGCATTTTTTCATGAATGATTTATCTACAATGAAGATTGTTATGGACTACGTGTTTGTGTTCCCCCCAAATTCATATGTTGAAACTCTAATCCTCTGTGTGATGGTATTAAGAGGTGAGGCCTTTGGGAGGTCATTAGTTTATGTGAGTGGATCACTCATGAATGGGATCAGTGTCCTTAAAGAAAAAACCCACTCTCTTGTACTCTTTCCATATATGAGGATGCAAAGAGAGTCTGCAACCTGGAGAGGGCCCTCACCAGTACTCAACCATGCTGGCACCCTGATCTCTAACTTCCAGCTTCTAGAGCTTTTAGACATAAGTGTTGTTTGAACCATCCAGTCTATGGTAATTTGTTACAGCAGCCTGAACTGACTAAGACTGACTAATACAAAGATAAAACTGTTACATCACATAAAAACTATGCTGAAACACTTAAGGAAAACTATTTGACAGACAAGAAAAAGTTGACTGTAACATGAAATTAGTGAGAGATTTTAACACGCTTTTTTCTGTTTGGGGCTGAGAAAAAAAAAGGATAACACAATGATCGTAAAACCTCAGATTGTATCAGTGTCATATAGGGAGCTATAAATGTGCAGATGCCTGGCCCCACCTACACAGGTTTGGTTTCAGTTTTGGGTAGGTCTCAGGCATTGCTGGCTCATAAAAGCCTCTCAGGAGATTACCATGTGCAGAGTTGAGTGCTAATGAGATAGAGGTAGGGAATCTGAAAGTTATTTTCATAAAGTGAATATCGCACTCATATATTAAACTTGGTATGCTACAGAAAATATCTCTTTAAAAGAACACCTACAAATTATTTATAAGAATTGCTCACAAAGTCAAAAAGAATCCTCAGTAAAATCTATAATGTAAAAATGGTACAATTTACATTCTCTTATAATAAAATGACTGAAAGTAAAGTATAAAATACACTTTAACAACTCAACTCAAAGCAAAAATCCAAACTATCACACAAAATTTAGAAAATAAAATAGTGATAAATTATCACTATTTTAATTATTGTTATAATTATTATGAGTATATGTAAAATATATGGCTAAATGTAAAATATTGGGCTAACGTTTTCTTCAGAGAAAAATTAATACTATGTATTTCAATACTAAATGAGACAGAGAGTGGGGAAGGAGGGAAAAAATGAAAGTAGCTGGCTTGTGATTCATTCACTTCCTTTAGTGGAGAAACACATCCAGAGGGGAAGAAAAGGTGACCTGATTAATCTCTTTGTCAACTAGACTTCTGGATAAACAGACTAAAAATATTTGCAAGGAAAAAGAGACCTTATCAATGGAGTTCCCTTAGGAGAATATTACTAGCAAAAGGTTTACCTAAAGCAACTTTTAAAAATCTGTGGAAATATGAAGCCTGGATCACTGATATGTGGCATAGGAGCTACCCAACTCACTGGGTAAAAATAGAGATTTTTACCTTGTCCAGCTAGGGATAGGGTCTGGAGCTCACAGACTCCTTGAGCCCATTCACAAACCCTTCACATGCAGGTCTATGAGCTAGGTAACCAGCAAAAAGGTCCTTGGAGCCTTGGTTGAAGAGAGAATAGTATTTATTCAGCACACACAACACTAGGAGCTAGGCAGTACAAAGAGAAACTCAGAAACTCAACTGCTACAGGCAAAGTCCAAAGAAAAACTGAAACTGAGCAGCTGCCAGCAGAGTAAACATGCTCTATTTATACACAGGAGCTCTCTGCTGGCCAGCCTGCTTCACAGACTGAAGAACACACAATAGCAATATCTGAAAAGATACATTGGTGCACATGTGCACTAACTCCACCCACACACAACTTGTTTACAAGAAAAGTGCTGCTGGAATCCCCAACCAGACCTGAGCCAAGGGAGCCTGACTTAATTATCCTATTTTCCCCACATGCCTAATTTCCATGTTTTTCCTGTTAGGAGAAATAACTTATGAACTCCGTTTACCATTGTGGACTAGAAATTGCATATTTGATGTGGGAAGAAACTATCTGAGAAATTGCTCTCAATATTCCAGACCTTTTTCTACTTTGTGTGAATGCTTTGGAGTCCCCATATTCTTGAAACAGTTAATAAAGCTTGATCCTGAGTAAGATCTTTGGTTTGGGGGAGTCTGATTTGACAATCCAATTATTCAGATTAGCTCAAAAAATAAATAAATAGAAAGTAAATGAAGTAATATTATCTCCAAGATATTAGAAATAGAATAATAAATTTAAGGAAAGTAAGAAAAGCAATTGGTAAAGATAAATCAGAAATTGAGCAAAACAACCACAGAAATTAATTGTGCTGATAAATCCGGAAGCTAGTCTCTGAGGAAATAAATGAATGAATAATGAGTTACTCTAATTATGTACTACGGGGATTCCTGTGATTTCTGGAACTCTTTTTATGTGCAGCCCCTTCCTCTCTGCCCCTTGAATTGCAGCTGCCATAGCTTGCCCAAACTTTGATCATTCTGTTCTGGACTCAACAAGTGTGCCATGCTCTGATAGGCTTTTCCATCTCTGTGCTGTGAGCTGGGTAGGCCCTCCATGCAGTAAACTGGGACTGTCACAGGGCTCACCCCACTTGCTACCCTTCTCCTCTAGCGCTTACTTCTGAAGTCCAGTGTCTGAAAACAGTTGATTCATTTCCTTTGTCCAGTTTTATAGTTGTTTATGGTGGGAGGACAGATCTGGTATCATTTATTTACTCATGGCAAGAAAAAGTATATTTAAGAGCAAGAACAACATAAAGAAGAAGGGAAGAAGGGGCAAGAGAAAGAGAATATTTACCAAAAAGGAGAAGAAAAAGAGAGGGGAAAAAAAAAAAACACTCAGACCCAGCAATAAGTAAAAAAATAGATCTCATATTCAAACGCATGTAATGGAGTAATAAATTCTCTCAAAAACAGGAAAAAGAAAAGAGTTGATTTAAATATTCAACTCCAAATACATTGGAAAAATCAATAAAATAGATAATGTACTAAAAGAAAGAAAATTTTTTAAAAATTTTAAAAGAGAGGAGATATATCATCCTATGTATAAAAATCATTTAAATATATGCAAAATTTTTTACAATTTTATAATTATACATTTAAAATATGGATGAAATAAATTAATTTCAACAAAAATATAAATTGTCAAAGTTAACTCAAGAAGGGGTAGAAAGTAAAAATAGCAATAACCTTGGAATAAATTATAAACATTATGAAAAATAAAAATAAAAAAAGAAAAGCTTATTTTCTTCTTGAGATTTAATTTGATTCAATTGTTTTAACTGACAAATATAAATTGTTTATTGTATATATTTATGGTGCACAACATTGTGTTTTGATATATGAACACATTGTGAAATGGCTCATCAAGATATTAACATATGCATCACCTCACATACTTATCTTTTCTTTTTGTTTTTTGTTTTTGTGGTGAGAATACTTAAAATGTACTCTCTTAGCAATTTTCAAACGTTTGGATGTTGTTATATCCAAAGTATATGAAGTCAGTATGTCAAAGAGAGATCTGCACTCCCAAGTTTATTGTAGCATTATTTACAATAGCCAAGATATAAAATCAACCTAAATGTTCATTAATGCACAAATGGATAAAGAAAATGGTATATATATATATATATATATACAACGAGTTCACTTTTATGTGGAATATGAAAAAGTTGAACTCATAGAAGCAGAGAGTAGAATGGAGGTTACCACAGGCTGGGAAAAAGGGGACTGGGGAAATGCTGGCCAAAGGAAGCCTACCTTCTCCTTCTTATCCTTTCCACTTCTTCAGTATGATGGCGCCAGATAATTTTGCAGAGGAGTTCATTTAAAACTACAAAAGAACTCCAAATCTTAATCAAATTAATAGTCAACATAATAGGGGAAGAATAAAAGCTCCAGAACTTTTTATTACAAAGCTAGTGTTTATCTGATGTAAAATATCTGACAATCATTGACTAATAAAGGAAAATGTCTAAGCTATTTAAAACTCACAAAACAAAATAAGTGTGAGAGTTATGTGGGAAATTAAAAAAAAAAAATCAGGATACAGACTAAATCTCCAAGATCAAAGTATAATATAATTCTATAGTAATAAAGACTGCTTATAAATGATGTCAGAATATTCAAACTTATTAATGAATCAGAATTGTGGATCTTGAAAGAGACGTAAATGTACTTGTATGAAATAAATTAAATGATAAAAGAGACATTTTTTAACATTGAGAAAAGCATGAATTATTTAAAAATGGCTTGAGAATAACTAGGTAACCATAAAAAACATCTATAGAAATCCCATCATATCTCTTACTTTACAATAAATCCCTAGTGGCTTAAAAACTAAAAAATTTTTTTAAAAAAATGGAATTATGGAAGCTCTAGAAGAAATGGAGGATATTTACGTAATTCTACAAAAAAGATTTCTATGACAAGAAAGGCAAAAATCAAAAAATAAATATTGATAAAATTGACTACATTCAAATACTCATAGGTATAACATTAAAAGGAAACTGGAGACTTTAGCTTTTAGTCATAATGGAGTAACAGGCACTAGAATTATCCTATCATCTTAAACAGGTTAAAAAAACACACGAAGTTTATGAAACCATGCTTTTTACACATCGGACAACATGCTACACAGGAAAATGATTCCTGAAAGAAGGGAAAAAATTGACTTGAGCTCTATAATTGCCCAGTTTCTATTGCCTGTAGGGAGTTTCCAGGCTGCAGATTTTCCAGGTTGAAAAGGACAATCCCAACAAAACCTGATGTTCTCCACCTGGTGGGTTAAAGAAACCAAATGAATATTCAGGGAGGACAAAGCATCTATAATTCACAAGGCAGAGGACTGGAAAAGGGAAAGTTGCACATGGAAGGAGCTCTGGAGATATGGAGAGGCCTCCCCTTCCATGTGCAGCTATGTGCTGATCAGAACATGCATAAAGCTGACTGGAGAAAAGAACTGATATAAAGAAGTGGTGGAACAATTTCTAAAGTTTACACAGGGCTGGGACTAGTTCATATGCACAACCAGGGTGAAAAAAACCTACTAATATTCAGTGTATCAGGTAGAGTAGTAGTATTAGTCCTAGAATAAAGGCTCCTTTGGTTCTATTTCTCAGAAATTAGAAGTAAACCTTAAAAGGATCAGACTTGTCCAAGTAACTTAACTGTGTACCAGAACAAAGCTCAATATGTAGAAGTCAAGATTTAAAAAAACAAAAATTCAATAACATAAAATACTGTTAGTTTTATATCCACTAACTTTGTTACCGTCACCAGGCTCAGCTGCCTTCTTGCATTAAATGAACTGAAAGTTCAAAAGTTGCTGAGAGGATTGGAAGCTTTATTCAGGTAACCAGCATCTGGGGGATGACCAGGCTAAAATCATTCCGCCTTCTGATGCCCGTTTTAAGTTTTATAAAGGGGAAGGGGAAGGAAGGTGAAATATAACGGTTTTGTCCTACAGGAAAAAGAGGAGGCTGGTCACGAGATCAGCAGAGGGGCTGAGTCAGATGTCAGGGTCCCGTGATGGACTAGGTGATTTAGTATCATGGAGACTGCATTTGGTGGACTAGTCAGCTTCAAACCCTTGATGTTATCTCAGCCTCTAAGTCCTTATCTCCTAGGGAGAGCTCAAAGACAATAACCTCAGTCAAGCATCACTGGAACATAAAAATACGTGACTGTTCCTCTAACTAATGTGGATGCAATTTTCCTTTAAGCAAGAAGGTGAGTTAATAATCAGATAGGATGCTGTGTCTTTCTTTTGGATTTCCTCTGTTTGCAGTTGATTAGGGAGATAAGAAAAACAAGAAAACTTAGTTTCAATTCTTAATTTTAGGTGTACAACATCTAAAGTAAATCAACATAAGAGGGTGTAATGGGAGATAAACAGAAATAAACTTTTGAGAAGGGTCCTTTCGGGGCATGATTTCATCCCTGAACGGTTTCAGCCTCACAGTCTCAATTCCTCTGCAACCTCAAGGAATTGATGATTATCAGTTCTTAGCTTGGAATGACTACCACTCACTTGAAAAAGGGGAATTGTGAGTCAGCAAGTCATTAGTTGTAATAGCACTGTTCCTAAGTTAATGGCTAACTGAAATTTTCTGCTTGATCTCAGTTATCCCAGAGATGGCCTTATAAACATTATCACACACTAGGTGTGGCTTCTTTGTATTACGAATACAAATATCTGAGATAAATAGGATAAAGGTGATCCAGGCATTTGACAATTCACACATATTGGAGACATACCCTAGTACTACTCTTGCCTTGAAAAATTAGGTTAGAAATGGCTGTCTTGTAGACAGACGGACAAATATTTATAGGAACTGAGTTGCAAAAGGACTTCCTTTTGTAAGGGATTAAACATGTGGTGTATTTACTACTTAGGCTTGTCTCAAACCTCATCCCTAGATTAAGTTTTCAGAAGTAGGAGTACTAAATTTTCACAAGTAGGAGTAAAAAGTGAAGGGTGTTTAATTCAGTCTCATGTCTCTTTGTGTTGCAAGAGGCTTTAACCTAACACCCACAACTGGTAGTTTTGTTACCTGTCAACTGTGCTAGTGCTAATTCAGGGTGTGAATTTCTTATGATGCTAAAAATATTCTGTACAAAATTAAATTAACCATTCTAATAGCCAAGGTCAATTTACTAATATAGTTGGCCAGGAGAAACACCCAAGACCTTAGGAAGCTACTTTTGGGGAAGTCAGTTTTGATATGTTATACAATTATTCAATGATCAAAAAGAAAAATGGCAGATGTTGCAGAACTGCTTATAGTTTTTAATGTCTACTTAAAGCACATGTAATGATCTAAACAATTCAAGCAGTAAAATAAAATGCATTTATTTTTAATGAAAAATTTACAAAAATATTAATATACACCAGGGAAATTTTTACAAAAATATTAATATAAACCAATGAATATATAAACCAAATTTTATATGCAAAGCACAAAATAACAAAACTGGCTCACAAAGAGTACATTTCTATAAGTTATCAATAGATTTTTCCAAAAGATAATTCTTCCCTAATATTAAAGTGCTGTAAAATTACATTTTCATGCATAATATCATGTGCTATTAAATAATTTCCGGTTTGATATTAATCACTGATGATTAGTTCTTCTCTTGATAGATATTCTCAACATTTATACTTCGATTAATGAAACATAAACTCTGCCCAGTTGCTTAACAGAGATGTACGTCAATGATTCTTTCAGTTCTTCAGAAAAGCATGTGGTCAATTTTTTTTAAAAAAGAAATATAAAACAAAATAAAACCACATGTGGTTAAGAAACTAATTAGCTTTAGTCTTCTCAAATACCATTTTTATTCAATTGGTGGATGAAGATATATATATATATATATATATATATATATATATATATATATATATATATATAATTATTATTCATGCTTTAATTATCAACTATTTTTCCTAGGACTAATCCTTGATATCAAATGTATGACAAAGATAATTTTGAAATACATGGTAAACTCATTTATTTTGTTTTGAATAGAGGTGAGGTCAAAACTCTTCCTGTACACATAGCAGTTCTGTTTATCAGCATCTTTCTGTGTGCTCCTCTCTGTTCAGGTTTACTGTCTGTCACTAATGAAGCTCACAGCACAAAACAGACTTAAGTCTTTGTCTTATTATCTCCAAAAATAAAGTGATTTTCTTCTCTCTCCTCAAGAAACATGCTTGCCACAAGATAAGGGTTTTATAGAGAGAGAAGGAAAATCATTAATTGCTTCCTACTTCCACTTCTTTCTACAGGTATAACAGAAACAGATATTAGAAAACAAAACAAAAAGCCCTCTGATACAAAATATGATCAGGTTCAATCAGCTGGGGTGTCCTCCTCTTGTTTCCTACAAAAGTATTTCTTGTCTAAAGCTTATCAAGAAATGCATCCTCAGAATGATCTAGCTTCTTCTTATAATATGTCACACTCAGAATATATGTATATATTTTTTTGCATGAGAGATGCTGGTGAAATTGAAAGATAAAATTAAAAGAAAGCTAGAAGGAAAATTAATATCTTCCCTTCAGTGTCATTCATAAAACCTTTGCTTCTTAGCAGAATGATGAAAAAATAAACAGAGTTTTATTTCAAAGAATAGGAATTCAATATCAACCTTTGTTTAATGCCTTAGAAACAACGAGGGCAAAACCATCCATCACACACAACTCACAATAAAACCGTTTGAAGTAATAGGAAGAGCTTTTGCTCAGCCAGCCATCTTAATGGAAACTTGAAAATAGAGAGGGACTTGAACTGGCCACTAAATAAATAAGACTAATTCTTGGCCATCAACTTCTGAAACAACCAAATGCCATTCAAACCAAATCCCTGCAAAGTTGCTTCAGAATGAAAACCTGCCTATTTAACCAAAAGAAAAACCAGTTACCAGAAGAGAAAAATCATATGAAAATTGTACATTTTTGATACTACTACATTTATCGAAATAAAAGTTCCACAAAATAAAGCTTAAATAAATCCCTTCATGAAATTCAATGTATTTTCATGCAGTGTGCATTACACTGTTAAAACTTCATTCTTTGGAATACAAAACAGTTAAACTTCTATTGAGGGGAATTGGCAGTATTTAGAAGAATAACTGTGCCTTTACTTTTTGACTTAGCAATATCATTTTTAAGAATCTATACCAAGTTACAGTGAGAAAAATATGAAAAGACTCATCCTCAAGTGTTTTATTCTGGCATTATTCATAATAGTGGAAGATTGAAAACAATCCAAATATGCATGAAATACACAGTGACTGAACAAATCATGGTCTGTCAAGACATTGGAATGCAACAGCATATAGGAATGAAGAAGATGTCTGTCACACATATGGAGGAATCTGCACTACAATTTTTAAATTGAAAAAAAACCAGGCATAGAACAGTATATGAAATATGATACTTTTAGAGAAAGAAATTGATATGCAAACATATGTATATAACGACATAGAACTTAGTTTTACAAAAATAAACACTAAAAGCATGCACCCAAAATTAATAACAATTGTTACCTATGGAGACTAAGAGAAAGCAGGATGGAGGGGACACGTATAAAAGCAAGATTTCTTTTAATATAACTCATTATATAGTTTTTCATTCTTAAATGTTTTAAAACACCTGAAATAGTGTGTAATACAAAATAGGAAGCAATATCGAAAAATTCAAAATAAACCAGGAAAAAAAAAAAAAGGAACTTAACTCTATATTAATTTTGTGATATTGTGAAAATATATATTTGGTCTTCATCCCTGTCTCCTGACATACAATTCCTAAATTCCTTACAACCTCCAAAGTATGGTCTATTTGGATGTGAATGAGTTGACTGATGGCTGGCAGCCCCTAGATAGCTTCAGGATGGGGACTTGTCACCAGAAAGACTATGCAGTCTCATCCCCCAGGGGAAGAGAGAAGGCAGAAAGTTAAGTAGATCACTAGGAGCCAATGATTTAATCCATCAAGCCTGTGTAATGAAGCTTCCGTAAAGACAGGGAGAGCTTCTGGACAGCTGAACTCATTTGTGTGCTGGGAGGGTGGTGCAACCCAACTCCACCGGAATGGAACCTCCTGAGCTTGGGACCCTTCCAAACCTTGTCCTATGTATGTCTTCATGTGGCTGTTTCTTTGTATCCTTTAAAATATCCTTTATAATACACCAGTAAACATAAGTACGTGTTTCCCTGAGTTCTGTGAGCTGTTCAAGCAAACTAAACCCAAGGAGGAGGTTGTGGGAACCCTGATTTGTAACTGGCTGGCCAGAAGTTTCAAAGGCCTGGACTTGTGACTGGCATCTGAAGTGGGGGCAGTCTTAGGGAATGAGCTCTCAACCTGTGGGGATCTGATGCTTTCTCCAGGTACTTAATGTCAGAAGTGAATCGAATTGGAGAACACTAGGCTGATATCTGAATTGGTTACTTGCTTGCTAGTGGAGAAATCTCCACTCATTTGGTCACATAAATCTGTCTTCTGTGTTGATTCTTGCTTTGTGAGAGCAGAGAAAATACAGTGTATGTTTTTCCACACATTCAGATATAAACCCTACAGAGAAAAGAATTTTTAAGTAATTTTAGAACATTATTTTGACTGTATTAACTTAGCGGAAAATATTCTAAGGACAACTAGAACTACAAAGATATCTTGGTTTGTAGTTTTGCTCACTAATCTAATTGAGAGTGGTAATATTGATATTATCATTTTGAAACTAATTTATACAAGGTTACTTCAAAAAGTTCAAGGAAAAATACAATTAAAAAATCATATAAATCTTTTTGTGAACTTTTTGAAGTACCCTTGCATATGTTACAGACGAATGCAAATAAAAATTTTTGTTAAGAAGTAAAATTCAGCTTAAGAGAAAAGGGTATAAAATCCATATATTGAATAAAACAAGACAATTTAAATTGAAAATATATGTATGAACTCTGGATTTTTTATTTTTCCTTTGTAAAGATGCTTATTTCTTGGTAATTCCTTGAGTCAATGACAACTCAATAGCAATTAACACACCTAATGCCCAAAGTGTAGTCTTCAAATACCATAAAGAACCAGAGCTACTTGGGATAATGAAGGATTCAATATCTGGGGTGGAAGATATACTAAATGAACTTGGACTACATCGTTGTAACAGAAGGGAAGAAAACTATCTAAGATAAATGTATTCTGTCAAAGGGACACAGGAACAAACAAAGGAAATTTTCTGGCCAAATTTGAGGCAATTTGCAAATGAAAAAGAATAATAAATGAAATTGGTTGTAACATATTGAATACATAAAAATTCATGTGTTCATAATGCTACTCAAAAAATAATGGGATAGGAAAGGCAAAATAGAAAACAAAACTATAGGGGAGACAATTGGAAACAAGTAAGGTATCAACCCCTTACACAGAACACTGACAAAAATGAGGGATTTAAACATTTATCATGTCCTTCCTTTATGAATTCTGTTTCTTAGTAACCAAATAGCTCAAACTATTGAAGGATTATCATCATCATCATCATCATCATCATCATCATCATCATCATCATTATGTGGAAAGAATAATAAAACTAGAAAATGACATTTTCAAACTTTCATGAAATATTTGATTCAGGCAATTACCATCAGTGGATAAAAAAATTATCACTGAAAAATTGATAGTAAACTTCAAAATGGTTGGATCAATCAACTACAACGTGAATCCTGTGGTCAATCTTAACATCACTGAAAGTGGGGCAATCAGATATCACTTTTCTTTTTATGAGATAAGGTGAAGTACATACTGCTGTTTTCAAAGCATTTGTGACAACGACAAAAAGAAAACTTGAATCTAATCAAGACTCTATCATTAACTTCTATTTACAAGAAATAAAAAGAATAGAGCAACGGATTAAATCACACCGAAAGGAGGCTAGCCAACAACTCTAAATGGGGATATTCAATAAGGGAACTGATTCAGCATCTGTGAAAAGTCAATGGCACAAAAGACAAAAATGGAAACACCAGCTCTTCATTAAAAAGTCTTTAGAGACATGACACTCAACAGTAAGGTGTGAAAAAGCTAACTATAAAACATATTGCTTTTGAAAAATACTGTAGAAATATGAGCATGAATTACATATTGAAATCAAGAAATTACATTTTTTTTATGTTAGACAATGGTGTTGTGGCTATGAAAGAAAATGTCCACATAGATGCATATTGAAAAATGCATGGATGAAATATGATAGAATCTGATGTTTACTTTAAAAAATGCTTTAGCAAAGACCAAAAGAGGCAAAAGAACAAATGAAGCAAATATGGTAAAATCTTGGTAATTGGGGCTGACCCCGCGGGTTCGGACCCTATATAGGGATGGCCGGTGCGCTCTCTGGCTGAGCGCGGTGCGGCTGGTCACAAAAAAGACAAAAAAAAAAAAAAAAAAAAAATCTTGGTAATTGTTACATCTGGGTGATGGACATCCAGAAGTTAGTTCTACTATTCTGTCTATTTTTGTGTATGTTTGAAAAATTCCATAGTAATTTTTTTAGTTGTAAAGACAATGAAAAATTAATGCAGTAATCTCATTTCAAAAATTTGCCATTGGTTGGGTATGGATATATAAGCAAATTAGTGAAATATCTGGAAAATAATCAAGCTCATATTTTGGACTTAAGTACTGCACCACTCTTGGTAAAGTTGAATTAAAAATGTACGTCTTAACTAGTGAGGGTATATAAATGAGAGGCTATACTCTGAATTTCTAATGAGAAAGAAATTCTTAGAGCTTTTATCGAAGTAGCTCACCTTATATGTTAAATACTTGTCTGAAAAGGTAAATATACAACAAAAAGTGGACTACCTAAAGAATCACGTGGTAGGGGATTTTTTTTTCCAGGAAAGCTTTGATTTTTGAAAACCTGTTTGCCCTCTGATTAGTAATTAATTTATTTTATCAATATTGAAAAGCTGAATGTTAACCCAATGTCACCTTCCAGAAAAGGATCATGAATTTAAAACCACAGCAACATTTTTTTAAAAATGTACTGTGTGTCTACTCAGTATATACTCATTTACAGAGTCTCTATTCACTGTTATAGGCCCTGACAATACATAGATAAATATTTTGTGGTGTCTGTACCAGAGAAGCTGGAAGTGTAATGGGAAATACAGATATCTGAATATTTAAGATGTTCAGGTTGAATCTGAAGTAATGAGGAGGAGATGGCCAGATAAAACAGATTTGATGTGGGTGTTACAAGAGGAAAAATGCTTTGACTAAAGAAAAGCGTGAAGTAAAAAGTCCACATGGAAGTCTACAGAATAACATGAGTACATCAGTGTTGCTAGTGCTGAAGGATAAGCCATCGAGTGTTGAATGGGTATTACCTTGAAACAAAAGGCAGCACCAAATGATTACGAAAGAATTCTGAATTTGTGAAATAAAAAATATGAGATCATAATATTACAGATGATACCAAACAACCTAAATTAATTGACTGAGAAGAGCAAAAAGACAAATCACACACACATGCTGGATATTTGCTCAATTATGCAACCTTAAACAACTCAAGAGAAGACCATATGCTTTCACATTCAGATAAAAGTGTTGACACAGCATTGAAAATAATTGTTAAACAATGTTGCAGAAGCAAATTTTCTAAAAATTAAAGCTGATATCCCCAAAATACTAACTGATAGGGTAACACTATCAATTTCTTCAAGATAGTTGTGTGTCTGGGATTTCCACAGGAAGCACATTTAGGAAAGAGGTAAAAAATCATGAAGCAAGAGATTAACTATTTTCTGTTATGAAAAAAATTTTTAAGTAAGGATCTCAAAAGACATGTTTCCTATTTTTTAATTATATTTTCAATTCTGTGTCTATGTCCTATGGTTTATTGAAATATTTGAAAACGAAAATCTGCATTTTTACATTTCTCACACTCTATACAGAGAAGTCTTTTAAGGAATGGATTTCCTGATTAAAGTTTCAACAAGCTAACTATAAAATCAGACTAATAACTAATGTTTTCTATTAGACTCAAGTATTCTCAGCCTTAAATCTGCAAAGAGAGTGCAGTGGTTGAGCATCAGTTCCTTTGAATTTAAGAATTTAGCAGGTCATTTAGCAGCATTGCTGTAGAGAGAGGCATGACTGTAAATTTTAAAAACTTGGCATCAACAACTGAGGACATCAATAAAATGTAAAAGATGAGGTTGATGGCTTACAGGAATTCAGCTGGGGGAGAAGATGGAGCCTGAAATGATATATGTACAGTTTTTAGATTTCCGGGGAATTCAATCTATGAGCTTGCTCAGAAGGGAGGAAAGCAGATTCTTCTGAAAATGGGAAGATTCCCCTTCCCACCTCTCCACCCCAGGCTTCAGTGCTTATTCCTTTTGTTTACTTCCGAAGTATCTGGAAGGCAACATTCATTATTTTGCAACAAGATTCAGTCTTTGCCATTGTACATAATATTGTAATGCAAATAGGAATTTATTATTTAAGGTTTTCCATTTTCTTTTTCCCACATATATTTATAAGCATGTATCAAATATATATGTGTGTGTGTGTGTGTGTGTGTGTGTGTGTGTGTGTGTATACTCTATAAATGCACATATGTATACATATCTAGTGTTAGTTTAGCAAATACTGGTTTTCAATTCATTGCCTTTGGTACTTTGTCTCAAACCATATCAAGGCTGATTTCAATAGAAGACATCTTTCAGGCATTGGATGAAGTAGGATTTCTACTGCTGTGAGTTCTTTCATTTGCTTTCAGTTGAAAAGAACAAACCTAGTAAAAGCGTACACATTCATGCACAGAGGAGTCTAGGTATGCATGTCTATTGTTAGACTTGCACTTTCTGTTTCCCTAATGTGTAAATCTAAAAAAAAAAAAAAAAAATATTAAACACGACTCTCCCCTGGTATGCTTAATAATACAAAGACTAAAAATTAGTACCATAGTGAAAGACACCTTTATTGATTAACATTAACATGCTTACATGCTCTGGCTAAATATTAGGCACTGTTCATCTCCCCATGAGGTTTCCACGTGGAGCTGGTGCCTCTGTAAGTCAGCAACAGTCTTCTCTGGCTGAGAACATGCTCTCTGACTTCTCAAATGGTCATCTAAAATGGCTGCATGATGGGCTGGCCAGATGACTTCGGGTACGAAAACCTCTTTCAGCCTATTACAAGGTAATTTCAGCTAATGGGCTTTCATATCACTCTGTTCCTCTGAGCTGCACCCCCAACTCCCACCCCACTGCCAACTTCCGGCTCTGAGCCCAAGTCATCAAGTCCAAATATTTAAAAACATGACCCTACTTGAAACTACTTACATTTTAATTTTGTATAAAACTTATACAGACAACCTAACAGCCCAACTTGGCTCCAGACAGTATCATAATAATGTACGACATAGATAAAAAAGAATTTCAATTTTTTCTAATTGGTTTTCATATGAAGATGAGGAAAGGCTTTCAGCTTACTAAATTATTCAGTGGTACTAGGCATCCTCTAACTGTATTACTCTTGGCTGATACAGTTTTAAACATAAAATAAATGTTAGACTCTAAGTTAAAAATTAAATAAATAGAACTGTCTTTATCAATAGTGTCTGCAAAGAAACTTCCATTTTCATAATTTGCTGACAATGACTATATATCATCAAATTTATTTTGATAAAAAGTTTAACAAACAAAGTGAGAGAAACAGATCTAAATAAAATGGCATTCAGTCCTCTAACTTCAGAACCACGAGAGGGCAAGTAATCACATATTTTTTGTTAATTGCTTCACGCATATTTCTGTTTTTAACACTTCTGCAGCAAATTAGACAAGACTACTAAATGTGTTATGGAAGTTACGTCAAAGATCACATATTACCCCACTTAGTTTTTGCACTGTTATAGTTTACAAATAAATAAATAAATAAAATAAGCAAAAGCAAGAAAACTCAGATGCAAATATCTCATGATGCAGTAAAAAAAAAAAAAAAAAAGGTTTAATTTGTCCATTGCCCTTATCCATTTTTGAAATTATTATTTTAATAGTTGGAGACTACTTTCTATAATATAATTCAACAGTTTCTTCATACTTTACTTCAGCCTCTGACACAGTTGTCTCCTTCCCTCTTGAAGCTTTTAATGGACTAACCTAATAATGATGATTCTGCAGCAGTACTAATAATAAAAGCAATAAATAACATTTATTGAACATTTACTATGTAACAGGTATGGTGCTAAGAGCTTTACCTGAATTACCTTTTGTAAAATCTTTGAACATTCCTATAGTTATCATAATTAACCCTTTTCTACACATGGAAAAACAGAGACAGAGTAATGAAGTAACTTGACAAATGTCCCAGGGCTAGGATCATACATAGGTATATGGCTCCATTTTAAAACATAAGTAAGATGTTATATTTTGGCTCAGAATCTTTTTATCAGTTTCCCATCACACTTAGAATAAAATCCAGGCCCTTACTATATACCCTGCAAGCTATTTTATGAACTCAACACCAGGTTCTCTCTAACTACATCTTCTCCAATCTTACCCTCACTTTCTACAATGCTACAGTGTCTGTCTTGATTCCTCCCACATGTAAAGCATGCTCTGATCTCAGCCTTTGCACTGCTGTTACTGCTGTCTGAGCCAATTTGCCTTCATGTATTTGCTTGGCTCACTTCTTTACTTTATTCAAGTCTGTGCTCAAATTCCCACAATAGCCCCTGTAAAATACTACGTCACCCCTCCTCTTTAGATTTATTTTTATTGTTATAACTTATTATCAGACATTATATTACATATCTGTGTGTGTATTTTTTTCCCTTTCACAACAGTGGAAGCTTCAAGAAGACAGAAAAGTTGCTCTATTCACTGCTCTATTCCTAATGCCTGGTGTAGTGATGGCACATGGTGGATTGTCAACTAAAATTTGTGGAAGGGATGAAGAGAGAAAGGAAAGGAGGGAGGAAGGAAGGAAGGAAGGAAGGGAGGGAAAAAGGGAAAGAAGGAAGGAAGGGACGGGGAAAGGAAGGGAGGAATGGAAAGAGGAAGGAAGGAAGGGAAGAAGGAAATGATTTTGTGCCAAGCAATGCCAGTCAGTCCCTTTCTATGGTGCTGAATACTCCTCTACTGTCTCTATTTTTTTTTTCTCCTTTGCTAACTCTTTGTCTTTCATTTGTTTCCTAAATATGGGTATTATCCAAGATTTTCTTCTCATGATTTCTCGTTGTTTTCTTTCCAGAAACTTCTGGGTTTTTTTCTTTATTTCTTCTATATTTGAGTAATCGCATTTACTTTGATGATTTGCATAGTTATGGAAGTCCTGACATCATGGAAGTTGAAAGCTTTGAAGGTTAAATTTCTCTCTGCTCTCTGTTAAGTGTGGTGAAAGCCACTGAACCAAGAATTCATGGATTCTTTCTCTTCCTCTACCTATGTAAGAATGCTTGAAAAGGAAAGAACTCAACTGAACTTCATACTCGTGGCTTTGGAGCAATAGGGGTAACTGGCACACAATGGTGCCAAGTAGCTCAGGCACCATTCTAGAGGCTTTAATGTATGGTCTCATTTGATCCTCACATAAACTTCATGAGAAAGATTATTTGTTATTTCACTTGGGGGTATATAATGCTTCCTGCCTCTGCTTAGATTCTGGAGCATTGAATAGCCTGTATTCTTGCAAGATGTTTGGTGAACCCAAGTGGCAGTATATTCGATAATAGTGCAGGAATAGAGCAAATACCAGCAGGATGCAGTTCTAAAGCCTGATCCTCTGTTCACAACTCAAAGCATTGAACCAAATTTCTAATAACAACAAAAAAAGCCAGAACAAAAAGAGCAATAAAAAACAAAACAAAACAAAACAAAAAATGACTAAGTTGTAAGTTAAAAAAAAAAATAAACCAACAACAATTAAGGGAAAAAAAATTCTCAAAGCACAGGAAGACTGGCTATCATTACATATGCATATATTGCTACCACATCTGGGTTACAATGAAAAATTATGAGATTAATAGTTATTTAATTTTATGACCCTAAACATTCCCGGGAACTGTTAATTTTATTCTCTTTTGAAATTAATTGCAATTCTACTCCAAGTTTGTATATATACTATGCTAGACATTTACATGGGAACCACAATATTTAATCACTACCCAGATGTTTACAATGAAATGCCCCAGATGGTAGACACTGTTCTGAAAGATCCGATTTGGGAAATTTTCAGAGTTCTTACTAAGCTAAAACTTCTATCCATTACATAAAAATAAATGAGAATGAGTAGTGTTCTCTTTTGTTTTTGTTTTCCTACCTGATCTAGATTCCTTTTTCTTTTCTATTTCTATTGCCAACACTCTAAGTCAGCTCTTTCAATTTTTACTTGTAATATTGCAATAAATAGTCTCTCAGCTGCTCGCACTTTTCATTCATAATCACCTTTGCATACTGGCTCCAAATGGAAGATACACTGTCTTTATTTAGAAAACTTTGGGCTTTCCATTACTTTCAGGATGAATTCCAAATTATTTAAACTAGCTTTAAAGGATCTAAGTAATCTGGGACTGCCAGGTCTATTAAGTGTTACCTGTTGGAATTTCCCAAAAGAAGAAGCAACCATATTCATTACTCCAATTTACATTACAACTACCAAAACTTTACGTGGTGAAGACTTGACCCGGACTGCCACTCACAGGACAGGAAAGAAAATGCCCTATCCTCAATGTCCTAAGTTGCTGTATTTTTTCTTTTCTTTCTTCTTTTTTTCTTTTTAAAGATTCACTACCCTCTTCTCCCATTTAGTTCGAGTTCACCTTTTTAATAAACTTTTCTTTTCAGATTTGTTCCAATGTTACACAATTGTCTAACCAGAAGAACTTGAATGAAGAAACAAATACAGCTTAGAAATACAACAGAATAAAGGCCAAACATGAGTTCATCCAAACAAACTTATTTAATGGTGCTAAGTCTTTAGGTTCACTGCACCTACATGCCCAGAGTAGTCCTGCAATGAAAGTACCCATCTTTCACAAGTGTTAATCTGATCAGATTAAAAAAAAAGAAAAGAAAAAGTGCTTAATATTGAGGTATTGAGGAAAGCAAACTTCATGTTTTCAAAGTGCAAGCTGATATCTTTTTAGAAGTTGTTATTGTACAAGAAAACTATAACTAGATTATTATCTCCTTGAAAGCAGATACAATGTTTTTCCACTTATCCCCTATCCCTTATGAACCTAGAAGAGTAGGTGCCAAATCAATACTTGCTTGAATTTGTTAATGACCAGTGAATGTTAGTGGAATTTTTATGCATTGTACGATCCAATGAAAAATGGTGCCAAAATGGGTACTTTATTTTATCTCCTTTTTGTATTTTTTGTAGGATTATTTTGAAAATTGGATGTAACCTTTATTAAAAACTGTTGTGTTTTCAAATTATCAAGGAGTGGAATAAATTACACAGTGGTGCTTACTGAAAATTTAAAAAACATGTTCTTCACATGCCAGATTAAAGGTAGTTTTATTCTACTCCTTTTGAAATATCTACTGAAAGCAACTGAAATATCAAAAACCAAAGGATAAAACCCCTCCATTTTCAATAAAACAAAGAAAATGCCACAACTTCAAACCGCAAAACATAAAGCATATCAAGTAAACTAGATACTGTAAAGTTAAACTGGTAGAAGAGACTGTATTGAAAGCTAACACTTTCCTCCTTCAAAGTTCACTGGCCCATTGCTTTCCTAAACCTTATAGTCAAAGACTACTGCTTGAAGTGAAGTGGCAGGAAGGAGGTAGAGGAAATCGTGGTTTTCATGTTGCAACACAAACAATGCCCAGCACCCTCCCTTTGTCTCCTCCACACCATGGTTCAGCAGGTAGTTGAATTCATACAAAAATAAATAATAATCAGAGAATAAGTAAAAAGAGTCTTGCATAAATACAAGAAACAACAGTAACAACAATAAAACAAAACCAAAAAATGGGAAGAAAGGTGCATAGCAAAGAGTTCATAAGGATGAGGGAAAAACTATGCAAATTAACACAAAAGATTCAAGATAAATAATTTTCCACAGTCACAAAGATAACATGATCACTCTTCTTAAAAAACATAAAGAGATTTCAAGGTTCAGATGTGATAAGCTGAAAGAGATAAAGAGAGGCTGGTAGAACACCAGAAAGAAGTAGAAGAGAAAAATGAAAATTACCATAGCTAAAGGTCATATGCACTATAGACTAAATTTGATTAAAGCCAAGTAAGATACATGGTGGATAGCTTGAGGAAAATGTGCAGTATGAAGTGGGAAGAGAATAACAAATACTGTTAATTGAGATCATGAAAGTAGAAGACAAAGAAGATCCAACATAATAAGTGCTCCTTAAAGAACAAAAGAGGAAAGCATTTATGAAATAAAGACTTGGGTATGCAAATTGAAAGGAAAAATGTGCCTGAGAAAAAAACTATTGAATAATTACAACATTAAGGCATAATCAAGCAAAGCTACTGAACTATAATCAAGCAAAACTACTGAATTGAAAGTATAAAGAGAAATTCATATGGACATTCAGATAGAAAAAGCAAGTAAAAAATATGAATAAATTATTTTAGCCTTAGGCTTTAACTAAAGCAACATATTAATAGCAGAAGTTGGTAAAACAATGTCAACACATTTACTGATGAAATAAATTTGGCTTAGGATATCACACTGAGACAAGTTGTTCTCTAAATATGAAAGACAAACATGCAAACCTGAATTACCCCCGTGAGCCCTTCCTAAAACAAAAACCACTACAACTACTGCAACCACCACCCTTTCTACCACTAATAGAAAAATCTGTCTTTTAAGAAAAAATCAAATTAAGAACTTAAAGCAAAATAGATGAACTTAGAGAAAATCATGTTAAGTGAAATAAGCCAGGCACAAAAAGAGAAATAAATGTTCTCATTTAAAAGTGGGAGCAGAATAACAGATATTATAGGTTTCAAGATGGCGGCGGCTGCGGCGGCTGGCGCGGAGTAGCTGAGGTGGAAAAGGTGGCCACTGGGCCTCAGGCAGCCGGGAAACTTGTGGACCTTCCTCTGGCCATCTCTTAAGGGAGGACCGCTGCTGCTGGCCGGTCGTGGGGGCTCAACGCCACTTTGCCCCCGGCAGGAGAGGCTGCCTCATTTACAGGCAACAGCTTTGAAGTGTGGAGCAGGAAAAGAACTGATTCTTAGCTGCAAAAGTGAGTCTTGAAACAGGGAACACGGCGCCAGGGCTGCTGTGGATGCAGCCAGGATCCCGGAGGCTGGGGCCGCACTGAAGGCGGCCAGCTGCCCTATTCAGGATTCGAGGTTTCAGGCCGGCATTAAAGAAGATTCCTGGGAGCGCCCGAGCGGCGCCGCGACTGAACAGCCCGAGGCGGCAGCGCCGAGAACACGGAAGGCAACAAACCAGAGACAGAGCGAGCGCCCGACCTGGCACAGCACTGTGAGTGATCCCTGGCACAGCTCTGTTCGGGGGGGGAATGCCCACGCAGCTTCCGCCTGCACCACCAGGCCACTCACTGCCCCGGTGCTGCCTCCATTTTCCCAGGTGCGGGCAGCTCCGCCCTGCTCGGCCATCACTGAGCCCATTTGCTTGGCCTGGTGCGGGGCTTTCCGGACCCTGCGGGCCGACCTCCTCTCCCACTCCCTCCGCGGTTCTCTGGCAGGACTGGGGGTGTGGGGCGTCCCGACCAGTTTTGGGAGGGCTAGGAAGTACGGGCGGGCCGACTGTCACTCCACCACACCCTGGACTCCGGCCCCGGTAAACTTCCTGTTACTGGGAGGCAGATACCATCTCTGCGACCACCAGTTTGGAAAAAAGCCTAACGAATTTCTGGTTGGGAATAGTGCGGTAGGAGAGTTCCCAGGTCCGCTTGAACCTGCCGGAGAGCAGGCTGCAGGCGGGCACTAGACTCGGTTTATACTGGGGGGATACAAAGGTGAACAAGACCCGAGAAAGATCTACACAGTGCTACAAAGGCACCCAGAGAGACCGGTCGTCTGTGCCTAGCAGAAACCTGGTAGACTTCCTGGGCGAGGCGGTGCTGAGCAGGGTCTTGAAGGCCCAGCTGATAGACGAGGGGTGCAGAAGACACGCCCCAGCCCAGCACAGTGTGCACAGAGGGGGGAGACGTGCGGCCAGGGAGGCGGAGACTCGACAGAAACCACACACCCGGTGGGGTCGCCACTGCACGATCTAACAGCCTGGGCCAGAGCACACGGAACGGGGAGAAGTCCTGCACAGGAAGTGAAAGCTCAACAGAGATCACACACCCTGTAGTACGTGATCCACCAGCCCAGCAGAGTCCAAGCTGACCAGAAAGGTGGATCCCCGGAGAAGCCCAAGACCCGAGGCAACCACACACACAAGACACTAGAGGCCAACTGAGCAGTCACGGTGGGAGCCATACCAAATTGGCAACCACAGCAACATCCTAGTTAGTCATTAGTCTTAAACCGGTGGACTGTGAAACCCCCTGCAACAATGAATAAACACCAAAAAAAAGACACCAGAAATACAAAAAATCAAGAAAGTACACCACCAAAAGTTAATAAATCTCATACCCTAGATCCTATAGAACAAGAAGCCCTTGAAATAACTGACAAGGAATTTCGAGTGATAATTCTAAGGAAACTGAATGAGATACAAGAAAACTCAGCTAGACATCATGATGAAATGAGGAAAAGTATACAGGATCTGAAAGAGGAAATATACAAGGAAATCAATGTCCTGAAAAAAAATGTAGCAGAACTTGCTGAACTGAAGAAGTTATTCAGCGAAATAAAAAACACAACGGAGAGTTTAACCAGCA
Organism: Cynocephalus volans; assembly: GCF_027409185.1. Taxonomy (NCBI): domain Eukaryota; kingdom Metazoa; phylum Chordata; class Mammalia; order Dermoptera; family Cynocephalidae; genus Cynocephalus; species Cynocephalus volans. The sequence continues at coordinate 46,361,586 of NC_084473.1, forward strand.
GGCTTGTCGAAGTTGAAGAGAGAACCTCTGAACTTGAAGATGGGCTGTTTGAAATAACACAAGCAGACAAAAAGAAAGCAAAAAGATTCAAGGACATGGAAGAAAATCTGAGAGAGATATCAGACAACCTCAAGCGCTCAAATATCCGAGTCATTGGTATTCCAGAAGGGGAGGAAAATGGAGATTCCATTGAAAACATATTCAAAAAAATAGTGGCAGAAAACTTCCCACGTATAGGAAAAATCACAGATCTTCAGATCCAGGAAGCTCAACGATCTCCAAACGTATTCAACCCAAAAAGGCCTTCTCCAAGACATGTCATAGTCAAATTGGCAAAACTCAGAGACAAAGAGAGAATCTTAAAAGCTGCAAGAGAGAAGCGTCAAATCACCTATAAGGGAGCCCCAATCAGGTTAACATCAGACTTTTCATCACAAACCCTAAAAGCTAGAAAGGAATGGGATGATATTTTCAAAATACTAAAAGACAAAGATTGCCAGCCAAGAATACTCTACCCTGCAAGGCTATCCTTCCGAAATGAGGGGCAAATAGTATATTTCTCAGACAAACAAAAACTGCGGGAGTTCACTACCACAAGACCACCCTTACAAGAAATCCTCAAGGGAGTACTGGGTTTGGTTCCTGAAAAATAACTACCACTGCCATAAAAACCTAAGAAAAATCTAAACCCGCTAGTACAATAAAAATGGCATTCATGAAGAGAAAACAAGCTAACAAAAACACTATCTACAACCTAAGGAACCAACAAACAAAGAAACCAAACAGTAAATCAGAAAGCAAGGAACAAAAGACACCTAAGACAACCAAACAACCAATAAAATGCTAGGAATAAATCAACACCTTTCAATAACAACTCTTAATGTTAAAGGCTTAAATTCCCCAATTAAAAGACACAGACTGGCTGACTGGATCAAAAAGCAGGACCCAACTATATGCTGCCTACAAGAAACCCACCTCACCCATAAAGATTCACACAGACTAAGAGTGAAAGGATGGAAAAAGATTTACCATGCAAACAGAAAAGAAAAACGAGCTGGAGTGGCTATTCTTATATCTGACAAAATAGACTTTAAACTAAAAACCATAAAAAGAGATAATGAGGGACACTACTTAATGATAAAAGGACTGATCCATCAAGAAGACATAACAATCATAAATATGTACGCACCTAATGTTGGAGCAGCCAGATTTATAAAACAAACTCTATTAGACCTAAAGAAGGAAATAGACACTAATACCATAATAGCAGGGGACCTGAACACTCCACTGTCAATATTAGACAGATCATCTAGGCAAAGAATCAGTAGAGAAACACAAGATCTAAACAAGACTCTAGACCAATTGGAATTGGCAGATATCTACAGAACACTCCACCCAACAACCTCAGAATATTCATTCTTCTCATCAGCACATGGATCATTCTCCAGGATAGATCACATATTAGGTCACAAATCAAGTCTCAGTAAATTCAAAAAAATTGGAATTATCCCATGTATCTTCTCAGACCACAATGGATTAAAACTAGAAATTAATAACAAACAAAACTCTGGAAACTATACAAACACATGGAAATTAAACAGCATTCTACTTAATGACATATGGGTCCAAGAAGAAATCAAGCAGGAAATCAAAAAGTTTATTGAAACTAATGAAAACAATGATACATCATACCAAAACCTGTGGGATACTGCAAAAGCAGTATTGAGGGGAAAATTTATTGCATTAAATGCTCACTTCAGAAGAATGGAAAGATGGCAAGTGAACAACCTAACACTTCACCTTAAAGAACTAGAAAAACAAGAACAATCCAATCCTAAAGTTAGCAGACGGAAAGAAATCATTAAGATCAGAGCAGAACTGAATGAAATTGAAAACCAAAAAACAATTCAAAAGATCAACGAATCAAAAAGTTGGTTTTTTGAAAAGATAAATAAAATTGACAAACCATTAGCATGGCTAACAAAAAAAAGAAGAGAGAAGACTCAAATAACAAAAATTAGAAATGAAAAAGGCGATATTACAACTGATTCATCTGAAATACAAGGAATCATTCGAGACTACTATAAACAACTGTACGCCAACAAATTTGAAAATCTGGAGGAAATGGATAAATTTCTGGACACACACAAGCTCCCAAAACTGAACCGTGAAGACGTAGAAAATCTGAACAGACCAATAACAATAAAGGAGATTGAAGCTGTTATCAGAAGGCTCCCAACAAAGAAAAGCCCAGGACCAGATGGATTCACAGCAGAATTTTACCAAACATTCAAAGAGGAATTGACACCGATTCTTTACAAACTATTCCAAAAGATTGAAACGGACGCAAATCTCCCAAACTCATTCTATGAAGCAAACATCATCCTGATACCAAAACCAGGTAAAGATATAACCAAAAAAGAAAACTACAGGCCGATATCCTTGATGAATATAGATGCAAAAATCCTCACTAAAATACTAGCAAACAGAATACAGCAACACATACGAAAAATTATTCATCACGATCAAGTGGGATTCATCCCAGGGATGCAAGGTTGGTTCAACATACGCAAATCAATAAATGTGATACACCATATTAATAAACTCAAACACAAGGACCATATGATCATCTCTATAGATGCTGAAAAAGCATTTGATAAAGTTCAGCACTCATTCATGACAAAGACCCTCTATAAGTTAGGTATAGAGGGAAAGTATCTCAACATAATTAAAGCCATATATGACAAACCCACTGCCAATATCATCCTGAATGGGGAAAAGCTGAAAGCTTTTCCTTTAAGAACAGGAACTAGACAAGGATGCCCACTCTCACCACTCCTATTCAACATAGTGTTGGAAGTACTAGCCAGAGCAATCAGAGAAGAGAAGGAAATAAAGGGCATCCAGATTGGAAAAGATGAAGTCAAACTGTCCCTGTTTGCAGATGACATGATCCTATATATCGAACAGCCTAAAACCTCTACAAAAAAACTGTTGGAATTGATAAATGATTTCAGCACAGTAGCAGGATACAAAATCAACACACAAAAATCAGTAGCATTTCTTTTCTCCAATAGTGAACATGCAGAAGGAGAAATCAAGAAAGCCTGCCCATTTACAATAGCCACCAAAAAAATAAAATACTTAGGAATTGAGTTAACCAAGGAGGTGAAAAATCTCTATAATGAGAACTACAAACCACTGCTGAGAGAAATTAGAGAGGATACAAGAAGATGGAAAGATATTCCATGCTCTTGGATTGGAAGAATCAACATAGTGAAAATGTCCATACTACCCAAAGTGATATACAAATTCAATGCAATCCCCATCAAAATTCCAAAGACATTTTTCTCAGAAATGGAAAAAACTATTCAGACATTTATATGGAACAATAAAAGACCACGAATAGCCAAAGCAATGCTCAGCAAAAAAAATAAAGCTGGAGGCATAACACTACCTGACTTTAAGCTATACTACAAAGCTATAATAACCAAAACAGTATGGTACTGGCATAAAAACAGACACACTGACCAATGGAATAGAATAGAGAATCCAGAAATCAACCCACACACTTACTGCCATCTGATCTTTGACAAAGGCACCAAACCTATTCACTGGGGAAGGGACTGCCTCTTCAGCAAGTGGTGCTGGGATAACTGGATATCGATATGCAGGAGAATGAAACTAGATCCATACCTCTCACCGTATACTAAAATCAACTCAAAATGGATTAAGGATTTAAATATACACCCTGAGACAATAAAACTTCTTAAAGAAAACATAGGGGAAACACTTCAGGAAATAGGACTGGGCACAGACTTCATGAATACGACCCCAAAAGCACGGGCAACCAAAGGAAAAATAAACAAATGGGATTATATCAAACTAAAAAGCTTCTGCACAGCAAAAGAAACAATTAAAAGAGTTAAAAGACAACCAACAGAGTGGGAGAAAATATTTGCAAAATATACATCTGACAAAGGATTAATATCCAGAATATATAAGGAACTCAAACAACTTTACAAGAAGAAAACAAGCAACCCAATTAAAAAATGGGCAAAAGAGCTAAGTAGGCATTTCTCTAAGGAAGATATACAAATGGCCAACAGACATATGAAAAAATGCTCAACATCACTCAGCATCCGGGAAATGCAAATCAAAACCACATTGAGATACCATCTAACCCCAGTTAGGATGGCTAAAATCCAAAAGACTATGAACGATAAATGCTGGCGAGGCTGCGGAGAAAAAGGAACTCTCATACATTGTTGGTGGGACTGCAAAATGGTGCAGCCTCTATGGAAAATGGTATGGAGGTTCCTTAAACAATTGCAAATAGATCTACCATACGACCCAGCCATCCCACTGCTGGGAATATACCCAGAGGAATGGAAATCATCAAGTCGAAGGTATACCTGTTCCCCAATGTTCATTGCAGCACTCTTTACAATAGCCAAGAGTTGGAACCAGCCCAAATGCCCATCATCAGATGAGTGGATACGGAAAATGTGGTACATCTACACAATGGAATACTACTCAGCTATAAAAACGAATGAAATACTGCCATTTGCAACAACATGGATGGACCTTGAGAGAATTATATTAAGTGAAACAAGTCAGGCACAGAAAGAGAAATACCACATGTTCTCACTTATTGGAGGGAGCTAAAAATTAATATATAAATTCACACACACACATACACACATACACACACAAACCGGGGGGCGGGGAGGAAGAAGATATAACAACCACAATTATTTGAAGTTGATACAACAAACAAACAGAAAGGACATTGTTGGGGGGGAGGGGGGAGGGAGAAGGGAGGGAGGTTTTGGTGATGGGGAGCATTAATCAGCTACAATGTATATCGACAAAATAAAATTAAAAAAAAAAAAAAAAAAAAAAAAAAAAAAAAAATAAAAGTGGGAGCAAAAAATCAGCAAATAGATTTTTTTTTTAAAAAAAGCAAGAATAAAAGAGACAACAATCAAAACAATATGTTGAACTTTCAAAAGAGGAGAACAGAACTGGGGTTACCAGAGGTGCAAAAGGGAGAGGGGGAGGGGAACAAGGGAGGAATTGTTAAAGGGATCCCCAAAATAATTACATTGTATGATATTGAATATATAATTATTCTGATTTGAGCATCACATGTTGCACACTGGTACTGATATTCAACTCTGTACCCCTCAGATATGTACAATCAACTATGTTATAATAAAACATAAATTAAAAAAAAAATAAAGCGGGCAACAGAGGAAAATTAACTAGGAAAATGAAAATAAAATAGCATAGAATCCCACTACTAGAACCACAGCCTTTAAAAACACATAACTTATAGAAGAATAATGAGCATCAATAATAGCTCAATTGTGTGAAGTGAGAACTGATAACCATTATATCCCTGAATATTATATGCACCTCATATTTCTGGTTTACCTGACCACCCCCCTGCAAACAAAAATAAAATATGGGGTGGTGAGAGAGTATGTTCAATATCATCAGATGACTTTGCTTAAAATACCTAATGCTAAGACACAGATCTGATTTGCTTTTACCAATGTTTTAGGGAAAATCATGAAAAGGTGCACCTATGAAGGCACTCAAGTATGACAGCAAGTATGGGCGACCAGCCCTTTGAATGATTGAAAGTATGCTAGGAAGCTCTGTTCTGCCCCAGTGTTTCACCTTAAGAACATTCAGCCAAGCAATTCTTCACAGTCAACTGGATTACAACCAATTTATCTTCATTCTCTGCAATTTAAAACAGTAATTTGTGTTAAAGCTCAAATAGCCTTGAGTGGAGCAACATATTAAGTTGTTATCAGTCACTGGAACAATACTGTAGATTTGTTTATCAATTACTTTTCAAAAGACATAGAATATGAGATGGAAAGAAATGATATGCTAAAGGGAGGTGGTATTGGTTACTATGGATAGGGAAGATTTTTAGTATGATTTTGGTTCTAGTATTTGTATTTTTTGCACTATTATACAATGCATTTGATTTCTTTCTGACAAATGAATGTTCTTTATTGTAATTATGACTAATTGTTATGGTGTTTACCTTTATTATTTTTCACTTTCATTAGTGTTCCTTTGTCTATTCAAGTAAAAGAGTAATTAGAACAACGCAAATTTTATTTTTAAGCCCTACATTGTGCTGACAGTGAATCCTCTAAGTCATTTGCCTTGGCAAATAAAATGATGGTTAAGAGAAACATACTGAATTAAGATTGGTGAGAGTACATACAGCCGGGCCCACCCACTGGTAAATGTGACCACCACCAGAAATTCAGAGACTTCTGATGAATAAAGATAACTATGAATAATACTGAACACCTTGCCTGTTTTGGAGCATATGGCCATGGTTGTGCTTTGCCAAGAAATAATGTTTCTGTCTGCATGTATTCTGATGCTTCACTCAGAACCTTTACCTACATGAGACTTGCAGAAACGAAGGATTTTGCTGCACCATCCTGATGGAATTCACTGCAAAGGTTGATATTCTAAATAAAATCATCAGGAGTCGCATGGAATTAAATTTCAATCTTATGCCAGAACCACAAAAGTAATTCAGATGTGTATGGTATATCTAAAGATCATGCTTGTGTAGTCATAAATATGAAATGCTAACAAGCAACATGATTCAATTGGTCGAATTTTCTCCATGAAATTATTTGAATTTTTTTTCAAAGGTGAGTGTTTTTCTGACTGATTATTATTAGGCATGAAAAATTTTTATTTCTAAGAACAGATTTTTCCATGCTGTTAGGAAAAACATACTTGCTTTGGGGAGACAAATTAACTCTTTTACTTATCCACTTTAAAACAATGAAGTGCATTACACACTCCCTACCTCACTGTATACTGTATGCTTCCCCTCAATCTTTTTCAGTATAACTCCTCTATGTACCTAATGTCCTCAATTGCTCAATCCTCAACTAACCCCAACTAGCAACATATCACTCTGGCAGTGCCTCATGAACCCCAACTTTCTCAATCACTTCTGCCTTACCAAAACAGTACTATTCCTTCTCTGAACTTCTCAATACTCCCTTCTCATTAAAAAAACAAGCAGCTCATTTTATCCAGTAATGACAAAATTATGGGTAGAAGATTTAACCTATCATTCTTCTCTATTAACCTGTTACTTTTGCGGTAATGTCACATAACAAACTACTCTCTGAACCTATTGGTTTATAACAATAAGCATTTTTATATCTTACAGATCTGAGGATCAGCTGAGGTGCATTACTTCAGGATAGGCTAAGTTTGGCTCTGGGCTCTGGTCAGGTTTACATCGGTTTCACATTAATTCCTTCTTGGGCTCAGGCTAAAGGAACAGTGACTTTCTGGGACATGCACTTCTCACAGCAATCACAGAAACATAAGAAGCCAAACCGAACTGTGCAAAGACATCTAAGGCCTCTGCTCACATCATGTCCACAAATATTTCTTTAGTGAAAGCAAGTTGCATGATCAAGTTCAATATGGATGGGTTAGGAAAATGTGCTGTACTCACTATAATGCACTCTACAAAGTCACAAGACAGAAGAGGGGTAAAGAATTGAGAGTCTGTATAGCTTTCAAGGAATTATATTTGCTCTTCATGGGAATTTTCATGGCTTAAGTGGAAGTAGAATTTGTATTGGTACAAAATATTGGCATTGTTGTAATTTGATATATTCCTCAATTGCCTCTTACACTGAAGCTTAGGAATCCCATAAATCACATTCTATAGATGTTCTATTTTATTAATCATATCAGAATAAAATCTAATACTGTGTCAAGCACTATTTTACTGCTTTATGTTAACTCATTTAATTATCACAATAATCTTATAAAGTAATGGCTACTATACTGATCCCTGTTTACAGGTTAATAAAGTGAGGCAAAGAGAGATTTACTAATTCACCCAAGGCCACAAATTTCAAAAATGTGTACTCTAGCTCCAGATGCTGACCTCCTAACTGAGAGTCTGGACATGCAAACAGACAATGGCCAGACCGTATATAAAAACAAAATTCTGACCCACAACCTGCAGCAACATGCCTAGAAAACCAACTCATTTTCTATACTAAACAACTTGGAAGCCAGCCTGCTACAAAGCAGACTGGTAGGAAGTCAGACTGATATCTCAAGTAACAATCCAAGAAGCCAAATAACTCCTGTAACAATGGGCTCAAAATAACCAGGACTTGATTAATAACTGATAGCTTACCTAATTTTTGTCCCTGCTTCTAATTTAGTCCCAACCAGAGAAAGCCTAATATGCAGCCCTATCCAATAGCATAGGAGGTCCTGTTTCTAGTTAGCTCACCTACAACTTCCCCAAGCCAACAGCTTCCAATCAGGGCACACCTGAAGCCTTCTCTTTTTTTTCACTATAAAGCTTTCTTTTTCGTCTGCTTCCCTTTGAGTCTCTGCCAAAACACAAGGGATGGTAGCTGACTCCCTTGCTATAGCAAGCTCTGAATAAATAGCCTTTGCTTTTCTCATTTTGGTTGGTCTTTGTTTATTTCCACATAACCATAACAATATCCATTATATCTAATATAATTGAATTTGTGTATTTCTAACAGAGATTAAGACTACATTTATCACTACAGAAAGGCAAATAATTAGCTATTTTCAGGACTTAATTTTGGTAACATGTCCCAACTAATACTTGATATTTAGAAAAGTATATGGATATCTCTACAGAATATCCAAGTCAACAATAATCACAAAAATAATAACAACAATAGTAATAATAAAAACAATAGCTATTTTGGTAAGCACTTATATACACCACACACATTATTAAAGCCATTGCTTCGATTAATTTGTTGCAAACTCATTACTGGGATTATCCTCATTTCACAGATGGGAAATTAAGGCTTAAAAAGAGTAAGCAATTTGCTGATGCACACATTGTTTGGATAATTGTGCAAATGCCTGGCATGCAGTAGGAATTCCAATTACTAGCTACTTACTAAATACTAGATACAGTAAAAAGAATGTATTAACTGATCATTACCAATACTCAGTAAAACGTACACTGACCCTGAAACCTATTTATCAACCCCCTTGTAACTTAAGTCTTTCTCAGCTCCTCTTTTTCTACAGTGTTTATCTGCAGTTTTGCTATATGTATAACCAGATTACTCATTTAGATAAGAATATCTTAAGAGCGTATGATGTTTTTTGCTTTTCCTTTAGGGTTTAGTTTAACTGTGTGCATGTTGTGAACCCTCAATCAATGCTGGGTAGAAACAGGCCCAGGATTCTTCCTAGTGAATCTGCTAGTGACTGTTGGCAGCTGCAGCTCTAGTCCCTCACCAAATCCAAATCTGAAAATCTATAGTCTCCTTAGTAAACAATTATCAGATCTTGGATGAGCACTGTGTGTGGCTTCCTGAAAATCAAGTGTCCTGAAAATACCCTTAGCAATGGAGTATTAGAAATAACCAGTTTTTCCTCTCTTCAGCAGGACAATAAAGGGGATTGTAATCTTGATTAACTTATGAGTTAGAAAGCTCAGGCCATTTCCTCCAAAGAGCTTGAGATCCACTGTAAGGAAACCATGCAATAATGACTTACAGTAAATATCACAGATAAATACCAAAACCGTGATACAAGGAATATATTCAAGTAAAAAATGTTTAAAGATTAAATTTTAAGAAGTCTCCAAGGAGAAGGTATAATTTGCAGTTATGAAACATAGTTACAGGTTTAATTAAAGAGAGGGGAGAAGAGAACATTCCAGTCATGGGGAATAGCATGGCTGAAGGCAGAGCAGTAGGAAAAGCAGATGTGTAGAGGTGCCTGAGTAGATCAATGTACTAAGAAAAAAAAGTTTCTGCAAGGAAATAGTGGGCCTCATTTCTGTTGTGCCTTGAATGTACAAGAAAAATGCCCGACTTTTAGTGGAAGATCAGAGAGTAATGGGAAATAACACAAGTGCTTATTTTGGAACCAAAACGTCAAAATGGCAATTCTACAATTTACATTTTTAGGGGATGAATTATCACGACTAAATGCCATTTTTCTTCATATGTGATGATGTCTGTTCGTGTGACAACACGACATTTTATAAATAACACGTTGTACCATTCTGCACTGTTTAGAAGGAGATATGCCTGCTGCCCACCCCACTTCTTTCTTGATACCTCACAACTTTACACCCTTGATAAGTTATGCACTATTTCAAAGATTTATGCTCATAGCTCTGTTCTTTTCTGAAAAAAGGCTGTGGAAAAAGTGAAATCTGTCTTGTAAACCATTGAACTCTCAGTCTCTTTTCTGAAGACTCAAAGGTGATCTCACAGTTCATGTTATCATAAAACTGGGAGGATTTTTTGACCTCTCCACCATTTGCTAACACTTAATTAGTGTTAGCAAAACACTTCCCCCTTTTTTTTCTACGTGGGTTAATGGCACATCAAGCATCTCTTTATTATTATTGCCAATTTTGTTATCTGGAATTATTTCTAGTCATGGCACCTATATATTTCAAGAATGAGAAAAATCTATGAGATATTTTTACAGATCTGGCAGTTGACAACTACAATGCTTCGTTTAGGGAACAGAGACGGTGCAGACACTGGAGAACTGAATGAAGTCATTTCCTGCATTCATACAGCCTATGTGGCAGAATGGAGCCTGAGAGGTCATTTGGGGCCATTTTATCACGGTTAATAAAGAGTTTAATTCAGCAATCATTACTGACTGCCTTTTTTCATAAGGCCTTGTACTAGGTACTGTGAGGGTTCAAGGATACAAGGATGATAGTCTCACTATCAAAAACTTATTGTCTAACATACAAGATCAGAGCATACTTATAGAGAGTGATGGGTATTGTAAGAAAAGTAGAGTTAAAGGGATGTCAAAGAAGAGGGAAGTTATTTCTCTCTGGCCAAGGGCCAGTCATGCTGCCTGAGAAATGCAAAATTTGACCTCTGTCCTAATGTTAGAGCAGAAGGCATGCAGCAATAAATCTGCACATCCAGACACTCCAAGCCATAGAAAACTGGTTAATATCATCTGTCACAGCCAAACCCTGTTTTCTTCTTCCTAGGAATCATTCTATTTAACGTCATTGTACCTGATCCAAAGGATCTCAAGCAAATAAAAATCTGCAATACAAAACAACCTGCTTGATTAAGTTGATTTTTAGGTTTTACTTTTGCTAGTATTGCTTACAATTCTATTCCATTTGGCTAACTGCAGAAAAATAACCTGAAAAATAGTTAAGTAAGTCATGGTGCCCAAAGCCCTTTTCCGCTATGACATTTCTAGTTCTCTCATTGCATTGCAGATCTTAAGTTTGCTGTAAGACTCTAACAGCACTTTAGTGAGCATGAAATATGATTATAATCGTGAAAGTAACCGGAAAAGAAATCATCAGCATACTTGATATGTTACCCTAAAATAGAAATACTTAGAGATGGGAGGAATCTTCAACTCAGAGACGCAAAGTTTCTACGAGGATGTAAAATCAATCATCTAGCTGCTGAGACTTTTTTCTTTTCCTTTGTTTCTTCTATGCTGTGTTAAATTATGCCTATATTATAAAGTAGCCTGCATGTTTCCATTTCAAATTTTCTAATATATGAGAAGTAATTAACCTAAAAATAGCTCTGATTTTAGATGCCCAAACTGCTTTTTTCCTTATTAGTTATTTTAATTTGTGTAATATGTACTGGGACACTGATAATAATAAGTCCAACTTCTAATTTAAAATGACTACAATCTACTTAGAAAACTGTCTCAATCTGTAATAAAACACTGTAATTTCTTGATATAGGTAACATTGCTGAGTGATAAATTTCCTGTGGTTCATCCATCATGACCAATTTAAACAAAAACTTACTCCTGTTATTCCATAATTGTCAGAAATATCACCCAGTACACAAAATTTAATTTTAATTGATTATTATCTAAGCATAATGTGCTGAATCACAGAATGTAGTTCACATGTCAATGCTTCTAAATTACTCTGCACATGTTGTGAAGGTGGGAGTAACATCTAGGATTTTTTTAATTCACATGAAATTGCTATTATAGTGAGGCAGAAATATGAAAAACAATTTATTTCAACAGGGACAAATTTATCAATTTCTTGGTATGTATTGCATAGAAAACCTATTTTCTATGAAAAATGACCCCGAGGGAGCTGAAAGGTATATTGAAAGCTAATTTTTCAAATGTTAACATGAAATACACTCACATGTAAAAAATTTTTATGATTACAAGTAGAAAAAATATTTCTGATACTTTAAATAACACTCATAAGTAACAAATATCTTAAGCTATATGTGCTGTTTGGCTAAGAGCTGCTTACCAAGCTTCAAAATTATGGTAATTTTCAATCCGGAGGTTTTGTTTCTTAAATTTATGTTTTACATAACAGCTAGGCACATTTTATGAACCATATAACTAGGAAACCATCTGTACATTTTTATGTAGGCCACTTAAATTCTGTTAAATTTATCAGTTGCTAAGCTGTGGGTTTTTCAAATCATTGAAAGGTAGCCCTTAAGACTAAAAGCCACTGTGGATGTTGGAAAAAAAACATCAAATGCCTGTTGTTTTAATAGGCATTGGGAGAGAATAAAAACATAAAACAGTTAAGAGGTTGTGTCTGCATATTGCTAAAACATCTCATAAATATGGAGGATTTAATTAGTCAATTTTCCAAATAATTGTGTGCACTAGAGGCCGCTAAATGTTGGCGGGCTAATGTTACTTTTCACATTGATTTACAGATGGTACTTAGTAAGGTCACATACTCGCACACCACCTCTCTCCCCAGCACACACCTGAGTGTTCTTGGCTGGTTTGCTACTGGGAGTACACGACATGGTAACAATTTTGTATAAAAGTTAGCCTAAGCCACATAGATGATTCTTAGTCTGACTTGTATTTATGTGCACCTGAACAGGCGGCGACAATCAGCAGAATTATGCCTTCGAAGTGTGCTTCTCTTCTGTTAGGAATGAATGCCCAAGAAAGTGTTTCTGTAAGTCTGAGCACACCATACCAGGATTTCTGACCTGGAACTCAGCCTTAGTTGGCTTTTTCTTTTTTTTTCTTTTTTTTGTGCATGGCAAGGAAGTTTAGTCTAGGACTCCTAGGAAGTTGTTTCTAAACGTTTAGTTTGGACAAAGTACAAACAAATTAATCTTGATACATGTATCACTTTTTATTTATGTTTTGAATTTATATGTTTTGTTTAAGAAATTTTTCCCAGTCCTTAAATAACAAAAATATTTTCTTATATTCTCAGATTCACGTTTAGGTTTTGTGATAACTTTAAATTGATTCTGGGTATTATACAAAATGGGGATAAGATTTTATTTTCCCTCTATGTATGACATTGTTCCAGAACAATTTCTAGAATCCTTTTCCCATTGACCTGAATGCCACTAATATCATATATTCAATTTTCACATATGTGACAGTATGTTTGTGGGCCTTCTATTCTATTTACTTATTATTCTACTCCTATACTAATACTCACTCTCTTCATTAAAACAGGTTTATAAGATATAAAGCAAATCCTCCTATTCTGTTCTTTTTCAGAAGTGTCTTGTTATTTTTGACTTTTTGTTTTTGCATGCTAATTTTAGAATCAGCTTGTCAAATTTTATTAAATTAGAAAGATTGCCAGAATCTCTTTGGGTTTTCATTGAACATATAAACTATTTTAATGAAAATTGCTATCTCTATGATGTTGCAACTATTAATGAACATGATGTTTCTTTTTTTGTGTAAATTACCTTTAATGTTTTTAATAAAGTTTTATAATTTTCTTCATAAAAATTATGGACATCTTTGTTTATGCTTAATCTTAGTATTCTTTTATATTTGATGCTGCTACCAATGATAGACATATATTTTAAAATATACTTACTGTTGTTGCTGGTATATAGAAATGCAATTTATTTTTTACATGAGTTATATGCAACTTGTTGACTTATTAATTCTAATCATTTGCCTGTAGATGCTCGTAGGTTTTCTATGCAGGCAATCATAATAACATCTGCAAATAATGACATCTTTGTTTCTTCTTTTATTAGATGATGTACCTTTTAACTATTTTTTGTTTTTCAGTGCTGGGACATCTAATACATTATGGAATAGAAGTGGTGAGAGCAAGTATCTTTGCCTTGTTCTTGCTATTAAAGGGAATGCTTCTAATGTTTTACATTATTATGTTTTTCTGTAGGGTTTGTAGATACCATTTATAAGGAAGAGAAAAACTCTCAGTCATTTTCTAGGTTTTTTTTCCTTTTCATTTGTGAATTGATGTCGAATTCTATTGAATGCTTTTTAAGCAACTATCGAGATATGATATATAATATAAAATATCATATATAATATAAAATATAATATATAATATAAAATATGAGTTTTCTCCTTTAAACTGTTTATGCAATGAATTACATTAATAGATTTTTAAATTTAAGACCGACTCTTCAATCCCAAGATAAAAGCAACATAGAGATGATGCATGTTGATTTTCAACTTTATTCCTAAATTTGGTAGCTAATATTTTCTTTATGAGTTTTGCATTAATATTCATAATGATATTGGCCTATAATTTTCCTTTTAAATACTGTTTTTGTCTGTTTTGGTATTCATGTCATATTAGCCTTGAAATAATTATAGAGTTGTCCCTCTTTCTGTTTCCAGTGACCAAGACAGTCCTAACATTGCCTTCAATTTAACTACACTTTAGACAGATTTCATCCTGACTTTAGGTCCCTGACCTCCCTCTTAGAACAGTTACTTCAGGGCCGAGCCCGTGGCGCACTTGGTAGAGTGCTGCGCTGGCAGCGCGGCGACGCTCCAGCCGCGGGTTCGGATCCTATATAGGACTGACCGGTGCACTCACTGGCTGAGTGCCGGTCACGAAAAAACGACAAAAAAAAAAAAAAAAAGAACAGTTACTTTAGAAAACCAGCAGTTGTTAACCTTTCCTTAGTCCCTTTGAGATATAAATCCTCTACAACTCAGGAATGTGTTTCTCAAGGACTGAGGATCCATCTTTCTGAAATAAAATAAATACTAAGTTTATAATGATATTTCTTCAGTCATCAATTTTCAACATTTCTATTTATTTATACAAACTCCTCAGTACCATATATGCATATTATCTTTCTTATCCTCTCAAAACAATAATATCAATTTTGGTGAGGTAGAACTGATTAAAGCCCATGTTGATAGGGCCAAATATTAAGCAATCTATCAGTCCTTCTACTTCTCTTTTTTCTTTTGGATGATATCTTCTAGAGCCTTCATCCTCATGTCCCCATCTTGTCTGGTTGCTCTCTAGGTCTGGTACCCAGCTGGCATCCTGGATCTTTTCTTCATTTTCACTCTGAAAATTCCCTTTCCCCTCTCTTTTGCATTAGAGACCTGGTTTCTGGGCCCTATAATTTTTCTCTTCTTGGTTTACTTTTTTTTTTTCCTTCAAGTTTTTAAGCATCATTTCTAGAATGGAGGGGAGATAAAATGTTGATACTTAACGAGTCAGAAAATATTTTTATTGTATCTTACACTTGGTTGATACATTAATTAAGCATAGAGTTCTGAGTTGGAAATTATTTCTAGCAAAAATTTGAAGACATTGCTTCCTTACCTTCTAGTTTTAGCTGTGGGCACTGAGAATTCTAAAGGCAATGTGAATCTTAATTCTTTTCCCTTGTAACCTTTTTTTATTCCCTCCCTAGGATATGTTAGGGTCTTTCCTCTATTAGGAGAATTTTGAAATTTCAAGATGACGTACCTTAATGGAAATTTTGTTTGTTTTATTTATGATGGTAGACACTAAGAACTCTTTCTATCTAGAAGTCCAAGCCTTTTGATTCTAAGAAATATTTTAATTTATTCATTTTATAATTCACTCCATTTACTTTACTTTCTCTTTCTGAAAATATTCTTTTTTAGATAGATGTTGAATGTACAGGAATAATATTCTAATTTTGATCTCTCTCTCTTTTTGCTATTGTTTGTATTTATGTATTTGTTCTAATTTCTTGAAAATCTACACAACTCTATTGTCTAAACCATCCATTAAATTTTGCTACTGTATATTTTTATTCCCAAGAGCTGTTTCTTTTTTCTGTCATCATCCATTTGTTTTTAGCGTCCTGTTTTTGTTTGTTGTATAAAATGTCTACTCTTATCTCTGGTGATATTAAATTTAGTTATTTTTAAAAGTTTTGCATCACAACGCTTCTATTTTTTCCACTTTTCTTTTTGTGCTGTTTCCTTTATTGTATTGGTTTTCTTATATGTGCTGTCATTCTTGCCTACCATTTGTATCTCAGAATGAGACCAAAGCACCGAAATTTTGTTTGGAAACTCTGTGTACATGACTAGAATTTTAGACCAGAGAAATATAGGGAGGGTGATCAAGTAGAGGCTCTGGCATGTCATTTGAAGGAGTAAACTGTAAGAATCTACAAACAATATATCTGAAGTAATTGTAATTTTTAAGATAATCATCTTGAAACATTTTGTCAGGTTAAGGAGCTAGTTATAGCCTGCTTATGGATGAAAGAGAGCTGGAATTTATCTCATCATTCATTATAAATAACAGTTATATTGAAAGAGCAGGAGTCAACAGAATGGCATCATAAAGAAATTGTGGGGCCACATTTTGGGTTTCTCAGAGAAGACCCTCACTTGGAACCTGGAATTACATTTACCATATTCTGCAATGCATTGTTTTCTAGTGGCTACTTTTACTTCCTTTCTCAAACCCTGAGTTTCTGGTAATTCAAATCCTCCTTGTGGGCCTCATCCTCAGGCTGGTCCTAGAGTAATAGTTTTAAAAGACCCCAGGTTTGTTCCTGCTGAAGGGTCCTCATCTGGTCCTGATGACACACTCCTTTGACTCACCATCTAAGGATGTGCATCTACTTAGCAATGCAGTGCTCTATTTTGCTGCTCAGAAATAGGCAGAGATTCTGGCACCAGAGTCTGCTTCCTGAAAAGTCTAATGAACACAGTCCAGATTCTCTGAGTTTTCCTGAAGCTCTTTTCATCTATCTTAAGGTGATGTTAAGCAGTCCTTTCCTTCTCCCATAGGGAAAAATGCTATAAAGAGATTTTCTCTGAAAATACATTTCCTTTTCAGCATTTCAAATCTTTTATATACTATCAAGGTAGAAGTTGAGCTAAGGAAGACAAACTAGTTTTTAATCCACTTCCTTTCTAAGTCTTGCTTATGTGGTTCAGCATCTAGCCATTAGATACAGGGTTTGGTCTAGGCATCTAAAGCCTCAGACAAAACTAAAATAGAATCTTACTGTGGGATCATGTTACCTCCTCCTTTATCTCTTCAATAAATCATTTATAAAATAAATAAAGAAAAGAAGGAAAGAAGAAAACATTGCCTACATGTTATTTTCTGGCCAAAGTTATATCTTTTCCTAACCAAAGGTTTATTATTTTATATTCATGTTATGTTAAAATTTGATTTTGACTCTTGGTAGTTGAAGATTTCATCCTTTTGGTTCTTTATGGTCAAGTTTAGGGCAGGGAGAATCCCACTTTAGTATCGTGTTACGTGGAGACTTTCACATAATCTTCATGAATTCAGTACAACAACTTTGTTTAGCTCATTATTCTCTGAAGTTCCATGATCCGAGGTCTCTCCAAATTAGGGTTTTCAGAGAGCAAACTTTTTTCTTTTGCCCCAGTAGAACTGTCATTTTACTATGTCTGTTAAGGAAGAACTGTAAAGCATTGATTGCTCCTCAAAGTGACTCTTAACCAATTTTGTACCCCTCACTCCATCATTAGAGGTATCTGGTGCCATCAAGCTGGTGTCTCCATACCAGACATGGCCAATGGGCTACCACTTTATCAACCCCTGCCCTAATCTGACCAGCTTAGACACCAACTTAACTCATTTCCAAGAGAACTAGCTATGCAATCTCATGTCAGAGGTTTTATTTGTTCTTTTAATTCACCAAAATAATTTTATCCTAGGTACATTTGAGTAGCTACCTATGCTTTTCCATAAAATTAGCATGCCAGCTTTATGCTTTTGAATAAAATGCATTTCTTCTGATCATGATCTCATTTCCTAAAGAGACTGATCCATTATGCCTTAATGCACAGATCCTCATACTGACACATTCTCAGTTGTCTGAAATTATTTAACTGCATTTCGAATGTAACATGTTTTAAGTATTTACTGGCACAATAGTTTATGAGACCCAAATAACAGAAGTTGCAATGATTCTGCCAAAGCTTTGTCTACAGCAATTTCAACTGGGAAACTTTTACTATATGTTTCATAATTTCCATAGGAAAGTCTTCTTGAAACACGAAGCTAATTCTTATATTCAGCGATGATCTATGAAATAAGCTTGGGGGCATTTCATTTGCACATCTCCCCAAGGGGCTGGCACATGTACTAGCTCATTATCCCTCTATTGTCTCTCTCTTCTCTTGAGATGGGCATTTCAGACTGGGCTAAATTGATTATTTCCTCTTTTAACTCACCCCAAGTTTAACTGTAATCATAACTAGGGCCATGGGATTGCAAAATTAGAAGAAATATATAGAGAGTCAGTATTTACTGAATATCTACCGTTTACCAGGCACTATACTAGGTGCTCTACATTCATTGTAAATGAAGTAATTTCCTAACAGTCCTAAGAAGTAGGTATTATTCTTCTAATTTTACTAATAAGAAACTTGAGGCTTGAAGAGAAGGGTTTTATAGCTAGTAACTGTTACACTTCTCGCTGTGTAATGGAGATGCAAAAAAGATGACTCAAAGCAACATGAATGCAATGAGAAGCCCGAAGGGACCGCACCTCAGCAGCTCCTCTGTTAGGAGGAGAAACTGAGTACAAAGCCCCAGTTCAAAGTTAGCTTCTGTTTTTGTTGTAAAGGCGAGGAAGTTTCACCAGAAAAATCAGTTGATTCAATTATTCAAAAGGACACAAAGACATGGGCAACGTGACATAAGTTATCCATAGTTAAGTACAGCTTAAACAATGGAACGTAATAACATCATTAAAACTAACAGTGTGATATTCCAAAGTATAATTAGTGAAATGTTAAGTTAGTTACACTATGATCATTATCTTTAACTTAAGATATAACTATTTTTATAACAGCTAAAGCGATCATTACATTCCTATGATTCTATCTATCTGTGATTGTATCTTAAGTTTCCATTAACAAAAAGTTTTCCCTTCAGCAAACATTTCTCACATATTTTCCTATAGCAATTCTTTAAAATCTCTTAACAAGATCAGTATGTCCACCACCTGTTAACTCTAAAATCATTGAAGTATACAATCCCATACCTAAACAGTGATTTGAGGTGATTCAATGGGCTCTTAGCCCATACCTTTAGACCATTGTCTCTTAACCGAGGACTTTTGTCCCATACATGCATTACGTAAAAACCCTATATTAAAAATCAAACGAGAATCAAGATATCTAACCGTCTTCAGTAACTTGTGGTGCGAATATTAACATATGTTTCTTTCATTTTAAATCCCATGAATTGTTCTTTACATACCTTGCACCAAGGTCAACATGGAGTGAAAGATGCTCCAATTTCACAGGTAACCTCTGGAGGTCTGATTAATTTATACAATCTGCTCATGACTTCTTTAGGGAGAACTCTGTCCTCTATGAATGAAATGAACCTTAATTCCCTTGCTTGAGCAGATAGAGAAGTTATAATTCAATTTGTAAAGATTACCAGAGAACCAAAAAATATCTCTGCCAAACACACACACACACACACGCATCACATCACATTATACCACAAAGCATAGCAGATTTTGGCTATGAATAAAGGAATAGAACTGATTATCACTATTTTCTGTTTAAGAATAGTTGTGCAGATTAGACTGTGTTCTCTGCTTGGTTTTAAATCATGAAAAATCTTGACAGTGAGTTAGAGGAAACCGCAAATAAACAGAAAAGGAATGAGTACTGTTTATAAATATGGTCAAATGTATATGTACTAACTCTATTTTTTCAAGGCCTTGATTGGATATTATGACAATGCATTCTTTGGTAAATGAATATATGAAAATGTACATATGCATATTATTTATTAGGAGAATTATTTTTTTATAGCCTGGATGATTTTATTAGTAAATTTACTCCTTAGTCCCTGGAGAGGCCAAGGAACAGGTTATTATTAAATAAACATTTTCTTTTTATACAAATGTCTGTCTGCCCTAATTCCCTCTATTTCTTCAGCCATGAAAACTACTGTACTTGTAGAAGGTGAGACAGGTCTAATATAAAATAACTTACTGGGCTCACTTCTCCTATTAAAAAATAATTTCCTGAGAGATGACTGAATTAAGAATGAGAAATTAAGTTGATTATCCATATTTTGTTTTATTTTTTGTGTGTGAAAGCATTAGAAATGCATAAGTGACCTTTGACCCCCCTCCCCTTTACTTAAATGGTGAATTCAAACTGTCTACATGATAATATGTCAACTCAAAAATGTACATTGGCTTTACCTTGTTTATCTATGAAGAAAAACATATAGACACCCTCACCGCTCCACACAAATGCAGAGACACAAACATTCAAGATTTAGGTCAATTGAAAATTTATAATGGTAGAATCAGAAACGAAGGAGAATATGTTTAACAGAATTTTTCATCAATTACAGGTTATAGCTTCAAGAGCAAAAGATGTTTAACTGTTCAATTTAATAAGAAGAATTATCCTACAATAGTCTTTTAACTCCTTTCTTAAAATTTTGCAATTTTTAAATGTTCTACTGTTTCTGCATTTAATAATCTAATTTCAATTTTTCAAAAAGAGAACCTTTTAGTTGAAAGCAAAATTGACTTTGGAAATAAAGAGCAATGTATATACCTCACATTTAATTTAATCTTTATGAAAAGATAGCAATTTGTAAGATATTACTATGACTTTGGCCAGTAAGATGGGTTACATTTATGTCCTGCTTTAAATCTTCAATCAGTGTTTCCCGTCTATCAAAATTTTGTAGCTGTTGAAAGGTAAAGGCTCTGTTGCTATGGTAATTATTCCATTACCTAGGTGACAGTGCTTGAATGATGTCACTGTTAAAATGATCTAACTCATGAAACATTTTTTATTTTTGTTATGGATCGACAGAGAGAAAACCGATTAATGACACAAAATCAAGAAGGCCAGAAGAATGCTGCTTTTCTTAATAAACTGTTTCTTACTCACAAACAAAAAAATAAAAGGTGAATGCTAAAATGAATTTCTCCAATTATCTCTGCTTTAGTTGGGTCAATATCCTCATCAGCATTTCACAAAGCTGAAATAAGAGGAAGAAGGATTGGACATGGAGAGAAAAATAACAAGAGAGCAAGGTGTTCCACTGGAAGAATGGTGAAAATAGCATCCTATTTAAAACATTTTCCCTTAACTATCTCTTCAGCTGAGTCTCATGCTTAATAGTTATCAAGAAAAAATACTATGCACTTTCAGTTTTGTGCCACGATCTACTTCTCAGACAGAGAGCTGTATACAAGGAGATACGGAGAGGGACATAGCGGAGCAGAGGGAAACAGGAAATTAGGTGGGGAAGACAGCAGAGAAGATCAGAAACTGGGTTGCAGGTCATTGTTCAGAATATGATGAAAGGGGACTCAGAGAGAAAACTGGACGGAGCAAGCAGGGTGGATGAGAGTTTCAAGTTTGTCAAACTTCAATAGGACTTGTCAGTAGGTGACTTCTCTGTGGCCGGGGTTGCTTCTCTCTCATCTAAAGGACTTGTAGATGTTGTCAGAGCCATATAGCATGATACCCTCCAGGCTTACCAAACAGGTAAGGTTGTAAAAATTGTTCCCAAGAGACAGAACATGTTTCTGATATGATAGTTTGGGAAAATGTTCCTTGAGCTGAGAGGATTCTGTAGCCAACCATGATCTAATGACCCCAAATGAATTACTACCCACTAAAGAAAACCATCCCAACATCTCTTTTATGAAGGTAGTAAAGCATTTCTTCAGAGAGCCTCTTTCTCTTTTTCATGTTCTGGTGTTCTCTTTTACATAGTAGCCTACCTGTTCTCTCATGCAATAAAGATTGAATTATGAAGCTTGAAGTGAATGAAAGACAGGTCCTGGTAGTATATTTTACAGGTAAGGCAAAAGGTCCAGACAGGTCTCTTGCCTTGTGGAACAATGATTATAGTTAATAATACTGTATTGTACAAAATTTGCTGAGAGTAGATCTTAAGTGTTCTCACCACACACATACACAAAGGTGACTATACTTGTTTGGTTGCGGTAATCATTTTACAATGCACACATACATCAAATCATTAAGTATATACTTAAATATACACATTTTAATTTGCCAATGATACCTCAGTAAAGCTGGTGGGGTTGGGAAGGGAACAGAGCTTATACAAGTTAATGATCTAATGCCAGTTCAACACCTCACTCCCTGCTAGCACCCTCTTGCGTCTCGCTCTGACACTGCATGTAGAGTCATTCATTACAGCTGGCGGGAGCCCATTCCAGTTTGGCCAAGTTGACATAATTCACTCAGGACAATGTAATTTTATAAGCAGATGAAAACTTACTGTGTTAGTCTCCCATGATATTTGAATTTTATAGCAGAAACTTGGAAAGAGCAAAGGTTTTCCCAAAAGCTCTAATGGAGTTCTAAAGAACTCCAGGCACTGTGGTACTTAGGCTGCTGATGGGAGTGCAGGCTTGGGAAAGAGGAAACTCTCCTGGAGACCACACAAATCCCACTACTGTGGGTCATTCCTCTATTTATGTCTAAGGATAATTTGGGCTTAATGGACGGGTGAATGTGTAGCACACTGTGCATGTATTCTTCTTCTGGCAAAAGTATGCATCAGGCAGAAGAGTAATCAACGGTAAGCTCCAAGCTCAAGCAGGGAAACAACACCTGCTGGGGCATCACTTCCCTTTGTGAAAACTGGTAATGGACATCAATTGCGGTATTTTAGGCAATTCCCAGAGCTAATGTGGAAGCCATTCCCTGATTAACAATTAGCCTTTATTCAATTAACAGCTTCATGTGTCTTGTTCTTGGTATGTATTACATGACTTGACATCGCACTTAGGAGATAGTTTTTACAGGAACATGTGGTATGGGAATGATATTACTTTACAATGCCTGTTGGTTTCAAATTCTAACAGGTTTCTCTCTTTCCCCAAGGGATGGGGGAGGACATACCAAAGGCTGGAATCTAAATGTCTAAAACCCAAAATAATGTGTCAGATTGAACCACCAACATTATAAATCAAGCTCATTAACAGTATCTGATAAAGCTTATCTGCCTCACATCGCTAGGGAGGCACTTGCTAGCAGGCCTTTGCAGATAGAATTTTGGGTAGATAGAATTTTCCATCATCAGAACTCAGTAAAATGGCCATCCACAGAACAGCTTGCAGCATTTGCTTCTGTATCATAATTACAGAAATGATTACAGTAGCAAATACTAAAAACAATGCAGTTATGCATAATTTCTACAACACGCAATCGAATTTACCAGCAGTAAAAACAGTAATAAAAGCGTTGCCCAGCGATGGGACAAAGCAATTTTCAGTCAAGATGCCTAAAAATAACATAAGTTTTCTTACAGCTGGAATCATTGTTAACATGCTTTGCTTAGCCTCCTGCTTGAGGGAGCTTAATCAAGACCTGGGAGATAACCATGTTAGCTAACACGTGACTCTAATAGCTGCTCGATTGTATAATCTGTACGGCTTTTAGAAAAACCTGGTTGCCAGGTACCACCCCAGACCATTTAAATCAGAATTTCTGAGAATGGGGCCTGGTCATAGGGATTCTTAAAGCTCCCCAGAAGGAGCCAGGCTGAGAATCACTGATTTAAAGGGTATGCATAAAATATACACTGAGTCAGTTCCCAGCAGTGGGGACCAGAATTTTATGTTTTTTAAAAACTCCCCAAGTCATAAAACTACCCCTTTGGCAACAATGACAAGACAGGATGATCTTTGTGGTCTTCTCTAAGAATACGAGATAAGTAATGGAAAAACAAACTATTTACAAAAAGCAGTGTAATCCAGATCTTGATAGCTAAATACCATTCTCCAGCAAAAGGAACCAAATCTACTTGGAGAAATGCAAATTCTAGGTCTGATGAAGGGATTATATAGAATGAGTTTGGAGCATCTTGGAGGGCTAGAATGTAAGGAAGTATTCAATAAATAAACAATGTGGGTGTGCATGCCAAGAGTAACAGGAGCCAATCTGAAAGAATTCCCAATGGCCAAATGTGAATCAATTTGAGCAACAAAATAAATACAAAGTATTGGATTATAAACCAAAGTATAAAACAAATATCTGATATAGATTGAATGTTTGTGTCCCCCCAAAATTTGTATGTTGAAACCTAACCCCCAGTATCATGGTATTGGAGATAGGGACTTTGGGAGGTCATTAGGTTATGAGGGTAGAGCCCTATGAGTGAGATTTGTGCCTTTATTAAAGACACTCTGGAGAGCTCCTTTACCCCCTGCCAGCATGTGAGGACACAGCAAAAAGAAGGTTGTCTATGAACCAGGAGGTGGACCCTCATCAGACACCATATCTGCTGGTGCCATGATCTTAGACTTCCCAGTCTCCAGAACTGTGAGAAATAAATGTCTGTTGTTTATAAAAGCTCAATTTATGGTATTTTGTTTAAACAGTCTGAATGGACTAAGACAATATCCATGAGTCCATACTAATATAAATATTTGAATAACTAAATTAATGGGGGAGAAGGAACAAATTTCCCTCACAGAAGAACTTCAAATAATTTATGTATACATTAGGGTACTTTAAAAAGTTCATGGAAAGATAGTATTATCTTTTAATCTTCTTTTTCCATGAACTTTTTGAACTACTCTCATATTTTTTCTTCCAGGAGGTGAAGCATAACTTCCCCAAACTTGGGCAAAGGCTGCTCTTAGTGACTCCTTCCTAAGAACAGAGCATGGAAAGGAAAAATAATCACTTTACAGAAGGGAGTTGTGGCAAACACCACCTTAACCAAGTAATTATGGTTAACATCACCAGTGATAAGTCATGTTGCCAATACATCATGACAGGATGAGATGAGAAGGCACTTCAGCTCTGTGATCCTCCCTCTCAAAACTCATCACTCCAGTCTGATCATAAAAGAAACATCAAATGAACCCAAGTTCAGGAACATTCTAGAAAATACCTGGTCATGCTTCAAAATGATCGAGGTGAAAAAAAATAGTAAAGACTGAGAAACTGTCATAGAGTAGAGGAGACATGATGATTACATGTAGTGTGATATCCTGAATTGTATAGAGGAACACATTCCCTGCTAGCTTGGTCAATAGTTAAGTACACACACACACACACACACACACACACACACACACACACACACACACACACACACACACTCTCTCTCTCTCTCTCTCTCTCTCTCTAAATATTTGTTAATATAGTCAAATTTAATATATTACATATGCAACCTTTTTTACATTTCCCATTAACTCAGTCTGGGCTTTGAATAGCAAAGTGCACTTTGTACTTGATACCACACGGAGCAGCTGCTATACCACTTCCTAGAACCATTTAGCAGGAAGGCATACTTTCCCATTTGAAAAATAAACCCATGTCAGGTGCATCTAATTAATGGCCCCAGAGGAGTGTCACTTCTGAGTGAACCCACCATATGGCTGCAATGTGTTGTAAACACTTCACAATTGGTTTACACAATGCATTTTTCTTGAGGCCTAAATCCTATCTGAGAACAGAACTATACCCATGCTTACCAATGAATGTTTAGTATCCTTTTGTTACTTTATTTTACAAAGGTGTCTTATCTAAATAAAAGGAAAACCTCTTAGCTAAAGCTGTAGTGTTAAGACAAACTCAAATTAGATATTTCAGTTGGAACTTTAGGCCGATTTTACTTCCTGATATTTCAGAAAGGCAGTGTTGGGAAAATATAGGAAAAATGGTCAGGGCCCCTCAGATGTTCAGGATCTTGCCAAGCATTTGATGTAAATAGGCACATGTGCTCAGGTGTTCCTTGGTTATTGTCCAATGTAATTGCACATGTGCATGCAGGTGTCTTGGGTTATGGACTTAAGTATGAGGATGAGTGGCTGTGATCCATGGCACCTCCCATCCCCGGGATGCCCCTCCCCCCAGGGGGAGGCCACTACTGCTGCTGGAGGCTGCTGCTGCTGGTGCCCCCGGGACCCTCCGCAAGGCCACTGCCACTGCTGGACCTGTAAGCTACCGGACCTGTAAGCTGCTGCCGCTAAGGAAGCTGAGGACTGAGTTCATGTTGTCTGCCACCATCTCCTGGAATCTTACCCAATTACCTAGCATGGACCTGCGTTTGAGGGGTCTGGGGACCCAGCCTGGCATGTGAGGGGTCTGGTGACCCAGTCTGTACAGTGGGTTTGGAGGGTCTGAGCCCTAGCTCTGACAGTATAAATGGAAACTTAGTATAACTAAAATAATAACAAAAATAATGAAACATTTTGGCTTTAGTTGTGATTTGCCCTACTTTGCAATTGGCATCGTCGACAAGATTACTATACAGGCTGCCTTTCCACCCCATTATGTGTTTTCAGTCTTAAGCCTTCCAGCTGATCTCTCTCCCCCTGTTCTTTCTGTTCAGCTCCTTCTTATCTCAGTTCATCCATTTCACTCTGCCAGAGTGGTCTCTCTGAGTTGCAAATGTGACTTTGTCACTTCCTTTAGTACAACCCTCTCACTGCTACCTACTGCTTACATGTAAAGTCAAAACTTCTCTCCATTCTCCATGGTATGGTCCCTACTAACCCTCAAGATACTGTGAGAAGGAAGCACCAGCCATTCCCATAATAATAAGTTATGCTGTAATACCACTAAATGACTTATCCCCATCACTGCCACATGTCTAAATGCCTTAGTGTCTTCCTTCTTGCAGTTCCTTTTGCTTTTTTCTCCTTTAACTGGCAAATCCCTAATTATATCTCAATGTTCATTTGAAGCATCCTCTCTTTTGTGGGGTTTTCCTCAGCAATACTCCTCCAGCCATCCTCCTGCAAACAAGCATTGCCCCATTTTTCTGCTTCCATATCACCCAGGGATATTCCACTATTCTAACCTGCATCATGCAGCCTGTTTACTCTTCAGTGTGCAAGTGTCTTTCTTAACACTAGACAGTAAGCTGTTGTCTCATTCATTGTATCCTCAGGGAAGAGTACAGGGCCTGGTAGATAGAACAGACTCAAAACTTCATTGAGCTGCTCTAAACAAAAATCCCTGCTTATTTAAACTAAGATAAATATTCTGTCCCTCAAGAGATGCTTTGATTACCTAGAGTCACAATGTATCTGCCAGGCTAGATTTAAGCATTACCCCTCTTCATACACAGTCTCTCTATAATCAAGTTACAAATCTGCATCCCCTGTTAATTTCCTCTGTGTCAATTTTATATTTTATATTTCTACTTGAATGTCCAATGAGCATCTTAAATGTGATCCATTTTTAGAATTCTTCCACTCTGCTTGCTTAAATGAAATCTTTATTCATCTATGTTCTAGGCTCTATGCTAAATAGAGCATACAAAATTAATTAAAATCAATCCCTGACCTCAAGGAGTTTATCATCTGATTCAAGATTACATAGGAGGAGCTGCATATACCGTGGTGGAGCTAAGCTCTACCAGATGCTACTGGAGAACAGGGAAGAACTCCTAAATCATGGAAGGTTTTCCTGAGAATATGACACTGGAACTGGATTTGAAGGGTGGATGGAAATCACCTGCAGAGGAAGGAGGGGAAGGACATTGCAGGTGGAGGGAGAGTCATCTGAGAAAAGGCAGTGAGTGAAAGTGATGGCAGGAGGCAGGTCAATGCATTTGGAGGTCTTAAAGCAGGTGATGTGTCTGGAATGAAAGACACAGGTGAGAACGTGCAGGAATATTAACCTACAAGGCACTTGTAACTAAGTTTAGGTATTCGAATTTTAGGCTGAAATCTGGAGGCTCTTGCAGAATTTTAATTATATTTATGTATTAAAAAGGTTTCCGTAGATGCTGAGAAGAGGTTGGTGAGGAGGGGAGTCAAGTGGAGAGAAGAAAGAAAAGTTCCTTGTCCTTATGTGGGCAGGACAAGATTAGAGAGTGAATAAAAGAAGTGCCAATGGGTGTAGGCAGTAAGGAGAACCATGCAAGGCAGAACTTGGAGCACTTGGTGATTAGGCAGTAAGTACTTGGGAGGTGTCTGAGATGACCCCCAGGTTTCTGGCTTGGACATTAGCTGTGCTAATGGTGATTCTATTTCAAAAGACAGAGGATACAGGATAGGGAGAAGGCTTAAGATAGAAGATGAGTTAGATTTCAACACCTTTGGATTAAGCCCCTATGGGGCATTCAAGTAGAAAATATAGCATTTCTAGTAGTGGCTAAGCAATCCAATAAAAAATAACTAATTAAAGTCTATGCATTTAGATAAGATCACCCAGAGGGTGGGGAGGAGCTAAGGATGGATACCTGATGAACACTAAGATTTAAGGAAAGAGAAGAGAAAGAGGAACCCTAAGTGATAAATGAGTAGGCACACACAGAAGGTAAAAGAATACCAGGAGAGAGTAGGACAATGGTATTGAAAATATAAATAGAAGAGCAACTTTGAAAATGAATGGATGTTTGTAATCAGCAGTGTCAGAGTACACAGACAGATGAAGCAAGGTAAGGTTAAAACTATTCTCCACTGATATGATATTTTAAACTATTTTCTTGGTTTATATAAAAACCTTATAGGCATATTATCCAAATGTTAAGACTGTCTTCAGCTTGGTATGTATAATAGTCTTTATGACTAAGGGAAGAATTAATTTTATTATTTTTCTCAACTCACCACAATCTGGAAGACTGAGTCATCACAAATTTTCTGTATTCCTAATGTTGGTACATGAGAAACTGCATGACCATTTCAAATGCTTATTCTAATGTATTATGTACGAGAAAAGTCTTTGCTTTCAGATGCTGAGAGGAGATTTACACAGTTCAAAACATTCTAACAAACAACAACAACAAAAAAAATTAAATTAAAAATTCTAACAATAGGGCATTTCCCACCCTTTTTTAAAACCAGACTTCAGTCAGGCATGAACTTAGAAAATCTGCATTCCAGACCTGAAAATGTTACTAAGTAGTTGGGTGCTAGGGAAATCACTTATTTTCTTAGGACATTTTTGTTAATGGCAACAGTATACTTGTGGGATTGGGCTCTACTGATGTGAATGAATTGAGATAAACCATGGAAGAGCTAAATCATGCTTTGTTATTGATCTTCTACACTGAATTTTCACCAGGTGCATATATCCTTTCTCAGAGCTATGTCCCACTCTTGGAGGAAATGGGCTTTTTTGCCAACACCTTTTACACTGCCTACCCTCTAAATGCTTGTTTCATCTTTGCTTCACTGTTTTCCCTACTCTGTGTGTTAGACATAGCTCCTTCCTTCTTCCTCTGTACTTCCAAAGCATATTCTACAAACCTCTATTATAGCGATTATCACATTTACCCTAATTACAAGATTATGTGGTCCTTGAGGTGAAGACTAATTATATTTAAAGGTGTATCTCAAACATACAGCACACATCTGGCACAAACTGGCATTTAGTAAATGTGTAGGAATTATTCTAGAAAAAGACTTACGTATTCATGGTGTCTTTTGATCAGCTGGGAGAGAGATGCCTATCTCAGTTTGCCCCAAACTCTGAATGAAACCAGAAATCTATGGATCTGTTATTGTGAACAGAGTGGCAAGAGCTCATGTGGCTCAGGACTCCATAAATGGTTTCCAGAGAAACTTCATCAGAAGTCCTATATAATTAAGAGGGGAGGTGGGATCACCCATGATGAGATCCTGGAGGGAAGCCACTCTACTCACTTTGAAGCATAACTCTTCTGGGTAGTATACCTGGGAGACGGATGATAACAAAACACCTAAACAACTGCAAGCTGATGGGCTCCAAGGCAGCAGGAGGGATGCACAGTTACCAACAGGGCAGAACCACCATGTACTCAAAGAACGACAGGAAACTGACTTACCCAGGGAGGGTCTAAAAGACGCTAAGACAAAGCCAAAATCTCAAAATGAGATCTGCCAGGCTAAGCAAAGCCAGCCTTGTCATGCATGTAGTATTTTGAGATCACTCATTTCCTGATCTGTTTGTTCTATGGGACCTTAGCTTGAATTTCCGTGTACTGTATTTTTCTTTTCAGTTTCAGCTAACTCCAGCATAAATGTTTTGAGGAAGGAACATGCATTAGACCTTTCAGACCCTAAGGTGGATATATATTGTCCTCTGTACAAAATGTCCTTTGAAAAAATACGGTTTGAACATGGAGAACATTGAATTATTAGATATATTTTTATAGTGTTTAAAGATAGTAGTATTTTGAAAATCTGGCGGATAAACTCCTCTTTGTATCACATTATTGTGCATTTTGTGCCTGTATCAAGCTGCTTACTAAATGTTAATGAATGATGGTATATTGATCATTTTATAACCCATCATGTAAATAGATAATAAACTTTATCTACAGTGTTATTTTCAAATAAACAATGACACATTGATAGATGTACAATGTGAGATGTAAAATGTAAAACAGATGAAAATAATTTATTAACTTGTAATTATCGATTCTTTAATCAATTAGAATTTTATTCACCAACAGACTGAAATATCTGAGCTTATCTCTTTTCATAGATATTCTCCTATATCTCTGGTATAGTTTTCTTTAACTGAAATCTAGTTACACGTACCTAGTTCTTTAGATATCTGTAACTACATATGGTAAGCTTAACTCCCACTTACCAGAGGCATTTTTGTTAATCGAATTATTAGTAAATCTTCCTTTTAGAGAGAATTTTTAATGATGATAAAAGAAGTTTCTGTAAAATATTTAAAACGTGAATCATTATTATACCAATAAAATCATTATAGAAATAAACAGTCAAATCATTTAACACAGCTTGAGCATCTACCATATGCAAAACACTGGGTAAGTGAAGGAAAAATGTAAGACCATCAAGAGAACAAATGACCTCAACATTTAGTAGGGAAGAAAAAGGCAGGAAGTAAATAACTATGATATAAGATAGAAGAGATATGAGTGTACTTCAAAAAAGTTCATAGGAAAATAGAATTAAAAGATAATATGAATCTTTCCATGAACTTTTTGAAGATCCCTCGTATATGTGATGAGAGGTACAATATTGTACTAACTGAACAAAACGTAGTTAAGTTCCAGTAATTATACGAAGTAGTGTAATTAGGAATTATGTAACCACTATTGGCTGAGAAACCTTTTCTAAAGCAATGCACAAGGTTCTGCAGTAAAACAGACAAAATATAAGGCTTGTTTTTATCCTTCAGAGCTGAATTCATCTTAGAAGTCCCATTTTAATAAATACACTCCTTGCAAAGCAGTCTTGATGCTATCAAATTTAAAACATGGTGGACAGATGCTCTGTTTAAAAAACAAAATTTATTGACTATTACTTAGTCCATGCATTAGTCTAATTTCCAGAATATTAACTCTGAATCTTATCCCATATATGGGTAGTTTTTAAAAAAAAAAATAGTGAAAGAAAATACCATTTAACACAAAAAGTAGAAAATATATGAAATTTGGTAATTTAGGACTGGATATTAATTGAAAATATTAAAAGGAACTTTACCCAATTCACTAGAGCAGCATACTGTAGAGGCATATGGCAATAGAATGAGATTTAGTTCAGGGATCATTGCTTATCATTATGTACCATTTCTATGTATTTCAAACCACCACTTTGTGAAAGAAAGTACCACCTGGTGCTAATACACTTGCCCTTTTATTCTAAGAATCCATGGAAGTTCAGCAGTAAAAATCAAACAAGAAACATTTTCTTTTTGTTATTCTCAGAGAATGGTGACAATTCTACTTCTTCCTAAGAGCTACTCAGTTGCAGATAAAGACCATTTCAGACCAGGGGAATAGTAATTACCATTTCTAATCTTTGATAGCCCTTCCTATGGCTAAAATGACTGGCAGAACTCACGTTCTTGCTGTCAGGTAGGAGGTTCTCATACCTGTCTACACTCAAACTGTGCTACAGGACATCCCAAGATTGTGAAGCAACTTGGAAAACATATTCAATAAAGCAGATGGTTCTCTATGTGATGTAAGACACCCAGAAGCTTCAAAATATCTTAAAATTAAGACAGTTTTTCAAAGCATGAACCCCTGACCTCTCATAATCATTTAGAGACTTGCTAAAAATACTGGTTTCTAGGTTTCATCTCATTTCTACTAAATCAGGCACTCTAAAGGTGGAGACCAGGAAACTGAAATTTATTTGCTTCATATGTGTAAGTCTGAACTTTACTTATCTAAGTTGAGGGATGTTCAATGAAAAATCAAAAACAGACAGAAAATAACTGGAAAATTTAAACAGTGTGATAACTAAGGATATCATTGATTATATGCGGATAGCAAACAGTTACCATTTCTTGAGTATCTCTCATGTTTACAACATTTTTCATATAGAAATGACTCCCTAACTACATTGCAGATAAAGTAAATTGAGAAGGGCTCCACAGGAAACTCATGCTTATAAAATAGAGGCACTATCAGACTAAAGGAACATAATGGAGGTTTCTACACATACACATAGTATGTGTATTAATTTTTACAGCAGAGCTTTGGAGCCTGTGCAGACAAAAAGAAAATATAGCAATAATCCAACACTACACAAAAATTGCCTTCTGAGACAGCCAGAGCTCACCTGCCAGGCCCCTTTTCTCAATATCTTACTTTTTATATCTGTTGCAGAGCCATCAGCTCTTAAAAGTGGCATATGACTGTTGCCTGCTGGGATTTTGTGGTTGATTCATAAAAAATATATGGAGCATTGTCTTGCCAAACTTACACTGTTTATAAAATACTTTTGAAAAATAAGAAGTTCAAACTATTTCAAACTATCCAGGAATAAATTTCTTTCAGATACTCTGAGAAACAGGAAATGGGAGCAGGTGAACATCTCACCATCTCATCACATTTCAGCAACACAATACTAGGTAAATGCTTTCTAGACAATGGAAATTTAATGAGAGCCTGTGCACATCAACTTGTCCTGAAACTTAAAAGCTAAAACCGAGGTTATTCAATCCACTCAGGTGACTAGTTGTATGGATCAAAGAGAATACATTCACCCTGAAGTTTCAGATAGAACCTGCATGTATAAATATTTTGTTCTTCAGTAAGAAGTAAAGAGAAAAAGAAAAACAGCAACAGCATGGAACATGTGAAAAATTTTATAATAAACAGTAAGAAAAGTTGTATAGGATAAACATGCTGGAGAAAATGTTCTCTTAGAAGAAACAAAACACAATTTTAGATTGCATGTGCTTTTTGCTCATAGTGAAATAGAGGAAACAATACAGTCTAAAAATAAACACAAAGCTTAGATTAAAATGGAGATGTCAGAGGTAAAAATAATGCAGAAAAGCTAAAAGCACAAAAGGAGAATAAAACTCTGTATTGGCTATATTAAGAGGAAATTTCTTTATTAGAGAAAATTAAATCAATAGAGAAAAATTCAGCGACTCTTTAAGAAAATAGGAAAAATAAAACTTTAGAAATGCACTTTTTGTGGGATATAAACATACTTCTCTCAGTCTTTAAGAGATCACTTACACCAAAAATAAATAAGGAACCAGATGGGTACAAGTATAATGTGAGGTCTTTTACTTTGCGGAGTTATCTTGACATGCTCTAGACTAGGGAACAACAAACTAAGACCAAATCTGGCTTGCCACCTGTTTTGGTAAATTAAGTTTTATTAGAACATAGCCTCACTCATTCATTTACCTGTTGTCTATGGCCGACAATGTTACCATGGCAGAACTTTTGTTGTGACACGGACTATATGAACTATAAAGCCTGAAATAGTTACTATATGGTTCCATATGGAAAATGTTTGCTGAACCTACCACAGACCACTGGACATATAGAAACATTACTAAAACAGCAGATCCCTGAGGTTTAATGGCTCGTATATGGCATTCTCTGTCATACACATGTCTTACAAAGGCATCTAAGGCATTAGTTACCTCTTTCTCACCTGGTTCAATCAGCATGGTATCACCAATGTGGTGGATAAACATGATGTCCCTGTGGATGGTGACACATATCACTTTGCAATTAATTACCACAAAGAGTGGGAGAGTTGGCATTGCTCTGAGGTAAAATAATAAAGGTAACCTGCTTATTTCTGCCAGTTAAAAGCAAATTGCATCAGGCAGTTTTTTTATCTAATTGTTACAGGGAAAAATCATTTGCAGATGAAGAGAACAGCTTCAATTGGAGACACTTTTTAATTAAATTTATGATCACCTATTGTTATTTTTTAATATCTGTTTTCTACACAGGACAAATGGACATATTTGAGAAATCACTACTATCTTCAATGTTTCTGATGAAAATACTTCCAGGGATGTAAATACTTTTGTGTAGACTATTGTGGTACGGTGGTTTACCTCAGGAAATAACGTCAGCAAGATGGTGGAATCAGAAACCCCAGACCCTCTTGCTCCCCATGAAGACACTGAGCTCAACAGCAATACACAGATCAGCTCCCATTGTGTGAAATCCAGAAGCCAGTTAAGAGGCTCCAGCACTCAGGCAAGCATGAAATGCATTTTGGATGACTTATGTCTGGACAATTACTGAGAAAGAAACAAATATGTCTATTCCTTCATTTCCCTTATTAATAACATTTACAAATTTGTGTAATATAGATGGTACCTATAAGAGCAATGCTAACATGAAAAAAAAAAAAAGTAAAATATGTGGGCCTCTCCATGATTGCTGGAAGCCAGCACGAAAACCTTATTGGGAGCTACATAGTTACAGACCACTGTTACACAGACAAACATTTTATTAGGCTGTTGTCTGAAATACTTTGGAAAGCAGGCTTGCAATCACAGTTTACATAACTCTAATAGAATTGCTTGGAAAAACCTTAGAATATTGCTCTGTGTTAGCTTCTTTTGTTAACTTTTTTTTAGGTTCTACAAGTGATTTTGCAATATAGGCTAGTTAGAATGGGCTGCTCTGAAGAAACAGCCTTAACAGTTGATAAGATTGTGCCTCAAGTCTTTCCCAAGCAGCTCCTATTAAGAGTTTTCAGCCAGATAATAAAAGCGAGTTTAAGGGCAAAAATCAGATTAAGATGTTGGCCTCTCAATCCATTAAAAATAGTGTGAAAGAGGTCAGTAGATTAAGGCCCAGTGCATTTGAGTATAAAATATGTCTTATGATGAGACTTTTGTCTATGATTACTTTACAGAAGTAATTAACTAAAAGCCCCCTAAGTTTTTTGAGGAATTGTATTTCCAAAAAAAGGCAAGTCTCCTACAAAAGCTTTTGTTTTTCTAACTCTAAAGCAAAACACTGGCTCCGAACTTGTACATCACGAGTTGGACTGCACAAACTATCCAGCCTCTAAGAAGAATACACTTTCCAATGTTTTGATTATGAAAGATAAGGAAAAGGAAAGTCTTTCAAAGGTCAAAACCAGGGATCCCAATGACAATTTCCAGAGAGTGTCCTATGAGCTACCATATGGGTCAACCAGGGAACTTAATTCAGTGACAAAACAAAGATTTTTTTACCAGTCTTGCTCAATGGTATTTGATGGTCGCTATAGATCAGTGGCTGCTTATTTTCCTATGCATCCTTCTAAAAGAGAGTTTTTAATGCATTTGTGCTATTCTCAATCCACCATTTTATATTGCTGTATGGGAGGGAAGAATTTTTTGTATTTTAGTATCCTAAACATGATGAGCCACAGTAAGAAAATTTCACTCCAACTTTGGAATTGTCTCCCATGGAATATTTACTGCCTCTACAAGGGAGACAATTTCAAAGTTGCATCCAGCTTAAAGTCTATCTCTAGGTGATATGCAGTCCTTTCCATCAAGTCTTAATGTGGCGCCTTGTGCTGTAATTTGATGTGTGGGAAGAAGGAATTTGAACTTGTAGGGGACAGATTAGTAGTGGACTGGGCAAAGACTGGTAGCTGCCCCTCAGATATCCATTCTACTCGTTTTCCACAGTAATAGAACTTTAGTGAGGTGTATAGCTGCACAGCTATAAAGACCATCTCTAGCCTGCCTTGCATCTGGATGTGCCTGTTCGCTGGTCAATGGATTGTAAGTTAAAGTGATCATAACTTCTAGGTTGTGCCTTTAAAAGAAGTAGCAGGCCTCTCCCTTTCCGTTTCCTATTACCTTTTCCCTCTGGTTGGCTGAATATGGATGGCTTAACAGGAGCTGAAGAGAAGTTACTTAAGATTGGGAGAAACGTACTGAGGAGGACTTAACAATAAATAAAGGTTCTTGGTCTCTGACACAGTAAACCCATCATATCAGCCCTAGACCATTTGTTATTGGACTACTGATGTGAGAAAGAGATAAACTTCTATTTTGGCCTTTATTAGAAGAAATGAATGTATATCCTAACTAATAAAATGGTAATTTTAGTAATTATAACGTCTGGGTGTATGCAGCTGAGTTTTCCATTTTCTTGCCACATATTCAGAATCTTATTATTTGAAGTTTGAAGAACACTTGAAGCTATTAATAAAGATCAGCCCTTCCCTCTTTTGATTTGAGACAGAAACAATGTCAAAAAAAACAAAAACAAAAACACATAGTATCTAACCTGTCCACTGCATAATTCTTTCTGGCAATAACGTTTGAGGCTACGTTTCAGTGGTTATTTTAGTTATTGTTTTCTGCCTTATCTCCCTGCATTTAGCAAAATCTCGAAACTCCTCATAGTACTGAATATGATAAATCACATCGTACTCAGGCTATCTGGCAACTAAACCACTGGCATTTAAGATAATAAATTCCACAGCAAAGCCCTTCCCCTCATCTACCACTCATCTTTTTGCCTTCCTGAGTCTATGACTAGTTGGAAATAACATCACTTTGGTGTTGAGATTGCAGAGGATATAGAAATTCATACTCTGTGGTAGCTGATAAAAATGAATTTTATCAGGAAAATGAGGAAGTGTCTTCATGTAATGAACTTTAGATAGATATAGAAAGATAATCTGCGTATTTAGCTGTGAGATGAATACTTTGATTACTGAACTAGACCAGCAAAAGGAAATTCATTTTTTTCTTTTCGGATTTTGTATTGCATGTAGAATTTCTAAACCCTTGACCTCAAAAAGCCTCCCAAATTCACTTTAATACCTTGTGATTTTTACGCAGCTTATTCTCTGCTTCTGAGAACATTTCTACTCTTTAGGCAGATGAACAGTTACAAAGAATGTACAGGTCATATTTTGAGTCATTAGTGGAACCTGGAGTGAATTTTTGTACCCTCTCTCAAACCGGTGTAAATCAATTTTCACTACACTGCATATGCCTGAAAATTTTCAATACTGTACATAAAGTGTTATTTTGCATGACTCTGATTTTCACATTTTTAATACTATTTTAGTTGGCTGTGTTTTTTTTTTTTTAAGACAGTCCAAACTTTCGG
Source organism: Cynocephalus volans (assembly GCF_027409185.1). NCBI lineage: Eukaryota > Metazoa > Chordata > Mammalia > Dermoptera > Cynocephalidae > Cynocephalus > Cynocephalus volans. The sequence goes on from NC_084473.1 coordinate 46,399,162, forward strand.
CATCACATTTCTCGTCCTTAGGTTGTATGTGTGCATTTTACAGCTTATCCCATTTGAGGTACATGCTGTTGGTGGGTTCAAACCACTGAAAGTCACTGAGCATATAAATGTGACATTGTGCAAAAGAGCAAAGGCATAAGGAGATTAGCCTTGACTCTGGGGAGCCTAGATGTGTCCATTATAGATGTGTCCTCTGTGGATGTTATATAATAATTTTAAGGGGCTATTTGTGTGGGATAAATTAAATGTGATAAATTAAAATGAAGTGTTCAGATTAAATTAAAATGATAAAAACTCATTTTATAGCTAATCATCTTACTATAGGTTGGATGACATTAAGGCATCAATTTTCTTCTTCCTAAGCATAGAGCAAGGTATCTTGCATTTCCTTTGTTATACTTTTCCAGAATTTTCTAGGAAGCATGATAATGGGATTCTCTTCATTCTTTTCCAAAATTATGCTTTCCTTCTTCGTACTTTCAAAGAAAACAGAATTCAAATTTTTTTCCAGCTCTTTTCCATCAGTGCTTAAGGAACAATACATGTTCTTGCAAGCACCAATTGGAAAGAGAAGAGTTTGCCAATGACTCAGTGGATCAATCATTGCTGTACACCCTTTCAACTTTATGGTACATCAAAGTGCTTATGATGTTAATGATTGCTATTATTATTACCATTGAAGCTGCATATGAATATATTTATGCATTACTTCTCTCTATCTCCCCCTCTGCTTAGTCTATATTCTAGCAGTGCCCAGATTTCCCAAAACTTTTTCTTCTTGTTTGGTGAGGTTCCCTGACATCTATTAAGCTTTTTTGTGTATGTGTTGCATTTTTATGCTGAGACCTAATTAACTATACAAACTTACTTAAATATATGTGAGCATCCTGTATGATAGAAATATAAAAGATTCTAAAACAATTTAACTGTCCTCTTTTCTAATCTTTTAAATATAACTAAAAATAGGACCTGTAATTCTTTACCTCCCTTCCTTATTAGAACTTCCATACCCCTAATTCCAGTTGCTTCATCTCCTGAAGCAAATTGTTCTTCTCGCCTCTGGTGTCCCCCACCATAGTCTATTTTCTAAGTAAGGCACCGAAGCAATTTCTAAATGCAGATTTGATCCTGCACTATGATTAAATCCACCTTGCCTTTAATCTCCTTAGCTTGGTAGTCAAATTCCCTCATGACTTGACCACAGCCTAACTGATTAGTCTCATCCTTTCCATTCTCATCTACTAGGTTTGCATTATGCAGTTTCTTTACTTATGGCGCATATTTCTTATGGAGGTCTGCTTGGGAGCCTATTGAGGAAATGAGGAATCAATAAGACTACTAGTTTGGTTCCAGAATTGTAGCTCTCCTATCAATGGCCATTAAAAAGAAAAAGAAGGAATGCACCAAATTTTAGGACATCTCCAGTACCATAAACTTGATTGTGGCTGGATCTTCTAGATTAATTGTTTAAAATAAAATAAACATACACAAAAATAATAATTGTTTCTTCCTTAAAATTTGGGCTCAGCATTTTTTAAAATTCAGGTTTAAATTTCAAAGCCAATAAATCATGGTAAATGCTATTATTAAAATAAACACATATGGTCACATACACACTCCTAATCAATGCTTTCTTTCCTCAATTATTTTTGAAGTTATTCAACTGTGACTATATTAGATTAGATATTTAACTTGAGAATACCTCATATGGTGTAAATGCTTTAAGTATAATATTAAACAGAACTATTTTTCTTTATCTGTTTCTCTAGTATTTAGCCTTGGCTATGGCTTTAAAAATACTAGATCTTTGGATAATTCTAAATGAAAAAGCCATCTGTCATAATGTATTATTCACCTCTGTTTCTCAAGTTCCTAGCACAGTCCTACACAGAAAAAGGTGCTCAACTGACATTTCTGGAAGGCAAATTATAATACATCTGTTATCATGCAGATAAAGGTAAACCAGCAGATCAATTTTCAATCAACTGATCATTTACTAAAAAAAAGCAATAGGATAGAAAAAAAAAATGTTGCCAGCCTGCCACCAAGATCCATGTTGTCTAGAGAAGAATAATTTATACATGTGGAAAGAATAAACAGCAAATACCCATGTGAATGGCATTGCTACCTATTCATAAGCAATATAATAATAACAGCAATAAAAATGGTGACTAATATTTGTGGGGCATTTACTATAAGCTAGGATCTATGCTAGTCTTCCAGGCACTATATCACTGAATTCTCACAGCAACTTTGTGAATCATGAGCTACTATTATCCCCATTTTACACACTGAGAAGGATTCAAGAGGTTATATAACCCACTTAGTATTATCCACCTGGTAAGGAGTAGAGATAAAACTAGTTTCTTGAGTTTATAATGTCATAATACCCTGAAATGGAGAACTTACTTTTGTCTGAGGCATCACTAAGATGGTGAAATTAAATGATGGCTAGAATCAAATTATATTCTCTATAAAATGAAAATTTTAACATATTTTATTTTGTATGTCGGGGTACAATTAAGACACAACTTACTTCTATGTGTTTTCAGCTCATAGGAAGAGAAGTATTTCTCCAGGAATTAGATTTCACCTTTGGTTAGAACTGGCACTCAGCCAAACTTATTTCCACAATGTTTTGAAGTCTTGATGTATTAAGCTATATACAGCATAAACATTGATAAATCTAGGTGGCATACGCCTGAGATTCAAGTTTTAAAAAATATATCCTAGATAATTTAAAAGGATAAAAAACATTGCTCCTTAATATTGCAGAAGTTACCATGGTATATTTCAAGTCACAATTCTGAAACACCATCAGCATACATAATCATATTACTAATTGAGTCCATAGCAAATATGGAAACAGGTGCATACATAAAAATCTACTTTGATAATTGAAATCCATTTTGAATAAACAACAAACAATATATCTTAAGTTGTCATCACTGTGGTATTCAAATGAAAGATTTGTGAATGATTATGCAAATTTCAAGGAACACATTCAAAATGCAGTTTAAAAGCAATGTGCAAAACATGAAAAGATGTCTATTTCTTGTTTTCTGAGCTGAGTTAGTCTACTTGTATTGTAGAAATCTAATATTTAAGGAGGAAGAAACTGGTAATTTGGATGTCGTTGGCACAGATATAACTATGGGAAATTCCTACGAATATTTTTGGTCAATTACTGTTGGCCAGGAAGTTCGAAAATTCATGATACAAACAGAAAAATTCATAAGAAACAAGACAAAGAAAAGATATTTTCAAACCATGAGACAGTATATAAATTAAAGGAATCAAACAAAGGAACATGAGATTCATTTATTCATTATTCATTCATTCAATAGATTTTTATCAAGCAGTTTCTATTTGCTGTGCAAGATATACCAACAGACGTGGCCTCTGCCCTCATGGCACTTTCTATTGAGAGGTGCACAAATTTAAAGACTAATAGCCCAATTCATTGTTTAACTGTGATTATCATAAATGCTCAGAGGAGACATTAGAGCTAGCTATGAGTGTAATAAGACAGCTTAAATTAGTGGGAGGCAAGAGAAAAGGGGACATGACAGGCACATCAAAAATAGATGCCTTAATGAAGCAACATTTGGGCAGAGATCTTAACAAACTTGGTGAAACAGGGAGACAGTCTGATACTTTTGTGGTGTGAAGTAAAATGGTCTACAGAACTGTCATGGACATGACATGGCATTGAATCACACTGATAACAATAACCTCTAACGTTTGTATAATGTTATCTATACATGGTGCCTGTCACCATGCTAAGAGCTGCACTGTATTTACTTATTTATTTCTTACAGCTGCACTGTGAAGTAGGATTCACTGTTATCCCCTTTCAAGGATGAGAGAATAGAGGCAGAATAACTATCCCAGGATCGTGCTGCCGATCTGCGGTGGAGCTGGTTTGAACCTAGGCTGTCTTCAGAAAGTGTACTCTTGGTCACTATGCATACAAATCAGTCACTTAGCTGTAATTGTTCAGCCTCTATTTGAATTTCTACACCAACATTTTTCATAGTGTGTGCTATGGGTTGAATGTTTGTACCCTCCACAGCTGGAACTTACTATTATTATTATTATTATTATTTATTGTTATTGTTGTTATTGTTATTTTATTGTAACATAGTTGATTGTCCATATTTGTGGGATATGGACTTGAATATCAATACCTGTGTGCAATATGTGATACCCAAGTCAGATAATTACTATATTCAACATTATACAATGTGATTTTGTTTGTGTGTCCCTTTATGAATTATTCCCTTTCTCCCGATTGCCATCCCCCTTTCTCACCTCTGGTAACCTCAGTTCTGTTCTCTCTTTTTGAAAGTTCAGCATGTTATTGTGGTTGATGTATCTTTATTTCTTTCTATTTATTTATTTGCTTATTTTTTAGCTCCCACTTATGAGTGAGGACACGTGGCATTTCACTTTCTATGCCCGACTTATTTCACTTAACATAATTTTCTCTAAGTTCATTCATGTTACTACAAATGGCAGGATTTCATTATTTTTTATAGCAAATTAGTATACCATTGTGTATATATAACACATTTTCTTTACCCAGTCATTGGATAATGGACACTTATTTTGGTTCCAACTTTTGGCTATTGTTAAAAGAGCTGCAATGAACATGAGAGTGCAGGTATCCCTTCAACGTGATGGTTTCCATTCCTTTGGGTATATATTCAGCAGTGGAATTGCTGGATCATATGGCAATTCTATCTGTAGTTGTTTGAGGAACTTCCATGTCATTTTCCATAATGGCTGCACCAATTTACAGTCCCACCAACAGTGTGAGAAGATTCCCTTTCTCTGCATCCTTGTTGGCATTTGCTATTCTCAGTCTAATTGGGGTGACGTGATATCTCAACGTAGTTTTAATTTGCATTTCCCTGCTGCTGAGTGATGTTGAGTGCTTTTTAATGTGTCTGTTGGCCATTTCTATATCTTCCTTTGAAAAATGCCTATTCAGTTCCTTTGCCCATTTTTTAATCAGTTTATTTTTTGTTTTTATTTATTTTTTTTACAGTTAAGTTGTTTGAGTTCCTTGTATATTCTGAATATTAATCCTTTCTTGGATGCATAGTTTGCAAATATTTTCTCCCATTCTGTAGACTTTTTGCTCTGTTAATTGTTTCTTTTGCTGTGCAGAGCTTTTTAGTTTGCTATAATCCCATTTGTTTATTTTTCCTTTTGTTGCCTGTGCTTTTGAGGTCTTATTCATAAAATCTTTGCCCATTCCTATTTCCCTGTTTTCTTTAAGAAGTTTTATAGTTTCAGGTCTTATATTTAAGTCTTTCATCCATTTTGAGTTGATATTAGTATATGGTGAGAGGTACGGGTCTAGTGTCATTCTTCTACAGATGAATGTCCAGTTTTCCCAGAACTATTTACTGAAGAGGCAGTGTTTGCCCCAATGTATGTTCTAGGTGCCTTTGTTGAAGATCAGTTGCCTATAAGTTTATAGGCTGATTCCTGCATTCTCTACTCTATTCCATTGGTTTGAGTGTCTGTTTTCATGCCAGTACAGTGCTGTTCTGGTTACTATAGCTTTTTAGTATAATTTGAAGTCAGGTGGTGTTATGCCTCTGGCTTTGTTTTTTTTGTTGTTTTTTTTTTTTGCTCAGGATTGCTTTTGCTATTTGAAGTCTTTTGTTGTTCCATATGAATGTTAGGATTGGTTTTCCCACTTCTGTGAAGAATGCCATTGGTGTTTTGATGGGGATTGCATTAAAACTGTAGATCACTTTGGGTAGTATGGACATTTTCACAATGTTGATTCTTCTGACCCAAGAGCATAGAATGTCTTTCCATCTTTTTATGTACTCTTTAATATCTTTAAGCAGCGATTTGTAGTTCCCATTGTAGAGATCCTTAACTTCCTCGGTTAAATTGATTCCTAGGTATTTATTTCTTTGGTGACTATTGTAAATGGGCTTGCTTTCTTGATTTATTTTTCTGGTATTTCATTGTTGGAGTATAAAAGTGCTACTGATTTTTTGAGTGTTGATTTTGTATCCTACAACATAGCTGAAATGGTTTATCACCTCTAAGGGTATTTTTTGCAGGTTCTTTAGGCTTTTCTATATGTAGGATCATGTCATCTGCAAACAAGGACAATTTGGCTTTGTCTTTTCCAATCTGGATGCCATTTATTTCTTTTTCTTGCCTGATCATTGTGGCTAGTACTTACAATGCTATTTTAAATAGGAGTGGTGAGAGTGGACATCCTTGGCTTGTTCCCATTAAGATGATACTGGCGGTGGTTGGTTTGTCATATACGGCTTTATTGTATTGAGATACAACACAATATCTATCCTAATTTGCTGAGTCTTTATCATGAAGGGATGTTGAATTTCGTCAAATGCTTTTTCTGCATCTATTGAGATAATCACATAGTTTTTGTCCTTGATTTTTGTTGATTTGGTGTATCACATCTGTTGATTTGGGTATGCTGAACCATCCTTGCAACCCTGGGATGAATCCCACTTGATCGTGGTGAGTGTGTGTGTGTGTGTGTGTGTGTATATTTGATGTGTTGCTGTATTCTACTTGCTAATATTTTATTGAGGATTTTTGCATCTGTGTTCATCAAAGATATTGGCCTGTAGTTTTCTTTTCTTGTATCCGTGTCTGGTTTTGGTATAAGGGTGATGCTGGCCTCATGGAATGAGTTTGGGAAAATGGCTTTTGTTTCAATTTTTTTGAATGGTTTGAAGAGAATAGGTATTAATTCCTCCTTAAAGGTATGGTAGAATTCAGCAGTAAAGCCATCTGGTCTTGGCCTTTTCTTTGTTCAGAGACAGCTGATTTCTGCTTCAAAGTCATTGATTATTATTGGTTTGTTCAGGTTTTCTATTCCCTCTTTGTTCAGTGCCTTGGGCTGAATGTTCCCCCAAAACTTAGTTCCCACTATGACAGTGTAAAGAGGGTGGGAAATCCTAGTATGGTAATTGAAAGGTGGAGCCTTGAGGAGGTGATTGTATTGTAGGACCCTACCATAGTGAATGGAATAATAATGGTGGTCATGGGTGGGGTTCTGAGGGCTTTAAAAGGAAAGGGAGGAGAGTCTGTCTCTCTGCTCCACCATTTTTGCAGTGTGGTATTATGCCATCACTGTTGTCACCACAAGGAACTTCACCAGCTGTGTTCCCTGGACTTTGGATTTCCCGGCCTCAGAAACTGTAAGCAATAAATTTTGTTTTCTTTATAAAATACCCAGTTCTGTGTATTTCATTATAAGCAACAGAAACAGACTAATACATTCAGTCTTGGTGATTTGTATATGTCCAGAAATTTATCCATTTCCTCCAGGTTTTCAGATTTGTTGGTGTATAGTTGTTTATAATAGTCTCTTATGATTGTCATTTTTCATTTCTAGGTTTTTAAAAAAATTTTTAATTTATTTTACTTATTTAATCAAAATTGATTATACATATTTTTTGGGTTCAACATTGAGATGTGTTGATCAAATCAATAGTACTAGCATATATATTGTTACAAATCATAATTACTCTTTATGCCCCTTGTCCAATCTCACCCCATTCCCCACTCCCTCCCTCCTCCCCCCCTAATTACCCTAGATTTCTTTTCTCCTTCTGGAAGAATAATGGTTACTCTGTTGATTTGTTGCCTAGATGGTCTGTCCAATGCTGAGAGGTGTGATCAGGTCCCCCAATATTAGCATAGAGCAGATGCTTCTTCTGTTACTCTGAAATGGGCTTTGTGGAGAGAGACATCCTCTTCTTTTCATTATCTCTGCTGGTGACTCTCCTTTGTCAATGCACTCCAGTGGTTGGCAGACCATCTGTGTGGTGACTGTGGCCTCTAGCCACTTTTGTGGCAGCCATGGTTATTGTGGTGGCTGTGCTGGGCCACCCACGTGGAGGTTATGTTTTTGGCATGCTACTTGGTGCTGTTGGTGTGCCTGGTTGTGGGGTGTGTCTGGTCCCTTTCTCCATGACCTGGGTCACTGGGAGGGCACCAAGGCACTGGTGTGGTGTGCCTGGTTGTGGGAGGGGGTCTGTTCCCTGGCTCCATACCCTGGGCCACTGGGCAACCTCAAGGTGCTGGCATGGTGTGCCTGGTTATGGGGGGGTCCAGTCCCCTTCTCCATGCCTGGGTCCCCAGGTGGGTGCTGAGAAGCTGATGTGGGTTTCCTGGTTGTGGCAGGGGTGTCCAGTCCCTGACTCCATGCCCTGGGCCCCCAAGTGGGGCCCTGAGGGGCTGATTGTGTGCCTGGTTGTGGGAGGGGATTCTGGTCCCCGATTCCCAGCATCTGGTTCCCAGGCATGCCCCAAGGAGCTGGTGGTGTGCCTGGGCTGGAACTAAGTTTTGTCCTTTGCTTACTTCTAAAACAGGGGATCTTCCTGTGGGAACCAGTACTTGAGCTGTGTGGTTGAAATAAATTGCTGCTTTGCTACTGTTTCCCTATGGAAGGGTTTTTGTGCAGCTCAGGGTTTAATGGTTGACCTTATAGGTACTTCCAGCTCTCCAGACACCTGGTGCACCTGGGTTGTGTAGAAACCCTGATCTGGGCCTGAGTTTTTCATCAAACTGCACCCCATGCAATTCTGCATTCTCAACCAGTCTCCTCTGAGTGGTCCTGTGTTGATTGGGGGGCAGATTGACTGTCCTTGCCATGTCCCAGTGTTCTTCAGGTGGGCCTGTCTCCCCCACTGCCCGTGCTCCAAATACTTCCCATGGGACAGGCACTGCACTGGTCCCTTGTGATGACTCACCAACCTCTGAATGGTTCCTTTTTTTCAGTTGTTCTGGCTCCTCACTCCTGCATGGGTCCACAGGAACCCTGTAGTGGTCTTGCTGTCCTGGGGGATGCCAAGGCCCTCTTCTTCCTTGCCTCCTCCAAGTAACTCCATCTGAAAGCACAGACACTCAAAACAGCTGGCTCCTGCTCCATGTGCTCTGCAGTTCCAGCATTAAAGTGGCCATGGCCCGAAATGCTCAGGGCAGTTTTTTTCTTTCTCTCATCATGGCTTCTCCCACCTTCATGAACTCCGTAGGTCTCTCCTCCTCTTTCCCTGAGCTCCAGCAGCCCCAGCTTGTCTGATGTTATATTTTTATAGCTGTAAATTGATTGAATTGGGGGAGAGAGTGATGCTGGGAACTGTCTATTCCACCATCTTGACCAGAACTCCTCTCTAGCTTTTGTTATTTAGGTATTCTCTCTTCTTTTTTTAGTTAGCCTAGCTAATGGTTTGTCTATTTTATTTACCTTCTTGAAAAATCAATTTTATGTTTCACTGAACTTTTCTATCATTTCGGGGGGTCTCTATTTCACTTATTGCTGCTCTGATCTTAATTATTTCTGTCTGTGTACTACTTTTGGGATTGGATTATTCTTGTTTTTCTAGTTCTTTAAGATGTAATGTTAGGATGTTTATTTGAATTCTTTCCATTCTTTTGATGTAAATACTTCTTGCAACAAACTTTTCTCCTAGTACTGCTTTTGCAGTATCTCACAGGTTTGGTATGATGTATCTTTATTTTTATTAGTTTTGAGAAATTCTTTGACTTCCTGTTTAATTTCTTCTTGGACCCATAGGTCGTTCAGGACCATGTCATTTAATTTCCATATGTTTGCATAGTTTTCAGAATTTCACTTGTTATTCATTTCTAGTTTCAATACATTGTGGTCAGAGAAGATACCTGAAATGATTTCAATTTTTAAAAATTTGTTGAGCCTTGATTTATAACCTAATATGTAGTCTATTTGCAGAATATTCCATGGGCAGATGAGAAGAAGGTATATTCTGTACTTGTTGGATGAAATGTTTGTAAATATCTGCCAGTCCAATTGGTCTAAAGTGTGGTTTAAATCCTGTGTTTCTCTGTTGATTTATTGCCTAGATGATCTGTCCAATGTTGAGATAGTCATTTTCAGGTCCCCAACTATTATCATATTTGGGACTATCTATTTCCTTAGGTATAATAGTGCTTGCTTTATATATATGTGTGCTCTAATGTTGGGGGCATGTATATTTACAACTGTTATGTCTTCTTGCTGGATAGATTACTTTATTATTATATAGTGGCCTTCTTTGTCTGTTTCTATAGTTCTTGGCTTAAAGTCTATTTTATCTGATATAAGAATATCTAATTCTGCTCATTTTTTATTTCTGCTTGCATTGTATATCTTTTTTCCATCCCTTCACTCTTAGTCTGAGTGTATCTTTACAGATGAAATGAGTCTCTTGCAGCAGCACATAGTTGGGCCTAGCATTTAATCCAATCAGCAATTCAGTATCTTTTGAGTGAGGAATTTCATCCGTTTACATTTAAGATTTTTACTGAAAGGTATTGTCTTACTTCTGGCATTTTATCAATTTTCATTTGAATGTTTTAAATATCTTTTGTTTCTTTCCCATTTAATTGTTTGTCTTCAGTGTTTGTTGGGTTTTGGAGGTGGTAAGATACAGTGTCTTTCTGTTCTCATTTGCATTTTTGTACTACCAGTGGGTATTGTCCTATCTTGTGTATTCATAGTAATGTTTATTGGTTTTCTGGATTCCAAATGCAGGACTCCTTTGAAGATTCCTTGTAGAACTGGTCATGTGGTGGTCAACTCTCATAGTTCTTGTTTGTCTGGGAACTACACTATTTCTCCTTCATTTATGAAAGGTATCTTTGCTGGGTATAGTATTCTTGTTTGGCAGTGTTTTTCTCTTAGTATTTTGAATATATCATCCCATTCTCTTCTGGCCTCTATAGTTTCTGTTGGGAAGTCTGCTGTTAGTCCAGTGAGGACTCCTTATAGGTAGTTTGATGCTTTTCTCTTGTTGTTTACAGGATTCTCTCTTTGCCTTTGAGTTTTTCCAGTTTGACTACAATGCGCCTTGGAGAGGACCTTTATGGATTGAATCTTTTGGAGATCTTTGTGCCTCCTGAATCTAATGGTCCACATTTCTCCCTATACCTGGGAAGTTTCTGTTATTATTTTATTGAATAGGTTTCCCATGCCTTTTCCTTTCTCCTCCCCTTATGGAACACCCATGATTAGAATGTTTGTGAACTTAAGGTTGCCTGCTAGCTCTCTTAGATTTTCTTCATTTTTTCTTTTTTCTTTTGGTCCACTTGAGTTATCTCAAAGAGACTGTCTTCAAGATCAGAAATTCTTTCTTCTGATTGCTTTAGACTACAACTTAAGCCCTCAGTTGTGTTTTTTACTTTGTTGAATGACTCCTTCAGTTCCATGAGTTCTGCTACATTCTTTTTTAAAATATTAATTTCTTTGTAAATTTCTTCCTTCATCTCTTGGAAAGTTTTGTTCCATTCATTGTGTCATCTAACTGCATCTTCTTGTATCTCTTTGGATTTCCTTAATTTTTTTACTTGGAATTTCTTTTCAGTTATTTTAAGGGTTTTCTGCTCTATGGGGGTCTGGTAATTGAGAGTTATTGTATTCCTTTGGTGAATTCATATTTTCTTTATTTTCTTTCTTATTTATTTATTTATTTATTTACTGTATTTCTGATATTTCTACAATGATGTCTTATCATCTGGAAGAGCAGTTGCTTCTTCTATTACTCTCCATCCCTGGACTCTGCTGGTGATCCTCCTTGTGACAAGGCTGTTGTGTGGTCAGCAGTCCACATACATAGTGCCAGTGGCTGCTTGGCTGCTGCTGTGGTAGCAGGCTGCCCTTGTAGCAACAGTGGTTGTGGAGGTGGCTTTGGCAGTCTGCCCACATGGCAGTGGTGGCTATAGTGGCAGCGGCTTACTTACCTGACAGTGGTGGCTGCATGGGGGTGCTCGTGGTGGTGGAAACTACAATGGTGGTAATTGCAATAGCTGCCCACTTGGCTGAGGTGTCCACAGGTGTGGCTTGTACAGCAGTAGTGTCCGTGGTGGCATCAGGGTTACCTCATGCTGGTGGTAGCAGCGTCACTGGCTGCAACTGCCTCCCTGGCTCTGAAGTGTCCTTGGTGGCAGCAGGGTTACCTAATGTGGTGCCAGCAGCACTGATGGCTGCAACTGCCTCCCTCACATTTGTGGTTTCTGTAGCAGCAACAGGGTTAGCTCATGTTGGCAGTAGTGGCATTGGTGGTTGCAACTGCCTCCCTTGTATCTGCGGTGTCCTTGGTAGCAACAGCGGTGATGGTTGCAGCCATGAGGGAAGAGGCTGGAAAGTCTGTGGCTGCAGTGATGGGACACCCACAGGACTGTTGCTCTGCGAGGAGGTGCTCTGTGATGAGTGACAGTTCTGGAACTGGACAAAGGTTCCAGTGACTACAGTGGCAGCAGTAGTGAGCCTGTTTCCATCTTCTTCTGTGGGAGAAATACACCCTAGGCACCTCTAGTGTTCCGTCTTCCCGGAAGTCTCCCAACTCTGGAACTTAAACCCAATATGGCATTTGAAAGGTAGAGCCTTTAAGAGGTGATTGGATTATGATAACACTCTCATGAATGGACTCATTCATTCATGGATTAATGGGTTAATGGTTTAATTGGTTATTATGGGAGTGGCACTGGTGGCTTTATAAGAAGAACAAGTGAGCATGTTAAGGGACTCTCTTCTCAGCCCTTGCTATGTCATATTCTGCATTGACTTGGGACTTTGCTAAAAGCCCCCACCAGAAAGAAGGCCCGCATCAATTGTGCTCCTTGGACTTCCCAGCCTTAAAAACTGTAAAAATTACATTTAATATTCTTATAAATTACTCAGTTTCAGGTATTCTGCTATAAGCAACAGAAAACGGACTAATAAGTACAGTGTAGTAGAAAGGTTAGAGTTGAGCATGATTTACAGTAGGGTTATATTTGAGAAAAATGCTGTATTTGTGATGTTTAAGTTTACTCTGGAATCAGACATCCAGGATTTGACTCCCTGGTCCACCCTTCCTTACTGTTTGTGTGAAGTTGGGCAAATTTCTACAGCTTTCCAAGTATCAATAAATAGCTACAAAATAGGGATAATAATGATGCTTTTATCACAGACTTGACTGAGGTTTACATGAGATAATAAAGGTTCAATATGTCTTTGGCACAGAGTAATTGTTCAACGAATATTAGCTACTATTATTATTACCAGAAAAAAAGATTGAAAATGAATGTCAAAGAGGACTTTAAATGCTTTGCATAGGACTGCAAATGTTATTTCATAAGCAAAGGAAAGATACTGAAGTTTTCTGAAAAAGAATGACTTAAGCATGCATGATAAATTATTTGTGATAATCTATAGTTTAAAAGTGTCCCCAAATAGATTACTTAATTCAATCATCACCAAACATGGGGGAATGATATTTTGATTGCCATTTTCCAGGTAAAGAAACTAAAACTTAGCTTAAATGACTTGCTCAGGAGCTCACGGGCCTTGGTATTATAGTTGTGATTCAGGTTCAGGACTGCAAGTGAAAGAATAGTGTAATTTTCACCATAACACATTTGGCAGATGATTTTAAAAGATATTGTGAAGAGGCTGCATAGAAAACGTAGGGGGCAAAGCTGTACTAGTTATTCTGAATTTAAGGTGGGATTTTTTTTTTCAGTTTTAGAATGATGATGGGAAAAATATAGATATCTAGTGAAGGTTTGGGAGGGTGAAAACTGAGGTGTTGGTCCCATCCCTGCCATTCCTTGGCTTTGTGACAAGTCGTTTAACCTTTATGTGTAATTTTCTTCATTTGAGAACAGGAAAATATATCCCACTTCTTGGGATTATCCAATGGATCAAATGAGAGTCCCCCCCCCCCAAAAAAAAAACAGCCACAACAAACAAAACAGAAAATTCAAAAGGCAAACACACTTACACTATTTTAATTTTTAAAAATACAAACTTCCATTCCCAACCTTCAATTTTAAAACTTGTAGGGAAAACAAAGATAAGACTATTGGAATTGAGGGAGAATCTATCAAATATTTTTTTGTTTTTGTTTATTAAAATAAAATGAAATACACAAAAAACAGGGAAGATTTTCAATGACATTTAACACATGGTAATCCATTACTAACAGCAACTCTAATGATACCACTTGCTAGAAACTTTCGGGATGCTCTCTCTCCTCCAGTTTGGACTGTGAACATGTGGACCTATCTTGGTTTGTTGTAGATATCAAATGTACTGAGGGACATTTTTCCAAGTCTAGTCCTCTATCTAGAAGTTAATGTCTTTTTGCTTTTACGGCTTTGCTTCCTGTGCCCCACCATGATTCCAGATATGTCTTCTTTGTTAGGTAAGTGTGAGTTAAATCCTAAGGTTCTTATGTATCCTTCTCCGCTTTCTTCATCGTTCTCAGAACTCCTTGAGGTAGTCGGAAGGAGAGATGGAAACGTCTACTCATTACCTTTTTTATTCTACTCCAACCTTGTAGGTATCCTCCTTTTCTAATGATCTCCAACTAAATTTAGATTTGTTTATACCTGATAAAAAATTTAGAGATTTCTGAAAATTTCCCTATATAATACCATGCATAATAGAAATTTCTATAGAGTAAGAGAGTTTTGGAGAGTTTGATAACCAACAACATATTGTAAGCTTTTATAAAATTACTGCTTGGGAAAAAAAAGGGACTCTGATCTGTAGAATTTATGTAAAAGCTAAAATATATGAAATAATTTAACTGCTTAAGAGAATAAGTTTTATTAAGAATTTCTTTCCCCCATCTTCTTTGCCTGAGTTAGATAATCTGATATCTTTCTCCTCAAGATCATGAGAAACCATTGTGGAAAATCTCTAGGTGAAAAGAGAATGTGCAAAGAGTGGCGAGATCACAGACTTACAGATGTTAGAGCTTGCTTTGGTTGGATATTAGAGATAGCACTGTTTTATACACTTGTAAGACATTTTAGCCCACATAATAAAATCTATATTATAGAAAAGCAGTCAGCATAGGAAATAGTTTTACTATTCTGCAAAGGTGTCTTTGATGTATAACAAATTAATATTCTCTTCCACATCAGCAACAAAGATACTTAGAAACTTAGCCAACTAGAATGAGAATAAGTTTTTAAACCACATAGTTCAAATCTTTATTTACACAGGAGGATCCTGGAGCTCAGAAGAGAGGTGAAGTGGTTTATTAAGGTCATACTTCTTGTTAGAGGCTCCGACGAGGACCCTGACATACTGATTCTGGTGCAGTCCTCCTGTATTAAACCTCATTTTTTCTCAGTGCACTCCTTGTTTTGTTCACCTCAAAAAAGAAAGATGCTCTCTGGGTTGGGTTTTCACTCACAGGTGAGAACAAATCAAGACTCTAGCCTACTTCCCAACACATGAGTCCATTTCAAGCAATGGACTGGGTGCTGATATATGCCAACAAATAAAACAATACTAACAAGGAAGGGATGTTTTGCAGGCAAAATAAATGACTTTCACACAAGTGAAAATAGAAGCGGGGTTGAATCCACTATAACATTGAGGAACAAATGAATTATATATAAAGATAGCTCAAACTGATAATGACAGCAAGAGACCAGCCAAGGACATTCACAGGCAACCTTGCTAGAATTTCTCCATTCTTCTTCAAGAAAATATTACAAAATAAAAAAAAAAAAATCCTTGGCTGGAAAGAAAAGGCATTCTTCTGAATAGAGAGTTCCTAACCCATTGCACATTGTCAGAGAGCAATGCCATTGCTACTAAACACCCACCAAAATTTAAAACTTAAAAACCAGGTAAATATGCTAAATAGAGTTCATGTGACATTACTGTGAAATAGTTGTGAGCAAAGATGATGAAAAGAGGGCTAGATTACAGTTTGAAAATCTGCACAATGAATGCTTCTTTATATTCAATATATAAGTAAAGGGGAAAGGTTTCCCAGCAGAATGTGGGAAAGAAAAATGCTGGGTTTAACTGCCAAGTTTAATTTCAGGGGCTAAAGCATAATGGGCAGTCATTGTGGATAGAGTGACATGTGGTTTTAGAAGCTGCTCCCAGGGGACAATACTGGCTGTGAGGTGGAGGGCTGTCTTCATAAGCATAAAAAAAAAATTGAATGTGTTAAGTTATATTGATGTGGAAAACCTTGAAATCAACTCCAAAAACAACCTGGAATACTTGCTCCCAGTGCTTAGATTTTCCTCCAATAGAGACAGCCTTCATCTCATCCCACAGCACAGGAGAATCAAGCACCATCCTCTCTAGAAAGTAGTGTGATGTCATCAAAAGTCACTCTGCTGCCCCCCTGTCCTCTGGCATATATACTTGCTGGAGTGAAAGTTCTCACAGAAAAGATTTCCATCACCCTTGTCCTATAGTCATCTGTGACCTGTGAATCCTCTAGTCTTGAGTTTCTATCATCACCAGTCAAGTCACTCAGTAGCAACAGAAGGAGAGGAAGCAGGTGAAAAGCAAGGACCACCTGTGATGCCAGATGAGCAAAGAAATCACCTAGGCAACTGAAGGGAGATACATTTGGAAGTCCTAAAAGAAGCCAAAAATGAAAGGGCTTTACTTTTCCCCAAGGAAGTGCACACACAGTTTCTCACAACCACCAAATGTTCAGTGGAGTTTTCAGTGTTTGGAAAATAGTAGGAACCCCTTTCTGGGAGAATCACCTTCCTGACCATTGGTGTGTCCATGAACAACCGTGACAGGAGAAGCTGCATTAACAAAACCACTCATGGAAACAGAGGGAGAGGAGGTTTATGAGACTGAGATGAACATGCTGGCTGGTTTAGTGAAAGACTAAGCTCTCTTCTATGAAAGAAAAGGAGGCTATGCTTCAAGGACTATTTAAGGCACTCCATGGCCACAAGTGGAAGGCAAACATTATTTAGATTAGGCTATCTGTTCTTTAAAAATTTATACAAATGTGTGACTCTAAACTTAGGAAAGGGCTTTTCATGACTGGATATCAGACTCACCAATGACTGATTTATTTGGCCAAGGGGATCCAAATATAGAGGAGAAGATAAACATTGATCGCCCTATATATAAGGTGCTCAGAATATTTATACCCTACAAATTGTTCATTAATAATAATGGACTAAACCTTTTTTCAAAGAATAAAGTGAATCTGTTGCTTCCTTCAGCCAAACATGGTAAAATATTCAGGACATTTTAAAGAATTTTGATAGGTTTTATCTTTTTTTTCTTTTTCTTTTTTTTGTAGGAGCACCAGTATAATACTAGACAGCTAACCAGAGGATTCAGCTGGATTTGGGCACATGTGGGAAATTTGCAAGTAAAACGTTTTTTGTTCCATTTGCAAATGACCAAGTATCTCTAAGAGGGAAGGAAATCTGGATGATAGTTTGGCCAATGCCAATGGGCCAGGTTAAAAACTGACAGGCAGACTACAGAGTCTGTCATCATCTTGTGGCATGGATTTAGAGAGAGTGTGCCAAAACAAAAATAGTGAGGAAAAACCAAAGAAAACTATTTCAACTATGAGTGCTATGGAATAAATATTGGGGTTTTAGAGGGAAGGGTCAATGAACTGCAACCTTTTTCCCTCTCCAGAATTCAAAGCTAATTGAAAGATAGACACAAGAGGTGGTCAGTGATTAAAAAAAAAAAATCCCAACCAAACAACCAAAACCCTTTATTATGAACTGTTAAAAGATAGACTTAGGCACATTAAAGTTTTAGAGTTTGAGCAGACAGTGATTCATGAATCAGGCAGCTGCAGGCCACAAGCAGTTCTGGGGCTTGACAAAGAGGCACGGAGGCAGAATGGGGGAGGCTTTTATAAGACAAATTGCAGATGCAAGGCAAAAAAAATATTTGCTGTAGCCTTATTTGGACTATTCCATAGAAAGTCCCTTATTAGAGGTTAGCTGATAGTTTCTGATTAGTTAATTAGTTGGGTTTCAGTTGCTTATGTAGGAACCCAGCTCACTGGAGCTGCCTCAGCCTGATGTCCTCTCCACCTCTTTTCTTTCTTTTTTTTTTTTTTGGTGGCTGGCAGGTAAGAGGATCAGAGCCCTTGACCTTGGTGTTATCAGCACCATGCTCTAACCAAGTGAGCAAACTGGCCAGCCCTCTTATCTTTTTTTTAGTAGGACCAAACCTGGAATGGAATTCAAGGTTTCTAGGTGTAGCCAAAGGACTTTCCTGATGCTTTAAGCCCTGCAGGGACACCTCAGCAAAGGCAGGCCTCTTGCTGCATTTCAGAGAGCAGACCAGAGATGATTCGGCAGAGGCTGAGCCACACCATCCCAGTTACCTCTGCCAGACTCATGTATCAGATGCTTTACTTCATGTTCCCGAGAGAGAGGACATGTGTTGGGGCACTTGGAGTGGAGCTGGGTGTGCTATGCTTTCCTTCCCAAGGATATGTGGTGAGTAGAGAATACATGGTACTCTCAGCAATACAGAGAACACGAGGAGCCAGCAGGCGAGGGGCCAGAAACGAGGAGAAAAGATGGAGACAGTGCTCTTAGCAGACTTAGTCCTCAGCACATGTGGTGCAGATAACTGGGGCACAGGCCTCAGGCAACAGTGGCAGGGTTTATTTTTATCTCCAGATGTGGCATGGAAGATAAAGTTTTCACCCAGGGCTCACAATATCCTGGAGTGACTGCTTGATAGTAATAAAACGTAAAGTTATGTTTCAAGTAGCTTTAATCTTGTACGTAGGTTATTATATGTGATTGGGCAAATACTGTAATTAGTTTTATGGTATATAAGTTACTAAATTAATTAGAATATCCGTTATCCTGGATGCCTCCCCATTTCAACTATTTTGAATCAATGAGAGGTATTCGATTGAATAAACATTTCTTTTTAAAAGTCCATTGTGTTCCAAGAGCTGTTTTGACAACATAGAGGGATGAATTAGATACATTCCCTGCCCTGAAAAGTCTGTATCAAATAGAATTTACAGACCTGTAGTTAAATAGGTACATACAACAAAAGTGCATTGACAGACGCTGTGCAAAATTAGCTAAAAAGAGATAATGTCCAGATCTGCCTGGATCTCAACAAAGGCTGAAGGTGTCCTTCAACAGCCTCCTGAAAAATAAATGAGATGTCACCAGGTGGACCTGGAGTGAGAGAGGGCATTCCAGGCAGCAGAGCAGCAGTTCTGACAATAATGGGAACTTTTATTTGTGGAATTACCAATAATGACGTTTTTGAAGAGTAGAATTCAACTGGAGATCAACAAGTTAAAGGTCAAGATGCGGGTTGAAGCAAGCTCTTAAAAGATATTGTGTGCCATATTTGTGTCATTATTATTACATTTTTGTTGCTTTGGTTTATTTTTCCTCTTTTCTTTAGCAACAGATATTGACATGACTGACTAAGGAATACATGAGGACTAGATAGCATTTTAGAAGCACTGAAGTTTGCCATGCTTAGAGGGTAAACAAGTAGGAAAAAACAACTCCAATCTTTCTTGAAGAAAAAGGTAGTTCCGCCTCTGAAATGGTTTTATCACTTGGCCTGATGATTCTACCTTTGTGATGTGGTAGACATTGGACTCAGTTCTCCTAGCATTTGTGGAGCTGATTTGCATGTCAGGAAAAAATATGCATAACAAATAAATAGATTCACAGATCTATATTACTTTCTTGAGGGCATATGACTAACCATGTTGTTGGCAAGTAATTGCCATTACAATTGTTGGCCCAATTATTGTTAAAAAGGGGCTTGGCCCCAGCACTGGTGATAGATAGGGGCAGAAGAAAAAGAACTTGCCTTCACTAGTGAATTTTGGACCCAAACTTTAAGATCGGCTTTACCTATTTGAGGAGAGCCTCATTTTCATATAGTCAAAATCTTCTGCCAAAAACTTACATTTCTTTCTGTTCTTCTGGAAAGGCTCACCATTCCTGAGCCACTTATGTGTTGAAGCACGTGTTTACTACAGCTGATTATCTCTGCCATCTCATCTCCGTGAGGCCAAGGAAATCAAAAGAATTTTAATTCAAAGGACTCTGGCTAGCTTGGCTGGAATCCATTCACTGAGCAAATCATTGGGGAGTGAGCATCCCTTCCTTTAATATTTGTCATTATAGATAATGACACTGCATTAGTACAGATGACTGCTATGGAAACTGGGGATTCAGTCCATTTTCTTTGTTGGGGACTCAAATTGTCCAGTTAGTTTGCACAGAGCCTCCACACTCCATTCAGCACACTCAGTGCAATGAGGTTGGACTGATCCAGTGGAGTTTTCCTTCATCTCTCAAGGCATTTACAAGCACCAGAGAACCCCTGGGCAAGTTAAGGGAAGGAAGGGAAGATCTTTGGAAGAAGTTGAACTGGACTTTTGGATATCTGGAAACTTGTATGGCAAGCGCTCAAGGATTTTACACTTTTAGAAAGGAGTTGGACAGGTTTTTGAACTCCTAAATTCTGTAGGGTATCACTTTGGGTTCATGAAAGTGCTAGAGATTTCTCCTGTAAGCAAGGAGGCAGTCTGTAGTTGGAATCTAGGGAGACAGACATGAACAAATGTGCCTCGTAGCAGTGAAGGCTGGAGATGGTGTGATGTATGATCAGTGGGCATGCTGGGCCCGGAGAACAGCAAGGAACTGACCGCAAATATGCAAAGTAGTAGTGATAGGGAAAGGGACTATACCAAAACTTCCCCACTGAGCATATTCATATGCTATTAATACATATTTAATTTTTAGGGCTCTATGTCTCAGGAAGTATTTATTGCAATCCAAGTACCACAGGTGGGCTCATGGTGCAGTGGATTATTTATGTGAAGAAAATGAATTAGGACATGCCCAACCATTAATGACTTGGTTTGGAGCCTTGTTTTGGGGGGATTGTCAGCTACCATCCTCCTGAATTTCTTCCTGTGTGAAAGGTCTGAGTTTTATCTTCAAAGAAATATTAGGTGCTGGTTCTCTGTAGAGTAAGTTGCTACCAAGATAAAGAAGCTGCCTAGAAGCAATAATTGAAGGGTTAGACCAAAATAACTGTCCAAATGGTATTCTTGTAAAATGTTCAGGAGTAATTCATAGTTAGGAGAAGTTAGGGTCATAGGCAAAAACCAAAGACATAGTCTTGAATTTCATTCATTGATCGTTGAATTGAGAAGAGCTGGTTGTATATATTTTCCTGATCCTTTGGTAGCCAATATACTTTTTGGCAACATATTTTTTTTCTGAGGCAAAGGATATACTTGTAAGGAAAAGAATTGTAAACATTAATTTAAAAGTAAAATCTTTTGTTTTAGAAATGCTTTGCACCATTCATTGGGATAAGGCAAGAAAAATGAACAAATGGCTAAGGAATTATAGTTTGAAGTTACGTGGGAATCACATCATAGCTATTTTCATTGTTTCTGAAATTATTTTATATTTTAGGAAGGAACACACTCTAACCCACTGCTGTCATAGATCCAAAACAACAGCAACAACAACACACACAAAAATACACCCAACAAAAACTATAAAATGTATCTCATTCCTGAAGGGAAGAATAAAAGCCCAAGAACCCCACAAAAACAAATAGAGTTTTTATGTAGTTATTAAGCTGGCATTTCCTTAGTAAAGTCTCTAATTACAAATATTCTGTAGGTGAAGGTTGGGAAGAGAGGAGCAGATGAAATTTAACTCAGTTCTCCAGTACATGCTGTGAGAGCTACATTCTCACCTCCACTAACTAGTGAATCAAAGGTATTGAAAATTTAAGCATTTTTTTTTTTCCCAGCAGTGGATGGCCCAAGTGCCTCAATCTAGCTGTCTTTTATATTAGAGAGAAAGCTGACAGTGCTGTCACTCACATAATATACCATTTGCTCTGCTACTCTCACTAAATTATCTGAATTTTGTCCCACTAAGAAGATGAACCTGTCCTGCAATTTCTCTGTGTAGACCATGATATAATTCCTTCTTTCAGAAAAGGAAATATAGAAACACTCATTTTTACAAAGAAATCTGGCACCAGGAGACTATCTTTTCATTAGAGAAATAAACTGCAGATATTAAATGGTTACATTCCATTGATTTACTCCACACACTTTAAAACAGTTGCTCTTGTATGTTTGTTTGTTTGTTTGTGTTTTTAATATTTATCAGCATGATTACTGACTTACATGATTGCAAGAAGACTTTTTCCAGAATGGTCAATCATTTGACAATAAATTTCAATGACATACTCCTTACAAGGGCAGGGATTTCTTCCGTATGGGAAACTTACATTCTGGTTAGTGTTTTGTGAAGTTTCCTACCTTCTTACTGGGGGTGGGGGGAGTCAGTGGGGGAGTGGAGGAGGAGGAAAAAAATGGTTTTCACCTTAATTGGAATTATGGGAAATTATTTTGGAAATTATCTTAAAAAATAAATAATAAATATAGGTCATCTTCCTGTGAATCCCAGGACTGTACTAGATGGGTATAGAAAGAGGTTTAAAAAGAAGTTTAAGATATTCTTTCCTAATGAAGCTCTCTCTGTTGGGAGAAAAGAGTTTACTTCAAAAAATTAGGGACAGTATATAATAAGCTAGAGGGAAAAAAAGACAACTCTCAAAGGCTTCCAACTTTACCCTCCTCTCCTCTCTATCTTTGTATTTATAATTTATGCACTCACAGGAGCTCAACACACTATGTGTATTAATTTTTAGTTGGAAGACTCATTTAAGCAAAAAGAGAAACAGATTCTAAAAACAAAATAATACATTATAGAGTATAAAAGCCAGCTAGGGTTGGGTCTTAGGCAGAAACCAGAACAACTAGAAATATTTCTCTCTCTCTCTCTCTCTCTCTTTCTCACACACACACACACACACACACACACACACACACACACACACACACACACACACACACACACACACACACACACTTTTGTCTTTACAGGGAATCTCTGACCACCCCACACATTCTAGGCTTCCAATCAGTGCCAGTAATGCTCAGAAATGAATGACCTCCTCTTGCTCAATCCCGTTTCTCAATTTTTGAGAGAGAGAATTATTTAGTCTTAGCTTGGGTAATCAGGTATAGCCAGAGGATTCAATCACCTAGTTTAAATTTGCCCATGGTTGGCAAAGAACCAATCTGGGGCCCAGAGTTCAGTTACTGGTGAAGAGCAAATGCCTCTTGCACTGTAAAGATATCCCAAAGAGTGTTTCCTATGCCAACTGGAATAATATACTATAAGAACAATTTCTAAAGTGCCATATTTTATAAGGAGCTATATATATTTCTTATGTCTCTCTGACATTTCTGGGAGGAATAAGGATGTCACTGTTCAACTGAACAAATACACTGTTTTTATTTTTTGTCAGCTAGTGTGCCTGTTTGTTTAAGACCAAATAATTTCTTGACTTCCCTCTACAATAAAAAATGGAAAGGCAGTCAGCACCAAAGTCAGTTTCTTGTCCTTGACTCTATCACTGTGTCTATAAAACTCCTTTACCAAATGCTCAGTGCAATGTTCAGGCAGATCTATATTATGGACAAACCATACGTTGATTTTGCAATAGCATATTTTTTATTTTTTGAAACTGAGCCTACCATATTGTGGACACAGGCAGTGGGAACCTCAATATCTTCACTGGAATGCCAAGATGGCATTAAACGTGTGCAAATGGTGCAGCTAGAAATATGATTGCTTGATTTGAATAAGTGAATGTTGATCCTTGACAGGTAATCTCTACCATGCTTAGAGCCCCATGAAGACACATTAGAATCCAAACTCAAGGCAAAAAACTTGTTTTGTTTGTGGTTCTTCACTGCATTTTGATCTCTGCCTAAATGTCCCTGCTTTTATTCCCACAGTTTACAACCTGAGGATGTTTTGGAATTGATTTTCGAAACTACAATTTCCCCAGTGTTCTTGGAAAAAAAGTAAAAAGTGGCTTTAAAAAATTAAATTTGAAAAATTCAAGATGTCATTTTAAAACTATGATGGATTTTCCTCCAAACTTTTTACATAGATAAAGCTTTACAAAAAACAAAACAAAACAAAACAAAACAAAACAAAAAAACCCTGGTAATTGTTATCCTTATGTTAATGCGCCTAACATATATATTCTATATATTCTCATACTTTTAACCTTAGTAGTAAAGTTTCTTTTTAAAGAAATAAAGTATTCTGTTTTGGTTGGGTGCCTAAAATGAGATCATTCTTCTCTACCCTAAAGACTGTATCTCATGGACTAGTGTGAAACATTGAATATTCTATATTTTTAAAGCAAAAGAAGGTAATTCACAGAGATTTTTTTTAAAGGTCTTTTTAAAAGTTTTTAGAGAACTTGTTAAAAAACACCCACAACCATATTTCAAATCACATTCCCTCTCCTGTCTTTTCTCCCTTTAAAATGCTCATACTGCCAATTTAAAGAAAAAACATAGTCAAACCAGATAAAAATGAAGAGAAGGTTAATCTTGGATGGCGATGGAGGTGGCCGAGACAATCTGTTCGTTTCTTCAGAATGACTGCATTTAGCCATTTCCTCCCCTCACCCCTGAGATATACAGTCTGGCATTCACTAGTGTTTAGATTCCAGGTCATAACAGTGTTGATCTACAATCATGCACGCTCCTCAGTGCCAACCTTCTTCTGGCCTCAGTCTAGGGAGGGGAGCCTGGAAAGGAGCAGTTGAGAACTCATAGATAAGAAGATAAGTAGGACCATGAATAGGAACGTGAGCATCTGCATGCCCTGTTATAGTAACGCTGTGCAGTAAGCCAGGTCTTCTGTCTTCATCTAGCTCAAATAAAACCATAAAAGAGGCAATTTTCTAAAATGTGATCACCCAAGGCATTTTTCTGCTTCATTTTTAGCTCATAGCATGACAGCCCATTGGGTTGTCATGACAAACATGAATAAGAATAAAATATAAATTCCAAACTTGTATAATTTTTACATGTCAGTTCTCCCTTCCCCCTTTAGGCTTTCATTCTGTGTTACGACCATCTCTTACTCATACTTTTTGACCTTGGTTCTGCTTATAATTATCATAGCGCACGAACTTCCAGTTTCCTTATCTGTAAAATGGGGATGACAATAGTACCTACTTCTAATTAGTACTGTAAGGATTGAATGAGACAATGGATATACAGTACTTAGTAGAGGGCCTGCCTTATGGTAAGAAATCAAAGAATGTTAGCTATTTTCATGCTTATATTTTTTGTTAGAAATATGACTTATATACTTATAAATATAATATAAATTTATAAATATGATTATGTTCTATATTAATCAGAAGACTTGGGTTCTAGTACTGCCTCTGTCATGAGTACTGGCTCTATCACTAAGAAGCTCCATGTCCTTATGTCAGTCACTTAACACCTCTGGCCTTACTTGATAAAATACATAGATCAGAAGTAAGCTTTGCTTCTGGGAATCAGTTTGATGGTCAACCCTGAGTATCACTTTTATGGAAATTTCTGAGTCCATACCCAGTAGGAAAACTTCATTTCCTTACCATGGATTATTTTTAGAAAAGAGCTGGTACAATGAAAGTACTGGATAAGCAGTGGGGTCTGATGGGGTTACGTGTCATAGCCCAAGGTTTATGGAGCAGCACAATGGTGGCTGAAGGAGAGGGGGGCCAGAGTAGGAGATGTGGGTGGTAAGCCAACAGTAAAATCTATTGCTCTCCAGGCACCAAATTCAAGTTCATACGTGGTTTTGGCAATGGAAAAGTTGAGGATCCCAAGGGAATATTGATAAGCGACAGTGAGTGGGAGTGGGTTGGAGGAAACTGTTGGCTTGAAACCAGACAGTCAGTGGCTTTCATTCAGGAGATTTATCCACGGGAAACTGGAAACTAGATGTGAATGTGTTTCAGGGTTGGAACAACTAAAAGCAAAACCCAGTCTTGGAAACTAGAGTAACATGGGGTTGGGGAGAGACAATTACAGTGCAAATTCCTGGACTCCACTAATCACCATCCCAATAACTGAATCTGCAAAAGAGAAAACAATCTGGAGGTAGCCCTTATTTAAAGGGCCACTCTCTTATGAGTACTCAGGGAATGCTCCACATACTAGGTAGTTTTCCTAAGCCATCTAAATATGGGGTTTTTGGAAAACACACAAACAGTAGGGAAGTATGCAGTCTTGCTCTGGATTAGTCAAAGTGAAAACACCATAGAGCACTAAAAACACTGATCTATATCTGACCCAAACTACAAGTTGGTCTTTTTGCTCTGATGCCAGCAGAAAAGAGACTGGATAACCTCTATAACAGGTTCTCTATATTCTGAACCAAGATTTCAGACAGCACTAGACTTAAAATAGTTATGGTCGCCCTTTCACCATTATCTGCATGTGGAGATCTTACCAGGATGTTTGGTGTCTAGGCCAAAACAAGATAAATTCTAGGGAAGGTTAAAAGCCCTAGTGTGATTGATGACCATGAGAAAAAAAGCGCAGCAGAGTTTGAACGAACTCCAGACAGAAATGTGGTGGGATGAAGGAGAAACAGGAAAGAAAGACAGAGGGACCAAGTGGCACGTATGATAAGTACTGCATTTTTAAAATAAACTTTTCACTACATCTGTATGGAGGACAGCAAGCCTCTCTTCACACCTCCACTGTTAACCCCCCGAAAGTAACCTGCTCCTCAGTAGACCCAGCTCCTTACATGAAGCCCGTAGTAAGTCTTCCTATTCAGGGGAGAGGAATGTGGGAGGAACAGACTCACCAGCTGGAGAGAAAACCAGGGCCATTTACATATATGAATCAATATAGTCCTTCATCCACAAATATTAACAGACAATCAATGAAGATAAGACATTTGGAAAAAAACGATACAAACAGGAGAAAGAGCCAAGATTAACAAGTGGAGCAACTAACCATAAACTTTAAAAGAATTAATTCATGGAAGAGAAAAGAATGTTTAAACAATTCTGATTAGTATCCAAAGAGAAATTTTCAGCAAATTGCATCCAAATAAACAAGAACAGGCTACCATCTTGTATTTTGTATTTTGTCAGATATCAAGAAAAATTTATTGAAAATGAAAAATGTACTTGTTAAAGACACAACAAAAAAATAAGTTTTCTAGTAATCATGAATAATGAAATATCCCAGGATAAAGAGCAAAAACTCTCTTACTTTCTGGAAAAATTAAAAATAATAAAAGGTATGGGTAATCAATCTTGAAAAAAGCAATATCTCTTTAGAAGCAGGTTCAGGAAGGTAAAGCTGTGGAAATGAATGGCAAGAAATTATCAAAGAAATAGTAGAAGAAAAAATTTCAAGCTTCAAAAAGGCCCCCAAAGTGTTCAGATTGAAAGTATCTGCTGAGTGCTAAACGAGTGAGATAATAATAGCTAATGTTACTGAGTTCTTTACATGTGTTGTATTAATCTCTACAATTCTACAACATACTGCGTTATTTAATCCTCTCTCAACCCTAAGGGCTAAACTCTCATTATTTTATGATAGAATAAAATGAAGTGAGGTTTGATTTTTAACTTACACAAGTCACACAATTAGGAAATGACATTCAGCATTAGAACAGAGAGAGTCTTGCACAAGAGACCAACCTCTTAGTCACAAACTGACTAAAAATCTAGTAACAAATTGACTAGAGAGAAAAAAGACCCACATTTAAATAAATTATTGTATCAAGGATAAAGAGATCACACTGAAAGACTTGCAGTGAGCATTTAGGTTGCCTATGAAAGGCTGAGTTAAATCAATTTTCTTATCAACATACTTGATGGTGATGAGAAATTGAGTGAAAATAATTTTGATCCCAGAAAATAATTTTGAGCCCAACCAAACTATCAATAAATTTGAGAAAGAAAGATATTTTCAAACCAGTAAATTCTAAAAAAGTTTATCTCTTTTGTACCCCTTTGTTAAAAACAACAAACTTTAAGAAACTACTGCAGAGAAATGAAAGCTGAACCCAAAAAAGACATGAGATTTAACAAACAGTAGAAGTAACCTTGGGGTTTAATGAATCCTCAGGATTATAATTGTTCAGAAAAACCAGAAAGCATTGATTTAAATTAGAATTAGGGATGTCTTCAAGAATAAAGTGGATTTTAATTACTGGAAAAGAGAAAAGGTCTTAATGTCTCTTCTGCTGAAAATAGGAAAGAATGTCAATAAAAAACTTTATAAAAAGTGGCACTGTGGTGAAATCATTGTCTGCATAAAGCAAACCAAGATGCTCAACTATTTTGAGCAATGTTTTTGTAGCATTGAGTAAGAGAATCCATTTGCTTTTGTTGCTTGGAATATTCTTTGAGTGTTATAGATTTTGTGACATAAAATTATATTTCTTTTCCCACAGATCCAATAAATTACTTGGTTGTGCAATTAATAATCTCTACACAATTATTTTATACATTCTAATAAATGAGATTCAATGTTCAGAATAAAACTAAAGACACAAAAAAGATGTTGGTATATTTACAGGGGAGGATGTTACAGAACTTGGCAATATTTAAATAATGACACAGTTAACACAGTCAGAAGGTAAGGAAGGCAGGTATAGTGGTGAGATTTTTCTGGTTTTTTTCATCTTACTATGTGAGAACCCAACTGATATAGAATCAAGATAGTGGACCATAAACAGAGAGAGTCAAGAATAGTATTGAGCGGCTTCCACTGAAGATGGCAGAATAGATAGTTGCTAGCATCACTCTCTCCCACAAATCAACCAATTTCCAACTATTAAAAAGCAATGACAGCCAAGCCAGAGAAACTAGAGCTCAGGGGAAGAGGAGGAGAGACCTACGGAGTTCATGAAGGCAGGAGAAGCCACAATGAGAGAAAGAAAAGATTGGTCCTACCATTTTGAATCCAGGCTACTTTCTGTCTGGAGCTGGTGAGCGCAAGGTGCAGGAGCTGACAAAAGCTGAAGTTGTGCCCTTCGTATGAAGTTGCATGGAGTTGGCAGGGGAGAGGAGGGCCTTGGTGGCCCCAGGCCAGCAGGACCACTAATAGGGTTCCTGTGGACGCACATAGCAACAAGGAGCCACAAACAACAGAAAAAAGGAACCAGTCAGAGGTCAGTGAGTCATCACAAGGGATTGGTGGGTGAGAAGTGTTTGGAGTGTGGGCAGTGGGGAAGATGGGCCTACCAGGAGAATACTGGGGCACAGCAAGGACAGCTGATCTGCCCTCCAATCAGCACAGGCCCACTCAGGGTAGACTGGTCAGGAATATAGAACTGCAAGGGGAATAGTTTGCTGAAGAGACTTAGGTCCAGACCAGAGTTTCTACATAACCCAGGTGTACCAGAGCTCATGAGACCCAGAAGTACCTATAAAGTCAACCATTAAAACCTGAGCTGCACAAAAAGCCTTCCCCAGGAAATCAGCAGCAATGAAGAAATTTAGCTCAACTGCAGGGCTCAAGTGCTGGTCCCCACAGAAAGTTCCCCTATTTTAGAAGTAAGGAAAGGACAATAGATCAGTTCCAGTGCAGAGTGTATGTGGTAGGAACAGTGAATAGTCCAACACAGAACTGAAAGAAAAAACTAACTATGCACAGATCAGAGACAAAGTTTGATATTAACTAGTAAAGGTCTCACTTCACTAAAGAACACATATAAAACCTAGAAGGACTGAAGCCTCCTGGGCCCCCAAGCCAAGGAGGAGGGATGGTCAGGGGCCTCAGCCATGCCCCCTGACACCCACAACCAGCCCAGCAACAACCACTGAGCTGCCACAGGAAGTTCCCTGGGCTCTTGAACAGGGATGGTGGGGGCCCAAGGGTCTTGGCCATGCCCCTCCAACACCCACACCCAACCCAGTGATGAACACTGAGCCACCACAGGAAGTACCTTGGGCTCCCAAGCTGGGGCAGTGGGGGGCCGAGGGCCTCAGCCACACCCCCACAAAACCCACACCCAGCCCAGCAACAACCACTGAGCCACCATAAGAAATGCCCCAGGGTCCTGAGCTGGGGCATTGGGGGACTGAGGGCTTTGACCACACTCCCCTGACATTTGCAACCAGCCCAGTAAACCATTGCTGAAAGCACCCTAGTCTCCCAAGCCAGGGCAGTGGGGGGCTGAGGGCTACAGGCACAGCCCCCTGACATCTGCATCCAGCCCAGCAATGACTGAGCCACCACTGGAAGTCCCCTGGTCTCCCCTGAAGAAATGAGGGGGGTGCCATGGGCCTCAACAAAGCCCCGCCTTCCTCATTCTCCCACCCTATTTCCTTTCCCCTTCCCCTCTCCCCCTCCCACCCAACTGCTCCACAACAACAACTTAGAATGTAAAAACAAATGGAGCCAGGGTCTGACCACATCCAGGCACTCCACTGCTGCCATGGGGCCCACCTGGGGTCCCGAGGCATGGATCCAGGGACCGACCCCTCCTCCCACAACCAGGTAAGGAGCTCGCCAAAAACACAACTTCCATGTGAGTGGCCCACCACAACCACCACAATAGTCATGGCTGCTGCAAAAGCAGCTAGATGCCACAACCACCGTGCAGATGGCCCACCAGCCACTCAAGTGCATTGACACAAGGAGAGTCACCAGCAGAGACTGAAGAAAAGAAGAAGATGTCTCTCTCCACAAAGCCCATTCCAGAGTGACAGAAGAAACATCTGCTCTACGGTAATAGTGGGGGACCTGAACACACCTCTCAGCATTGGACAGATCATCTAGGCAACAAATCAACGGAGTACCTGTTACTCTTTCAGAAGGAGAGAAACAATCTAGGGTTATCAGAGGGGCAAGGGAGAGGGGGATGGGGAGAGATTGGATAAGAGGCATAAAGAATAAGTATGATTTATAATGTGTATGCTAATAATATTTATTTGATTAACATATGTCAATGTTGTACCCCCAAAATATGTATAATCAATTATGAATCAATAAAAATAAATAAATAAATAAATAATAAAAAACAAAATCAATAAGGATGATGTTGAAGGAAAAAAAAAAAAAGAGAGCAGAGTTCCCAACCAGGTTGTCATTAAAGAATTGTGTTGTCTGGGAGAAATAATCTGTACGGGCCTCTGTTTTCTCATCTGTAAAGGCAGGGCTTGGGCTCGATCTCTAAATCCCTTTCAGCTTTGACACTCCACGGTTGCAAATATAGGGCAATTGCACATTCATCTGACAAATATTTACTGAATTAGATGTCCAGCACTCATTGAAAAAGTAAGTCCCCTATCTCAAGAGCTCCTGAATTGAAGGAGACTGTAATGAGATAGAGTCAGCAAAAAAAAAAAAAAAAAAAAGAATAGTGTTGAATTTTATTGGTATAAACATGAGAAGAATTAAAAGCAAGGTAAGTTGTAGAAAAGAGAAAGGAGTGAAGAGAGAGGGTGATAGGATACTTTGCTCAATTCATCACATTTTACAGATGAGAATCGATGTTATCTAGAAATGATAAATCAAGAGGCACTAATAACAGCAGAATTAAAAGTAGAAATGGTTAAAAGTGAAGGAAGAGGAAGAATGGGGATCAAGAAAGGAAACTGGAGTTCTCATTTGATCATCTTCTATAAATTTATCTGTTATGCCTTTCTGTAAATGGATATGTTGTATTTCTGATGATCTTAAAAGGCACTTTAGCACAGGGTGCAAGAATCTGATTTTGTGGAGGCCAGCTTTATTATTTCACTCATTCCTCTTGGCATAGAGATATCGTCCACCACTGCTTTTATTTGATATTTAACTCTTGAGAATTGTTGCAGTTATTGGGTTTTACTTATTTAAAATCATGATTTTATTTAATACTCATGTGCTGGAGAAAATTAATACAGAAGATTGTAAATTTAAATGGGGGGAAAAAGCTGACCTTTCATGAATCAATAGTGAAGTTTTACATCAATACATGAATGCTCCCACTACCATGTCCACTGCTTCCCTTTCAATCTAATGCATTTTCTTTCCTGGCCTTCAGTCAAGACCACACTAGAAAACTGAGGAAGTTCTAACTCATCTTACTCATGACCATTATCAAGGTTACATAAAACTTAGACATGTACCACAGATTATTAAAAAAATCTATGCAAAGAGATTTTTGGTATTGTTCATGTGTATTCTTTCTATTTTGCTTTAGAAAAATTTCAATATCTAAGAAAAACTATTTGCAACAGATTTATATCATTAAAAAGAAATATTAAATTTTGTATTTGAAATAAACTTTTGTTAATTTATGTCATTTTATTTTATTTATTTATTTATTTATTTTTTTGTGACCGCGCTCAGCCAGTGAGCGAACTGGCCATCCCTATATAGGATCCGAACCCGTGGCAGGAGCGCTGCTGCGCTCCCAGTGCCGCACTCTCCCAAGTGAGCCACGGGGTCAGCCCATAATTTATGTCATTTTAGAAACAACATGACATAAATACCAGACTATATGTAGTGGTAGCTATAAGTGAATGTTTGCTGAATAAAGGCTTATTTACATGTTTTTAAATAAAATAAATGGCTCAGCAATCATCTTAGATAGCTTCATTTTCCATCCACATTTACATGATGTTATTATGCTATTCATTGTTCTAACAAACATGAAAAATTAGGTAATCATGGATTGTAGTTCTTTATTCTTCAGTAAAATGAATTATTTTATAGACAATAAGCCATAATACTTAATTGTGAAAGCTTTATATAGTAAGTAAAATAGATGAGTCATGTTTTCAATGATGAGTGAAGAAGAAAATATTTCAATATAGGAGTAAAAGATGAGAATCCAGAGTTGAAAGCTGGCACATGGACAGTGCTATGTATTGCCAGACTACCAAAAACATTCCATGAGTTCTGGTTCTTTAGCTTACTGAACAGATACTATTTCATTTTGCTTGGAGTGGGGCTAGATAGCCACTAAAAAAGTATCTGCAAGTTTTGACCAAGATACAACCAGAGAGTACTGTTTAATAAAGGATTTCCAACAGATTCCATCTCTTTGTGGAAATTTTCTGCTAAACCCACTGGGAAGTTATGGCACATTTCTAAAAATTGTAAAGCATGAAAAAAAAATAAATAAATAAAACCCTCCAAGGTCCAGCTTCTGCATTTGCATCTCACCAAGTCATCTCTAATGCCATCCTCTTCATCTGATGCTTCTGGCACATAATCTACTTATTCTGACAAATTCCTCAATTTTTTTTCTTCCTTAGCAAGTGGGAAAAATAAGGAATTAATAAGGGTAAAGAGGAGGAAAGAGATAATCAGCCAACCAGTTGTTCATGGCAATTTCAGAACAGAGCAAAATAAGTAATGTCAAGTTACAGAAAATATATATTAAAAAATATTACTGGCAGCAATGAATTTTCAGGTATATAGCAAAGACATGCATTGTATTTTAGAAATAGGGAATTCTCACAGTCCCCACAATCAATAGGGATGGAAAAGCGTTGGGTAACACTAGTACAGAGAGGATTTTAATTTTTAAAATTTTATTTTCATTTTTAGAGAATTTTAATGCATTTATCATGCAGTGAATTAATGTAACAAAAAATCTAGTGTAATTTGGGTCAGTAGATCATTCACTCTTGGTTATATGTGCGTGTGTGTGTGTGTGTGTGTGTATATATATATATATATATATACACACACATTATTAGAGCATTAGATCCTGAATCCTTTAAAATATTGAATGCAATGATAAATCCTATGTTGGCTTATCATGAGTCAAGTGAAAGTATGTTTTAAATGCTTTTATTCTTAATTTATCAACAAGTGTATCTTTATCTCCCATAAATGCAAGGTGGTGGCCTACAAGAACCATCTGTGAATATCCGAAAATTCTCTTCTACTATTCCATGATTCAAAAAATAGTTGCCTCTTATTGAGAAGCCACTGGATTATAGAAGATAAATATGAATGCTCCTCGGAGGTTTAGTGCATGTACTTTGTGAATATGGCTGTTAGCTGAGGCAGCCCCACCATGGAAGAGATTGATCAGCAACTGTTGAAAAGAGTGGCTGCTCTAAGTGTGGAGGTAGGTACAGAGAGAAGAGAAAACTCCATCATTTGTAAGGGGAAGGAAGAAGCCTGAGAGGTCTCTAGGAATAAAAAAAGATCAGAAGAAATAGGATTAGGGAGAGAGGTACTGAAAAAGGAAAAAGGTAAGTGGATTTCTCACAGATTGCCCTGCATTTTAGTTAGTATATGGAATAGACTTTAGTAAGCACACTAAGTATACTCGGGGACACTGATTCTGATTTCATGCAGTATAAGTCTAAGTCTCAAAAAGTGCCTTCTTTATTTAAATGACTGCACACTGGTTTCTGAGATGGCCTTTGTTGATATATCCTCATTTTTTTTTTTTCTGGAGATGAAAATTACAATATTAATTCATTATTTATATTCTCAATCTTTTGACCTATTGACAAAGCCTTCACTTTGTTTCTACCTTCAACTGCTATTGTAGCACCAAGCCCCAAGTCAAAGCTATCTATCACAGCCCAGAGTGGACCTCAATCAATGCCAATACATTCTAAAAGTCAGCTGCCATGGCACAAGATTATTAATTTTTAAACAGAAAAATAATACAGTACAAAACTGCAGTCCCTAGGGCCACCATTAACAGTATTCATATTGTGGTGCTTTGTTTAAGAAGAAATGTTACCTTCCCTTAAATGTAAATTTGTTTTTATCAAAAATAAATACTACTAACTATATTTTCCATCAGTCAGCTAGTATTTATTGAATACCGTCTCTGTGCAAGACGAAGAACTAGGCATTACGTGGGTTCTAGGAGTTATAAAACACAGAACACAGAAGAATGCAATCATTTTGTGAAGAGAAAACTTGGGAATAAGAAAGCTAACTGTATAAAAGAGATGATACAATTACTAACTGACATGTGCAGACAATGAGCACTACAGTGTCTACAAGAGGGAAGGATTGGTAATGTTCCAGGGTGGTTGGGGAGGATTCATTTGGCTCACAGCCTGAACTTGGTCTTGTGGGTTGGTCAGATTTGGATCAGCAAAGATGTTGAGGGATGTTACCACAAGCAAAGGTAGTAGAATGAACAAAGGCAGAAAGGCAAGGATAGACAGGGAAGGATCAGCAGACAGTGAGGGAACAATTCTGATTGGAGTAGAAAGATTGTGAATATGAGAAAAAGGAGATAACCTAATGAATATAATTTTAGAAGGGATGGTGGAAAGAGTCCCACTTCAGACAATTACCTGGAGATCCTCTCTGGGTTTGTGTTCAGTCCCATGAGGAGTCATGATCATGAATATTTCAACCTTTGTGTTTAATCTGGATTTTACCATCTGTCTATCCTTTTTAGTCTATTGGTATAACAGCCACCCCCACCATACACATATAAAAAATGAAGTAAATAAATGAGCAGTCCTGGATAAACCATCAACCATATTATGGTCCTAGTACCTTGGTTTGGGGAATATGTTTTTGATTAAGTGTTTAAGAATGACATCTGGATAAAGTAGCAAAAGCTCACAGCACAGTGGCAGGAGATTCATGGTGAGGGCTTAGCCCAACTGTTTTAAGCATCTGAATAGCAGGTTATTAGTTGTAGTCCATCAACAACTTCTTTTCGATTTTCTCTCTTTGATTGTTACAAAGTTTAGGCCATTATGCATAGCTCCTAAAGAGTCCATCCAATTTTGCTTCCATAAAATCCAGGGTATATTCAGGATTTAATCTAAAATATCTTCTTTTTTTTAAATCTTAATTATAATTCGACCTTAACTCAATACCCATAATCCTCATATACCTAGACACTTTCTTACCATGCTTTTGAGAAAAAAAGGTAAAGCATATGAAAATGAACATATGCTATTTCTTTGTTGAATTGTAACAATCTGATATATCTTGGGCTCCATACATACCATCTCATTCTCCTACACCTGCCTTTTCTAGAGTATTGATAATTAGAATTGATGTTTAGAATGATGACTCCAAGAATCTTTACTGCTGTTTATCATCAAAGAGCTATTCAATCCCTCATTATATTTGTTATGGAACAAATGAAGTTTCAGAAAGTTGGAATGGTTCTCAACAACACAGATTGTCTCAGATAGCTGGCT